>NC_141465.1:37936675-38598369 GCF_009769465.1 Tauraco erythrolophus
TACTGATAAATAGTTTTTTAAATCAAGAGTTCATTTGGTACTTGTGGAGAATGTTACAGGCTCAGAAACTCTGATGAGACCCTGTTCTCTGAATACACTTCACACAGAACACAGATGCAATGGATATAGGAAATGGCACCACAAGCTTTCCTTGGAACAGCTATCCAGCCTTTTCAAAAACATCATCTCTACAAAAAGCGATCAACTCTTATTGCAATTTATTACTTGTGTACTTTATGGACACTAGCACCACAGACATCTAACATGAAGCAGATACCCGCTCTAGCAAGTGCAGAACTTCTTTTATACAATATAGAAAATAGAAAAGTGAATTCTAATTCAAGCAAGAGGTAGTGAGGCTAATGGGCTCCATGTCCCCCCACCACACTTATAAACCATGTAGATAGTACTACTGATCTAGAGGAAACTTCTAAAAAAATCATGTTACGTCACTGTTTTAGTTTTGAATAACTACATTTTACACAAGATGTTCCAGTATTATCTCAGCCTTTGTTGCAATGTATGTGCAGTTAAGCATGTATGTATGTCTGTACCACAGCCCACTCTCAATTCTTCAGCATTAAAGTAACCTGTAATATTAATTAAACAAGAAATTTATGCAGTTTTGAGGAAGAAAACAATATTGTATCAAGCCGTATAACCTATTTGGTAAAAGTGAATTAAACCATTAGGATATCTTCCTATAGAACATCTCATTACATCCACAAGGTATGTCTTGGAAGAAAGATATTTAGGCTGAAATTAAAAAGAATAAGCTCTGTCTTCAAGTTGTAACACACACACACACACAAAACATCCTTACTTACACACTTTAACACCCATGGATTTTTACTAGAATTATAGTTATTTTTCTGCAAGTAACTCTGTGGGATTGATTGCTAGGTATTAATTTAGAAAGATCATAGGGTAATATGGGTAATGATTTCATCATGACAACAATGTAAGGTCCAAAATAACAACAACATTCAGCTTCCCATGAAACGTGCATTCTTACTACATGAAAGAGTAGCAGTTTCACATTAAAGCAGCAACAAAAAGATGTACAAGTGTTCCTTTTTAAAGAAACTTTTCTGCAAATGTAGGCAGCTGAGCAGTATGTAACCACCCTCTTTGATTTATTATCATGTTCTTTATCCTGAAAGTAGTCAATGTAATACACAGACTTTTAATATCAAAATGTAATGGGCAGGTTTAACCTACTGTATGTTTTATTTGTTCCTAGGTCATCAACTTCAGGAAACAGAAAGCATGTGCTTACACATGAGAGACTTCAAAGGGTGACGTGCTTATCAAGCCTCCTTAGCATACTCTACGAGTGAACTGAAATTGTATACCTGAGTGGAGTTAGATAGTTGGTTTTTCCACGGCTCCTCTGCGCTGCTGGTCAGGTTTGTGCGGTTATGAGGTAGAGAGAGTGCGTTTCGCTGCAGGTAAGGCACGTTTCCATTACTTCCACTTTCTGTTATGTGATTATTGCCTATCAAAATAGTGTCTGTACTACCCAGCGTTCTTGCTGTGCTGCAGGGAATGGGGCCTGCTGGAAAGGGTCCATTAGCCAGAGGCTGCCCGGGGCAGGCGGGACGGATTCCGCGCTGAGCGACATTAGGCACTCTGGTTAGAGCAACCTGCGGCTGCTGACCAGAGACAGAGTTTGTAGGCAGTGATGAATCAGCTGTTGGCCCATTAGGAATTCCAGTAGATCGTACCTGTGCAACTCCTGTTTGTCTCATCTAACGGAACACGAACAAAGCACAAGAACATTAGCTGCGGAATTTAAAACGTAAAGATCGTACAAGGTTTGCGTACTTTATTGCACTGGACAATTCCAATTTTATACTGATTTTAAGATCTTCACAGTTGCTTTTGAGAAATAAGACGACTGTCATGCTCACAAACGTGCTGAGCGAATTTTAAGGTAAAGTTATCGGCACACTTTTCTTCTAGGCTCTTCAGTTTGAGTGTTAGCTTTTTACTGCTAAAGATGGACACTAAGAGAGAGAGAAGTGAACAATGAGAGAAGGAGAAATATGCTGCAATACAGCTTACTACAACTAAGTGTTTTTCAAGCAAGACTGCTTTTAGATGTGTCCACTCACATTAGTTTGAAAGTGTGGCTTGAAAACTTTTACATTATCTGGTAGCCCTATAATAAAACGCAGCTAAGTCCATCACATTTCAACCAGTAAACCACAATTATACTTTATACAAAAAAAGACGACTTAATGTAATGAGTAGTAGTAAATGGCATGAGAACTCTGTACAATAGAAATTCTTCAGAATTCAAGAAACACAAGAGACACCGTCACTGACTGAAGTTTTGTAGAAGAGAAAAATATTTTTGTTCTCACCTGCTGGTGTTGCTGCATCAAGACAAACTGACTCTCCAGCTGTTCCAGCATAAGTTTCTGTGCTGGATTTAGATTATTTCGGTTTGCACGCAGCTGTTCCAAGTGCTGAAAAAAACAGCAGTAGTACAGTTGAGAATCACTAAAATTGCATATGCTTTTTAATAACTTTATTGTATACAATGCGAAAAATTATCCATGAAGACAAGACTTGCAAAGCTGAAAACATGATTGAGATTTCTGCTGCAGACTCAAACATTTTTCCACACACCGTTCTGTAACCAAACCTTATTACTAGTTACTAAAGAGTATGCATAAATATCACCACATTAAAACTATATGTACTGGTACTGTAAAAGAAAACTACGATTATAGAGAATTATTATTACCCTTATGTACGTTTCAACACTTTTTTGTACCATGCTATTCTTTTATTAATACTATTCAGCAGAAAGTAAATTCAACCTGTAGTCACACGTCAAAATTCTCCAGAAGATATAAAAAAAACAAACCCAGAAAACTATACAACTTAATTACAGAGAGCTATAGCTTAAGTTATGATACTGAACTCATTTGCAACTGATAAATTTAAGAATCTGTCACCAAAAATCTGATCTTTGTATCCATTTTAAACTCCTCAGCACACAGTCTCATTCTACCAGTAAGTCTGCTGCTGTTAAGTGGTATGACATAAATGCTGAAATTGTGGAACACGAAAGCACTGAGAAGGAAGGGAGTATGTGTGGAGAGGAAGGCAAAAGTTGTGCTACACAAAAGGTGACATATAGACATTTTTCTTTATTGTTCTTAAATACTAAATTACTTCACGTCATTGTAAATCCTCAAAAAAAGAAAAACACAACAAAAACCCCCATACCAAACCCACAAAAACAACCACCCAAAAAACAAATCCCAAATGAAAAAACAACAAATAAACCAAACCAGACCCCAGGCCCCACCAAAACCAAAACAAATCAGGTTTCCTTTCGTTCCTTTTAGGTCTGCATGTATTACTTTTCTACATCCTTCTCATCTCCTTTGCTTTGATTATGCTGCATTAGTAATACATAAATGGAACTGAAGTATGAGTATTAAATAAAGTGTAGTTCATTCTGCTTGGAACAATTGTATTTGCAATCTATCAACTAAAAAAACCCAAAACAACATTATCCGAAAAAGTGGTTAAAGATGGCTCAGGCCAAACTCTCTGGATTAACAGCAGCTTCCATTCTCAAATCCCTGTATAGGGGACTGCAATGAATAAGACTAATCTATATATACATACATGATCGTGAGATGAGAACAGGGTCTCCATGGGAATGCATGCACCACGTACACAGAAGCCAAAACCAGTGCTCTCCAGATGTTATTTTGCTTTCGAAAAAACATCTAAATATGGTAACAGGCATCAGAAAGACCAACCTAGCACACATGTCAGCAGAGGCAAGTCTGCACTCCTCTCCAGTGCTGTGAGCACAGAGGCTTTGCAGGCAGCACTGTTCTTGCTGCCCATCAGTTCTGGGAAACCAACACCCATCCCTCCACCACTGGCATGTTGCAGCCTCGGAGGCTACTGTGTGCCCATAGCCCTTTCCCCTTCTGCTTTTGTTAGCTGAGCCATTTGGTCTGTGTTATGTGCCATATCTATCCAGTCGCTTAGCTGCCACTTTTAAAAGGCTGACTTAGAAGATGCAATAAAGGTTTTATTCACTCTCCTCTTGTATCATATCTTTTTGGCTTTCCTATTCATATATGCTGGCACATTGTCAAGCTATTGCCATTAAATCCAGTATACTATACTTAGACAGAGAACCCTGCTTAGATACCGCTTAGAGGAGGAAGTTGGATCTGGAAAAAGGTGAAACTAAAAAGGGGAAAAAGTAGTAGAATATAAAATAAGGAAAAAAAACGCATGAGGAGAGATACAGAAGAGTGATTAGGGAGGACCAAAGGGGAGGGGACATGGCAGGGAGAGGGAGGGAAGGGAGGGAAAAATTATGTAGCATAATAAAGCCAATATTGTTCAGATAGAGAAACAGATGAAGAACTATATTGGAGTTGAGGAGAACACTGCTCAGTCAATCAGAATGCCTTCTGTCTCTGTGCTGTGTTCCCTTCTATTTTTCCTTGAATCCAAAGCAGTATCTGTGATACATGAGTTAAGAGTTTTCAGCTAGGCCTGATTTTCAAAATATGGAATTCCTGCTGAAGCTCACTGCAAGCTCTAGTGAACTGAAGAGACGATAAAACATCATAACAAAAAAGACCTTAAACAAGATTTCAAAAATAAAATCTAGCATTTCATATATTAGATGACATAAAATATAGAAAAGCAGTACCACATTTCATTTGAGTAATTGCATTTTGTAGAATGTGCATGTTTGTTTACACAATTTTATACAGGAAGCTACCTCAGAGGAAGAAGAGGAAATTACAATACTTCTACACCTCCTTCAATATCCCCCACATTACAGCAAGTAGCAAAACCCACTTGGCACACAAGTGGGGCAATTTGTATATCTGTCTTTAAAACACCATAAGAAAAAAGGATTACAGTATGTTCTTACTTTATAAATTATAGAATTCATACAATGTTAAGTGTTCAGTTTCTGCTAGAGATCATTTATTTTACTACAGAACTTATGTGACATAGAGAAGACATAATATTAGCACAACTTGAATTACACTGTGGGAATTATTTGGGAAGTATTTCACATTGAACTGCAGAAATATGAAAGCGAAAAATGTTCCAGATTTATTTTCTTAAAAGGAAGAAAGAAGGAAACAAAAAAAAAAATGCACCAACACTTCTGAAGATCTTTAACATACGTACCTGTAATTTCTGTGGTGTCAAGCACCAAGAATGAATTTGTTGCTGTACAGGAGGATGTGACACTGCATGGCCACTGCTCCAAACATCTGAAGTATTCTGAGAGAAAACATTACATTAAAATGCATGACTATCAAAGGGTCAACATCATTTCTTTTACTATCTAGATTTTATCTTACTTATGAAAAAACTAGTCATTCTTTCAAGAATAACAATATAAACAAAGAACATGCTAAAACATGCCAAGCCTCATTCTACCATTCCCATACAGTAACAAAATAGTCAGAGGAAAAAGTTAAATTATATCTAATATCATAACAAGAAACAATCAAATCAAATTATGCAATTAACTTAAATGTACACTACTTTGAATACTTTATCTACTGCAACACTATTACATGATGATGAAACACTTGAATTCTAAATATAAGCAAAGGCAATAGACAGGATGACATGATTGTCTCCCTCTCTATCTATCATCAAACTATGACTGTACTTTTTCACTTACACAACTATGATTGTAGTACAGTGGCACCGATCTGCATTGCCCTCATGCGCTCCCTGCCTGAACTGTAGCCTGATTTAACACATCACTGAAAAATGTTTTTTAAAATTCCTAAAAACATTCCCCACCTTGATGCCAAAGGATTAAAATTTACAGCACAAATTCTGTGCATGCTGTATCACTTTAAGGCGTATTTCCATATAATTTTGGTAGGGGGCTCTTTAGTTCATCAGAATATATACCTTTGTTGGACTAGATGTTCTTTTCCTCTTGGCAGGACTGGTCAGGTCATCTACTTGGCTAGAAGGAATCATGTGTAGTGGCAAGGATTGCTGTGAAATTGGTGTTTGAGTGAGGCCTAGTACAGGTTCAGTATTTGGATGATGAGGTTTACAAGCCTAAGAATCACAGAAGGAAGACAAAAATATGGTTCTATATATTCTTAATTCTTTCCTTTAAATTATATAATTTAACAGCCCACATATATTAAAAGGGCCGGGTAGACATTCTGAAGCTGATCTCAGTAACTGAAAAATCAGTTTCCATATGGTCATCAATGGAGGAATGTGTACCTTTCACGGGATTATTAAACCACTGCGGCATTTCTATTTAAGATGAAAACTTTTAAAATCATGAAAATCCACAAAGGTTCTAAATTGGTACCCCCATATTTCTCCCATATTACAGGGAGCTTCTTGATCTAGTACCCCTTTGCAAATAAATCAAAGGCTTTTTATTAATAAAAGCCAGTCCTCTGCTCCATAAAATAAGCTTGACCACTACCGATTGTAAAGAACCCTTAAAGCTGGGCACCTGCAGAACATAACCCAACTTCTCACCTGCTGTGCTGTGTTCATGGCACCCTGCCTGGAGGTAAGCTCTGCGGGGATTGGTAGGCTCCATGCCTCCTCAATACTAGGAAGTAATTTAGTTTTATTCTGTAGACTACCTTGTGGAAGGTTACACAACTGAGCCTAGGAAAAATTATGTAAAAAGCAAATTTAACACAAGCCTACTTTAGTAAGAGCAAGTCCATGAAATCTTCCTAAATGCTGTAGCTAATTATGTCTTAAAGAGAGGATAGATTTAAAATTTGGGGTTTTAGAAAGGTGCTAAGTATAAAGAGGGTAACCAGAATATAAACCTTTGTGAGAATCAGAACAAAGATGAGCTCTGGATTCAGAGGTCTCATAATTCCTTTTTTCTGAAATTGCAAACAAGAGTGAAAGATAGCGTGCGTGTATTCTCTCTATATGTTATGAGAACTTAAAATGTAGACAATACAAAGAAAAAAGCAAAGTGATGTAAAACAGTATGCTTTGATTAAATGTGCAAAATAGAGTTTATAAGGAATTAAGTTTCACTTAAAAATGTAGAAATAAAATATTACAGGCTATGATATGCTTACAATACACATGAAAACAGGATATACACACCACAAACAACTGCAAGTTAAACTTGTGTGTTACTTCTCCCCTCCCCTCTGCTGTGTGTTTGGAAGAGTATTTCCCACTTCTTAAAACTTTAGTTTTACCTGTAAATACTTTATCCGTGCTGCAAGTGCAGAGGTATTACTACAATTTTTGCTCCTAGTTGCATTTAAGTAGCATTTAATGGCATCCTGAGGCTGGTTGCAGGACTCATAGAGTGTGCCTAGGTCCATCCAGGCTGCAGCATGGCCATGGTCCAATTGTACAGCACAGATATAGGCCTGCAAAGCATCCATAGGCTGATTTTGCTGTTGATACAGCACACTGAATAGAAAGATTAGTGAAGTTGAGAGTTAATAACAGAGTCAAAATACAAACAAGTCAAACACACACATTTCCCTCAAAACCCTTAACAAACGTTGCCGCTACATAAAGCGCAGTAATAAGCATAAACAGCACAAAATCTTAACATGCACAGCTCATATACATAGCCTATTCAGTATTTAAAAAAAAAAAAAAAAAAAAAAAAAATCGAGAAAGCAAATATAAATTTATTATTTAAACTTCAAATCAGACAAGTCTGACAACATGAAGGTATACATGAAAATGCTTTACGGTCCCCTTGAGAGCACAGAAAGAGTTAAAAAGCTGATATTCTTTATTTATATATATTAGCATTGAATTATATCACTGTATTACCCTGTATCATTCTTACCCTATAGAACACCATGTATCTGCACTTGCTTCTGATTTATCAATAGATTGCCTATAAGATATAAAGGCATCCTGAACTTTCCCAATACTTGAATAGCACCTGGGAGAAGAAAAAAAGAACTTTGGTAGTATTTACAGAAGGTAATCATTGAAGATGACTTACCAAGACTGATCTGATAAATGTTAAGTCATGCAAATACATACTCATCTAGATGAATCCAAAACATTCCTGTTTCTGAATTCTAGGTATGAGCAGACTCAAACATCTTAATCAACATGTTTTACTAATTATTTATTTGAAAAGTACACCAAAACTGCTTAAACCCTAGCTTAGTGCTTTTGTAAGGAAAAGAGCAGTCATACCACCTTTAAAGACTTACATTTCTTCTGTGGTAACTTATCAGTCAATAAGAACAATATTTATCTACAAACAGCATTATAAAGAAACAAACCACCTATTTTATCAAAACAAATGATTATGAAATTTCACATTCTACAAGAAGTGTTTCAGAATTATTAAGAGATATTGACAAACTCAATCAGGATGGTTCCCGATAGCCTGGGAAGCTTTTTATGTGCATTTCTCTCATCTTGGTAGGATTTCAAGTAATGAACAAGTTAGTTTTACTGCATGTACAGCAGACGAAATTTTGTAAAAAATCTTGCTATTCTGTATTTTTTTCATAATTTCTTACTTGAATGTTTTTCACACACAAATTCAAACGTATTCTGGTATTACAAGCAGAAATAGCAGAACTCTAAAGACAACTACAATTATACCACAGGGAATAATACCTACCTTCTTAAAATGCAAAGCTTCAAATAAATACAGTATTTTACAAATATATATTTTTACTAGTTTAATCTACAATAGCTCTGCTTCTTATATTGTTTGTAATAAGTTTCCCTGTTGGAAAAAGAACTGACAACTTTCAAAATACATTAATAACAACAAAAAATTTATTCTAGTAAGAAATAAAAGTACAGGCAAAGATTTGTCAAACATGCTACACTCTTTCATGTACTCTTGAGGCACGCTAGGAAATGAATACAGTAAAATCTAGCAGTACTTTGCCTAAAAACATCCATTATGTCCAAATACAATCTTTCAGAAAATTATTTTAATCACAATCTAATCCAAGTTCCAATAGACATGTTTCAATCTGTCTGCATATCAGATACATGAAGACTCTGATGAGGACAGCACTAGCGTTAAGCAACCAACAAAACTTAAAATAGGGTGATGGATTCTTTTCAGCGGTGGAGGAGGGAGGTAGTGGTATGTTTTTGAAAGGTAGCTTTAAACCAACTTGCTATCCAGTTTGGACAAGCAGTAGAAGAAGGAATAACACAAAGGAAAACACGAGGAGGGAAAAAGAGGAAGAGCAAATGCACAACCCTGTATCCTTGTTCCTTTCTTCTTCTTCTTCCAGCGTATGGACTGAAGGACTGGGCACAGAAACACTTCTGCTCTAGTCCTCCTTGTAGAGTGTAAGAGATGCTTCCACTAGACTTCTCCCTTTTCCTGCATTTCTCTTGCTTGTTTGTATGGTTCTAGGTTTCGCTCTAACCACATGAAAGCCATGGCACAGTAAGAGCAGGAGCACAGCAGCTGCACCCACATACTTGAGCCCTGGATCCATCTTGCTGCCATGTAAGAACTCAACTAGCTCAAAGCACGTGGAATGGGACTACTGAGATGAACACAGGATTTCAGCCCAGTGGATGATAAGATGAGCCAGATGATCTCCGGCTCATTTTTCCTTTTCTCTCCACACCTGCTCTAGCCCTCTGTCCTTCACACTCAGCACTGGTGTTCCTCCCTTAGCCTGCAGACAGCTGGTCCAAGACCCTGTCTTACAGGAACAGCTGGAAGAATATATTAGGATGACAAAAACAGAAGTAGGTTCCAGTTGTATGTGACCAGAACTGCCAAGAAAGTCAGCTGGAAGATACTGAGGTTAGGATATTAATTTTCTTTTCTAATTTATTTCTCAACAGAACTGACCTGTTCACATATGGACTTGCTGCATTGCTCTCAAAGCTTTCTCCAAAACCTGACTATTTCAAGAGTTATTGCTGGTTTGCGTAAAGTACTCTTATTTACTTAAAAAGGAGACCTAGAAAAGTCATTAAATTTATGTTTTGCATCTTGGAATAAGTGAATTTTCAAGTAAAAAATACTGATAGTACAGAATTAATACAAGACTTAGATATTAGAACAGATCAATCTGAGCTATCTTGGTCTAGTATTCAGCTGCAATATATGCTGTTTAGAAATGGATGTATACCTGGGAAAATATTCGTATTTTAGTGTAAAAATCATTTGAGATTAGAAGGGAGATTCTGAGAAAACAAAGAAATAAAGAATTGTCAAAAACGTATGCAGAACATGTACAGAGCGTTTTATCTATTAAAAAAAAATAAAGAGAATAGAAGATGTGGTGTAGGAGGAGGAACAGGTAAAATCAGGCAGGGCAGACTCGGATTACTGTAAATATGTAGACTGAATAATAACTACAGAAAAAGCAGGACCTCTTGGGTAACTAACTACATTTCAACTTCTAATCTACATTCATCCCAAATATGTTAGCACCATATCTTTTTATACACTTTCCAGAAAACTAGACTTCAGTAGATCCATACATCCTTTCCTTTCCTTTTTCCTCTGAAAATATTAAGAATTAAAACAATATAAGATACTCACAATAATGAGTATCCTCAAAAAATTTACAAATATAGTTACAGTGTCTATAAAGTCATTTCTCACCTTCCAAGGAAATACCAGGATTGACCCGAATTTGGATCTGCTTCTAGAGATTTCTGGAGATACTGTATAGCATAGCTTTCCTTGGTTGCCTTGTCTCCAAGCTGATCCACGGTGTGATGCATCCAGCCTACAAAAAGAATCCATAAATGGCAGAAGTGAAATTCCCTAAGAACATTTAACACTTTGGCACAGCAGGATATTCAAAGTATTAGTTCCTCTTTGAAAACAGGAATATCAAACAACAATATCACTTACATGGAATGTTATGAATGAAACTTTCAAAACTTTTAAATTTCTATACTAAAATTACAGGACAAAAAGACCTCAAGACAAAACTACTTTCAGGTACTTTTAAAGTGCTTTTTGGTTTAAATAGTTTTCTATGAGGTTAGGAGCACAATAATGAACTGCTCAGTCTTCTACTATAAAATCTTAATCTGGAAATGTTAACTCTTTCCTCCTCTGAAATCAGATACCTTCCCTGTCACTGTGAAAAACACCACCATTCTCCTTGTCACGAACATCACTCATCTGTCCATTATGTTCATTTTACTGCATTTCTTTTAAATCCTCGTATTTATCCCGTATCTACATTTGGGTGATTCCCCAAAAGAATTTTTGTAACTCCACTTAAATCTTTCTTAAATTGCCATTTCATCTTCATTGCTACAACATCCTTTCTGTTCACCTTGACAAATGCAATCATCTCTCCTCTACATAAAAAATTCTGCTGAAAAGATAATTTTACTTCCTCATCTAAACACGCACCATATTCTTTCAAATGCTTTTTTCTTTCATTACTTTAGACAAATTATTCATCTCCACTTTCAAGGCCTCCCACCATATCACCTTTTAGGTGCTATCAAAATGCATCTCTTCTCTAGCAATGATGCAAGGCTTGGTTACCATTTCAAATAAAGCACCTTCATCATCTTCTCAAGCTGCCCCTCATCTGCCTCTATGCTTAGATGGAATTCCTTTAAGCAGCCACAAAATCATCTCAGTGCCATTCCTATCATGAGTATGAGGAAATCCTTTGTAACAGGCAGGTGGCATGCTGAAATCACTACATACGACACCAGTCAGCAGTTTCTTGCTGTTTGCTTAACCTCCATGTATTTGTCTTAACAATCCACTGCTTTTCAGCCAACATTTGTAGAACATAAGATTTGACAACAGACTGTCCCTACATTTTTACAGTGTCCCACCCATAAACAGTCCCTTGTGGAACACTATGATATCAACTTTTTTCAAATATCCAATGTTGGTATAAAGTTTCAGTTACCTACAGAGTTGTACACGCATCTGTAATAAATGTCCATTTAAAACCTCCGTCAGCTAAACTTCAGCGCCCTAAGACTGTCCTTTTTGATACAGTCTAGCTACGTGAACAGGTAATACCACTCAAAAGCTCCAGATCAAATTCAGTTCTCATTTGAAATGCTAAACAAAGTAGGCATGGCCGAGAACTGAACTGCTGAGTATTTGAGGCCTTACTTCACTCTCTGTAATTAGACTATACCTAAATTATTTTATTCTGCCTGTTCTATACATCTTGTATTTGGGCTTGTAATTTGTTAACAGTCACAGCAACACTTCTGCAAATGGAAAGCAAACTTCCAAGCTTTAAAAAAGGCAACGTAAAAGAAAATCATATATAGTAAACAACCTTTGCCTGAGGTGTTTTAAGAATTATCACTTGGAAACTGTGGTCAGAAGCAGAAGTTTGAGTATTTCCCGAACTGCAAGAGAGGTCAGGTCAGGAGCCAAGTGGCGAAAGTGCAGGAAAAAAAAGCGTATTTTAACTTGTCTGAAGATGGATCAAGTCAAAACTCTACGCCTCAGAAACAAAAAAAACAAACCAATAATTTTTGCAGACATACAACACACACAACTGTGTCTCATGGACTCCATGAAAAAGTTATGATTTTTATTCAAACCCCAAGACACTGAAGTTCTTAAGCATACAGAAAATACTCATGCTTCAAGAAAAAAAGTCTCATGTGAGTGTGGTTATCAGAATGCACCTGTGTAACTGTACACTAAGGATAAGTGTATCGAGCACAGTGCCAGGCAAAGCCTGAGATAAAGCCTGACTAGTTCAGGGATTATAAACAGGGGTGAAAAAAAGACATTAAACAATTTCCTGAATCTTTTGAAATGCTGTGTGGTGATGCCTATTTTCTGTTTCGTCAGAATCTTGCCAGATTGAAAGATAACATGTTGTATCTTCAGGAGATCTTTACTGAGGGTCACTGATAAAAAGAATCTATTTCTAGGAGGCAGAAAGGAGAACTAGCATTCCCTATCTAGTTTCACTGCTGAAACAACAGTTGCTTCCCGATTTTATCTTCCTGTGCAGGGAGGTGAAAAAGGGAGAAAGTAAGAGAGAAGGTGAGGAAGAACAAACAAAAGTTTTCTGCTAGAATAGCATAGGTAAAGGAAACCGAATCACTCCTCATGCATAAAATGAAGAACGTACAGAAAGAAGGTGATGGAAAAACCCTGGTAAGCTGTGCAGTTTCCCATTTGCAAGACCTAACTCACTTTGGACATTTTTAACATAATAAACAAAAACGCAGATTTTGTCCATACTTCACAAACGTTCCACGCTCTTTTCCAGGTCTTTACAATCTAATTTGTAACAAATCCCTGTGTTGCCTCAGCAGCAGGATGTGCTAGCAGCAGGATGTGCTAGCCTAGCTCATGCTGCAGGGGTATTTTTATGCTTATCAATCATGATGAACTTGTGGCAATTGCTTTTTCTCCCAATAAGCATCATCATCTCAGTCTCTGAAGAAATGAGCCTCTTCTCCATTTTAGCATCTCATGTCTCATCCAACTGTGTGGACATCACCTAGGAAAGCTCCTAGCTGAAAATCACTGAGAGAGTGCTTTGAGAACCTCTAAGCAGATGCTTACATTGTTCTTACTCTTCCTTATGCAACTGCCGAGTATAATTGTAGAAAGAATACTGGAACAGATCTGATCTTCAGTCTCACTAATTTAGTGTAATTTTAGGCAAAGCAGTGAAAAGAATTACTGTTTGGAAAGCAAATGAAATGGCAAGAAGAAACAAACTGCTCTTATCCAACTGTACGGATCTTACTGTTAACATCTACATGAACTAGTCAGCATGCATCAGCTCAAACAGATACGTATTTATTTGAGAATCACAGGGTTCTCCTCCATAGTGATCTGCTTTAGAACCCAGCAACAAGAGCAAAGATTTTAATAATTCTCTCACAAGACATCTGAACTTACTTGAATTTCAACTCTGGCTCATTAAACACTAACTAGCTAAGGAAAATAAATAAAGGGTGCTTTAATGTCAAAATGATTTTTATGTGGAGATAAAAAAAAAAAGAGTTCAACATAAAAATAAAAATACAAATATATTTTGACTGAGTTTTGCCAGTAGCATTCTAGCAGATGGCAGGTATTTTCTACTATTTTTCCTAAGCTCTACTGCACCACCCGGACCATGCTTCCTGAGGAGATGTTTTTATTATCAGCTGCTAGAGACTAAATCTGCGATAAACACCATACTCTGATACATGCCACTTTAACAGTGAAGAGCAAAATAAATTATGTTATTCCTTGTATGTTCTGGTTAAGGCCACTCTGTCCCTTTCTTCACATAGAAGCTACCCACACTACAACTAGGTGACCTATGCTGACTGAATAAAGGGAGCTAATCCAGTTTGCAGACAGCAGACAATTCTCAAAGTCATTGCTCTTGTTGCTAGGATAGAGACCTGTGGTAGGATTTTATGAATACAACCATGAGCCTCTGCTACTAATGTGGCAGCATATATCAAACAGAGTTGAAAAAGCATTGGTCAGCTGTTTGGGGAGGTCTGTGTTCCGTTCATCAGATATATAGCCTTTCTGGATGAAATTGCCGAAAAGTTACACTAAGCGTGATCATATCTAGTTAAAAAAATTCAAAGGAGATGCTGAAATATAAGCAACACTGTCGTGTGATCGCAAAAAGATGAGTAGCTAGAGTCCTGCAATGAACTCCTCCAGGAGTTTCATTTGTGATTTCACACAGAAGAATCAAAAGCTAAACAAATTAGCCCACACCAAATCCATAAACAATTTACATTACGAAAAAAAGAGAAAGCATTGTGGCCAGTTACTAATTTGAATTAAGTGACCACTATGTGAACAGGGGTGGGTGGGGGGGAAATGGGCATAAGCAGGCTAAATTAATATTTAGAATAATAAATTAGATGAAGAACATGGAGAAAGTGAATGAGTAAGTTTTGCACCGGGTTGAACAATTTTAACAAAATATTCTGGAAATAGTTTTATAAGGCTTATAGGACAAAAGTAATTTATTCTACCCACCCATTAGAAATTTTGGTCTACAAATAATTTATCAGCTTTCTATAAATATGGAAGATGACAATTTTTTAAAAATAATACTTTTCCTCTTTTTACGTGGTTTCTTTTTGGAATTTGATGATAAACTTTTTCATTACAGAAATAGGTTTTCATTATGTACTGTAACTATGAGAGAAAGAAAAGGTAAATTTTTCATTTGCCATGTTCTTCTGTTCTGCAACAGAGAAGAGTATTTTGGTTTAGTGCATTTAGCCTGGCTATTCAAGGGATGTTCTCAGAGGCAGAACAGAGAATACAAAATTCTAACTGCTACACTCCTCTGAAAAACCGTCCCCTCATTGCCCAAAACCTGTAATACACATACTCTAGAAATTCTAGTGTAGGAGCTTCTTAATTTTCTAAGTTTAATTAAAATCTTGTCCTCCTCTCTTATTTACTTAATTATCTACTGTTATGCATTCTGGTTTGGGTGAAAAGCTCACACATCATACTCAGTGTCTAAGACTCACTTTGGAAACGGAGCCTTAAAAAACACTGCTGATGGCAAAGATAGAAAAAAGAAACACATAGGAAAATAAAAGTTAATTTTACATACCTAACTGCTGTAAGACAGTTGCTTTTACTTGTGCAGGAAGGTTTTCGATCTGCAAAAGTTGTTCATAAGCTTCCTTTGCAGAGTGATACTTTCTCTGCAAAAGGAAAAAAGTAAATGGATTAATCATAACGCTTACAACAGATCACCAATAGCAACGATTTCACAGCACTGACAGCACACAAACACATTGACAAAAAATTCTGAAACTTTTATTTTTTTGCATACAGTGCATATGAAAGCTTTAATGAGTGACGTATATATACGATAAGAGAATAACTTCCATAAATACAGTATTTAATATAAATTGACTACTTAAAACAATTGAGGGGAATTTGCAAATTATTAAATTTGGTCAACTCATATATGCTTTATGCCTCTTACACTGAAATGAATACGCTGCTTTTAAGGGGAATGTTTGAATGGGAATCTGCATCTGAAAAAAACCCTACACAAATTACTTCCAGGAAATTCCTAACAGAAATTAAGATCATCAGTAATTCTCGGCTGGTTTAATTTTGCCTCTCTCCTTCCTTCGGTATATTTTAACTGCCCTTTGTACATATCTGGATTCGTGGTAAGATTCCCCACCATATGCAGAATTAGAACACATCCATGGATTACGCCTAGAGAATGAAGGTATGCCATCTTATTATTTGCTATATAGTTTAAGTGTGCTTAAAGCATGGAAACATTCTATTCTTAACTGCCTATATGGACAGGTCTTGATATAGAAAACACATTTCCAGGTTAGGATTGTCGTCTTTAATGACTTCTGGAAAAGTATGAGCTGTTTTGTATATATTAAAGATTAAGATTTCTTGATATATGAATGTTTTTGTAATAATAGCATTATCTTTACGTTACCCTAACAATAATTGTTTAACAGTGAATGTATTTTCAGTGCTTAATTATTCTGTTCCTCCTTTCCCACAAAAGTCTACTAACAGACCTCAGCATTTGTATCTTCTAAAGAGTACTACTTTTTTTTTTTTTTTACACTTTCTAAAAAGTTTATACAAATTTTTATGAAAAATATGCTTTCAGATAATTCACCATCAGACTTCATTCTGGAAAACTGATGAAGAACGTACTAAAATAAATGGGGCCATCTAAACGCAAATGATCATGACTTATGTTACACTTGTTTTTTTATGCAAAGAGTACACAATACTGACCACTGGTGTTTTAAAAGGGACAACTGGGAAGAAGACTCTAAACAATATACCCATTAGAAGTTAAAAATGTTATTAGGTTCTTGAGATCTCACAATCATAAAAGACAACTCTGTTGGTTTTAAAACCTTATTCTAGTCAGGAAAGAAATTAAAGCAGCAATTACATACTTTCAAATGGAACAAGGGGAAGTTGGTAGAAAAGATTTTTAATTGGTGTTCATGAAATGCAGACAACTGGTAAGAAAACAAATAATATAAATAAATAAAATATCCATGGCCAGCAAAATAAAAACAATCAGGAAAAAAATTTTGAATTTAGCATTGGGAACAAAATCTGTAGTTTATGACTATGAAGGATAAGCAAACGAACAGAAGTTCATGATATAGCATGACAGCAGAGGCAGCAGTCCGGATGTCAAACAGGTAAACATTAGTGCCCAATATTCCCACTTTGAAAGAAATATTTACATCCTTGGGAGGATTCAGAAAGACCTATTGAAATAGGGCAAGTTTTCCAGATCTAGAATATTTTTTACTTTTGTTATTTGTTGCATTATTTACCCTTTGGAAATCTGTCTCCATATATGCCTTAAAATATTACAGAAAACTGTCATGTTTACATTTGCTTTTATTTTGATGTTAATTCCAAAGATCCAAAGTCCTTGATATTGGCTGCATCACGAATACTCTTAGAAATGGGAAGAGGAATCTAATCCAACATCTCTCTTTAGACACCTTATAAGCTACCACCCTAAATAGCTAGAGGGGCTCACACTGCCACAGATGAAATAATAGAAACCTGCATGAAACACCATGAAAAACCACTGCTAACTCTCCATCAGCACTGGGCTACGCTCTTGTTTAGAGGCTGGCAACCCATCATTTAAACTCCAGTACTGTGAAGGTACATAATTAAGGACTGAAGTAACTTCTTCATTAAATATTAGAGAGCAGACAATTTTCAAATATATGGAGAGGTTCAGAAAACTGTAGCACTGTGTCCTTTAAAAGAAACCAAGCAACCAGCCTGCCTCCAAAAACGCCTCTTTGTTATGTCAGAGGTAATATCCAGAATGAAGTCAAGACTCTTTGTGGTTCCAAGTTTCTCAAATTTCAGGAAGGATAACCCTCTCAACCAGAACCATGAGAGAAACCAAGTCTAGTAGCAGAACGCACTGAAACTTTTTTGCTCTGACTTGCATTAAAATAAAGTTGTCACTGCTTAGTTGCCAGTCAGAAAGTATAGCTTTAGTACTTGTAACATTGGTCACACAATTATATAAGGCACTTGGCATGGTGACCTGAGATGTTCAACTTTCTATTTTACTCTAGCAGATCAAAAGAGCTAATGTGTTGAGGATGCTTTGTTATATAAATGTGTCAGACGTGCTCCAATGCTCAGAATGAAATCTGGACAGTGGCCAGGTAAGAACCGCAACAGTCCTTGAAGTTTCTTAGTGGTGTTCTGGGACAGGAGATTTCTGTCTCGTAGTATAGCTTTGTATCAAAAGAATTCAAAAGAAAAATATCTTGCTTATCAAATTTGTATCTTTTATTTATATATAAATATAAAGTCATTTTTCACCGTGCCATCAAAAGACAGCACTTACTCTACCAAGCTCCTTTTCGACTGACTGAAAATGTACTTTATTCATGTCTGTCATCCATTTTAATTACAACAGTTTTCGTTTTCATGTTGCATCCCTTCCTCAGTCATATAATACCAATAAACATGATAAAAAGGCACATAATCTACATTATATAACTAGTCAGTCAAATTACAAATATAAAATAGCTATTTCAGTAGCTACTTGGTTTTAATTTACTTATATTCTGGAAGCTCAGTAAGTGGTCTGTAACTTCCTGAAAGATTTACCTAAAGAACTCTGTGGTAGGATTTGATATAGAATTAATAACACATCCTTATGAGCTGTTGACCTAAGATCTCAAATGTTTCTGTCACATATGTTCAGTTAAATTTGAAAATGTAATGCCAAAAAAAGGCACCAGGACAACTGGCTAGACTTGACTGTGTGTGTACGTATGAGAAACAACATGAATATATAGACGAATTGAGAAACTACATATTTTTTTGTATATATATATAACTTTAAATACATACATAATGTTATAAAAGAATTTTACTAAAAATTATGCTTAGGGGTTTTTTTTTTGCACTCAGCTTGGGAGACTAGTAAATATGTAAGTTTATTAAAATAGCTGCTCCATTTTATAGCATAGTCCATACAGAAAATATTTTTAATGAAGCCAAAGCAAATAAAGTTTCTTTAGCAATTTAAGACTTAAGCCTAACTTTACAAAAACATCTGTAATTTGAATTTCGCAGATTTATTACATCGTATAGTTAGAAACTCAACTATGCTTTACAAAAAGGAGCTTAAAGCTTACCTGGATTTCATATAAGTGGGCGATGTGAAACTGAACTGTAAAAGTGGGGAAATCAAAATTATTAGTCTTAATGAACTACAACAACAGTATGTTTTATATCAAGAGAACGTTAAACAATGTTTCAAATTTATCAATGCAAAACCAAAGTAAATCACATTTTGAAGATACCAAAAAAGTATTTGTTTACACTGGTATTTTACACTTAAAAGTAACAGAACTGACAGAGAATGAAAGTATTCTAACAAAAGCATTAAGACTGCAAACAGATACAGCAGAAAGGCACTCCACGGATTTTATTTGTATTCTGAAACGGAGAGTCTGTTAACCTTTCAGTAAACTTAGCAATAAAATCTCTTTAAGCAGAGATGCACAACAAGAGAAAACAGGTAATATTTTCTGTACATAACAGAGTTAAGCAATAAAGAAAACTTTTATTTTCATTCAACTGCCAAGGGACAGACTAGCTGGGTTACAGAACAGAAAACTACATTATACTCTGCCAGCTTTATATAGGATCTTAAATTTAGGTGTTTGTTTTTTTTTTTTTTCCTTTTTAGGAATTGTCTTTCCCCTGTTAAACTGAACTAAAAGTGTCAGTGACAGATGGTATTCTGATGAGTACTGTAAAGCATCTTAAATTCCTCATACAAGTTGCACAGAATGCCATAATATTACTAGCAACTTTTGGAGGCAAGAAAATTGCTGGCTAGAGAAAGAAAATCAAAGTTGTGCAAGGGGAAGAGCAGAGGGAAAATTATCCTTATGCTGCTCAAATCACTAATGAAAAGGTGGAGTGCCTATCTCTAAGGCTTGAGAACTGCTAACCTAGACTAGCCATCAACTGGTAGATGGCTAAAGATAGTTGAGATGAATGCAATCGTTATTCCAGTTTGATGAGGAAAGAAATATTCCTTTGAGATAGACTTTTGCCTGATGTTCTTGAGGACTACAAGAAAGAAAAATACCTGTGTTTGAGCCAAGCTCAATTTATTTCAATTACACAGATTTCTTTCTCTTTAAGCTACAGAACAGCGTGACACAGAGGTTTACACAGGTAAATTGGAGTTCCAGGGTTTCTCTCTGGGTCACAGGGAGGGGAAAAGCTCCCTTTGTGCACTGCTTTGTCCTTCACTATTAAGAAGGTAGCCTAGTGCACTTCAGAAACCAGGTCATAATGAAATGCACCATCTAAAATTTTAATGAACTTTTTGTGTTCCTTGCTAACAGGCACATAGCATACTCATGTTCATCTCATTGTCAAACTTCACACTGCACTGATGAAAGAAAAAGCTCTGCTTTTGTTTTGGGACTTCATTATCTAAAAAAATCTCTCCTTTATTTTTTCCCCTTCATAGCAAAACCCCTTCAGTGTGAAGCTACAAAAGGAAGCCATGTCTTGCAGGGGAAAGAAATGAAAGGTGACACATTAGTGACTGCCTAACTAGAAAGAAGACAGGCTTAGAACTCAAACATTCCTGCTAGGAAGACAGTGTAACGCTGTTACTCACTCAGTCCTTAGAAAGGCAAGGGGTAGGATTAAGGCAACCTCAAGCATTGATGTGACGGTACCTGACATCCCAGGGTCAGAGCGCATGGTTCTCCTTCCGCTAAGGAGCACAGGAGGACCTGACAAAGTATCTGTCATTCCTCTTCCCTCTCTTCCTTTGGGTCTGTCAGGTACCGTGCCCAAGGCCACAGGGCAATGAAGACCTTACATGGGGCCAGACCTCTACACAAATCTGGGGGCAGAAGGGACTGTGGGGAAGACGTTACAAAGACCTTACAAAAATTCAGAGATATAGTGAAAAACGCTAAAGTTAGTGAGAAATAGTATGAACTAACATGAAATATAATGAAGAATCATACATCTGATAGAAAACAATAAAAGCCTATTGACTCAAGAAGAATTCTGCAAATAATTTTACAAAGTTATCTGTGCCTGTTTCTGATAAATGACACAGCTTTGGAGAAGACCTTGTAGCACGGCTGGCTCCTTGATACTGATACAGCCAGCAGTTTCACTCAGGTACACAAACCTCCTTTCATTATCCTTGCTGACAGAATAGTCACAATTCCATCTAGCTCTGAATTAAAGAAAAAAAAAAGCTTTTATAAAGTATTTTATCCAATGCTTCTGGAGTTAGACTTAGGAGGTAACTTAACCTCAACACGAAGAGCAGCACGAAGGTACCTTAAAAACGGAGGGTTTCCTTCATAACTGTCTGCTTTTTAATTCTTACAGACTCTAAAACATGCAGGGACATACACTTATTCTT
This sequence comes from Tauraco erythrolophus, assembly GCF_009769465.1. Lineage (NCBI taxonomy): Eukaryota > Metazoa > Chordata > Aves > Musophagiformes > Musophagidae > Tauraco > Tauraco erythrolophus. The sequence goes on from NC_141465.1 coordinate 37,958,098, forward strand.
ACATACAATTCCACCAACTATGGATAAATACCTGCAGGATGGTCTGTAATAGCCTACAGTATATACTGCACATGACAGATCATGCTCTACTAAAAGATAAACATGTTCAAGTACAGATGAATATATAGTTGGCACCTAATAAAACAATCAAATTACATTTTTATTTCTTACTTCAACAGCATACAGTGATGCTAAATTTCAGCTCTATAAATTTAAATGTCATTGAAGTGATCACTGAAAAATGACAGGTTATTAAGATGCCACAAAGTTTTAAATAATTACTATTAAGCATGTGCCATGGCACAAGCACTATGCTCATAAATAAAGAAATGAACAGTCAAATAGTACGTTTCCTCCAGAACTCAAGTCTTCAGAGCAATTAATAAGCTAAGTCTCAATTTTTACTTACTCCATTTAACTAAAACAATCCACAATTCCACTGGAATATGTCTCCACTGACAGATGGAGACAGGTTTTATAGTCTCCCTCTTTGAGTACTGATTCTTTTCATTCTGAAGGATGGGTTCATTAAAAATTGATACAGTTGTGAGCATAAGACCTGAAAAAAAAATCTGCAACAAAATAAATAGAAATACTTATAGGTTACTTACTTTCAGCGTTAGACAAAGTGCAGGGATTGCAGTCAATCAAAGCTAATTGAAAATGCTGAAAAAAAGAGAATGATTTGTTTTTGAAACAAAGTAATACTAGCACTTTGGCAAATTAATAAGAATAAATCAATTTTGTACTTGAAAATGAATATGGCATTTTACCACGTGTCTTAAAGGAAACAATTTTACTTTTCTGTTCAACTATTTACCAGAGGAAAGTAAATTTTTTTTTAATGCAACGTTGCAATGCTTCTATAATGTAAGATGGCAACAGACATCTTCACAAAACAATTGAGATAGCACCTGGAAGAATGACTGCATCAAACAGATAGTCAAAATTGGAAGATACAAGTTTCCTCAGAATACACAACTGGGAACGTAGCCATGCTAGCTCATAGCCTCATGGAGATAAACATCAAAGCTCTCAATTTGTCTATCTAGAAAAAAACGAACACTCTTCCTTCAAATTGAATGATTTGAAGTATTTTTAAAAATTGATCTCTTGTCAAAAAGCACTTAAAATGAATCCCTTTACATTAAAACATGAATTCATAAAGAGTTCATAAGTTCTTACATCCTCTCCTCCAGGTGTTAAGGTAACTTCAGTTAAAACATTAAAGCTTGTTTATTTTTATCACTTTTCCTCAAGAGATATGAAAAATATCTTTTAAAACATCTTCACATTTGGAAGTTCTAAGCCAAGCACTTCACTCTTCTAGAAAGAAGGTCACACAAGCAGAGCAATGAAGTCTGTCTGCCAGAAACTCTGGATGTGAGTAATCATTTTACAAGTGTCACGCTAATTCAGCGATCACTATTTGCAGTTTGAAAAATAACCAAGTGCGTTAATATGAATGGATCAGGCATACAAACTCAAGTGTCTCTGAATTTTTCCATAAACTTTACAGAAAATTCTTACACAGTGTGGAATTTGGATTAACACATTAATTCTATAGGGAATAAGGCCTAGGAATATAGGAATCTAACAGCAAAATAAAATATTACTGTTAATAAACACAGTTATCTGCGAAACAGTTTCAGGTGGCTTCTAGTACACAAAACATTACTGATGCTTCAGTATATTTTATTTTGTTAGCACAAAAACAGTAATTTAGCTCTGGCTGTTCAGGATGCCAAACTAGGTGACATCAGGAGCTTATTAGTGCAGCTAGGAAGGAAAAAAAAAAAATCCTTATCAATGGATTTATACGCAACTCACTTTTGGTATAGTCAGATTCAGAGCTACTAGATACTACATAACTTTCCTCATGGTCCTAATAATACCTCATGTATAGCATGTCTATATAACATACATATCAATGATTTATAAGAAAAGTTTAACAGATCACTAAATTTCTAAATAAACATTTTAAACAGCAAAATTACTAGAAAATTAACATATTATCCATAGCAAAGCATAAAAGAATGCTGACACTCTCATGAGCTCTGCGAGGCAGTGACACAGCTTACCTCCTCACTTACTTCTATCAACATAATTTGTAATACATAACAGCTTTTTTTTAAAAAAAAAAAACAACAACAAAACGCTCAAGTCAAATGATAACACAAATTTTTGATTTTTAATGAACCTTTTAGCAATATCACTCCTAGAAGACAGCATGGAAAACAATGAATTCACATATACATTACTTGTACAGTAACTTCTAAGCCTTAGAGCAAGCATTAAATAATAGTTTATAAATATTAAATATTAGCTTATTTCTCTGCCTTGCCTGTTCCTTTTCCTAGTGTTCAGCAGTCAGAGAACTTAAAATCTCCCCTCACTTACATTGCAATGCAGGTTGTGTGCCTCAGAGACATCCTTTAGTCGGTTACCATAGTGATTCTACTAAGCAGGCAACTTAAAAAAAAAAAAGACTAAATAAAAATAAAATGCTCTACTTTATATTGCATTTTGCCAGACAAAATAAGAAAAAAAAAAAGGAACGACCTGTATACTTTGGCCTGTACATTGATTGTACCAATCGAAACAGTACAAAATCTGTTTTGCACAGATGTGTCATCTTGCATTGTCACTAACAATTAATATGAAAAGATAAAACAGAAAGGAACAGATTTGCTCTCACCTAGCAATGCTATTACAAAAAATAAGCAGATCTAAAGAGAAACGGTTGAAAACTGTTCTGTAGCAGCTTTTCAGAAGGGTTATCGCAGTGAGACTCACTGAGAGAAAGCAGGAAACCATATAAGAAAATCTAACCATTTTAATATTTAAATATGCCAGTAGTATCAGTGCTGTACAGTAAAAAAGGCAGGTATATTCTCAGCAATGCCTCCTAAAAAATCTAAATTCTTACTGCTACATTAGCTGACTTTTACATGTCAAAATTGATATTCTGAAAATTTTGTAAGAGTAGTACATTTCTGCCTGCACTGTTCACAAATCTACAATCAGTAAAGAAATGGATAAGCCAAAGCCCGTAACTACAGGAAAATAAACCATCTGCACTAAACAATTATCACACAGCAACACACAAAAAACCCAGAACCTTTCAAACCAAGAACCTTTGAAATGCACATACACAAGCAAACCTACACCTCTACCCAAATAAATAATACATAGCTCCCTGTTACGTATTCAAAATCAGACCAAAAAAAAGCATGCATGCATTCTAACACATAAAACTCATCAGCCAAAAGCAGATCCACTAATCGCAATTACCAGAACCAAAAATTTAAAAAAAAAAAAAAAAAAAAAAATCGTAATAATTCCCAACTTCCATTTCTGCACCAAACAGAAGCGGCTAGCAAACATCTGCACCTCTCTCAAATATTGCAGTACTGAAGCTGGCTACTGCTGTGTGAAATAGTTATTATGCAGGAGAGGCCGCTGCAGTTCAGAGACGACATACAATACCTCAAGGCAGACAGCAGTCTATAGAAATTCAAATCCCGAGTAAGAGGATTTACCTAGAAGGCAGTGTTCTGAATGTTAAAAAGTAACAGGCTCTCTCCAAGAGCTGCAGCTCAAGTCATAATATACCTTGATTTGTAGCCATCTGTAATTGCACAATTATCTACAGCCTATTTTGTCTCCTCTGGAGTCCTTGACTTGCCTCGGATTGTGGCAACAATTCCGAAAGTAACCTTTCCAAGGATCAGAAGGACAGCGGACTGCGTATAAACACAACTGAGGAAAGCACTATGTCTGGTAGTAAAATAACAGTAATCTGACACAGATTTAGGTAACTCAGTGTGTTTTCACTACCAGAATTAAACACCGATTCTCCTAACAAATTAGTCCTGTACAATTTAAGGGGCAAGTACCCGGGTTTTTGTTGCTGCTTTAATCAATAAATGACCGACACAAAAATAACCGTTTTCTTCTCAGTGCAAGATTTTCAGTACTCTCTCTGTTTACAGCCAAGCCTGCGACCTCAAAATAGTGATTCTACTCCCTCCTCCTCTCGAGGATGACATTACCAAGTTCAATAGCTCTCAGTTCTGCGTTTATCCAGCAAGCCCGGCGAGCCATCGTTTGAAACCTGACAATTCTCACAGACTTACCATGAAGGAAAGCTCCATCATGACTCAGTAATAATTCTGTCAGGAGATGGCTTTTTCTGCCTGTGTGACCTAGGTGTGATGCCCATGCTCCTCAGAGCAGCCTTTGTTCGGATAAGTAGGACAGAGCAAGCCTTGCGTAAGGGGCCGTGGCAGAGCGCCAAGCCTCCATTTGCCAGGCACGTCCGGGGCCAGGGGAGAGGGTCAGGAGAGGACGTGCGACACGTGCCGCTACGTCGGCTCTGTGCCCCGCTTCCCCAGCGCCTTCCGAATTCGGAACAAATTCATCGCGGAAGATGAAGGTCTGTGCAGCGTAAACACTCGGTTACTTTTGCCCAACGTTCAAATTAAAGAAACAAAAACCCTCAAGACTGAGGAGAACTGCTACATGGACAAGGCAGAAGGAAGCTGCTTGAGGGCAGAAGAAACAAAGGTCACACATAGACATAAACTGAGTAACAGCAGTATGTTCAGAAGAATTCCTTGTTTTGACTAGTTGTATCTGGTAAATTCTTTTTGAACAGAAAGACCAACATCTTATACAGTTCACCAGAGTGTTTTTTTCACAAAGCTATCTTAATACGTTGCCTGCACGGTTTATCATTATTTGTGCATCACCACGATTTAGCTGTCCCTGCGGCACAGCCTGACGGACAGCTAGCAGCAATAAAATGCCGTAGGGAAAGGGGCTGACTGGAAGCTTGCCCCCGCTGCTGCATCACCAGCATCACCGCGGAGCTGAACTGCACCGAGCTGGGGTCGTTTCAGGACCTGCAGCACTGCTTCCACCTCCTAGGTTGATCTGAAAGCACAGGATAATCCTTGCTGGGTAGCTGTGGCTACCTAGTCAGTACCCATGGCTAGCTATTATTGCGTGCCCTGAAGGCCAACTTTTCAGTTACAGTCACAGCTATTAAAATGGACTAAGATCCACCTCCCACAAGGAGAAGGCCCGCAAATGAATTAAGCGTACCAGCACCAATACTCATTAGCTTAAATGCTCAACTTCCAGGTCAACTATTTCTCTTCTCGTGGTTTGTTCTCCCCTCTCTCCAATGACGGAATATGCCACACCGCATGTTAATTCAATTTTAGCATTTACTCCTCTTTGTAATCACATTTCTAAAATACACCTACAGTTTTCTTTTACAGGAAAACTCCAAAATGATTCAAAAACTAAGTAAGAGAACAAATATTGACAGGACAAGGGGCAATGGCTTTAAAATGAAAGAGGGTAGATTTCAATTAGATATGAGGAAGAAATTCTTCCCTCTGAGGGTGCTGAGGCAGTAAACAGGTTGCCCAGAGAAGCTGTGGATGCCTCATTCCTGGAAGTGTTCAAGGCCAGGTTGGATGAGGCTTTGAGCAACCTGGTGTTGTGGAAGGTGTCCCTGCCCATGGCAGAGGGGTTGGAAGTAGATCTTTAAGGCCCCTTCCAACCCTCACCATTCTATGATTCTACTAAAAAAAAAAAAAAACTACAAAAACCCCCACAAAACCCCACTCTGTAGGCCAGGCTTTGTGATACCGTGATTCACTGTCAAAACCAGTTGCAGTAAAAACTCTCTTGCAGTTTGACTGAAGTGCCATGCTGTGTTAAAAAACGTTCATGTTTTTGCTTCTTGTATATGTCTCTCCAACATACACATACATAAACTACAAAGACTTAGAAATGTCATTCCCAAATTATGTTTTCCAACCACTTATATTTTTATTAAAATAATCTTTTGACTAATTTTATCTTGCTTTCCACAAAATCCTTTTTAGGTGAAATGCTTGACATCCTGGATATCTACCCTGCAATAACTAAGGCCCTTTGTTCTGGTTTGGTTTTTACCTAAAACGTCACCAATTAATTTCTGGTAGATTTACAGACATATAACTAGGCATAAGAAATTAACACTTCTCATAATTGTATATATTTAGTTGACTAGTTAATTTTTCTTTAATAATTAAAATGAATACATAAGGTTTCAATTTAATATGTTTAAGCTTAAAAATTATTAATTAAGCACATATTAAAGATAACTAGGTTGTGAAATAGCACTTGAAGCTTTTTTCAAGGCAAATTTTCACTTTCCTAAATCCATTTTTACATAATACTTACAAAAAAATAACCTAAAAAATGAACAATATGTCTATAACGGCTACATGTTAGCATACAATAGCTGCAGTAGCTAAAAATATCTTTCATAAAGAGATTATATATATGACAGAAGAATTATTTGAATAAGTGATGGAAAAGTGTCTGACTGACTATAAATAAGTACGTTGAGCTGTTCATCTGTGTATTAGTATTTATTTTTTTGGTATTTCATGCATATTCATGTAATTCATGAATATTTCCCAATAAATTTAAATTCCTTTGCAGCCTTTTTCTTATCCTAATATAAGCAGTATGTCTTAACATTGGTAACAAATGAGAATCTTTACGAAATTAATTAAAAAATCAAAATTATATTTAAATTGATGATTTATGGGCAAGATCAAAGCAAAAGCCTGAAGCGAGCTACTAGGAGAGCTGTTTTGTGTATAAATAAGTCAGTAAAATTTCTAAAAGTGAAAGGCACAATCAGTACTTCTACTAAAAGGCAGATAATGGAAAACATGAGAAATTTAGTTCTCAGTCTTCTAAAGGTTTTGTTGCTGGGTACAAGATGCATCTGCAACACTTGAAAAACAAGCAAAATTGTCAAAGCACAACATAGCTTGGTTTGCCATAAAATAACGTGCTTGCATCCAGAGTTCCTACAGACTGCCCATTACAAAAAAAAAAAAAAAAAAGCAATTCACCACCAAAAAAACCTCAAACAAAATCACAGAATCATAAAATGGTTTGGGTTGGAAGGGACCTCAAAGATCATCTACTTCCAACCCCCCAATCAGACAGCCCCTCAGAAAACCAAACCCACAGAAAATCTCCCACCCACCCACTGTTCCCTCAATGTTATCATTCTAATAAAAATGAAAAACTGAGATTTTTTTTTTTCCCCCTTAAGTAGTCTATCAGCAAACAATGGAGTGAACTGAATTTTACATTCAAAAGGCTTTCAGGATTGCAGCCCTAACTCACTACCGAAAGCACATGATGATACTTCAATGCCGCCAAACAGAATGAGCACCAGATGGAAGACTGGTTTTGCGTACCTGTCATTTCCAATGCAACCCAACTATTAAACTAAATAATAAAAAAGCTGTAATTTTTCTTTTTTTTCCTCAGCTTCCCTTTTATGCATGTCAGTGGTCCCACACAACACAGCTCCCTCTTCATGTTCTATGCAACTCTGCATTCAGCTTATGGCTGGACAAGAGGCATGGGGTTGCCCAACGTATAGCAACTCCTGTGTGGATGGGACAGTTCCCTTCATAGCAATTTTTCATGTCCCAACAGACCAGACCCGTGACCAGTGATTTGGTGCCTCCGTTGCAGATCAAGCCAACCAGATCACCTTGTCCTCACAGCTTGCAGAGCTCAAAACAGCTCTGGGGAAACATGTTGTGCAGGAACGTTCTAGGAACTTCTCTTTGATGTTTCATTATTTCTGACATATTTGCTAGGAACTGGTTAAGATTCAAAAGTACTGAAGAGAAGAACTGAGACGCATGCACGAGACAGGATGATTACACACATGCATGAAAAAAGGAGACTAAAACTGAAAAAATATATTCAATAAATAGGAGAATCACTAGGATAGCAAGTGACATGCCAGAAATAATGTAGCACATAGTCAGAAGCTTAAACATATTTTCCAACTATATTTACCAAAACAATAAAAAGATATATTATATTCCTAGAGATCTTGCTTTATTCTCTTTTCAGATCATCATGGTGCCACCACAGCTAACACCATCAAACACAGTATTCCTAGTGTTGTTTGTAGGAAATGGCAAGCAGAAAGGGGGCAGCAGGACACGTAGTGAAGTGTGAAAAGGTTAGGACTGTGACGTAAACCTTAATTGTATGCTGCTGCTACAGTAATCAATAATAAAATATGCCCTCCTTCCCCAAGTCATTGACAGTTGATTTTGGAATTAATTGTACTTTTCTGATGAAAGGGGCAATTTCAGCTTCCATGCATCATCTCTGAAGGTAACACAGCCCTAACTGTCAGCTTACACAAGGACTGTTTTCTTTTCAACCAGAAGGGCCACTTTTCTTTTTCTTTAATGTAAACCTGAAGGCCAAGCAATTTTCAACAGCACTGGTGTTCTTGCCAGAGTTTATGGCAATGGGATAACGGAGCAGTCAAGGGTTCTCATACTAATTTGCAAGTCTTAACTGCAGCAATGTTAAAAACACGCAAAAGCAGTAATTGATTTTGAAAAAAACATTGAGAGTTGATTTTTATGCTTGTTAAACAGCACTCCAGTAATTATCTTGATCATCAACATCTTAAAATAGTAAAAATTAATTTTGTGCTTAAATTGCTTACATAAAATATAGATGATTTATGTTAATGGTCTAAAACTGTGAAAAAACATGAAATGTATGACCTTCAGACTTCCATCTTCCCCCTCTGCCTTAAGACTCTTACTGACAATGACTCATCTGTTGGCAATGGTTTATTCTTAGCAATTACAGACTTAACATGAATGTTTAAATACCATCAAAAATATTATGATATTTCAAAGCACATTAATGTAACGTTGGTACAATCTGTGAAATCCAGAACAGTCACAAGCGAATACCAGATGAAAAGTTACTTCCACTTTCTCCCTCAATGTTAAATAGGAAGCTCAAACTGGGCTACGAATTACATTAGACAGAGCCCTGGGGAAAGCGTCTGTGCTCAAGGCCAGTCACTAGCAGGCTGGATCCTAAACTCCATAACCATCCTTTAAAAACCTGGATCCTTTTGAAAAGGTCCACAAAACCAAAAAAAAAAAAAAAAAAGGCACAACTGTGTCTTTCATTATTTTGGGTTACTTATCTTTCTTTTGTGAAGAGACGAGACATTCAGTCTCACAGAGCGAGACAGACATTCTGTGAAAACACCGTCACACTCTATCATCATATCTCTTCCTCATTTTGTTCTCCCCATGCTTGAGCATAACCACTGCCCCAGCACTTCATTTTGTTCTCTTCACTAAGGAAGTATTTTCTGACTTGCCTCTCATATTCTTGTCACTCAAGAGTTCTGGCTTAAGAGGTTTTTTTAAATTTCAACTCCTGGATCAGTCAGATTAGCTTTTAAAGAAGCTACTGACCTGCTTCTTCACTTAGCCTACTCCTCAATCGATATATTCTGATGTATAAACTGGTATGTTTCAATGAGTAACACTTTGTTTTCAAACAAAGTAGATCAGTCTGAGGACTCTACACTAAATCAACGGCTGAGCTAAACTGAGAACAGCTGAAATTGTTTAAGACGGAGCGATTTGCCCCACTGGGTCTGTTCTTTCTTGGTCCTCACCATTATTCTCTGCTAAGGATTGTAACCTCCATAGCAAAGGAAGCAAACCAGAAACTCTACCTTAGGTGTTTCAGTAGATAATTCCAGAGTAGAGTTTCGTGTTATGTTTTGCACAAGAAGGGAATACTGCCCCCTCCTTCCCACTCACATACTCCTGCCATCTACCTTGCACAGGATCTAGCAACGGGGTAATCTCAAACTGAACTGGTTCAGACTTCCAAACCACCTCAGTCTGCAAATGAGAAAAAAAAAAAAAAAAAAAAATAAAAACAATAAACACAATGCAGCAGAGGGTGCCACATAATGCAATCAGGATTGCTAGGTGGAAAATCAGACAACCTTTTAGCAACAACCTGCAGTTATATGGATTTGAGGACAATGTGAAACTATCCTTCATGCAACGACCCCCCCCATCATGTTCATTTCATCATCCTTTTTAAGATCTTCACTCTGCTCCAGGGTAAGCTGGTTTTGCTGCTGTCATTTGTTTTCTTAAGTGACTTAACTACACTGCACATAAAAGCAACAGAATCATGATCATTTTGCATTACAAAAGATTAATTTATTTCTGTTTTTAAAATAAGTCTTTGCTGTTTTTCCCATTCGCAGTTGATGTATTGAAAAGTAAAAGTTTGGTATACTCAAAATCCTTGTGATAAGTGAACTTTTTATTTTGTGAAAATGTGAAGATCAAACACAATAAATTATTCAGATTGAATTTTCGTAGTATCTATTTAAATACTTGATTCAGTGATAGAATTACATATTTCATGACACAGCAGGAAAAGTTTATTTATTTCTTGATCAATTTCTTCTATTAAAAATTAAAATGCACAAGTTCTTTCCACTACTGTCTTTAAAAACAAAACCAAAAATATACTACTTCAGCACTTTTTATTCCCTATGTATCACAACAACAGATAATAAATCTGTGCTTCCCATAGGAAAAGTGCGTCCCATCATTACAAATACTGAAAGGAAAAATTGAGATTAACACTCTACTATTTCAAATCTTGGACGACAATTCTGATAACCTCACAAATAAAACTTCCAGGAAAACAATCTGCCAGGAAAAGGAAGCCACAAGATGCTTGGAAACAAAACAGTTAATATTCTAAGTAGTTTTAGGAGAGATTAATGTGTAGAAACATGTTTATAAATTACACTTAATTAGAAATTACAGAATTCTCAGCCCTGAAGGTGTATTTCCAAGCAATGAAACTTTGTTGAAGAACACTTCCTTTTTCCAAGACACAGATACTTATATTTAGAGATCAGGAAAGAAAGAACATGGGGATAGAGTAGAAAATGGAAAGAGGAAAAAAAATGGGCAAACATGTTGAATGCAGGAAGATAAATGACAGACTACAATCAGAGACCAAAAAAGAATGCAAGCAGTAAACAAATTTAAAGGAGTACAGAAGAAACAAAGTACTGCATTAACACAAATAATTTCTAACTGATTAGCCAGAAATCGTTGCCTTAGAAGCTGACTCTCAAAACAGGAAACAAAAGAATGATTAACTGCTAGAAAAGTAGAAATTATATTTAAAAAAATGGTATGAGAATGTTATTTTGCATAAAAGCTCTCTATTTTAATGATTTTTACAAACGTCCAGTTTACAATAGTGCAGCGGGAGTGGAGTGGGGGAAGCGGGGGGGGGGGGGGGGGGGGGGGGGGGGGCGGGGAGAGAGAGAAAGAACACTGAGAAATCCAAGGTCCTAATTCTAATCTTTTTTCCCTCTAACCTTCTGTACGTTCTCAGCCTCCCCTCAAAATGTACTACTTTAACGAGAGCTCTATACCAAATTTTTGATCTGCTGGCGTACCAGTGCTCATCTATAGTTCTGCTGGGCTTTTCTGAGTATTTCTAGCACCTAACACACTTCAAATCCTACCCTTATTCTGTCTTGAGACCAAGATACTTCATACTGATGCACTTCTATTTCTAAAGCAGGTAGTATTTAACTGCTATATGCTTAGGTACTCCTTGCAGTTTTAAGACGTAACACAATGTGTAACAAATGTTAATTCAATTTGAAAGGACTTAAACCTACCTTTAAACTAGACTCATAGTCTGTGTTCACTTTGAACATAAGCCCAAGTCGCAAATGAATTTCCTTGGCTCGACAAAAGCTGGGATCAACATAAAGCGCCTCCTGAAATGCTTTAATTGCCCTGAAAGAAAAGCAGAAATTAAAAAATTATTTTTTATTGAAGTATTACTTTATAATCAATGTTATTTATATGACTAGTAGAAAGTGGATCAGAAAGCACTGTTACAGAAGAACATATCAAAATAATGGGTTACATGCAATGTTTTTGGTGCATGGCTTTTGATTCTTCAAGGACTGAGTAATTTTGTACTCTAGATACTCAAATAGACCAGGGTATCTAATCTTTTCTATTAATTTAGAGAAACTAATTTGCTGCACGATATACAGTAGTTTCTGCTATTTCAGAAAGGATGACTCAGGGATCAGTAACAAAATTAGCACAACTATAGAACAATACAGTGATCATTCAAGTCACAACCAACTGCTAGGTTGCTTTTGATTCCAGGTCGTGCAGACCCCTGCAAGCAGCAGCAGAACAGAAGGCCTAGAAGGACAGATCACGCACATCTCTTCCGACTGCACCAACCTGCTCCATCTGCCAACATTTTCCTCCCTTTCTTAGGACCTGCACTGTCTAGGGACTCAGCTAATACCTATTGCTCCATTACTTTCCAGTCACTCAGCTACCTCCACAAAAACAGAGATACGAAAGCCTGCACCTCCTCCCATTGTAACTTGTTTTCATATTCCCATGATAGGTGAAGATGGCTCTGATTCTATTGCTTTAGCTTTACATCCTTTCTACACATGCCTCTGTTCATGATGGCACTGTACCAGAAAAAAAAAAACAAAACACCAAAAATGCTAAGTCACAACTGTATCTTGGAGAAGAAAAAAATGTGATTGTAAACTGGACTGGTTTGCCTCTCAGGCCAACTGCATAAAATTAGGACAGCTGAAATGCAACTAAAAGGCAACAGATTTAAATTCACAGAAGAATTGAGAACGAAGCTAAGACTCATCGTGTTAGTTCCCCTGAAACCCAATGACAGGTTGAAACTAAAAACCTCCAAACACATTTCTGCTCGTATCATGACAGAGCTCAGAATCAGTTTCACTTAGGGTAGGATTCGAGCACCGAGGTCAGGGAGCCCAGTCTTGTTTGCTGTCCTGGGCACCCCAGAGAATGACACTGAGCAGACAAATGACAGGCAAGACTGTGGGCAGAATTGTACCCACTGTGGAGCAGCACAGGGACACTGGACAGGAAATACCACGCAATGTTTAGGCAAATTGATTTCATTCCTACTTGCCAAGTGCGGTATTATTTATAAGGACAAAAGGTTAGCAGTTGCAATGGGAAATTCAATAAATATTTTTCATATACTTTTTTATTCACAAAACACATAAATGATCGTTTTTTAATCCATCAGCAAAAACACTACTTCTGCTCCAAAATTCTTACAGGCTCTTTCTCATTCTTGATGGCAAAGAAAACCAAAGACACAGAACTTCCTCTAGACAATGCAACAAAACTGTTTGTACCTAAAGTGTTATTACTATGACTTGTTTAATAGAACTTAAGAGCACATGGGCTTAAAAAAATATTAAAAATAACAATAAAAAAAAATTATTCTGGAACTGAAGCTTCCTCTATTATAAACTTTCAGAAAGGCTTTCCTCACCTGTACCCTACTTTTCTGCTTACACAAGGAAAACGAGGAAGTGAAGCACACAAAAGGGACAAACTTGCACTGGCTAAGCAGTCTCTCACATCTCATCTAAACACTCCTGGAATAGTATGGGCGGTGACAAATCACACACCTCAGTATCTACATTGAAATTATAAGAAACAAAGATCCATGTCTCGTAACAGTATGCTCATCATCATCATCTACAAGATCACCACTCAAACTGGAAGGCCAAAGACCGGCCCGATCATTAAATATTGGCACGTTTTAAGCTATGCTTTTGTTATGCCAAAAGCATAGATTTTTATTATTGTATATTTGCAGTTCTTGTCTTAACGCTAATATGGTACTCAGTATGTTAGCTACTGGTATTTAAAATCCAGTATCTGCACCTTGTTCATAGGCAGTATCCTAAGTTCCAAAAAGGGAGAAAACCAGCATCTACGGTCCATATCAAAGGGAAGACGATCAGGAATAAAGACTTTGCAGTTCTAGACCACATGGGAGATTGCGACCATGCTCTTATCTAGTTTGTGAACTTCACATTCTTCACATTTTAGCTAGCTTGCTTCGTCAGAAAATAGTATTTTCATATTTCCCCTATGTCATCCTCAGTCACAAAGATCACTGAAACGTGAATTTCTAAAAAAGCTTAAGAGAAACTGCAAGAGGCAGAAATATTTTTACAGTTTCTTGCTTACTGAACAGAAATATCATTCGTTGCCACAGCTGAGCAGAGTTAAACAAATCCACAAGTGTAACAGGTAACTTTTAAGGACATTTTTGAATGTATACTGTCATTCATTCAAAAGAACAAGAACATTGCCTATCTTAGTCTTTCAGAGAAGCACAGCACTTAAAAACCAGTAAAACTATAATCAATGGACAACATGAAGAGACTGTGTCACGTTTAGCAAAGAACCTGCTAGTCTCAGACAGCCCCCGTGAGGTTTGCGTGAGGTTTATCTGTGTGCAGACGACACAGCAACATCATTCACCCTTGTCTGAGCTGCTCGTGGAGTCAGGTTCAACACTAGTAGTTATTATGAGTCTTTGAGATAACATTATAACTCAACACAATTTCCCAATGCACAATTTTCCAATGAAGACAAGCCCAAAATGTATTACGAAGGAAGAAAATTTGTAGGACAAGACCTTCGTTCCACTAGACACAATCTATGCAGGAAGTAATAGCATTCTTTTCAACGTGTTTTGATGGACACTTGGAAAAATACAGCAAATAAACCAACTCAAAACAAACATCTCTGTACCCTTTTACACACTGTTTGAGTTACCATGCTAACAGCTAAATACTACTACTACTAATAATAACAACAACAACAATAATAATCATCTAGCTGTACATTTCAGTTGTATTTGATCACTCCCAAACTGATGGTTTCAGGAGGAAAGGCAGAGATGCTTTAAAAGCATTATTTCCTTGAAAGCTTGAATCATTCAAAGGGACGTAGTCAGGGAGCAATGATTGTTCCCATCCCTTGCATTGATTCGGCAATGCAATGGACACACTGGTAGAGGGTTTGGTGGAACACTCTCCACTCGGAAGTTTTCTTTCAGTTTCTAATACATGATGGATTTACATTTAAGAGTGAATCCACATGCACTCAAAATGTTAGGAAACTCCTGAGTGAGTGTCTTGCATGTTAAATTCTGTATCCTTGGATGCCATAATAAAAACCAAGACAGAATTCTGAAAGGTAATATAAATTTAAACCTATAATGAAGCATAATTACATCAGTAAATTAAGGGGAAAATGTTGTAACAATACACCATATATCCCCAATGCAGCTTTTCTCACTAAAATCAGGTATTTTATCTTCTCCATTAAAAATATTGGCCTGCATCTTACTTAACTGTAGTGTTAATTCTATATTGATTACACAATTTGTAGTTTTTCCAGGATGACCATCACCAATAATAACAAATACAAATTACTTCCACTACTTCTGTAAAAAAGGGCATCATCAAAATTACACGAATAAAGTGATCTGAAAGGCAGCATTCTCAACAATTTATACCAGTCGTAGGTGCTCATGCCTAATTTGATAACTTCAGTCTGATTTTAAACAGTCAGTAGAATTTTCATAAAATAAAACACTCAAACTCTGTAAAGACGTTTACCTATTAACTCTTACAGACAGACAAGCAATTCTACACCATAGCTGAATTAATATTGATCTAATTTTGCCTATAGGAAACATTTAAACAAAACAGCAATGCGCTCAAGATTGCAGGACACATCAAGAACATCGACTGCAGTAAAAACTCTAATTTTATTTTGAGGCTGCCTGTTTCCTAGTGCTATGCCCAGAACTCCAGACTTGGTTCCTTACTACATCAATAGCAAAACATCTGCAACATCACTGACATCTATTTCAGATGTAAGTGGTCAATAACACTCAACACAGATGGCATCAGGGCTTGGTACAAGATGGTACAACACAGAAGGAAGTGGACATGAGAAGTGGAAAGTAGGAGCAAATGTTGCAGTAGTAAAGGGAAATGAGAGAAAATGTGGCCCAATGTTGCCAACTGCAATCCTTCCTGGCCCATCTCTTCGCCTGAGTTGTGCCTTCCAGATACAGCAAGAATCACTTGATCTTTGCTTGCACTGAAACATCGCTAATCCCATTTCTGTCCTCTGCCCAAGCCTACATCCCAAAAGATACGGGTCTAGGCAATCCAAGGCATCCAAGTTACTCAAGATGTTTTCCCTCAAAGCTCTTCTATGGAGTGACCAAAACCAGAAGAGCAGATGTAAGATATAAGCAGATATAATAGCTTGATGATCTGTCACATATAAGCAAGGTTTGCCTTAAGAAGCTAACAGCTTCCTTCAAAGATGACGGCACACAGCCTTCCTCAAGGAAGTTGTTAGACTCCATCACTAATTAACTGGCCTTCACACACAGACAGAGCTTTTCATTTTAATCCTTTAGCAGACTAAACATAGATTACTCCAAAGGATAAATCATCGAATGAAGGGCTGGGAACTCTCATACTGCAGAAATAAACGATCGTCATCTAAATTCAGCAAGAAACTACTTTCCGTTTGTTCTCTGAAGATACTGACAGCCACCTAGTCAGAAACAACTTTGGTTGAGCCTACTAGAATATATCTAAATTAAATAAGAATTTTCTCCAAGAATGGGAGCATTTCTACTAACAGGCAGAAAAGGTTATCTAACACTCAACAAAATGGGAGAGCAAGACTGGAAAACAGACACAACGGAGGATGAAAACCACCTCTGGGCTTACATTTTACATAGTGCTGCTACAGTAACCCAGAAAAAAAAAAAAAGACACAAATCTATCAACTTCGAATCAAGAGTTCCAAAATCAATACTGCAGCTATCTTTCCACCCACTCATCTATACAACAATGTCTACCACTATGAAAGTGAAGAAAGCAGCTGAATCATAATTAATAGAAGATTATATTAAGCATTTAGTGAACTCTTGTAAGACTTTTATTGGAAGGTTTTACTTGAATAGGCTGTGAATAAAATCAGCTTTGAACTAGGCAAAAAAATATAATAAAATAGCATCAATTTAACTATTAAGAAATTAACACTCGCACATATCAAACAAAAAACATGAAAATCAGAATAAGCCTACGAAATAAATGAACATAACATTATTTTAATATATCAGGAAAAATACTTGATGCAGCTGGAGTGAAACTTTCTTCTTATTATTCTCTATCCTCTTTCAAATTTCTGACCACTTATTCTAAGCCTCACATTATTTCCTAGCCTCACTAATGAAAACAATGTGAGGCTACAATGGACGAATTTCTATTTGAAACTCATAATCACAGTTTGAACATAAACAAAATGTACACATACAGCAGTCAGGACACTGCAATTTCATGAAATACTTTTAGAGTCTTTAGGTACAACTTCTCTGTCCATAGGGCTAGAACAGTTGAATGGTTACATATTTTGAGAAGCAAAGTCTTCAAACATTTCTCTACAACAGCAGCTGAGAGTAGGTTTTTTCCAGCACTAGCAGGTATTACGCGTTTTCATCAATCCAAGAAGTGGTTTGATATACAATCAAAGAAAGATAAGACAACAAAAGAGAAAGTTAATTGACACTTTGTTAATGATTACAATTAGTATGTGTAGTCTACATGTGCATTCCCATTTTATATACCTAAAGAAATAGATATATAGACGCAGCACTTGAAACCTGAGAAATATTTGACAAAGCAGTATCTATACAGTGTGTGGTTAAATTCTGCCCTCCTTATGAAGGTATCTACGAACATCAGACCAGCTGAAAGGACTCTGACAGAAGAGGGAAAGAAGCATCAATACAAATGTGCATCTTGAAGATCACGAATGAGTGGTAAGCAAGCTGTTTTTCTTCTCTCAAATTATATCCCTCCTGGACTTTCCATTGCAGGTGTTTCCAAAGCAGGAACTCCACAGACTGCCAATTACCAGTACAACATCACTGTCAGTTGGGTGAATCTCAGAGCCTTTCATGCAAACCACAGCCTCTGGACTATTTCATCAAACGCTGTGTGCCATCCACAATGGCACAAACGACTGAAACACCTGGAGGCGTGCAGAGCAGACGCGGCGAAGTAGTCCAGTGGTTGCTATCTGCATGACGGGTGGGGTGTTCCCACACCAGTGAAGGAGGTCCCCACTAGGCAATTTGCATTCCTACACACCCTGCTACCCACTTGACTACTCTGTGTGTGGAAGAGCCCAGTTCCTTGGGTCTGCCAATCACTGACACAAACAGCTTGAGAACCATCTGAAGGATCTGGTCCTGCTGGGGGAAAAAAATAAAACCAAACAACAAAAGCCAACCCACTCAAAGATAAATTTTGCTGTGTTACTAACAGCTTGCCCCTGAGAAAAAAAATAATATATGTATCGAGAGAGGAAGCAAATAAAGGGCAAAGAACGGACCTTGACAGCACAAGACTCTCCTGTTCTCATAGGCAAACAGCAACCACCATAAACCAATAGTTTCTCGGGCAGATAAATAAGGTGTGCAGTACTGAAGCTTGTCACACGAGACTACTGAAAACAAGTTAAAATTCCACTGTAGACTTGGGTACTTTAAAAGCAGTTTGAACAGCTGCTTTACTATTTCAGGACAACTGTGACAAGAGCAAAACTTCATTTTCTGGAAAAAGATGAGAGAGAATGACAGCCAGAGAGCATAAGAGAGAAACCAGACTCCTACAGCTCAAGTAAATGGTCCAACGGGATTGGCACTAAGGCCATCTTACAGGTGATGGCAAGTTTTCTGTGTTTTCCTGTAGGTATGTGGAAAAGAATGCTCCTGCCTTGCTGAAGCCTTCAAAGCACATCTAGGAGAAAAGTGATTCTCAGGTGTCTGGAGGCCTACATAGTGACCATGAGATGGGATGCAGTACCATAGATGACAACTGAGGGCTATCTTCTGCTGTCTGCTTGGCCTTTGGAGGGTTGTGGAATTCTCAGCAGCAGCAGAATGGGATATGGAGAGCCTGCTCAATACTTTTATGTTGCAGATGGAGGTGCTGCACTCTCCCAGTGGGGAATGTATATGTTTGTTCCCTGTTGCCCATTAAATGTCTTTACCTGAATTAGGTAAGAATAATCAAAGACTGCAGCTGCCTTCTTGATGTCAAGATCCAATTTTCAATCAGAGTTGAAGACAGGAAATAAGCTTTTTGTGCTGAACTCCCATGCTCCTGTTCCGAGGAGTCAAACTTACACTAAAAAATTCCAACGCATAGAACTTACAGAAGTGCCAGGATGCAGCAGTACAACTAGACTGGGCAGGCTGTGAGGTTACGTTGAAGGAGCCAGAAGCAGAGACAGTGGTTCTAGATATCATTTGATACTGAATGTTTTGGCAAGGATGGCTGTCGCAGGGCCAAGAAGTTCCAGTCAGAGACGACAGATTTTCCTCAGGCAGCCTGCATCTTTAGCCATGACGAAGCTGAGGAAAAGGGCCTGGATCATCTCTTGCATTAGTCTTTGGCTTTTTTCAAGACTGTGTTTTGGGAAAGTGTCAATGTTGAAGGACTGAGTTTTACATAACACAACTTCTATGGCTGATAAGAAATCCTGATAAGAAAGACTGAGGAGACTCAGAGTATGTTCAATGGGGCAATAAGGGTGACTGATGTCAGTCTCCTGTAAGGTGTTTCTGAGGAACAGTCTGTCTCTCTCACACACATTGTCCAGCAATTTGCAAGATAACAGTCACTGAAAACACTGCAAACACTGCAGGCTGACCTTGGAGCACCACGCTTGGTACAGTGGGATCCAAAGAGGGTGTCAGAGCCAGTTGCAGGAGACAATTGTAGAGCATGGACTCCATCTTTTTATCTTAGTGAGACTCTGTGAAGATGACTGACCAGTCAGGCTCAGAATCCTTACTGAAGAAAAAATTTAGCATCCAAGCCACTATACTTGGATGCAGCTATTGCACAGAAACGAAGGGTAGTCTTTGATGAACTACTGAAAATCTTTAAGTGTTCAATCTAAAAGATGACTAAAGGAGGATATAAAATTATTCAAGTTATGTATCTCAGCTATTTCTATTCTCCTGGTGTTCTACTCTATTCAAGAAACAGGAAAACAACAGGGAAAAATCAGCCAACCACTTTACTTACTGCTTGATGATAAATGGTGCAAAAGAACAGAATATCAAAATTTAAGATCTATAAGACCTGTTTTACTACACTTGATTCAATTTATGGAGATAATCCCTTATGGCATATCTTACTATAATTGCATGAAATAGTTTTGGTCTGATCACACTATTGCAACATTTGTATATACACTGAGAACTTTCAGTTCTTGCATAAATAGTCAAACAAAATCACCGATATAAAATGATGCATAAGCTAAGATTTGTACTTAAAGTAGCGTAATGCTGCTTTAGTATATAGAGAAGTGTACAATATTGAATTACAGTGAATTGCATATGTGTCTTGGAGCAAATCCAACAATTCCTTTTATGAAAGCTGGAAAACTTAAAAAATAATGTAAAAATATGAACAAGAATTCTAAAACTGACTTTATTCTCACTTGCTTTTTTATTATCCCTATTTATATGAGACAAAAAAAACTCAAGCACTTCCTTACTCATTCTTTTCAAAGGACTATGTACATGTCTCTCATTAAAATCTATGAATTATCTAAAGCGGTGTGAATAGAAAGAAAAAAGGGAAGTTAATGGATGAAGCACGATAGCTTAAACCATCTTGAACAGTCTAGAGGTCTCCTCTACCTGCCTGAAATATACAGATCCAGGTACTCTATGAACATAAATAGATGGAGTAGCTGCAGCAGGAAATAAGACAGTTAGACTAGTATTTCGCTCTGAAAGAAGGAGGATTCTCCCTGCAATCTCCAACAGATTCTGATGGAGGATTAAGATTTACAAAGAAGAACATATCTACTGTGAATGACTTGCTATCACCTCCAAGTTTATCATGATTTCGTCACACAAACATCCACAATCACAAATCCCCCTCCTCTAGCCCAAGAAAACATGATAAAGGGGCAGGGGGGAGCACTCAAAGGGATTAAAAAAACCCACAAAACAACTACAGACAAATGTGTAAGATTTTATCTGTGTTAGATTTTCGTTCTCTCAAAATTCTACCCATTAGTCTAATGATACACAACTTCCTTAGTGCCACACTATACGTAACTTCGTAGTATGAATGAAATGGCAAATATGATTATTATACACAACCTTAACATAAAGCTCTATGTGCAGTTAAAACACTCTAATTTAAGGGATCGATTCATACTCATGTTCTCAACAAGCTTACTTAAAGGCATACAAGAAAAATCTAAATTAATTCAAAGCTGTAATTCATTAATACTTAGGCCTCACAATCACCTGACTGTTGCTCCATTCACTGGAAGGTGCTAAATAGCACGATCCACTGATGGCAAAAGTCTATGTTCAACACGTTTGGTGGTTGTTTTTTTTTTTTAAATCAACGACTCTAAAGCTAACTACTTTGTCACATTAAGTTTTATCTTACAGTTTTCTACCGTTTTCACAATGCAAATGGTAATAAGACATCCCTTGTAAGAAGAACTGGTGCACAAAATATTCTTGAATGTTAAATGACGAAGCCAAGCCTGCATAAGAACAAGAACACTCTGAAACTTGGCGAAATTCAACCAAGATCGATCACAATCTTAAAACAGTGGATTCTCAGGTTTTCCAAAAACTTTTCAGTTCTTCTCTTGTTAATTAGAATGCAACAGAATTGCGTGCCACGTACAATACATGGCATTCATTCACCACTATTAATAAAGAAAGCAGTAAGTTGCAAGACTGACAAAAAAAAAATAAATCCAGGCTCTGAGATCATGATTTAACCAACTTATTTTAATTTGAAGAATAAAAGCTTATTTACATTATCCTGAGGAAAGTACAAATCTTTTGTCTTACGGATACATAGAAACAACTCACTGCGGGGGGCGGGGGGGTAGGAGAGAAATCCCACTTTATTGTTCCAAACCATCAGTCAGTAGTCACTCACTGCCTCCTTAACTGCAGTCATACTTAGTCCAGTAAGATGATAAACTTTTTAGTAATCAATCAAGTAGTAAAGCCACACTTATTTTTATTAACAGTTTCCATACTCAGTGTAAAAAGGCACTGACCTAAACACTGCACCTTACTGACTTTTTTCCAATTACACTAACTGTATCTCTGCAAGAATAAAACCCAATTAAAGTCTGAGGAGCTTTCAACAGAATCCCAGTGACTGAGCCTCTTCAATTCATCGTTCTTTCTCATCACAGATTAAGCAAAACCAAAACCCCGACTGAAAACTAGTCCTCCTCCTCACATCCAACAGCCGCCCCTTTCAGTCCACAGAGCACTGCCAGAATTTACAACTCTGAGTTTTTATGTCAGTTTTAAATGTTCTGATTCAAGTCTGAGTGTACCGTTTTTCACGTCCAAAACTTCCATGTTACACAGCTATGTAAAAATTACTGAAGACCAAGCTAAATGAAAACGAGCCCACTTTGCCACTTCTTTCCCAAGAGAAAGTTTTTTTATAAACAGCCTTTCGAACAAACACAGGCTACAGACTATTGACAACAACAATTCACAAAAATCTGTCGAGTCATACTGCTCCATCCCCCCTTGCTGAATCCTATTCTAAGGAGCTAAAATTATCCTGTAAGCGTCTTCCTTTTCAAGCAACTGCTGTGGTTGCACAGGTATGTTACAGTAAGTCACATATGTGACCCAGGACAGTATATCTTCAAACATCATATCTGCAACTAAAAAAATTAAACTATCATACACTCACACTAAACTACAGTTAAAATATTCACCTACGAATAAAACACTGTACAATACTGATACTGTTAATTTATTCCAACTTACCATTGAAAGGCATTGTAATGGAAGTAGACCAAACCAAGGCCATATAAAAAGGCAGCATTCTGTAAAGGAAAGAAACAATATTTAAAACCCAGATAAGACAACCATATGCTGTAAGATTGAGTTTCCAGTATTTTATTCAACCTTTGACATCCTATTTCCATTATAAGATAAGTATATTTAAATTTCACCTTGAACAGGAAAATAACAAAAAGAAGGAATGAAAAGACAGGTAGACATTTAAAAGAAAAAAAAATGTAATTCTCTGCAAAATATTTTTGGAGGAACAGTAACAACAATAACATTCAAGTACTTCGGCATCAGAGAAACTGATGTGCTTTGTTCCAATTGTACAACAACAGGGAAAGAAACGACAAAGTAAAGGTCTTTGGCAATTTCATATAATAAAAAATGTTTTATGACTGAACACCACTTCATATACATAATAATTTACACTCACATAAAAGTAAATAAAGCTACACACTCTAATTTCAGTGTCTAAAGTAGAACATTAATTATATGAATCTGAAAATATGCTTAAGGAAATTTCAGTTTTATGAATACCAAAAATACAGACCATCAGCTTCAAACCTAAGACAATCATATTTCTTCATCATCAATCAAATTTCTATTTTCTGTTCCCTGCTTTGCAGAGGGAAGGCAGGGGGTGGGGGGAGCTGAGGGGTGGAGAAAAAGAATCATTCTCCTTTTGGAAACCTATTTCAACTCCCATTATCTTTTCACAGAAAAGTATCATTTGCTTCTAAAGCGACATTGCCAAGGAGGTTTAACGAATGTTGAACTATCCAGTTCTACAAATAATTATTACAAATTTCCTAAATTAGGAAAAACACAATTTTCTTTTTCTTTTTAAAAGTTATGCCACAGCATAGTAATTTTCTATTTAGCAGAGATATTCTATTATTTATAGCAGACAACACGTACATGCTGCCTATGACACGTTGTTAGGCATTTCTTATGTATAATTCTGGTTTTGAGAGATCAAGAATACATCCCCAAAGAACACAAAGTCTGGACACATGGACAAGAGATGGCATTTCCACTGTTGAAGACAAGAGTTCAAGATAATCTCTCTTCCACTTACATGCACTTCTTCAGCAAGTCAAATTCCTATGAAATTCCATGTAAGGAATCCTAGTTATGCCCCAAACCCAATTCAAATATAAAAGGTATAACCAAATTTCTCCTAGAAAATAAACATTAACCAGAACACAATTCAAAGAGCAGCATTCATCAGAAACAGGACCCAATATTACCATTTCATTATACCTCATTTGCATCTTCTAAATGTAAATTAAAAGCAGGGGAAATGCCAAAGATCTTTTCATGAATACAGTTAGATCATAGCTGCAGCAATGGACAGCTTCCAAGAAAATCCTGTGCTATGACCAGATACTACTGTAATCAGAGCACTGGAAGACGTTAACAGGGGAGTAGAGGGGGAAGTACATAAACAATAAAAGATGACACTTTAATACTACCATAAAACCACATTCCTGTTTAAATGAACAAAAACACAACATGGACATCACAAAGACAGAAGATCTCTAATTCCATAACCCATGTATTTCCTGCCTTCCGAGCATGTTCTGGCAACAACAGACTGGGAAAGTCGGCAAGCTCAAAAACTGAGCATACATAATGTCTTAGTTTTAAAGTAGTTTTAAATGAAGGAGGAAGATAAACAGATTTTCACGTGTGCAACATAGAAGCCTGCAAAATACAGTGCCCATCTAATAATCTGCACTCTATTTGGATCAGGCTCATCTGTAGAGTGTAACTTAACAACAGCGCCCAGTGTTTCCCCAGATCCACCAACTGCAATCAAGACTAGATCATCGTAAAGATTGAGAATAATAGTAATAACAAAAATCCTTCATGACCACACTGCAAAATTAAAGCAAAGAAATATACCAGACAACCAAAACCTCTTTAATCTTCAAAGAATTTAATTTCCTCTTCTGAAACCTATTAGAATTCACAGTCCAAACGAGTTACAGATTCAGAAGATTAATCTATTTTGATCCTAAGGGTTAATAATAATCCACTTGCAAGGCACAACAGGACCAACATGCAGCTTATTTGTCCAAATGTAATTAATTTATCAAGTTCATGTGAAGCTTTCTGGTTGTCCTCATGCCAGTAAAATATAAATCAACCATTACTCCTCTGTCCTTCATTCTGTGAGTGGTTTTCCCATTTTCCTCTCATTCTCATCTGGCCTTACAAAGTATTTGAGATTGACCTTAAAAATCTGTTAAGCTGCCACTGTCTTCTCAATAAAAAAAAACAGGGCAAGATTTAAGAATCTGTAATACTCTACTTCAAATGTAAAGGTGTAAATTCTGAAAATTCTGATCATATTTATCTGTTCTGAAATACGATAGCTCTAACCATATGTAACACCATTAGTACTGCTTGTTGATTGCTTATTAGATTTGTCTTAATAAAGATTAAAAAAATATCTTCTAATCTGCGTTTGAACCTGGATGGGACTTTCACAAGGACTGGAAGACATTATAGTGTTTCGATGTATGAATTATTTTCCCACAAATAATTCAAGGTGAGATGTACATAAAGTTTATTACTTTAGCCACTCACTTTTCTGCCCGTATTGCAGAATACCATCAAGTTCAATGTGCTGCCAAGTTCCTATTGGCAATAGCCAATACGAAAGGCTAGAACAGCTTAATGGATACCAGGACCAAGTGGGATGATTACACAAAACTTTCGTCTACAAAACGTCCTTCTTCTTAACATCGTAAGATTCTGTGACTTTGTTTACCAGGAACACGCCTCATCTTAAGAAATCTGTTTTCAGTTGCCCCTGTTATTTTCACTTGGACAAGTTTATCACAAAAAATATCTACCCCACGTTTTCCAGTAGAGATTACTTTAGTAATTTAATCCCTGCTATTCAGAACCCTGCTATAAATAGCAGGTGAGGTAGAATGAATACAAGTGCACTTTCTTCCCTCCAAACATTTTTCAGGAAGAAGTAGAAAATAAAATTACCTTATTGCAATCCTTTCCTTTAGCTTCTTAACAACTCTCACAATTTCTGAAGATCTCATGTTAACAAAACTCATTCTTTGGCTACTAACTTCTAATTTGAATTTTGCATAATAAGATCTCTTTTCACTAAAATCTACAGTAAATTGGAAAAAAGCTGCAAACTGAAACAGACTGTACTTCAAATTTGAAGTTGAATATCTGGATTTTTTTCATTTTACAGCCATGCTATTAGAAAGCAGGCAAACAAGAAATGTTATTTCCAAGCCGATCTCATTTACATTTTCTATAAACTGCCAAAAAAGTTAAAATGTTTCATACCAACCACTAGATGGCTCAAATACCTCTTTGCATTTTACATGCTTATGCAATTTAAGAAGATTGTGAATTTTATATTGTGTATTCTGCTACTTACATGCACTATTTAATGCTGAGCAGCATTTCAATTATATTTTACAAAATGTATAAGCCACAGTTTTTTTTATTGATAGGTAACTCAGAAGGCAAAAATAGATCTGTATGTACTTTTTTATGTAACTGATACAAATAAGTATGTTGAAGACTTTTCGGTCTTGTTTTAAGCAATCAAGAAAAAAAATAAATTAACCAATGAAGAAAATTCCACCCATCTCACAGACCTTCTGAATTAACCCAAATATCTGGTTTATAGTCTCTTTGAAGCAACAAATGGAAAGAGATCATCAACATTGAACTCTGTTCTCCAGCCATTTCAGGCCAAGTGCACAACAAAGCCTTTTTCTCCATCTTCAAGCATGCAGCCAGTGCTTCTGGCAGAAAGACATCAGACTAGACCCTCATGGTTACACTTTATAAACACAGGTGCAGAAAAATGCACCTGTCCTGTCTAACAAGTGGCCACACTCACATTCAGACTTACAAATGGCCAGCTTCAGCCTGACTCTAGAAAATGTATAGCTATCACATATGGGTTGAGATATTTTTCCCTAGTAACATGTTTATCTGCCACAAACAGTCAAGATCCTGTTACCAACTCCAAATTTCTGTTTTATGAACAAAGAATATACAAAAAAGTTATGCTTGCAAATGAAAATCTGTTCAGCAGGTACTTCTAGAAAGTCAGAGCAGAAAAAGACGCTGAAGAATCAAAGCAGCTGCAGGGTAGTATCCAGTCGGGACCTTCTAATTAAAAATGAATAGTTTTTGCTACAGTTTCATAGCATTGCTGATTCAGAAACATTCCCTAACACTGCCTCTCATTTTTGCTGACACAATCATTCGTAGAGTACTACAGCCAACTGGATGCCAGAACTGACCAGAGTTATTAATATTCAGATAAAAAAGGATTATTTTTAACTGGATCAGTTTCCCAGCCAAGTTAACTGTGTAGCCCCTCCATAAACAACTGCAGTAGCACAAGTGAAAGAGTGGAATGTAAGCAAAATAAGTAAAAACTCTTTAAGCCTACACTACTACCAACAAAATGCGTATCAAACCTACAATGAATTTTCAAACAGAAAGAGTGAAACCCTAGACAAAAGCAATACTTTATTACCTCTTAAGCCACATATAGGTGTTTGACTTGAGAGAAATCCTTTTCTATGGGTCAGCACAAGATGTATAATGACATGAAATAACACCACAGCCTGCCTGTCAGCCTTCTCCATGCAGGTCCTTAATCAGTGAGACATGTAGGCAAATACATCATTTCTTCTTTATGACTCTAAAGGGCAGGGCCAGATGTAGGTAAAATAATCCCTTTATTTCATTAAGAAGTTGATAATATTTAAACAGAAAGAGTGTATCTCACCATACTATGAAATAAAAAACAAAACAGGAGAAACAAAGTCCTCATGCAGTTCACTGGTAGAAGTCTGAAGGAAAACTATGGAAAAAAGATGAAGTTCAGAACCCTTATGAGACCCGTGACTGTTCTTCATTTGCTTACTACTGCTAGGAATCAAAAAGTCTCTGATAACATACTAAAATTGCTTGCAGCAGGACTCCAAACGTCCCTTCCACAGTTGCGCAAGTTCCAGTGGAACCTGCAGTCTGGCCCATGTCACACCAGGCTGCAGAAGACGCACGTGGGCAGGAGGCCACTGCTCTTCAGCAAAATCTAACTAGGAAAACAACATATTACAGTTTACGTCGCATCCTGCGGTCACAGGGTCTCTCAGCCACCTGTTCGAAGCAAAAGAACAGGTTTTGTGTTCAAGTGTGTGTTTTGTTTATTGCTTCACTGAAAAAATAAAAGGTGAAGTTTTGACACTATTGTGCCTAATACTTCCTCCTGACACTACTCAATATATAACAACAGTTCCCTGGAGAATATGTACCACATAAAAAATTCCACTCAGGTTGTTGTGCATAAATAGCTACATGCCTTTGGAAGCCAACAAGCTCTAGCAGTTCCAGTCACAAAGATGGCAAGTGTTCAGAAGAGAGTTCAAATAAAATTTATTTAGATTTGTACAAACATGAAAGAGAGAGCTACCTATCTACATGTTCTACACATTTCCAACACCTGCAAAAACATTTAAGATCGCTGTAAGAGGTGTATTACAAATTAATATTATCAGTTTTGGCTTCTTCAAGGTCTTAATGGAATTTTATAGCACTTGAAAAACTCATTAGTTTTATATAGGATCTTCAAAGTACAGCTATATGTAACATGCTTGCACAACTCTGCTTCTTGAGTAATAACCACAATGGTAAAAAAACTGTTTCTGGGTGTATGCCATGTGAAAGCAAATTAATATAGAAAAGTCATTATTCTTGTGACAAATATATTCTGGCATATATAATAGACTAATTAACATAGCATCTTGGTAAATAACTACAAAGTAATTTCTTCTTGTCTTTAAGAAGATAATCTTTTCAGAGAGTATTGCCAAAATACATCTACTACTTGTAGAAGAAAACTTGCTAATATATCTTTCTTAATTCATTAAAAAATACTTTCCTTTTTCTTCCTTTCACAGAAAAGTTCCTTAAAAGGTGAAGCGAAAAAAAAAAAGCAAACACAACAAAAAACCAAAACCAAAACAAACCGCAATAAACAGAAATCCCACACCATCCACAAAGTGAAAAAAAGTTGGGTTTTCTTCCTCCCTTTGGAAGTGGTACCTATCCTTGAAATTCCTATACTATCCTCGCCATCCTGCCCCCTTTTCATCTCCTCTTGAGGAAAGGCAGTACATTTGTCCATAGCCTTTCCAACTCCTCCCCAGTGCTGCATTTCGCTATTCCCTATAGCTCCCCTCTGAATGAAGGCTACTCTTCCAGCTTCTCTGGAACACTGCTGTCCTGCTGTTTTCACTCATGGACTAAGACACCTACGGCAAAATCTGCTTCAACAATCTGAAGAGGGAGCCTTGTTCCACCACTGTCCAGCAAGCGGCTTTCCAGCATTATCTGTAAAAAAGCTTCTTGTCACACAGGGAAGGACAAGGTACATCAAGACGAGACTACGAGTCAATTATCAAAACCCACAAACAGTAATTAATTCAAGATACATTAATAATTTCAAAACCCCTTGTGTAATACACTGTGCCACAATCGCTTTGTATGGAGCATCTTAATATGAAAGACAAAATGATAAAACAACATTAAATAACTCAAAACCTCTTCATTAATGATGGAATATATGCAGTTTTGCAAACTCAGTATTCCTTTATCCATAAGTAAAGGTAGGTCTTTGGCAAAATGGAATACTGATCAACTAGGGTACCTCCCCAAATTTGACATAAGATCAAAGCAAATGCCTAAAAAGTGATCATTGCTATGGGTATCCGACTTACGTGCCTTCCACTGAAGCTTATAAAATTTCTCTTGATGTAAACATCATCATATTCCATTTGATTCAAATACTTTCAATAATTTAAGTATTTTAACAGAAAACAGTATTTTTCTGAAACAAATCAAGTGAGGAAAGGTGTTGTGCAACACACAAAGATTAAATTCACCTTTGAAAGACATTTTATGGAGACAATTCATCTAACCAAATTTAGGACTCTCTCTACAGATTCCCTGAATGCTGTTAGCAATCACAAAGTTTCTAATTTATTTTGTATGATACTTTTTTTACTTTTTAAAAACCCAACTCCTGTCCCCAAATATAAAGCTATATTTGAGACTGGATGCTTTGTAACTAAAACGATCTGCAGAAGGCTTGCACAAAAAAATGGAGATGATCTCTGGAGATGATTTAGTCCAATCTTCTGCTCAAGGAAGGGTCAACGAGAGCAGGTTTCCCAGGACGATGTCCAGTTGGGTTTTGACTCCCTCAAAGGACAGAGGCTCCAAAAACTCTCTGGGTGTCTCCTCCACTGTTCAATCACTTTTACAATTAAAAAAAGAAAACAAAAGTTTTTTCTGTGTTTAAAAGGGATTTTGTGTTGTCAATTTGTGCCTGCTACCTTTCCTTCTTTCATTAGACACCACTGAGAAGAGTCTGGCTCTGTCTTCATTACTTCCTGCATCAGGTATTTGTACACCATGATAAGATGTCCCTGAGCCTTCTCTTCTCTGGGCTGAACAACCCCAGCTCTCTTAGCCTCCTCTCCTTGCATAACAGATGTTCCAAGCCCTTCATCAGCCTCATGGCCCTTTAATGGACTTGCTCCAGCATCTCCCCATCTCTGTTCTACTCGGGAGCCCAGCACCAGACACAGCGCTCCACATGAGCCTCACCAGGGCTCAGTAAAGAGGAATGATCACCTCCCTCAGCTTGATGGTGATGATCTGCCTCATGAGGCCCAGGATGCTGTTGGCTGCCTTTGCTGCAACAGCACATTGCTGACTTATAGTCAACTTGTCCACGAGGACCTCCAAGGTCTTTTCTGCAAAGTTGCTTTCCAGCCAGTCAGCCTCCAGCCTGTGCTGGTGTGATTGGTTACTCCTCCACAGATGCATGACTTGGCATCCTCCTTCGTTGAACTCCATGAAGCTCTTGTAGGCTGTCCAGGTCTCTCTGAACAGCTGCACAACTATGTGGCCTCTTCCTAGTTTCGTATTTTCTGCAAACTTGCTGAAGGTGCACTCTACTCCATAACGCAGGTCATTAACTGAAGACACTGAAGAACTCTGGTCCCACTATCAACCCCTGGGGTACTCCACTAGTGGCTGGCCTCCAGCTGAACTTTGTGATGTTGATCACAATCCTTTGAGCCCAGGTTGGGCAATTTTCAATCGACCACACTGACCACTTATCTAGTCTGTACTTCATCAGTCTGTCTATATCATAGGAGACAGTGTGGAAGCCTTACTAAAGTAAACACAAACAATACCCATGGCTCTCACCCTCTCCACCAAGCTAGTCATTGTGTTGCAAATGGCGATCAGGTTCATCAAGCACAATTTCCCCTTCATAAATCCATGCTGATTACTTTCAACAACTTGCCTGCCCTGAGTGTGTTTGAAAATAAGATTCCAGGATAATTTGCTCTATCACCTTCCCTAGGATAGAGGTGAGGCTGATTGGCCTCTAGTTCCCTGGATCCTCATTCTTGTCCTTCTTGAAGACAGGAGTGACACTTGCTTTCTTCCAGGCCTCAGGAACCTTCCCCCTACGACCCTTCTAAGATAACTGATTGTAGTCTCACAGTGATGCAGGCAAGCTCCCTCAGCACTCATTGATGCATTCCATCAGGTCCCATGGACTTCTAGATATCCAGTCTGTTTAAATGTTCCCAAACTGGATCCTCCTCTACTGAGAGCAAGTCTTCCTGGGTCTGGACTTTCCCACTAGTCTCAAAGGTCTTGGAATCCTGAAGGCAAGTCATAGAATCATAGAATGGTTTGGGTTGGAAGGGACCTTAAAGATCATCTAGTTCCAACCCCCCTGCCATGGGCAGGGAAACCCTCCACTACACCAGGTTGCCCAAAGCCTCATCCAACCTGGCCTTGAACACTTCCAGAGATGGGGCATCTACAACTTCTCTGGGCAACCTGTTCCACTGCCTCACCACCCTCAATGTGAAAAATTTCTTCCTTATATCTAACCTAAATCTGCCCTTTTTCAGGTTAAAGCCATTGCCCCTTATCCTATCACTACATGCCCCTGTAAAAAGTCCCTCTCCAGCTTTCCTGTAGGCACCCTTTAAGTACTGGAAAGCTGCTATAAGATCACCCTGGAGCCTTCTCTTCTCCAGGCTGAATAGCCCCAACTCTCTCAGCCTGTCTTCATGGGAGAGGTGTTCCAGCCCTCAGATTATCTTCATGGCCCTCCTCTGGACCCGCTCCAGTAGCTCCATGTCCTTCTTGTGTTGGGCACTCCAGAGCTGAATGCAGTATTCCAGGTGGGGTCTCACAAGAGCAGAGTAGAGGGGCAGAATCACCTCCTTCGACCTGCTGGCCACACTTCTTTTGATAAAGCCCAGGAGACAGTTGGCTTTCTGGGCTGCCAGTGCACATTGCCGGCTCATGTTGAGCTTCTCATCCACCAGCACTCCCAAGTCCTTTTCCTCAGGGCTGCTCTCAATCTATTCTCCGCCCAGCCTGTACTTGTGCTTGGGATTGCCCCGACCCACATGCAGGACCTTGCACTTGGCCTTGTTGAACTTCATCAGGTTGTCACAGGCCCACCTCTCAAGCCTGTCAAGTCCTACTAGTAAAGACCAAGGCAAAGAAGGCATTAAAAGTACCTCAGTGTTTTCCATATCCTTTGTTGCCTGCCTCATTCAGCAGCAGACTCATATTTTTTTTTTATCTTCCTTTTGCTGTTGATATACTTCTAGAAGCCCAACTTGTTGCCCTTGACATCCCTCACCAAATTCAACTCCATGTGGGGTTTAGCTTTCCTTATGCGACCCCTGAATGCTTGGACGATCTCTATATATTCCTCCTGAATCATCTATCCTTGCTTTTACCTGTTCTATGCTTCCTTTTTATGCCTGAGTTTTGTCAGGAGCATCTTATTCATCCATATAGGATTCCTTTTTATTTAACTTCTTGCAAATCAGGATGGACTGTTCTTGAGCTTGGAGAAAGCTATTCTTGAAAATTAACAAGCTCTCATGGACCTCTCCTCTGCAGGAATATGTCCAAGTGATTCTCTTCCAAGCTGATTCCTGAGCAGACTGATGTCTCCTCTCCTAAGGCCAGGGTTTTTATTCTACTATTTGCCTTGCTCCCTTGTCTCAGGATCCTGGACTCCATCACTTCACAGTCCCCTACAGCCAAGGTTGCCCTCAGCCTTCACATTCACCACCAGTTCTTCATGTTTGCAAGCATGAGATGAGCAGACTGTTTTCCCTTGTTGGCTCTTCCATCAACTGCATCAGGAACTTGTCATCAACACACTTCAGAAGCCTCCTGGATTGCTTGTACCCTATTGCATTGCCCTGCCAACAGATATCAGGATGGCTAATCCCACTATTAGGACCAGTGTCTGCAAATGCAATGCATCTTCCAGTTGTGAGAAGGCGGCCTCATCTACGACTTCTTGACCAGGTGGTCTGTAGCAGACAACCACCACAACATCACTCACATTGGTCATCTACTAATCCTGACCCGTAATCTCTCAACTAGCTTCTCAACTGTCCCAAAGCAGAGCTTCACGCATTCTAGCTGCTCTTTCACAAAGGACTTCTCCCTCTCCTCACCGTCCCAGCTTGTCCTTCCTAAAGAGCCTGTACCCATCTATTGCAGTTGCCTGAGTTATCACACTGCATCTCTGTGATCTCAGTGAGATCAGTCCTGCAAGTGCATGTAGGCCTCTAACTCCTCCCATTTTTTTTCCCACGCTGCATCCATTTGTGTGCAAGCACTTCAGAGGCACTCATTTCTGGTAATTTCCCAGAAGAGAGAGATTCCTCTATAATGCTGTCCTGTAGGCACTTCCTTATTTTGTCCATACCGCTGAGGTGGGGTCCCAATATAGATTAGCAAAAGCAAATCAAACACACAGCAGTTCTTCTCAACTTCTGTTTTTCTTTGACGACTGCTGCTCTTATTCCATGCCTGTTACAGGATTTGGCTATTCTCTTTTTCCAGCTAGATGTGCTGACCTAACAAAAATTATTAGATCTCTTCACGAATGTTTTTAATCAAAGTACAGAAATTAATATCTGTTCACGCATACACACAAACATTATTGAAATATCTTTTTCGGAAGATGACATCTGGACAGTTAATTGAAATATTTTGTTCCCTTTTATATGGCAAGTGATCATCACTATTTATACCCATCATCTCCAAAACATTTTATTAAATAGTACTACTAGTACAGAATTTTATGTTCTTGATTCACCATTTTTCCAAACCTTTCCAGTAAAGACAGGAATCCCACTGAGTTTACAAGCAGCCCCATTATTTCCCTGTCAGTTTCTCACTACTGGAGAATCACTGCTTGGTTGGAAAAAAGCCTTAATATCATTAATTACACAGCTGCTCTACCTGAAATGCTCCACGTAAAATGGGAATGGACAAGCTGAATATATTAAGGCACGAATGACTACAAAGCAATTCAAATACACACAAGCAAACCAGTAAAAAACAAACGAAAACTGTCACGAAAATTAAGTGGCAAAACGGTCTACGGTTGTTCCCTCAAATCTTAAGCCACATAGCGCTGGGTAGTAACTAGAACCAAGTTGAATCTGGAACTCTGCTTAACGGAAAAATTTTAAGTTGAATTTTTAAACAAGTTCTCTAACAATGCTCTTGCTACTTATACATTGTTCTTTCCAGCTGAGTGACTCTTGAACCTGTTCACTGCCTTCAAAAATATTTTATAGAAAGCAAAACATGTCAAAGACAAAAAATTTGAGGACCGACACTGAAAATATCTGCTGGACAGAGAAAAGAACCCCAGACCAAGGCCTGTTTTCAGAAAGCAGATAGTGTTTAACTACTCCCTTTTCTTTGGGAAGAGACATCTAGCCCATCAGCATAGATTTAAATCAAGCATGTGCTTTTTCTGCTCCGAGATGTCACAGGAAACAAGATGTCATTCAGGATGCTTCACCAGAAAAACTAGAAGAATTCCAGTTCGTGTGTGCTTACAAAGAGAAGTGGGAGAAGGAAGGACAGGAGGTGCGAAAGGACAACAGTCACCAGCCTGTCATTACCCAGGCTTCATTAGCTCTAGCATAAAAACAGTTTGTTCTGTAAACTGCAAACTGAACAAAATCCCACATTTGGAACAAAAGTCTGAGTATCAGCTTTAGGAAAAAAAAAATCTCACTGGTTGCTTCAATTTTGACTCCATTTTTACATTAGTCAGTAACATTCGAAAATGGAGAATGTACTGTATAGAATATTTGGTGGAATATATTTTATGTACAGTTTTAAATATATCAAATATTAAAATAAGAATGTGTTCATTTTTTAAGGGTTTAATTGTTGTAAGTATCAAAATGCAAGATCACTGATTAATGGTTGCTAGTTAGATATCAATCAATTATTACTGAAAATGATTTTCCAATTAAGACTGTAGCTGGTTTAGTAGTAATCACTAATTGGTGTTCTAATTGGTGATTTGCTGTTTTATTTGTTAGAATGCACAAATACTTAAAGTAGGCTACAGCAGACAAGGCAGCAGGCCCACATGACAGGCAGCTGGGGGAGCAGACAAGATGGCCAGCAGCCAAGAGCAAAGCAAAGCAGCTGGGCAGCCCACCAACCATTCCCACAGAACATTTCAATTCCATCAAATCATCATTTCTTAACGGAAAACTGTACATCAGTAAATTTTCAGCCCACACTGTGAATATATATACTAGTGAGTTTAAGAGCCTTCAATTTCTAAAGGCAAAACAAACAAAAGAACAAAAAAAAATACGAACAAGCGACACAACAGGTCCTCTTTCACTCTCCACCATCTCTTCTCTAATTCTGCACTGCGCTACTTAGCTCTTTCTTCATCTACTCCAGAGCTCAGCTTTCTTGACCTCACTAATCCCTCTTCTCCATGCCATTATATCTCTGCTGCTGTACCTGATGTTACTTAATTACTCCTGTCAACAGTTTTAACTTCTGAAAAATTCACTCTGAAAAACTGCAAACGGAAACATCACAGCTGTCCTGAATGAGGAACCTGAACGTCTTTAAATCCAGTAGTCTCTCCTCAGTTCTGACTACTGCCTTATCTTACAAGGAAAAGGTTGTAAGAAACCTCTCAAAGTTGGTAGTTTTAAAATCTTTTCCTCCGGGGCAGTGTATTCCTAAACTCTGTTGCTTCTGCAGTTAGGGGATAGCCTGAAGGAGGAGAGAAGAGAGGACAGAAGAGGACCATTTCACCAATGCATGGGGATTTTTGCTGCCTCTGTTAATTTGACATCCTTTTGCAAGACTTTAGGGAGTTCTTACTTAAAGATACCTTGCTAAGATGAGTTCCACAAATTCATTTTACATTATATAATTGCTGCTCCTCAGTGTGAGTGGATACCCCCTTACTCTTGCACTAAGTCAGCAGAATCCCTTTCTAACCCATATATGTGGTATGTGTTGATTCACTCTCCTTCCTGTCTGTCTCCTCTGCACACAGTTCTGGGGTATGCTTTCATCACTTATCTGAAATTTCATTCTGCTGTTCTACGTTTCAGAGGAGGATGACTAGATTTTAGCAAAATGTCAAGCTGAACTATACTTATCTTTTACATAAGACCATGCTTTCCCATATAGGCTTCTATATTGTTCTTTATTAAACTAAACATTGTTTGAGCTTCTAACTTTTTCTTCATACTCTCTACTTTTTCTGATACTCAGGTCAGTCTCCTCACCACCACTTGCTATGTATACATGATATGGTGGATACAAATAGTTTCAAATACTTCCATTTAAAAAAAATCTCATCTTAATTCTCCACAATCTTTTTTTTCTACTTCTAATTTTCTACCATTCAACGTACAAAATTAATCTTCTATTTTAGAATATCAATATTCACTTTCATGTTCAATCATTAAAATCATTAATTCATTAAAATTAAAAATCCTTAAAAATATTTAATATCAGCCCCACATTGACATTGCTTCCATATGACACTAACGTGCATCAATTTAGATTTATTTTCCTAGATCAAAGATGTGTTTCTTCCCCCCTCACAACACAACTAACAACAATTTTCCATCATTGCAGAGAACACTAGGGACTGCTTAAACTTATATCCTGTATGCTACTTCCAATCTTTTCTGAATATGCGATTCCTTTCCGGTGCAATCTGAATCCCTCTCCCTTCTCATTTAAAGTAACATTTTCAAAAAAGACTTTACAGCTTTCTTAAACATTGTCTTAAGGTCTAGTTACCTATTACAATGTAATTTCCATAAACAGGATCATTCTTTAATTGCAGACATCAAAAATGTAGTAAATTACACCCACAGAAAGACAAAGATAGTTCTAAGGCATGAAGACAATGATGCGGGCAGCTTCATAAACCTGTGATCATTGCCTTGCGGTCACCTAGCAGATCTCAAAATGGGCAAGTATAAATACCCTACCTTGAAATTACCAATATTCTTTACAGTACTTTGCTTAACCAAGGAAGAAATCTGTCTCAAATGTACAGGAAAATGAATACTAATACGGGAAGATTATGTGAATTAATTCCAGGTACTTAAGCGCTGTTCTGCTAGGAAGAACTCCCCAAAACATTAAAAAAAAAAAAAATTTACTCTGTGGGAGACAGACCACAGCCACTGAAGGCTTGCTCTGACTCATAGGGAATATGACAGGCAGGGAGCCTAAAAAGGTCTCTTCATGATCAATGTCAAGGAAAAGGAAAGAATATGAACTCATTTTCTGAAAGGTCTAATTTGTACTTGATGCTTTGTGGAAGCATTTAAGATAAGACATTTGTGGAACACTTCCCTCTTTAACACGCTTTCAACATTACATTTGAAACCTTTCTTAAACACATCCACTTTAGGATGTGCTTTAGGAAGTCCAAGCTACATTTAATTGTTTAACATAGTAATTAAATATCTGATTCTGTATCAACTGGTAGATATATTCTACTTCTCAATCTCTCTTAGGATTTCACAGAATGATAGCTATGCCTCTCAATCATTTTTAAACCTGTTTCGTGCCTCCACTGTGTGACTAAATACTTTCCAGGCCTAAAATTCAGATCTTCTTCAGCAAAACAAAGAAAATCCTCAGGTTAAAAACCTGTTTCAGCCCTCCCCAAATCCTTCAGAGAACTCGGCTGTCTGTACAATATGCATGGAGTGAAAGGAATAAAATAGAAAACCCTATTTTATTTACTTGCATTTAAATGAAGCAAGAGTTTCTATACCAAGAATTTTGAGTATCTTGCCTTTATGAGACCCATGTCTTAGATTCCCTTACACACAGCCACTCACCCTTCATTCTCTGTTTCTAAAAGCAAAGTCTACCAAAGTGACTCAGAAGAAGAAGCAGACTTCTGGATTTAAATCAGTTTGATAACCCCGACCAACACACTGCTGTTCACCTCACACTGGACTGACGCAGCACAGAGACAGGAAATTTTGTTCCACTCACGACAAAGTAATCCTTTGTCAACACGGCAAATCACATTCTTCCCAATAATTACAAAACTGTCGACCACTTTCTTTTCACTGTCAGAACAGACGAGTTACCGTGGAAAGGAACGGTGCCTCAAGACAGTGCTCCAATACCTCAGGGATTCACTGTGCTCCAGCCAAATAACAAAACAAAGTCCTACCCCTGGTACTTGCTTCCTGAACTTGAATCACCAAAATATCTCAAGACACACACATCTCCCAGTTTGTATGTACAGGCTCTAAGACAATGTAACTAAAATTAGAATCCCAGGAAAAGATAACTAACCTCTCTAAATCTTGATTTTTTTAAATAGGGAACTCAGGAAGAGGCCACATGAATTTGGAGTTACATGTCTGAATAAAATATCAGAATTAGCAAAACTATTAAACAGTAGCATTTTAAAAAATCCAAAACACCCTCCTTCTTTAGAGCAATTTTTATTCTGTATTACTTTTCCAAGGCAGCACTTAATATTCATTCTCAGTTCAAGACTAGTTGTCTTCCTGTGGCATCACTCATCTGGGTTTGTCTTGAACTCAGAAGTGACATTCATTATCTGTTTGCTTCAGTTTTCTCTTTACTCAAAGCCCAGGTCCAGAAAAATTCACCAGGAAGGAGTACCTAAATGTTCCCTTTCTATAAAGGCCAGTGTTACAGCTATTGTGGTCGAGGAAAGAGTCCCAAAGAATTTGTTTGACATCAACGCACAGGGAAGAAAGCTCAGGAAAGAAAAAGGCTGACAGTCATCTAAAAGACATTGTCTGAGTGAAGTGGAAGTGCCTTCAAGACAAGCTTTTTTTCCAGAACTTATTTACAAGTTTCGGACAGATAGAGGGCTCTGTTTGCCTAGATTTTGAGATCAGAAACAGAACTGAGACAGGGTTATAATAATGCTCCATTACGAACTACATGGATGATTTCATTTATGTTATTATATTTCCATGGATTTCAGAGAGAGAGAGAGAGAACAGGACAAAGCGTACGGAAATTCTTGTATAGCTCCACAGAGCAATTCTCCTCTAGACAACATCAAATGGTCGCATTTAATCAGAAAATCATCCTTCCTCTCCAAAAGGTAAAGCCTATGTCACTAAATGACAACATAACCCCACCTAGGTTATCCTGGAGGGAGGGGGCAGGCTATCGTACAATTTAGCAGTAATATGTAACTTTTAAAATGTTGCTGTTGAAGTTACTGCTAAGAGTAACTTCATTCACTTTAATATCATTATTTCAAGTCTTTCCCTCCCAAGAATACCCTCCCAACCTCCAGTGATTTGTGGTTCAGAGTTTTCTAAAGCCAGACAAAATGTCTTCATATTTAATTGGTCTTAATGGATTTTTCTTCCCTGAATTTGTTCAGCTGCTTTTCAAAACCATTAAAACATTGCAAGTCTGCAGCGTTCTGCAAAACTGATGCAACTTCCTGTACAACCAGGCATACGAAAACTTCTGGAAGATTCAGTAAGCATGAATTTCCTGCAGCAGCTGACAACAGAACAGATAACAGAAAATATCACCATCAGCATTAGTCTCATTTTAAAGAGATTCCCCCTTCTCTGTCACCACTATGGGTTTTCATTCCTTAGCTGTAACGAAAATAGTCATTCGGAATGATAATCAGTTTATCTCATTCTTTCCTTTCCAAAACCAAAGTTGAAGCTAACTGCACATATGACTGAATTTCTCCTCTCTTCTTTTCTTTTTTTTTCTTCTCCCCGTACTGGATCCTGTTTAATCCATCTCCCCTTCTACAGTGTTAACCAGGACTGGAATCAGATTTTTCAGCTTACTTGTTTTAGGAAAAAGTTCACAAAGTTCTGATTACATCATTAAGATGGCTAGGAACGGATCTGTGTCTGATCTCAAGAATCAGAGTCCGACAGGTAAATGCATGAAATGGATCTCAACCCTCTTCTGGAGGAGAGAAAAACAATACCTGAAATACTATGAGAAAACACGTTAGCATCAGTGCAGTTATGATGTCTGATAATACAGTTTTATTAGTGTTTTTCTGATGACCCTGAGAATTCAGAAAGAAGATGATAGATCAATGCCTGCAATAAGAAAAATACTAGTTAAAACCTAATCCAGAAAGACTGAATGACGAAACCAGGAAAAATAGCTACATTTATCTTGGCTGGTAATACCAGACAAAATTTAATTGAGGAACTTTTTGGCCTTGCAAACAAAGACTAGGCTGGCAAATGAGATGAGACAAATGACACAGCATGAGGAATAGACTAGTTCTAAGTTCTGAGTTATCCCTCAGATGTTGGGGTGGATAATTTGTGCAAACCAAAATGATACTGCACAGGAATCAGTGTCAAATGATCTGAATACAGCAGCCCAGAGAAGTGG
This sequence comes from Tauraco erythrolophus, assembly GCF_009769465.1. Classification (NCBI taxonomy): domain Eukaryota; kingdom Metazoa; phylum Chordata; class Aves; order Musophagiformes; family Musophagidae; genus Tauraco; species Tauraco erythrolophus. Next base: position 37,998,667 of record NC_141465.1, read on the forward strand.
CTGGAGGTGACAAGCTAATATTTTCCCAGGTTCTTCTGAATCCTGGTAAATCCCTACGAACTTACTAAAAACTTGCAAGCTGCACAGGAACAGGTGATTAGCTCAGGTTTTCTAGGTAGCTGCAGACATTCTCAGCATTTTTTCTCAAAATTATCTGAACTCAAACATTTTGTTTGTTTGCTGTCAGTATGCTTTAGTATTTAAATCTCCAGTATTTTTCAGCATCTGGTCTTCCCTTCACGGGAGCATTCAGAGGTTTCAGCACCAAGCTCACTTGATGTGCTCCACGAAGGCAAGCAGACACCATAGATTACTTCTTGCTACACCTTTATGCAGGTAAACATGAGAAGCAGAACTGATTTCTATTTCTCCTCTAAATACTTATCCATGTAAGGATGCTTCTCAGCAGAGCACAATCAGGCTTAAACACTACTCTCAAAACTATTTTAAATGCTTTGCCTTTTCTTCAAATCATGAGCTTATTAGCTTCACACAAGCTACTCACAGGCTTTCTAAGAAAGAGATCCCAAGCTCTATGTCTCCCCATCCTCCCACATGCTACCTTGTCCATCTATTTGTACTAGATCCACTCACGCTTCCATCACTCCTCCCTTACCCACTCCCACCACACAGAAAAGACTGAATCTGTATCCCTGGGGAAAAGAGGAAACGATGCAGCAGAATACTTTCATTAGGTATATGCTTGAAAGAGTATTAAAAAAATTAGAAGAACTGAAATGTCAGTTCTGGAGAGAGCAAACTCCAAAACTCGAAATTTGCAAAATTAAACACTTCTTTGTCTCTAAAACTAAGAAAGTATTTGATCTTTTAAAGAACGAACCTTAAAATGTAAAAGATTAATATCTGAAGAAAAGAAATGCCACTCATCAATGAGACACCGAATCTACTTACAGCTTATGATCAAACAGGAATCTACAAATAAGAAAAACAGGATGGTGTGTTTTATTTTAACCTTTTGCATGCAACAGAAGAGCAATCATAAGGAGCATGAAGTACTTGCACGGTTACTGTCGTTTCTGCAAAAGACAGAATACTTTTGAAAAAGCAAGCATCACATGCACTGTCAATACAGTTGTTCGTATTTAGAAAAAGAAACACTTGGTCATCCAGTATTATCAACATTCAGAAAATATTCTTGCCTACTGAAGATGTGTTCTCTGTTCAAGTCAGAACTGTTCTGCTCAACTAAATATGCCTCTCTCCAAACAATCTGAACTGATGAGTTTCTCCACTGTCACACTTCAGCATGTCTCGTATTTTAGCATCCTACATTCTCATCATAGGGACTGAAGAAAGGAAGCATGCTATTATTCTAAGTACTAGTAGATAGAGGATGACAGTTTTTCATTCTGCACAAAGGAAACTTCTGCAATAGAAGAATTCAACATGCATAAAAAGCTTTTATGAAGAGACTTTTCCATCAATCCTGATGATACTTATGTTATTTCTAGACAGAGATCACACATATAAGGGGACAAGAAGAGCATTCCTGCCAAATTTCCAGGGTGAAGCATCACCATTAGAAAATGTTATGAATATTGTTTGGAAACAGATATCACGTCTAGGGTGAGGGCAGAATTTTTTCCTCTGAGATTCTGTCTTGTCTTCTCTTTCTCCAGACCCAAGCAAAGTTTCTTCCCAAAGCACATTCTTTCCTCTTCTACAATTAACGCTACAGATTTGCCAGAGTTTTGAATTCTAATAAATCCGTTGATTAAAAAGGATGAGTGGCTTACTGAATGAATATACACTGAAAAAATTCAGAATTGCAGACACGGAAATAAAAACTTTTTTCTAATTTAGTGCAAATGCAAAATATTTCTAATCAAGTAACAACATAACATGCTCCCTAAAAAGACCTAATACTTGTGACTCAAACAGGTACATGTTTTATATGTGCAGAGGAGGATTCCTTTTTTTTTTTTTTTTTTTTACGATGAGAGTTAATAGAGAGAGACATAAAAAAAGAGGCAATTTATCAAATTCATCTGGAGGTCAAAGGCAACATGTTAAAATTTATTGGTTAAATTGGTCAGTCTCACTCGTTTTAAGATTTTACACCTACTCTTGATTCCTCTCAAGGAGAGAAAATACTCCCTCCTGTCATAAGATAAATCATCTAATAAGAGAGTTAATTATTAGAACCTTGTACAATTTTACTGTACACAAAATTGGACATGCTGCATTATTTGTCTGCGTTAACAATAGTAAAAAAACAGTATCTGCTTCTTTCTCTGTCACAGGACTAAGAATTCTCTGTGTTTTAGCTGACATAGAATTTTAGACACGCACACACACCCCTCAAAATGCATAAAACTCAAAACTGTAACTCTTAAGATTTATTACCTTTTGAGAATATCTGGATAAGTGTATCCTCTCTCCTAAACTAGCGATCAGTTGTGCTTTACTCCAATTCACAGTGTTCATTTGACAACATGTGTGAAGAAAAAAAATGTATACTTCTTTCAACTTGTCTGCTTTACAGGAAGTAAAATTTATTTTTAGCATCCAATACTAAAAGATCTTTTTCTGAAATCCAAATACAATTATTCATTTGCTCTATTTTTTGTGTATTTTATAGATGACCAAGTGTTATTGGTAACACAATCATTACCTTTCTAGCATTCCCGAGTTTCTATTTATTAATAATTTTCTCCGAAATATTTTGAAAGCATACACATAATTCTTTTACCCTTAAGAGGCCGAATTCCAGTTAGTCTTCATAAACATAGTTTGCATTTAAGAGTCCCAGTTTCTAACATCACTGAGTAATCACGCTAACTGAGCAGACCTATGGGATGCTGAAATAACCTCATTTACAGTGTTACCAAAGCTACCAAGTATGCTGATACAGAACAGAGATTATATGGTGCAAAATTCATAAATTTAGCCCTTCTATTTAGCAGTCTTCACACTCCAAATTTCTCTTAGGTCTTGTTCTTTTAACAACTTTTCCAGCTCTTCAAATACTTCTCATATGCAATTTCTATTCATCTTTACATACTGAAGAGAAGTTCATGAACTAAATGTATTAATAACCTTTAAAAACCTTTGGAGAAACAGATATTGCTAGCTACGGACTTTGGTGTAGTGTTTTTTACAGATTTTTCTTTAAAATTACCTTTGATGATGATGTATTTGCTTTCCTTCCACCCCCCTTTTTGTTTTGCCAGTGTATCTTTGGATCAAAGTGAAAAGTTTTCACCAACAGAACTACTCATGCTTACTCTCTGCACTCCCAAAAATAAAATATTATGGAAAATATATCCTTAGGTATTTTTTAAATCACCAGTTCAGTAAAAGACTTTGTGAAATTATATCATTTTTTTCCTGATTTCCTGTAAACCCCTTTCTTTTGTGACAGAACACTGTTATCACCAGCTGCAGTAACAGCTACATGCATTAAAAATCTTCATTGTTTAACTAATGAGAGAGGAGTGTCTATCATCTTGACTCACTCCTCCTCTTGCCATGGACTCTCCAGCAAGTTCAGGAGAGAAAGTTCATTTTTATCAGCTAAAGCCCCATTACTGTAATACCCTGAATTTTTTTTATCTACTTATCTAACTCCCTCAGTGATCCTCAGTGCTTCACACTCCACCTTCTTCTGCCTTCCTCAAAAGAGGAGACAACCTGGTCCTTTGATGGAGAGTGATACTGTGCTCCTCGCCTGAACAGTTACTATCTTCCTTGGTTTTTTTTATTTTTTATTTTTTTTTTTAAATCTCTGCCACCATGCCTGGTGAATTTATGACACAGAGGTTGCTGTTGGGGAGAAAGCTGGCAGAAGTCTCATTTCAGACCTCCCACAATCCACTCCTGTATTATTCTATATATGCACCTTCCTCCCTTCTCCCCATATGCACTTAGCCTTAAAGTATTTTTTTAATTTTTCCACCTTCTTTACATTCAAATTCTCAGCAGGGCTACAATTTTCCCTCCCCCACTCCCTGTGATTCTTCCTCCAGCCACGGTTTCCCTCTTCTTCATATTATTTGTTCAGTCTTACTCCATCTTACAATTTTTTCTCTCCTCAGCCTTCCCCTTCCCTCTTTCTTATTTTCTTTTTCTGGACATAATAGCTTGCCATCCTATATTATCATGCTGTATCAAAACCAGACTGTATTTCCAGATTGCCTTCCACATCAGAGTCTTCTGAAAATGCTTTTCCCATTAAATCTCATAAAAATGCTTTTTATCTCCATCACAATGATCTACTGTCTTCAGTATTTAAAAATTAGGACATTCCTTTCAAACTTATCTCTATTTTGTATTTGCTGTTCTGTAACACACAGTAATATCGGGCTTCTCTCTCTTTCTTAGTCTACAATAGGTCTTGAAACAGTTTTATATCATACCTTCTGGGAATATAACCAGAATGTCTTCGTCAAAATTCTTCTAGTAATAGGACTGCAATCTAAAAACTCTTGTTTCAGTCAAAAGTGAGGGGTGATATAGAATCCCATGTGCTGTACTGATGACCGTCATATTTTCAGACAAAAGTAAAAAGCATATAGATGATAATATCTCCCTTCTCACTGCCTTCCAGAGCTGCTGAATCTTTATTCAATTTTTGTTTTCTATTTTTCACTTTGTGATTCTCCATTTTCTCTGAAATTTCTATTTATTCAATTCCTACCCTATCATTTCAATTTTATTTCGCAAATACATTCAGAATTGCAGGTTTTCACCCATCTTTAGGTCACCCACCGTATCTCCCAACTCCTTCTGTAATATCCTTAAACTCAGCAAATTTCGCCTTCATTGACGACTTTTGAAACTTGCTTTCCTGATCAAGTTTTCTTCTAAATGCTTCTCTGATTAAGTCTCTTCTAATCAAATGGAATGTTTCTGCCTTTCTGCTTTTCCTGTACATGCCCTGTGTGTTGCTATATGGCAACAATTTATATTAAAGGCTTTTTGCGTAATTTTATAATTCTGTTCTCTGACGACTCTTAGTGGGAAATGTGTCCTTATGTGGGATTTCCATTCTCTTAAAAAAAGTTGCAAAAATCTAAGGGTTTGAAAAAAAACTGCATTCACAAATCATCCTACTGCCTTCTCCAAATTTCATTTGAGGAAGGTGTCTGCTCCAGCAGTTTCTACTGATCCTATAACACTGTAGTGTTTCAATTAAATTAAGCATTTATATCTAATTAAAAAAAATAATGGAAGTTTTGATGAATTCTGTCTAAAAACACTACTTGGTATTTTGAGGTTACCGCAGAAAATAAAACAGTTGTGAGTCAATGAAGTGGAAAATTGCTGTCTTATAACAGATCCTCTAAGGTGCAAAATGTTCTCTTATTTGCTGTTATCAGTATGTCTAGTAATTGCTTTTTGTCCAACTATTTAAAAAGTGGGAAATAGACTTACAGTCTGGAGAAAAGAGACAGCGAAACATACAAAATTAAAGCATTAATGTTTCTTTAATTGTTTTCCTACTTTATAGCATTAAGAAAGCATACTCAAAAAGACATTTGGCCTACTAAAACAGCAAAAATAGAGAGATGAAAAGAAGCTGCATAAAAATACTAAAACAAGCAACAGGTCACATTTAAAAACAAACACGCATGGTCTTTTGTTACTTCAGTTCTTTAGAAAAAAAACGTCTTACTACTAATTAAAAGTGCTTTAGCCATCAGGTTGAGAATACTCCCAGTAATGTTTCTACATAGGCTTAATTATAAAAAAGCGTTGTAAAAAAGTACCTGGTACTAAATTATGCTTTAGGTCTACACAAGAAGAAATATTATAAAATCACTTTCTGTAACTAACAAACAACTCAGCACAGACTAAGATCACATCATCCTTCCACAACTAGCACACACATGCAGAGCTGCATTTTCCTGGGCTTTCTGAAGAGAATTTTAGGGTTTTTGGGGTTTTTTTTAATATCTCTACACAGTTTTGGATTCTCCTCAGTTTTATAAAGACTATCTGAGAAAAGTGAGAGAAAATTCTCTTATTTGCAAACTTATGGCCAACATTTAACTTCTAAGAATCATTTATTGTAAGAGACAAGTATGAAGAAAGTCTGAGGTAAACTTCTGAACTCAGAGAGTAGTTCTCATGTCCAGTAAACACAGGTAGGAGTACCAAATAGCTGCTTTCCAGAACTAGACCGATACCTTATCTTGCTGCAAAACAACTATGGGATTTATTTCCTCCTCATCATAGAATCATAGAATGGCATAGGCTGGAAGGGACCTTAGAGATCATCTAATCCAACCTCCCTGTCATGGGCAGGGACGCCTCTCAACTAGATCAGGCTACTCAAGGCTCTGTCCAGCCTGGCCTTGAACACCTCCAGAGAGGGGGCATCCACAACTTCTCTGGGCAATTTATTCCAAAGTCTTACCACCCTCGTACTGAAGAATTTCTTCCTAAGATTTAATCTAAATCTTTTCTCCTTCAACTTAAACCCATTTCCCCTTGTCCTATCAGTGGAAACTCTTGTAAAAAGTCCCTCCCCAGCCTTCCTGTAGGTTCCCTTCAGGTATTGGAAGGCAGCTATTAGGTCCCCCTGAAGTCTTCTCTTTTCAAGGCTGAACAATCCCAGCTCCTGCAACCTGTCCTCGTAGCAGAGGTGTTCCAGCCCCTGGATCATCTTTGTGGCCCTTCTCTGAACACGCTCCAACAAATCTATGTCTCTCTTATGGTGGGGACACCAGAACTGGATGCAGTATTCGAGATGGGATCTCACAAGAGCAGAGTAGAGGGGGAGAATCACCTCTCTTGACCTGCTGACCACGCTTCTCTTGATACATCCCAGGATGCGGTTGGCCTTCTGGGCCGCAGGAGCGCACTGCCAGCTCATGTTGAGCTTCTCATCTATAAACACCCCCAAATCCTTCTTCAATTTCTTTTTTTTTTTTTTTATACTAGACCATTTGGTCTTCTACAGCACAGTCTTGCAACTGTAAAATCCATTTGTACCATACTTGCACCCAGATATTCTTAAAATCCATTGGAACACAGACGCAGGTCTTTGAAAATCCTCCTTGGAGTTTACTAAACTTCTCTGACGTTTCCACCCTGACCACATAAATGAAACCTTTACTAAAAAGAAAGGTGATTAGGACCATTTTCATAACAATGACATAGAGCACCTGACAGATTTACTTTTCTTCCAGGCAACTTTCTAGCCAAAGACAACAGCTAACAAGTAGTCTATCTATGAATTCATGTTGGAAGATATAACTCACTAATTAAGTGTTCCTCAAACATTTCAAGGAACATTCAGAATTTTCTGACTGATCCACTCCAAGCACTTCTCTTTTAAAGAGATACTACAGTTGAGAATAACTGAATAAATTGAGGTTTCTTTTCTTTTTAAGGCATCCTCAATCTAAGTTCTAGCATCCTAGTCCACAGTAAATAGTCTTCCTTGATACGAATGTAACTCATTTTCACAGCAACTTCCATCATTTTGAAGTTCACTTAGGTGCATTTCTAAATACCATAGCTTAGCAATCCTCCAACTTATTCACATATAGATAGAAACAAAATTTTAAGTATCTGTGTACCCTCTGTTACTCTGATGAAACACAGCTTTTTTAAAAAATCCTTGAAGACAGATAGAATACTTCTCTTTGATGAATTAACACACTCAGAATAAGGTACAATGGCAGTGCTGTCCTCATGCTCCTCATAACTTGTCCACAACCCCCTGGATTTGACTAAAATCCTGTCTAGAAAGCTACATATTCATTCCCCAACCACAGAGATGTCAGTAATAGATGGCTCATGGAAACACTGCAGAGAATCAGCATATGGGAGCTTGCTGCTACCTAATATATCTGTACCAAAATGTTTTATTTATTCAGATTCTGTACTGCAACAGCTACAGGCACACACTTTCTAACTGACAATACATGAACACTCACCTACCTGCAAAAGGCCACAAACACACTTTAATCAAGAGTATCAAACCACAGAAGGGCTGCAGTAGCAGCGTCATGCCAAAGCAAAGGAGATGTAACCAAAGTACCAGACAACCAGGCTCTTCTGTAAAACCCTCCCAGGAGTCACTCTAGTGAGCACTGAAACCTCTTGCAGCCCCACACCTGGGGAGGAAGGTTTCTAGGTCTCCTCTGCCCTGGGCAACCATGTCAATGCAACAGATCCAGATGTTTTACACTTACACACACTCAATTCACAACTGTACTGAAATTTCTGTCAGGACAGCCCTACCCAAACCCAGACGTTATATAAAAGAGTTCAGTATGATCAACTGCATTATAATACAACCACACGAGATTATTAAAATAACTTTTTCCAGGTGCCAGATATCTGCCATCATGTTTGGATAAAATCAGGAATATCTTACTTCTTGCTGAGCTTCTAATCCTGCCTCCTCAGAATATGTCAAAACCGATAACCATGGCAGACACTTAACACTTGATATCTTTATTTTCTCAGTAGCATCAAAATCTACAAACTGCAATTCTTGCTGTTGTCTCCCTCTCCTGAACTGCCCTTCCTATCCATTCATCCCCCACAGTCCTCCTCACCTCCCCAACATGTTGACACACAGGAGTTTTAAAAAAGGAAATCAGAATGAAGTACATTGCACAGAAGGGAAATTTATTTTAGCACAGGCACATAAGAAGAAGAAACATTGAGAAAACTACTTCAATGCAAGAACTCTGTATGTTATCTCAGCTTTTATCCAAGTTGAGATATTTACTTCATAAGATTTCAAGTCAAATTTTTTTTTTTAATGCAGAGGTAAGGTACCTCAGTGCCTGTGTAGAACAAAAATTGCAGAAACTCAGTTAATTCTGCAGGACATTTTAAGTTCATCTGTAGGTGCCCAAAGACCATACTGCAAAAAGTGGTCTATTTAGGAATACGCGGCATGATGCAACCCAGTTGTTTCAAAACTCTGTATAGGTATTACTTCTTTGAAAGGAAGTAATATCAACAGAATGGAGGGAGTATTGATCTGGTAAATGGCAAAATACAGCATCTCCCTAACCTCTGACCTTCACTTCTGTCACTATAACATATATTCATAATGTATTTTCTAAAGTGCTTTTTCTTCCTTTTTTTGTTCCATAGGATCAACAAAATGCTTACTGTATTACCAACGAAACAACCCATGCACCAAATTCCGACAGAAAATAACCTGGTAAAAAATTCAGACCATCAGAAAAATCTATGGAAAAAAAAACATAAAATGCTTTTCTTTGTGAAAGAAAAAAAAAAGATGAATTGTAGAATTACTTGTATAATGAACAAAGCATGAAAGTAATGCTCAATTACCAACCTCATGCAACAGTGAAAACCCAAAGTAACAGAGACGAAAAGCACTATATAAGGAGGCCAGACTATACTCAAAGCAACCTAAAACCTCTCATAATCCTTCTAGAAGTTTTCTATTTATAAAACAAAGATGATACAGGATGCTTATTTCAATCACGTAAATTTGCACTGCGCCACAGTTAAGTAATTTGAGATACGCTGCCTAAGTTTATAAGGCTGTTCCTGTCTGGTTTCAAACCTGCCTTATATAATAACCTTCATGTGATTCAGCACTCTCCATCAATTTCTCAGTACTCTCACACAGCTCTCCTCACAGCTCATAAATACCACCCTTTCTTCACACCCTTCTCTTCCTTTCTTTACCATCACAAATTCCAACAACTTAATGGATGACATCTAACCCTGTACGAATTAAAAAAAAAAAAAAAATTCTTAAAGCATTACAGTAAAACAAGGAAACGTGACTGCTTTTTTTCTTTAGTCCGTATCTCCCTGGAAAAACGTTAATTACAAAGTGTAACAAAACAGCATATAAGAGTGACCAAAAAATACACCACAAACTTACTAGCCTTGATTAAATGGCTTCTTATAGACACGAGGCATTAAGGATAAAAAGAAATCCTCTCAGTTGAGGGGAGCAAGGAGGAAGACCTTTCTCTAGACCTATTCCAGGCAGCTTCCTAATGCCAACTCCAGACCAGCTTCACTACCCATTAGTAGGATGAAATACGATTCACCTGTGATTTTTATCAGCTTCAGTAGAAATGTTTGCAACTGAAAAATGGTTTTGGACTCTTTCAGGCTCTTCTTTGTGCATATAAAGATTAAGAAAATCTCTAAAATTATTACGGGGAAAAAAAAAACCACTTTGGATTACACATTTATGAGGAAGCTCATAATGAGATCAAGCAGTATAGATCCCTTGCAGGTGAGGCCAACCTGAAGAAAAATTACTGGAGTTTTGTGGGTTCTTTTTTCTTTGTAGAAGTCAAAATGCTCTTTTGTCAGCTCCAAACAAGACTCTCATGCTTGCAACTGGAATTGTTTGAAATAATTTCTGCACGGTAAAACTCTTTAGGTATGCACAAGAAACTGGTATGTCAGAAGCATCAGCACATTGCATACAAACAGAAATTGCTTTCAGTAAGTCAAGCACAGATCACGCATTTTACTGCCATCCATGCTCTCGAAATGGAACTGCAAAACAGAATTTGCATTTGTTTTTACTGCAGATAATACTCTGAGCCATGCAGAAACACTCTACACCTATGGAAATACATATAATCATTTACACTTCACCATGAACCCTCTGAGAATGCAAGCAAAATAATTTACTAATCATCTATCTATTGTTCTAATAACGAGCCATTAGAACAGAAGCCAGAAAAAATAATTCAAGTCACAAACTATTCTGAAATGCTTAACATATGAAGAGCACAAACAACAGAAACTACTACAACAGATGTTTATTTAATTGATTGATTTCAACACGCATTTACAGCAATCTTCAAACTAACTCTCTGAGAGCACGTAAGAAGTGCTTTTATTGTTATAAAATAGATATAAAATAAAGAATAGATAAATGCTTTTATTGTTATAAACTACAGGGGTTATTTCTACTTCAAAATGTCTTGGTGCAAAAAATGACACTTGTTCAACTTCTACTGGAGCAGAGACAAGACAATATGAACAATTTTCCTAGGACTCTCTGATTGGACCTCTCCTTCCATAGGCCAGAAGACACGTTTCAGTTCACTCTTCTACCCTTTATTTACCCTGCCTTTCTCTCTTTCCAGCCTCCCAGATGCGATAAACTGTCACAGGATTTTTCAGAACATACTTTCAGTCCCTACAAAATGCAAAGAACACAGAAAACATTGTTTCTCTAATGCCTCTACATACATGGTAATAGTGTCTTTCCAGAGTGAGCCTTCCCTACTCGAAATATGCACTTACACACACTTTTAAAGAAAAAAGCTGCTTAAAACCACACAAGTATCTACTGCGTTGCATGCACCTCTGTCTCAAAAATGAGCTTCAAATTATTTCGTGTGACAATATAACAATGCTAACTATTTTTGGCAATATTGGTATAAGAAATTTCTTAGTTTTATTCATTTGAAGTCCTGATACCTCTACACAGACTTACAGATAAGATATCTATACTAACAGGATTTATCTGAAACACTGAAACAGACTTTAAACAATTTGGCATCGGTGGAAATAAAAAGCAACCTGGGAACATTTTTCTTAGTCCAAGTCCAACGCCTGCACAGCAGCTTTCAAGTGGTTATGATTCTCTCAATACTCATACGTATCCAAGTATCTACGCTTACATAAGAAAAACTGAAGTAATGGATAATAATAATTCAAAAAAAAAAGTAAAACATGTCAAGTTACTTGATCTGTCATTTCAAAAAATGGTGTGAAGATTTATCGCTGCTTAGATTTATAACAAATTGTATTTGTTATGCAAATATTGGTGAACATTTCCATTAAAATTCAATTTATATGTCAAAAAGTAATTGCAAATATATACCCCAAATTTATATTGAAATTGATCTATTTTAGAAATTTAATCATTTATAACAGTATGTTAAAAAAAAAAAAAAAGCCAGCATATACAGACCTTCCAGTAGTCAGATTGTAAACTGTAGTACCTCTGGTATGCAGATAATGCTGTAGGAAAAAAAAAAAAAAAAAGAATGTTGAATCCGTTTTGTTGCATTTTCTTTGAAGAAAAAGACAGAAAACCTTAAGAGTCAGAATACACAACATTAAAATGATAAATGGTTTAATAAAAGTAACACTGCCACAATAAGTACACTGTTGTGGGTAATGCATTCCTTAAGATTATAATTTTGTTTTATGAAATGTCAACCCAAAAGTATATTTATTATTAATCTTACAAATGTAAATCAAGCAATATTTTAAAGAAATCCTATAACAAAAGAAATCATTTGAAGTTTTGGGATTTTCATCCTGGACAAAGCTGTTGTAAGATTTAAAAATTTAATCATGTAGCTCATTTACCATGCTCCCTGATGTCCTGTAATTTCTAAAGAACTGGTGCAGAGGGACATACAAAGAGAAATCAATTTCATATGCCCTTTCATTCAGTAACTAGAGAAACAAAAGCAAGCAAAAAAAAAAAAAAGGCTTACATTTTTTTCAACATTCAAGACCAAGACTAACCTGAAAAACAGTGCTAAGAACAGCTCTGTTCAGTAGAATATTATTAGCTGTACCTAGCAACGAATTTCTTAAATCATCATTCCTGTATCCCTCTTCCTCACTAAAAATTCTGGTTGATTCACCTTGCCCCTTCAGCTAACAGGCCACATCAGACTAGAATGCAAACAAGCTTTATGTTCTTATAAGAACATTGTACTAGGCACCACCCAAAAATTGAGACTTTTAAAATAATGATTAATTGCAGTAACACTAAGATTTTTATTTTTCAACTGTTTGCTTCTTAAGATTTAAGCGCAGTTTCTACACAATATGTATTTTTCAAACAACAAAAGACCACCCCTGCTTTGAAAAAACTACAAACACTGAACAGGTTAAGATGGTTAGAAGCAATATGTGCTTTATGTGCAGGTTCATTTCCTGCAAGTACCACGGATAAAAGATGTCCCTAAATTTTATCACGCTTCAATGTCTGTCTTGCATATTCATTTCTATAACTTAACAAAAGTCCTTAAGTTCAAGCAAACAAGAACAACATACAAATAACGAAAAGGCACACAGAGCTTTCTCTTCTTAAGAAGATACCTTTGCACTCGTCTGTCTATGGAGACTCAGGACCTTGTATTTTTAAACGTCTAACTGACACATGCTGAATCATGCCCATAAGGTGCCCCCCACCATTGGAACTGCTTGTGAAGCCAGCTTCTAATTTTGGTGCTCTAAACTGTGATTTATTTAGATGCCCAAAGCAGAAAAACCACCTAGGAGAACACTTATCATCCTTACGCTACCAACATGCAACATATGTAGATGTTTACATACAACTTAGAGAAATAAATCACTTCAAAATCTAGTCAATAAGGCTAAGTCTTTGACAACTTAAGAATACAGTTCCTCCTTCACTCTCAAAAAGAAATTTGGTACAAAATTAAGAATGTTAAGACTAAACATAATTCTGTAATTATGTTATAAAGGATGTTCACAATAACACAAAATAACCTCCTACTCCAAATGCTCCTCCTAGATTCACCTTCTCCCAGGTATCATTAATGACATTTCAGCAAAAAGGCATAATTAGCTTTTGAAAGTAGGATGACTTTGCTTTACCATATAGGAACACACATATACACACAATGAAAGAGTTTTGTAATGTGCCACACTTAAACAAAAGGAATTTTTTTTTTCTTTACTCAAGCAGTACCTATCCCAATTTTAATTAAAGCATATTTCAAATACGTAAGTCAACAGCACCATATTATGCAAGACTTAGGAAACTGACAACTTCTTGTAATCTTTTTTCTTTTTTTAAAGTAACTGTTGAAGTCAATTATACAGTGGATATGGATAAAATAAAAAGATGGAAAGCATACAATATACAATGCTAAGGATTTATACTGGGAAAGTAAGAGAGAACTTTTTCAGTGTGGCTGTTAAAAAAAATACAGGAGTACCCACATGAGCATACCCATTAAACAAGAGAGCTGAAATATATGTTTCCCTACAGCTGTTAAGGTACTGCTTATAAGTCTATAAAACATCAACAGTTTGAAAAAATACAGAAGAAACAGAAGACCTAAAAAGGAAAAAAAAAAAAAAAGCGCCTTCCTGCTATTCAGTGACCAGAACATTCCTTATGCAAGTATAGCAAAAAATGCACAGCTCAAGCCTTGCTTCTTACTCCTAACTCTAGCTAGTCAGAGCACACGCAGCCCTGTTCCCCAGCCAGACAGAGACAACAGAACAGAGGAGAGCAGCACTGAAAAAAAGGGAGAGAAGACATCTGAAGTTATTCACTCATTCAGACCCAATAAAGTCCCATGTCAGGGGAGAAGGAAGATTGGGAGGTAAAGGAAAGTAGGCTCCACTAATGTCACTGCTCGTAAAGAAACTTGCCGAGAGAAATTCTAGCACCTCCATTTAACACAGGTAAAAGTTATTACATTAAAGAAAGCAGTCTTTGCTCCATGATATTCTACCAATTTTCCTTAGAGTGTTGATGTTTGCAAACTATTTTCTTTTCTAACACTTCCATTCCTCAATAAAGTTTAGCAGCTTCCCATAGTAACAGCTGAAATATTTGCTCTCATGTGCCAGACTCATGTTACACTTGAGAACAAGTGCATGGAAAGCATGGACTGCTGAAGTCTATTTCATGTTCACAAGGTAAGAAGATCAGGCCTTCATTCTAAGGAAGGACACACTACTCTTCCAGAGGAACAAAGACAACAATACAAGTCCTCTTCTCAAGTGTCTGAAGTGCCCAATCCTACTTCTGCATTCAGCAACCTCTTGTAGGGATCCAGCCTTTCCTTCTAATATAACAGTGTTCTGCTTCTACTGAACTTCCTGAAGATGAAACGCTAAAATTCAGTGCTATGTTGAAAATCCATAACAAAGATTCATGGAAGGATCCTTTATACAGGAATTAAACATTCCTTTCCTCCTCATGAAAGTTAAACAACTAGAAACTGTTACTGATGCACGATTTCAGTATTTAACAAGTGCTCATCTCACAATTAGTTAGTTTAGTGTGAAAGTTTATTTCAGCCCCCTTTACATCTAGATTAAACATCTGCTCCACAAGCACTCAAGCTGTGCTAAAAAGAATTGAAGGAACAGGAAGAAAAACAGAAAAAAGGGATTCAAGAAAGCTTTTTTTTTTTGGCAGAGCCCACACGAAACAGCCCCAATCAAGCATATCCCTAAGACGGATCTCACATGTAAGAAGACGCTAGAAACCAGATTTTGAAAGCAAGATTTTTTAAAAACTAGAACCTACTAGCTTTAAAGCAGTACAACATGAACCATAAATCTAAACCCTACCATACTTTCTACTCCCTGAGCGAGTCACCAGCGAGCAGATATTTGTTCAGAGTTCTATGGTGTATAAACACAGTATCTTATCTAAAGATGGAACTACAAGCAACTTCTCCCTTAAAGTAAGTTTATAACTGTAAGAAATGAGTGCAAACTCCTCAAATTACAAACTTGATTCCAAATTAAAAAGAAAAAAAAGGAGCAAGTGAATCTGCTGAGCATAAAAAACTTTACAAAAGTCCCTATCTGAAGCACGAGCTATGCTTCATCAGTGCTATGGTTCTAATTATAATATGATATTCTCTGGTTTATTAAAAAGTGAAAAGAAAGTCATTTGTGTCATGCATCACATTAGTAGTATCGGAAAAAAAAAACACAAGAAAACCAACAAAACCAGAAAAAGACAACACTAATGGCCGCAATGTCATTTGCACCTTTACTTCTCATCCAAGACTGGTCATTCCAAGGTGAGACAATTTTTGTCAGAAAAAAATTCTGTGAACTCCTGCCTCTTTTTCAGTATAGGATCAACTCTCATTTTTACAGATATAAATGAATTACCCCGTTTCACTTCAGATGTCATTTTTTAAAACATAATGAAGTGAGTGCTTTGAAATCACTCTTAGGTACAGCAGAATTCTGCAATCTTTTAATTAGGAATTTATTACTGAGCTTTTCAAATCTGAAAGTTTGTCACTGAAATTCTTAAACCTATGGAATTGCTGGAGGCCAAATGCATAGAAACTTCTTTTTTCAGCATGCAAGATACTCCTGAGCATCTAGAAAATGCATGTCTGGACTCAGAAAGAACAGGACTGAGTGTCAACAGCAGGACATTCTTGCTTCACTCAGCCATATTTCTAAAATGATGTAGTCAAACCACAGAAAATTTTCTTAGAAGCACAAAGCTGAGAGAACACATTCAGACACCTAAAACAATATCAGACAAGTGACTTAAGAATTTCTAAAAAAGTTCTCATAGTTGCCTATCTCTGCTCTTCTGCCCAGTATGTCATCACTTACTGTATCAGTTTACACTCTTCCTACTATCATCTCTCTTCAAAACCTGGCAATTTACATTATTTGCCTAACAGATAATCCTTATGATCAGACTCTTGAAAACCCTACAACGTACTGAGTGGCAGACACAGCATTTACCATCCTATCCTGAATGGGGGGGGGGATGGGGCAGGGAGAAGGTGTACACCCCAAAGGTATATGTAGCTTTTCAGATCAATCACAATCAGCTATATTGTTTGATGAGAAAAAAAGAATATTTTCAGGAAAACGCCGTATTTCCAGCCAAAGAATTAAAAATGCTGGATAGTAAGAAACCTTCTCAGCTCAGGCCTGCTTCAGAATCTGTCTTATAAGCATCTGCCACCTACTGCAGAGCTGAACCTCAATGAGTTCATACAGTCACAGACTACAGGTTTCCTTTTCTTACAGGTTTTTACAGCCACCCACAACTACTCACTTTGCAGTATCTGCAGTTACTTTAACACTGACAGCCTTTATTATTTGCTCCCTAAGAGTTTGCCTTCCTCTGTTACAATGACTAGGGTCGAGGGACCTCTCAGAATCAGGACAGGGATGATACCAAGTTTCTTATTTGCTCCTGTTTAAGATTCCCTGATTTCACATAATAGAATACAAAATAGATTTTACATAATTATGATGTACATGGTTTTCAGGATGCTATTTTTTTTAATCTATGTAATTTCATGAGAAAATGGTAGAACTTTATAAACTACGTATTTTTTTCAGTCATATGATAGACAATCTCTCCTCATATCCAGAGTCTAAATACATAATCTAAACAAACTGAGGTGAAAACAGAGAGCAAAACATCTGAACTGAATGATATCCACCCACCTGTCACTATTAGCACATCCAATCACGAATCGTGCCATCACAGAAGGATGGCTTTAATCATCTGCTCTAACAAACCTACTTTATAATACCTGAGAATTTAATCAGCACTTGAAAGTCATGCAAATATGGAGCAGTTTTGAGTATTTTAGTGCTGAAGTAAGGAAAAAGAGAACTAGATACTGACACCATCTAGTGGCACTTTGCAAGGCTAAATGTGACTAACATTTTTGGCTTGCTGAACTTGTTAAAAGTTAAGAGCAGGCATTAAATTGACGACATTCCCCTGAAAGAACTTCAAAACAACTCAAAGTTTCATATTCTTCTGTGTAAATCAACACTTGTTTTCTGCAGTAGAAATTTGGTTTTTTAATGTTAATTTTTAAACAAGCACTAACTTTTCTTAGTGCTTATCTAATGTGAAAGCCGATAGTAAGATTGAAAATGAGCACAAGGGAAGCAAGGAAAGTGCACATGCGTTGATTTAAATCTGACGATGCTTCCAGGAAAAATAAAAGCTCATTAAACACCTAGGAGACATCTGCAGGTTATGGAAACAGCTTATTACATAGTGCAGGTTTTATCCACAATAGTGTTTTAGCCTAGCAAGATGAACACTGCTGGGCTAAGACACTGCTAAAGACATCAAAAGGTAAGGAAATTCCAAGGATGAGTCAATGACCAAAAAAATCTTGTGGAAACTACAGAGGAGCAAAGTGCAGCTCAGGTCTTTTTGTTCCAAGGCCTCAGGAAAGAGGTTGTTCTCCATTACTCCAGAGATTTGTGCTGCAAGTACCAAAAAGACAATCAAAGAAGCCTAAAGCATGTCTTCCACTTAACACAGAATGAAGGCAGACACACAAAGGCAACACAATCACATTTAAGAAAGAAAAATCACCAAATAGTCCTTTAAGTAATTTTATTAACAACTACACACCCTCATCTGGAAATATAATGCAGGAGCAAAGTGGTGAGAAGCCAACTGTCCCATGATCACCTGCATTATGAGCTGCAGAGGAGACTAAGAAGTATTAAATGTGTAAGAGATACACGAGTTTGACAAGGAGTTTACTGTTATACAAGTCCTTTAATAACAAACTATGAAAGGTCTTAAAACATTGAGAATTTCAGTGAAGGAACAAAATGGAATCACATGAAGCTTAAAAGTCCACCTAAGAGCATATTCTAAAAAAATTACTTTTAAGTGTTCATTTAGAACACTGGCCAAAATGAAAATTTTCAGACAATCTGTCAAAAAACCATGGTCCACCTATATTCTATGATAACAATCTTCTACTGCTATCCCCCACCCCGCCTCACCCCACCACCCCCAACTCCCCTCCATTTATAAAGAACACTGTAATGTTCTAAGCGTAAAGATAACATTGTTACTTCTTTCTATAGGAACTTCATGTAACAGTTTGAACTGCTTGAAATTAAGCTGCCCAAAATTTAACAGCCTCCTGAAGATAAGATCAACAACTCTAAATAGAAGTAATGGTATTTCTGCCAGTTATTAACAATTACAAACAATGAAACAGAAAACCTTAAACTTAAAATGACACTTATTGGAAACACAGCCATCTCTTCCTCAACTCGTTCGGATTGCTATGCTACTTAAAATCCATTCGGGTTCTTCAGGACTCAGCAGTAAAAGACAGTCCAGCAGCAACCCCGCAGCAACCAGCACAATCCCGTCTATGCTGGGAAGTTCTCTCTTACATTTTACAAGATGATTCCTACTACTCTGTACCTCACAACACAGTGCACTGAAATGCATCCTAATGACAATGTTTTCCTTCAAAGTCCTAAAAGACTAAGACATTAACCACTACAGAGAAATCCTCTACAGACCTGGAATTCCAAGTACAAAGGAACACATGTACATGGTTGAATCTGGGAGTTCTTGCAACCAAACAACACAAGAACAATCAAAAAGTGTTTAAATTTTGGTTTTAGGCTGTATCTTAATAAACACCTCAATGAATATTCTATATTTATTTTTTTTCCGTTTTGTTTCACATCTTAGCCTAACAATTGCCAAAAATTGCCTTTGGACTAATTAACACTCTCTTATAAACTACTTACAATATTTTTATATTAGTGCTTTAGACAATGCAGTCACTATCAGTGACAAATACAATAAGTATTATTAAAACTGTTCTGACATAGTACATGAAAAAATGCTTTCACCACTTGAGTAGAGCAATAAGAATTATTTTAGTGCAGTCTTTATTGTGCTTTGGTAACTGTGATGTGAATTATTGCATGTTTTTCCCAAATCATTAATTGCATTATCTACTTCTACTTCCAGGAATTTTGCCTAGAGAACAACAATTCAAGGAGGCAAATGATAAAAGTACGTCTCCACTTGTGCAACTGTTAGCAATCTTCCAAGTCACAGGCTGGAACACAGTCAATCTATATGACCCTTCTACAAAATAAAGATCCCTAAGGAAAACGCAGATGATATCAGCGCCCATGAGCTCATTAAACAGCATTCAAATAGAACCCAAACCTTAAAGATCATCATCTATACTCTGTACTCCTTATGGAAACCAGAGTCAAGGGAAAAAAAAAAATAATTAGAAATCTCCAACTACTGATGTGGCATCAGTTTCCTCCAAGACTAGCAGCACAATAATTTTGGTAGTCTCAGCCCTCCCAAGGTATGCAGCAAGAAACAAAGTTCACAGGTACATACCATGGAGTCCTACCTGGATTCACAGTGCTGCCAGCATCCAAAAGCTTCCCTGACAACTCATCAACCTCCTCTGGCAAAACCTGAAGCTGAGGTTTCACATTCTGGGGCAATTGCGTCACCTTTTTCTGCTAAGTTATTTTTCAGTTGGATCAGTTCCCCACACAGCTGCGAGTTCAGCTGTGCCAGCACAAAGCAGAGAGCAGCAACAAGCAGACAGGAGGGGGGTTTGGGGGGGTGGGGGGTGCCGCTAAAGACACATCCAGGGAGCAACGGGTTTGGAAACCTCTGAAACAATCAAACAGCTGGGGAATAGCTGCCTCATTAAAAAAAAAAAAAAAAAGGAATACATCAGATTAGAGTTAAGAAGATGCTACTGAGGAAATGGAATAGTTTTGACTGGAGGAGCAAACGTCTCCAATTGTTTTGGAAAATCCTGAAGCCAAATCCTGACCAGTAATGAATAAGACAACAAAAGCTGGGCACAGAAATCACCCTGAACACGCTTGCTGAGCTGAATCAATCCGCCTTGGTTATAATTGTCCAAATACAAGTCGGTGGCTCACAGTATTCAAAATCTGCAAAAAGGTTGATACCTTGCCTAGGACCTTCTCCTAACAGTAGCAGAGTGCAATTAACAAGACAACTTAATTTCATGGCTACAGAGAAAGCGTTTTAGATGACAATAGCAATTCAAACCTACTGCATTTTGGAAAACTACAAGCTGCAGACCAGCTTCAGATATTTTAAAGGCTGGGAAAAAACACTGTGATGCTCTAGTCTAACCTTAGATATAACACAGAGAAGAACGAACCTCATCCAGTGACTTCAGATGTAAACTCACAACTTTTGTTGGAGACAAGTACTTCTTTTTTTATGAAAAAGAAAAAAGGTATATTAAGTTTGGACTACAGTCACTACAACTGACAGAAAACATAATTCACTTTAAGAGAAATCACATTTAACAAGTTTCATTTAAAAATATAAATATATATGCTAGATGTATTTAGACTTCAGCAAAGCATCAGCCACCAACTCATTCCTCGTTCAAAGGCAGCCTGACCCTAACTGATATTCCCTGCATACATGCAGCAAGAGCGTATTTGCCTGGTTAGCTCCAACAATGACAGGCAGTAACCTGCCATAAATCTTTCTCAAGGTCCCTCTTTTCTGGAGTATGAGTCCTAATTCTTATAAAGAAATGACCTACAGTCTTTTTTACTACATTTATAAGAAGGTATTAGCTACATGAAAATACTAACACGCAACAAATACACCCAACTGAATGATCCACGTTTGTCAAAGCATTTGTGAAAAAACGACAGAAAGAACAGAAGAAACTATACACATGAAACCTAACAGATCTCTATCAACTGAGCGTTGCTTCATCTTGATCGCTGATGGTACTTCTGCAATCAACTAACAGTTCTGCTCTGCTTCGCACAAACTATATTGCAAGCATTTTTTAAACAAAGAACACTATCACATTTGACTTTAATAAAACACATGCCTTCCTACACTATATACAAACACATTTATTAAAGATATGTACTTTTAAAAATAGGCTTCCAAGGAAAATGAAGTTGTGCGGCACTAGTCATGCGGCTATCTTGTAATATTTTATTAATTACATACAATTTATTAAACACATCAACTTATCTACAGCTTTGTCCAAGACTAACTTCAGACTAGACAGATTTATAGTTCTGAAGATCATCCTGCTTCAGCATTTTACACTACTGGAACTTCAGGACTTAAAAAATGGATAAAATATACATTAGTGAGATCAAAACATTTCTGAACTCCCTTTACTTTTCAGTTGTCAAGTATTTAAAATTTAACTATAATTGCAATTAGAATGTATAATTAAAAGTAACAGAACTTACAGAATGAAATAAAATTTATTTTATTTTTATTTTAAATCTATAATGCAGCATACCGGTATTCTACTTCTTTCAAGTAACAGTAGTAAATTAATTATAAAACACTTGTGCCTTTTTGCATTGTGCATAATACTTTTACAGTCTTTGGTACTGCACTTCAACAACTGTTGTGAACAAGAACATGTGTCCCTCACTTCATAAAACAAGCCCTTTAACTTCCCTTCTCCAATCAATTAAAATTCCTCCAGGATCATTTTCACTACTACCCCATTTCTTTGAAAATAAAGATACACCTTATTTATTTTTTTTTATACTTCAATATTAACAAAGTTTTTTTACTTCTTGAGAGTTCTTTCATGATTGAGATGTGAACTCAGGTTTTTAATGCCTAAATGTTTCTTCCCACACAGTTTAGCTCATGCTTGTTTACAGTTCTGGAGAACTGTTGTTTTCAAACACCAGGTGCATTTTTCTGTTTATTCTTAAAACTATATACACAGAACAAAGCAGACTTCTCACCAGCCAACATAGCCTCTGATCCATAAAAATGGCTAGTCCTGTCACTCGTGACTGTTATCAACTCAGCAGCAGAGTTAATACAATTCGGCCTACAATGTTGCTCTGTCTTTGCTAAGTAAAATATATCCAATGTGCCATTCTGCACTCGCATCATACCAAGTTGCACTAGGCTGATCAGAGGCAACACGGTAAGTTGTTTGCAGAAGGGGTGGTTGAATTTTCTTTAAGAAAAAAAATAAAATATAAGAAAAATATGAGATCAGACCATTTTTCAGGAAATTCTATAGCCAGCATATTGCCATGTTCCATTCAGGTTTTCCCATGTCTCTAGAATTGGGAACATCAGCGGTCACATTACACCAGTTGTATGGGATACAGGTACAAGTTGCGGGTAATAAGGTCCCTGAGCTCCCCACATATTCAACAGAAAGAGACAGATGTCTCAATCACTCAAAGCCTTCTGAATTTACATAGTGAATTTAGTTAACCGTAAATTCTTCCCTAGTAATATAAAATCCAAAAATTTGTCACCTAAAAAATAAAGGTGAGGTAGGTTTCCAGGAACCCTAACTCATACAGTTGGACTTGATGATCTTAAAGGTCTTTTCCAACCTAAATGATTCTATGATTTTATGTTAGACATAGTGAACAAGTGGACACACAAACTCACTGTTACGAAACAGTCCACAGCTAGCTGAATCACTAAGCAGTTTTTTTTAACTACTATCAGTTACAATTTGTTTCCCTATTTCCACATCACAAGGTAACTGTAAACCAGCCGTTTTGTGTTTGGAAAAAGCGGTGGGGCAGGAGTAGACATTTTCGGGGTGGGGGAGCTGCTTGTTTCCTTACAAAGTCAAACAGAACAGTATTCATATTAAAACTGAAAAGCAACAACAAAGAAAAAAGACAACCCATAAAAAAATTAAATATTCTCATCCGTTCTACTTAGCTAGGTAAAGAAAGATATAAAAAGGCTTTCTACTCATCCATACCTCCCACAACCTCTGGAAGGGAGGCAGCTATGAAAGTGGTCCTGACACCCAGCATTACACAAAGTAGAAACAGGACAAGCTGAAGATCTAGCCCTATGTCACGGTCAGCAACACAGTGGAGTACCTTCGGGAATGCACACCACTACCAAAAAAGCACTCTACTGACCCACAAGCAGCAAAGCACAAGTGTACATAAGGTTCTATGTTCACTAGCTACAACTATGGCAAAAAAACATTTAAGTAATTTCAAAGTAGAGACCTTAAAAAAAATAAACCACACACACACCCCTCCCCCTCAAACCTCTACACTCAATTCTTCCCCTCAGTATTTAAAGGAGACTTGAAACACACTTTAAGTATAGATTTTTGCTTTTGAATTAACACTTTCAGCCTAGCCTTACCTGTTGAGATTGTGGACACACATGAAAGGATAAAGACAGGCTCTCTCATCCTATGCATCTGTGTCTCCCAGCCCCTAGAGAAAATCTCCAGGGTCATTGGTTCAACTGTTTGTACAGTCATGTAATAAGGAACCAGAAAAATTAAGTAGGCACTGTGGTATTACTGCATGAACTAAACAAACTTAATATTCATACCTGAACCAGTCGTGTTTTGTTTGTGGGGTTTTTTTTCAATTAAAAAAATAAAAGAATGAGAAGTTAGAATACAACTGTTTTCATACAGAAATCATCAGTCTTATTCTGTTATGGGCTCTGAAATATAGTACAAACCAAGAAAACAGAGGGTTATCCAAACATTTTTCATTCTATTGTATCACCTACATCAAATGACAGTCTCCAATTACATTTATCAGAAGTATTAAAACACCTTACCTTTTGGATAATCTTCCAATAAGAGGTTGAAGTGACCTAACTGACAAAAGAAATCAGACTCGACCTTTCCTTCAGCTTTCAAAATTAGCGATTCATAGCAGCGAACAGCCTGGGAAAAGAAATACAAGGTTTTCAAAATTCTGTATTTAAAGCAAATAATATATTTTCTGTACACTTCCTGAAAAAGAACAAAGTTTCTCATTATTCTGCACGGCAAGAAGTCTACAAACACTCTCAATAACTTGCAGTTAGCATTACTTTTCAAAGAAGAAATGTTATTTAAGACGGAACAGATTTGGAAGTTCACTGATTCTAACGCAAATTGATAGCAAACAAACAATAGAAGTTTTCTCTGGTTTATTCGTGGACTCCAGAAACATCTGATTTCCCAAACACGAAACAAAATCTCCAACATACGAGACGGTTTTTAACTTCAAAAAATGAATTAAATGGAAAAAGGTTGATTTTATTTATTCTTTCTAATCTGCAAGAAAGAAACCACTCTGATTTTATTCTCATTCTGTGTTTGCTTTTTCTAAAGGATTCACACTTCATTCTACCACTTGCTTCACTAGTTTTTGCTAAACTGAAGAATACAGTACCTCAACATGCTTGCTTAGGCAATTTATATACCTTAGCACAAATTTCTCAAGATCTGATTGTTTTCACATCCTTCTATCATGTCATAAAATGAAGTTTACCACCTTCTACTTACTACAGTTACTGTAGACTATGTAATGCTAAAGTTGGAAATCAACTAGAAAAAAGTTGCATCCTACTAAAAAAGACTTTCACTTTGAGAAAAGTTGCCCTAGAAGTTTTTAAGCAGAGCACAAGAACAAAATAGGTTCTGTGCTGCAAACACAGATTTTTCATAAATGAAACTGCTACCTCCTATTTACCATAATGGTCATGACCTTTAACATTCTTACCTTACGACCCTATTTGCACTTTGGGAATGAATGAATGGATAAATAAATCAATCGGTTTCCCAACTTTTTGAACTTCCAGTTTCTTGATTTTGAACGTACCAGTCAATAAAATGAAGTAGCTGAATAAATTTAAATGAGAGGAAAGGTCCTTTGCACCAGCAGTAGATTTCACAGTTCTCAAAAGCTTGACAGACTTCCAACAAATTCTAATTCCAGCTGGTTAATCCATGACTTTCACCAACTCATGGTCTGACTAAGTTTCAAATTTGGTTGCAATTATGAACTGCTTGATTTTAACAAATTACAATAATAAAAGATCTTAATACTTAATCTGAAATGACAAGCTTCATTAAGTCATTTCATTAAAACTGAAAATTCAAAAGGGGAAAAAAGATCAAGCTATCCTGTAATACTTAAGTCCAAACACTAAATTAGTAGTCTTGCCCATATTTGTGATTTACTTGTATTAATCATCAAAATGAGAAATGTCAACAATAAAATGAGGAAATGTTAAGAAACAGTTAGAAAACACCTGTGGAGAATCCAAATTACTGATCTAATCTTTGTTTTAATTTGCCGTTTTTACGTTGCTATGCTAGTTTTTAGATTACTTTCTCAAATGATAAGCCACAGTAAGCCAGGCCGTGCTGTACTCAATGGACACAAAGCTGGATGCGTGACCAGATGAGCAGGTCTCAGTTTGTATCCCAAGCCTGGTAAGTATTACATACGCTTTCACCTACTTCCAAGTTCAGAATAGCCTTATTTTATGGTTCCCTTCAGAAAAAAAGTTCTGATGGATAAAACCAAAGCTATGCTGTTGCAAAACTGCCGCAAAATGAGTAAGATCTATATTAAATCTATTAGATGTATGTGTGATATTAAAATGTTTTAATGCAGAATCTTTGGGTTTTTTGCCTTGCTTCCTCTCCCCTCTTTTTGGTCTCATCTCTGGATTTGTACAAATCGTAACACAATTCTTGCTGGTGCCCCTAATGTAACTGTCACAGATTAATTTGCAGACAGGCCTTCCATTTTCTCTTGATATGCAATACCTGCTGCAGCTGCTGGAGAGAATATTCACACTACAACATCTTCTTGAATTAATGAGCCAACGGAATCCTGGCATGTATCAGAAACAGTGTGGCCAGCAGGAGCAGGGAAGTGATTGTCCCCCTGCACTCAGCACTGGTGAGGCCACACCTTCAGTACTGTGTCCAGTTTTGGGCCCCTCACTTCAAGAAGGACGTTGAGGTGCTGGAGCGAGTTCAGAGAAGAGCAACAAAACTAGTGAAGGGTTTAGAGAACTTGTCCTATGAGGAGCGGATGAGGGAGCTGGGACTGTTTAGTCTGGAGAAGAGGAGGCTCAGGGGGACCTTATCGCTCTCTACAACTACCTCAAAGGAAGTTGTAGGGAGATGGGGATCGGTCTCTTCTCCCACGTTATGAATGACAGGACGAGAGGGAACGGCCTCAAGTTGCACCAGGAGAAATTTAGGTTAGATATCAGGAAAAATTTCTTTACAGAGAGGGTTGTGAGGTATTGGAACAGGCTGCCTAGGGAGGTGGTGGAGTCCCCAACCCTGGAGGTGTTTAAAAGCCATGTGGATTCGGTGTTGAGGAACACGGTTTAGGGACCCTGACAGTGCAGTGTGAATGGCTGGACTCGATGATCTTGAAGGTCTCTTCCAACCAGACGATACTATGATTCTAATATTTTGTCTTCTACAATTCAGTCACTGTTCAGAGCATATAGAAACTGCTACCACAACAGGTAGCTTACAAAAAGTGTTGGGAGAGGAAGTTAGGGTAGTTTATTTCTTTAATTAAATGGCTACAGGTATTTAAAGGGAACTTGACTTTATGAACAAATAGAGCACGATTTTTCTATACAGAATGTTCAAGGAATTTATAAGTCACATACACATAAACAGCCAAGCATCTGAGGACCCTTAACATTTTGCCAGTCCCTTTTTAAGTAAATCCTCATTAAAAGATGTATCACCAGCATATGAAGCACTATCTATAGTAAGGCCACAAAAAGTTGCATCCAAGTTTTTCACACAACTTCAGTCAATTCTCAACAAGGCAGATTTTCTCTTTGCCTCAGAATACGCTTTGAAGATACCACTAAGCCATCTTACTAACACCAGCACAAGGCAAACCATAGGACACCAGAGCTGCAGAACAGAAATTCCCCTTTGAGTAACAGTTAACTGTTACCTGTAAGAGCACTTCAGCTACACCATTAAGTACACCCTCTCAGTTGATCTCTAAGTAATTCACAACATTATCAGGAAAACATTTATGCAAACTTAAATTGTGAAGGTTGTTTGATAGGAATTTTAAAAATTCTTCTAGCACATTCTAACAAAATGAAACAGAAACTAACAGCAAGCTTTAATTCCTTGGCAGGAACACCAAAGTCAACCTGCAAATCTCTAGTGGCTCTTGTTCCTCCCAGTAGCCAGAGCAGATTCATCCAAATTGATTTATCCAACTTTAGTTTTGGTCAAGAAACTTTCTTCCCCACCAAACCCCTCTCCAAAAATTGTTAGAAAGAAACAGGTATTTTTCTGTATAGAAAAGAATTTGTCTCTTAGGTGAATGAATAGATTTTGAAGGGGGACACCACAACTACACATATCTGTATACAGTTTGTTTAAAGGAATAATCAAAAGATCTCATCTCAGTGGATCTGTAACTGCAAAGGCCGTTAATGGCACCGCTTGTGCAACCAATTTAAACCATTCTGAGACAATAAGAATCCTAAGGAAGTTAAAAATCCCTCAGGTTTTTAAGTATTGTTATTTCTCCACATCGTATGGATTTATAAGAGAACTTAATGGAGTCAGCCTTGAGAATTGCTAGTACTGACAAATTAACAAAAAAGAGAAAGACCCTGAAATGAAAAGGGAGATTGCTACGTACAACGTCGTACACTTCCTTCCCTTTGTTTGAGGCTGCATGAGATAAAAGGGAAACCTGAAGAATTTAGGAACTTGGCGAAATAATCACCCACAGCTGCTTCACAGCATGGCAACCAGAGCAGAAGCAGGAAACAAATACAGGGATGGCTGCAGGAAAAGAAGCTGGTTTATACCATGCAAAAAAAAACCAACAACAATATTTGTGTTGTTTACACCTGCTCCATTAAAAGCAAACTGAAGTAAGACACTGCTGTCAACACTTCTGACATGACAGTTACAAACACTCTCTTATGACATCATAGTTGGTGACTGGGAGCATTCTGATCTCACAAATTCAACCAACACTTCTTAGGACACTTTTATACACAATATAGTGAAGAAGAATATGGTTTAGTGTATTTATCAACTTGAAAAAGTTATCAAAACATTCGTATGTGTTCACAAAAGGAAAAAATAATTCCATTATTGTCTTTAAAAAGCTCTACCAAATCCCTGTATGTTCACTACTTATTATTCCAAAGGGAAAGGAACTGGAATATTTTTCCCTCTGTTGCAAAAACAACATACGCTCCACCCCACTTCCTCCCAGAAATAAAAAATCAAACCAAACCAATCTCATAAAGCAAATGTCAGTTTTGGCTATTATTAACATCACGTCTTTTCATTAAAAGACCCTAGAGTTGGGAATATACTATAACCAAAAGAAACGCAATCTAACAGATAAAACTAGAATTCTAAGTTTTGTACACAGAAGTCACTGATAGACTTTACAGCTCTACTTCATAAAGAATGAAGGACGATGCTATTTCTACTTCAACTAATGCAAAGAAAAAAATCTTTACCATTATCACTGCTTGCAATTATTTGTACTTCAGAGCACAAATTCAAATTACTGTTAAACAACTGTACTAAATAGAAAAAAAATCTATACAGATTTTTGAATAGTTTCTAAAGATGATAATGTAATGACGTCCTTTCTTACTCATGACGAACGTGATTGACTAAGATGAAAGTAGCAGCACTAAATGGCCGAACATGATAAAATGTTAATTATTAATTCTTTAATATATTAATGATATGAAAATAGAGGTGTGCACTCAGTCAGAAAAGTTTTACTTAAAACATAGAAAAAACACTGACAACTACAGAAAACAAAAAAACTAGGAATATAAATTATTCGCATGGCCAACAGCAGGGCAGCACTGCACAGTGAAAAAAATAATTTATTATCCAGTAAAATTAAAATAAACAGTTCAAGAAAAAGATAGTGGTTTAACACAGACAACATAGTATAAAATGACAAATTCAAAGCCTCAAGATGTTCCTAGAACCTGAAAGTTCACAATAGAAAACACTATTGTATATGCAGATAAGCCTTCTATCAAGGAAGGGGAGGGGAACAAACAGTTCCTGCTTCTTTTTTCTCATTTCTCTAGAAAGCAATAACCTGAATGGATAGCGTTTGTGAGAAGGTAATAAGAACGGGAAGCATGAAAAAAATTGCATGTGAAAAAATCTGAAGAGACAGACATCAGTGGACTCTTCACAAATGAAATACATACTATGTTAATGCTTAGACGTGAAATGTTAATTATCTTTTAAGAGATATTTCACCCTTCTGGAAAAGACAGTAATTACGTAGACAGTGCTGGACACTGAAGTGATGATCACGCTATCTACTGCCAGTCAGCTTGAGGGATATCTGCAGACCAGAAAAGCATATGTTTATATATGTGCTGGGCTCGTTCTCCCCACCTCTATCAAAGAGACTGTTCTGAAAGGCTTCTCTTCCATTCCTTTCTACATGCCACAATTCACCAAAACGGACATGTGATTTTCTAGTAACAATGACAACATCCTGAGAACCTCCTGATTCAGTTCTAGCACCTGCTCTGCAATAACAGAAGCATGAACAAGGCTTGCTTCGGCTAAACAAGGAGAAGACAAGACCAGCCTCAATTCTTCATAAGTTCCCTCTTGCCTCAGTGACTGGCTGGATAAACACCACCTCCTGGGATGCAGATGACTTAAAAGAACATCTAATTTACTTCTGCAGAGAAAAGCATACAATTCCTATTTGACTGAAGATAACCTATATTAATTCAGCAGATCCTCCACTGAAGGCTCTCAATATTACGTATGAATGGCACAATAGTCTTAACTTCCATTACTTTCTTACTCAATACCAATTCCCACTATAGCTTTGAAAGCGTCTTCATACGCTCTTTGCGAAGCTCATACTGTGTTATAAAATTTCTCTCTCAACTTAGCGCAAGTTTACTCTTTTTGTATTTCATATATGAACTATACTATATAGAAGCCTCAATAAAAGTGTTAAAAAGTACAGCATGCTGGACATAAACATGCTCATGCCCCAAAACACTGAGATCCCAAGAAAGAAAAACATGAAGCAGGCTCTTCAGTAACTTTATTCTTACAAAACTTCTATGGCATACTGGAATGTCAGGAAGTTACTCTAATCTGCTAATAACATTTAAGATCAAAGTCCTTACCGTTTCAGGAACGGTAAGTATGATAGAACAACGGAAACTGATCCTCCTCATGCATTTCTCAAGAAACATATCAACTTCGGCCAATATATTTTCCTATGATTACTGCTTCATGAAACAGGACACAAGAATAAACAGTACAAGCAATAAAGAAGAAAAGCAGTTGCACACATTAGCTACGTGGATAGTTTGATGATAACAATTAAGATGAATTTTCTTTAAAAGCCACTTCTGTGGTCTAGGAGTTATCTATCACAGGCATCATTTGAAAAAAAAAAACAAACAACACATTTGTTACATTACATCTTTAGTATAATCTGGAAGTAGAAGAGAGGAGATGAAGCAGCAAACAGCAGAAGTAAGGTCAAAGATGCTACGTTTACAAAAGAAAATTAACACGGAAACTAAATGAAAGGTAAACACCACAAACCAAAAATGTTCTACAGACTGGAGTGAAAGAAGCACACTATCACCATAAGAAACAAAGAGTAAAATAAAAAAATAACAATTCAGAAACCTACTGTGGAGAATTAGTATCACCAAAACAAACACTACAATCAGATGGAGAATAGGAGACACTAGTAACTAGCTTCGGGAAGAATGAGATCTAAATTATCATTGAAAAATTAGTTCTGTGCTTTATAAAAAGCACAGAACTGCAGAACAGAATACAAAATGGAATAAATGCAAATCAATGGTAAATGGACAAAAGTGACATTTTAGCGGGCGGGGGGGGGCACACGAACGACACCAACTTGCCACCACTGAATAAAGAACACTTATTATCAACTATAAGATATTCTTTTCAAGTGTTTTCTATCAGACAGATGTAAACTCAGGAGTGTAGGCTTCTCAAAGGAAAATACAGGAAGCTTGGTCAAAGCCAACAGTGTCCATAACCAATTGCATTTTGATGAAAAATTTGCTGACTGCAGTTAATGTAGTGAATCTCTCTGCATTAATTCTGAGATCACCTTCAGGACCTCTCCCCATTACTACTTCTAATACAGTAAGATATACTTACAAATATAGAAGTTCGTGTATGTATATATAGACACAACTGTGTTATACAAGAAATTAAAACAAATTCTAAACTATCAGCAAACAGAACGCTCTCTATTGTGTCCCTGAAAATATTTCATCACCTGAAGACTCAGGAGATTATGACAAATTTTGTATAGAATTTCATCATTCCAAATCCTGCATAGTTGTTCTTTTTCTTAAAAAAAAAAAAAACAACCTTTTTTTTAAAAAAGTAGCAGATTTTTCATAGGAACTTGAAATGGCTGATTTTTATCTGAGAATATAGGAACATTTTTTGTTATTTTTATCATAATAATTCTATTTCAAGTAGACT
The DNA here is from genome assembly GCF_009769465.1 of Tauraco erythrolophus. Taxonomy (NCBI): domain Eukaryota; kingdom Metazoa; phylum Chordata; class Aves; order Musophagiformes; family Musophagidae; genus Tauraco; species Tauraco erythrolophus. The sequence continues at coordinate 38,030,499 of NC_141465.1, forward strand.
TGTAGCACCTTAATAATTGTTCCAGAGCTAATGGATACTTCACAGTAAAATTTAAGACTACTAAATCTGATTTTATTCTAGCAATTCTTAAAATTCTTAACTACACCAACACAGAACATCACAAGTGAGATGCAACCATGTCATACTTCAGAACATTTAGACAGTTAACTTTGATAGTTAAAGATAACTTCTCTTTCTTGAAAATGTTAAAACAGTTATACGTAGGAGGCTACAGATTTTCACAGATTTTAGTAAGATATCACACATCAAATAAATAGCTGTTTTCTATTTCATTTCTATTGCAAATACAATTAAAATAAACACAGAAAGTAAAAAAAAAAAAAAAAGACTAATTAAAGCCAGAGTCTGCATTAATAGCTGTCTGTTTTAACTAAGAAAAAAACCAAAATTTAAATCTGAGTAACTGTTATTTATGCAAAGATCTCCCCATCCAGACACAAGTCTTTGGAAATGTAACACTATCAGCTACCAACCATAAAGACAACAATGGAGCAATGAATAAACAAACTTGGAAAAAAAGTATTAAACAGAGAACAAAGTACATACACATATGCATAAGAAAATGTCTACAAGGACTGACATAACAAATAAATGTTTTTGAAAATACTTAGTTTCAGAGTAAACAGTGATTTTCTGTGCTGCTGCTTGAAAACAAGGTGATACAGAAGAGCAACTATAATAAAATATTAAAAAACTACCACCAATTACTCTGCTCTGCTAAACCTGCGAAGTCTAAAATTCAGTTCCAAAAGGGTTCAAGCACCAGAGGTGGCCTGGTTTTCAGAAATAAATATTGTTGGTAGCTTAGTCTGAAAATATAAGGAAAAGAAGATTTATTTTAGAAGAATAGAGATGAAAATGGGTCAGAAGCTGTTTATGAAGAAAGTGCAAAAACTAATGCTAATAGAGTGGGAAGAATGGAGTTTTCAGCACCACAGGAGACAAAATTGGTAAAGGTAGAAAAATTAAAATTAAAAAAATATCTAAATGATTAAAAAAATATCTAAATGCAAGGAACCTAGTTTCAAATACTGAAATATCATTATTTCAAAGAGTCTCAGAATGCTGCTACTTCTGAAGTTCGCATAGCTGGTACACCAGGAAGGGTGCCCTCACAACGGTTTTCCATCATATCACCAAAATCTCACATACAGGTACCAGTCCACATTCCATGTTCTTTTTTCCACTGTAATTCATATATACGACTCCTGTGGCTCTTTAATGGTGTCTAGACAAGGGGGATGCCGCTCACATATAAAAGTGAGCAGCGTTGGAACATAACCAAATGTGCAAGAAAAACAGCTTGCATAGAAAACATGTTTTGCAGAAGAACTTTATGCCCAGTAAACACCTTGAAAAGCACCACAGTAATTCCCATCAAGAGCTGTAGCGCTTCTCTGCTTGTCCTGGTTTTGACTGGGACAGAATTAGTTTTTCTTTCTAGCAGCTAGAAGAGCTCTGTGTTTTGGTTTTAGTCTGGGATTCATTATGAGAAGAATGTTGATAGTGCACCAATGTTTATAGTTGGTGCTGAGACAGCAAGGATGTTTCAGCTTAACACATTTTGCCAGTGTGCAGGAGCACAGCAGGCTGAGGGTCCTGTATTTGTTGTGTCAGTCTTTGTAGACCTTCTCTTATGCATATGTATGTACATTGTTCTCTGTTTAATACCTTTTTCCCAAGTTTCTTTATTCATTGCTCCATTGTTGTCTTTATGCTTGGTAGCTGATAGTGTTACATTTCTGAAGACTGCCTCCTGGCTGAGACAAAGGGTCCACAACTCCCCTTATGATCTGAACTTAGATTTAGGATTGAGGGCCAAACTGGCCAACGGAGCATTCCGTATCACGCAACATCATGCCCAGTATATAGATGAGGGTTGACTGAAAAGAAGGTCCTTCGCTCTGCTAGGGGCTCTCACTCTTGGAGGATTCTCATTCTCTTTTCAGGCCTCTCACTCATCCAAGATTGCACTGTTAGGATTTATGTTTCAAGACCGTTTGCCGTGACGGGACAGGTGTTGGTCAGGTGAGCAATTACACTATGCATCACTTTTTTGTGTATATTACTATCATTATACATATAGACACTCATATTATTATTACATTGTTCTTATCTCAACCCACGAGTCTCCTTCTCTTTTCCCCTTTAATTCTCTTCCCCATTCCCCAGGGAAGGGTAAGCAAGCGGTTGTGTGGCATTTACTTGCCAGCCGGCTAAACCACAACACTGTTAATGCCTGCAAATGCCCAGCCTTATCCCTCACCCTTCCCACCTCATGTGGCAGACTGAACGAAAAAAAATTGCCATGAGGAAATAAGAGGAATGCAGTCCTCTGGATGCAGCTCTACAACTAATGATCAGCACCACTTCTGAATGGAAGAGCTGGTGTACCTCATTCCAGGAAAGAAGTAATGTTTACTTGCACTACATAGCAATAACAAGTGGGGGAGTAAGTTCAGATAGATTTCAGAATTGGTATTTATGCACTACAAAGTGCAAGTGCAAATTATTTTAGCTACTAGTGTGTACTTGCATCAGAATATGCACTAACACCCAGTAAAACAACAATGCACTCAAACATTGTTCAGGAACTTTGCAATAAGAGTCTTCCGATAAGTAAAACTTCGTACTGTATTTTCATAGGCAACACATCCTGAAGAATCCCATAGCTGCGGAATAAATAGCCATGTAGGTTGTCAACACAGACTGTTTTCATTAACATTCCCCCGGAGCTGGATAGAAAACCTACTTCTTGAATAACGCTTCCCAAGCCCTAACAAATTTGACATCCAATATAGAGATTGACATTAACAAATACCAAGCAGAAAAACATGCATGTATCAAGCTTAATGCCAGTTCTCCATGTATCTCTATGTATTTTCAGGGATACTACTGAACTAGAAAATAGAGTCTGCTTCAAAGGACACAGTTCCTGGTAAAGCACAGCAGGTCAGAAACCAATTCCATCATTGAGGCTGGGGGGACAGAAAAAAATGGACAAAAAAAATCACCAAAAAACATTAACACCACCTAATAAGGACTTCATTTAGGATACGAAAGACCAGGATTCAGGGCTTCGTATAATTTGAAGCAAGGATTTAAGTTTGAGTTGTTCGTACTCATAACAAGTGCCTCAAATAACAGCTTCCAGAGCCAACCTTACTTTTAAGCCAAAAGACACCACGATGATTCACAGCTGGACAGAGGCTGAGTGACAGAGGTTAAGCTTCTACCTATACATGGAGAACTGAGTTCCACCTATCCTTTCCTCACCCACGATTACAATATGAACGCGTGTAGACAAGGTGGATTTTGTGACTTAACACAAACAACTGGATAAAGAAGAATGCAATTGATCAGAGGAAGGTACTGAGGAGTCTGGGGCCACACCACCACGTGTCTTGGTTGAACACTAACAAACATAGCCTACATTACAAGTTCTGCTGCTCAGTTCTGTCATGCTGCTACTCCTTCCAACAAAAAGATCTGCAAATACTCTTTCCTACCATGCCCAACTGGAAAATGTGTAATATTCCCTTCTGTTGAATCTAACTTTCCTTTACTACATCCTCTGACTACTCAATGCACAATACTCCAATACTTGTTGAAAAGAAGCCACCAAACCAAACCATACACAGAACAGTGCTCAATAACATGGGCTTCTATAATCAGTCACACCTAACTCCTTAATATCTAACTCTAATTTTTTAAAAATAAGAATGGTTAAAGTAGTATTCGATTTCAACAACACAGGTTAAAAATTATGAAATAACTGAAAAGCCAAAAATAGGATCATCTTCAAACCATGAATAACTATAGAATTTCATGAGTTTATCGCAAAACTGAATCAAAAATGAGTCACTACACTTTAGGAAAAGCAATACACATGCCCAACATCCCTATGTCCAAAGGTCAATCCTTTAAACGAGCTAAACTTCTCAGATTTAAAAATAAAAATAAAGGAAAAACAAAGGTTTATACACAATTCACTACCCTTACACTGTTGATTAAATTTGCCAGTCTCAAACGTCACAGAAAACAGCTAACAGCCACCTTATTTCTTAAAAAATGTCTATCTGTAGACTAAAAATTAAAGATTGCTCAATGTAAGTGGACTTCCACTATATGGAATCCAAATCTTTAACCTGGTATTCATCTTGTGTTGTACTCATACTAACCCTTCAGAGTGACTAAATCAGTATCTCTAAGCACTAAAAACACTGCTTGTCTCTCTGAACCAGCAAGAAAATGCAAAAATCTTCAAACAAACAGTTAGAAAGCATTTTATAAACCCACTGAGGTGCAAACTCCATCACTGGAGATTTGAAATGGGACGAAGTATTCCAAAAGAACAGACTTGCAGTATGGCATTTAACATCAGGAAGTTCAAAGGCTACTGGCATCATTCATAAACTAGCATGAGTATGCGATTCATACACCAAAAACCTTTGAAGATATCCTTATGATAGATTACTGTAGGGTTTGCATTTTAAATGAAATAATGATACAAATAACTGAATGATATATATTTCAGACATTTGTTGAGAAACACTTTTTTTTGATGAACCTGCTCTACTCCACAGGATTCACTCCACAGAAGATGGCAAGTTAAGTATCAGAGTCTTCAACTGAAGCTGTAATGCCTCAGGCCTTGAGGTGAAGGACCAATTCCTATATTGTTTACAGTGGCAGACATCATCAATTTCAAGTATACATCAACACAAAACCCTAGAAGGAACTTCAGCAGTTTTACAGGCAATAGTTTCCAAAATGCAACCGACTTGAGTCTGCAAAAATGCAGCGACATAGTGGCCCAGGTCATAAAGACACTCCAGAGTTTTTAATTAAAAAGACAGTTCCTCAACACTAAAAACTTGACTGACTTCCTTTTAAAGGTTTTGGGTGAATGAGGCATACTCATGTCTTCCATTTCACTGTCATTAATGCAACCTATCTTTGTTTGAAAGTTAAATTCACCTTCAAAGCACTCAAAGGCCTGATCACAGATGATCTTTAAATTGCCAGAACACACCAGTGTGAGAACTGCCGTCAACAAGAACATTTCGCAATATAAGAAAAACTTATTTCCACAGAAGACTGGATTTTTTCAAGTACTGGTCCAAAGAGTAGAACTAATCGTTATTAGAAAAAAGTACATCATCAACACAGAGTATGTGGAAAGTTGCCCACACTTCTACATTCACCTTCATTAATAAACATAAAAACCCCACCATACGCTGTTGAAAAATCCCTGTCAAAACAGTATGTCATCATGAACAAGCAATTGCCTGAGAGAGGAAACAAGGAAAACAGCAAAACAAACCAAAAATCTACAAACCAAGCACAACAGAGTCAGACACTGAATAAAGTTCTAAAGAGCACATTGGGCACAACCACAGAAGCTGCAAATAAAAGCTCAGACAGAAGAAAGGAAGGAGCAAGAGGGAATGTGCAAGTGAGAGATGAAACCTTCATCGGGGGCAATGGCAGAGCAGGAAAGTAGACAGATCACAATTTACTCAGGCCCTGAACGATAGCACCCTCTTCACTGCGTTATCATTCCACCCCTACTCCATCTGGCAGCACAACAGCCTCTCCGTTATTACTCACCCAATACACAGCATCTCCACATAATAATCATTTCAATCATGCCAGTCACTCAGAGAATAAGTGATTAGCCCTCTGATGAGAATGTTTGGGGAGGATGAAAAAACACAAAGGTGAGAGAGTTTAAGAACATTTAGAAATGCATCAAATTTAAATTAAAGACATTTTCAGGTAATCATAAAAGGCAAAGGGTAGCACACAAGTCAGTCCCAAATGTCAATCTTTTTAATCCTTTTACTTCAGAGTGTCAACTGTAGTACAAAAGATTCATTTTTCATAGCTTTCTGCAGTAACAGATTTATTTACACCCAAAAAATCCAAAACACATCATCCTGGACCACCTCTGGCCTGTCCTGTGCAAGCAACAAGATGTGTACAAGCTTTACACTGAAGCTTGGAAACGTGAATGACACTTGCATGTGCAAGACACTTATGTTGTCTTTAGGCCACAGATGGAGAACTGGCATCTCCTAAGGTACCTGTGGCTTACAGGAAAAAAATCCCTAACTAGGCAAGGTCTGTTCAGTGCATGGGGAGGCTGCAGCTGCTTTCAACTTCTTGGCCAATTAGCACCACATTGCTACGGGAGAACCAGCTCCCCAGCCAGCACAGTCAGGACCAGGCAGTGCTAGATGGGGCAGGGGCAGCAGACAGAGGGGCTTCCTCTCCTATCTGTTGTTCCTTCCTCTCCACATGCTGAGCAGGTGGAAGAGCTCCTTAAGCAGAGCCTTTGACTGCCGAAGACAGGAAGGCCCAGTCCTGCAGAAAAAGTAGAACCAGGAGGCATGCAAGTAAGCCAGGGAGATGACAAGGAGTTCCAGAATCAGAGCAGAGACAGGGGAAAGTACCTCTGAAATGAGTGTTACAAGTTGCAGGCATAAGATTTACATTTTTTGTTAGTCTATTTGCAGGCTAGTAGGACAAACCACAGAGACCTGACTCCTAGTTTACGCTAAGAGGAAAAAAAAAAAAAAGAAAAAAACAATATACTGAAAATACGTTTGAAACTACTTTTTGCTGTGAGATAACTTGAAAAACTGAAAGTCTTAGTGGAATATTAAAATGAAGTTTGCAGCTCCAGTTAATTTTATTTCCCTGCCTCTCCAGATGTAAAGACTTGGCTGCTAACTTTTATATGCTACTCCCTCTCACACCCAGGCAAGACTTAAAGGAGCAGAACCTCAACTCCATTCTCCTTATTGCTGTAATGCTTAACAGTACAGTTACGCTGCGCAACGTGCAGTACGCATAAATAAATTTGTTAAAATTTATTCTTTCTGTATAGTAATGGAATGAGATTTGAGACTCTGGATCACAGTCTCCTGCACTACTTGCTTCTCACACAGTTCAACACGCTTTCATTTTTCCTGCGAGTCAGACCAAGCTCTACCTAAAATCCATTTTCACAAGTATTTAATAGTGTCCAAGCAGCATAAAATTCAACATAATATCACAGTAGTTCACCTTTTAAGTACACTTACTGCTGGTGGCCTATCATTATCTCCATAATTTGCAGTGATACGATATTTGCCTCCAGACTGAATTTACCATTATTATTTTAGGTCTATCAACTATAAATGGGTGAGGACATTACAACTTGAAAACACAGCCATCAGCATCCCACAGAAGGATTTTTCAAAGGTAAATTTAGGAAGCATACAGTAGTAAAATATTATACAACCATACAAGATCCTGAACTCTGCAGCACGCTTATTAAAACTACTCAAAAAAAACCCTCAAGTATATTAATTATTGGATTATAAGGCAACAAACCGAGTATATGGTGCCAACATAAAGCAGATGAAAATAAGCATAAACAACTCTGAAGTTCAGAGGATAAACTTCCAACAAAGATAAAACAAGATGACTACAATAAGTTAGACCAATAGTTAACCCAGTGCAACATCCACAGATTAACTGCAAAGAATCATTTTCCATTTGTTCTGAATTTGCTTCCTGGTAGTTTCAGTTGATGCTCCCAAGCTCTTGCAGTAGAAGAGACAGGGACCAACCTTAGAAGCAGAAATATTAAAACTATCTCAGCAGATTTGATCTACAGCATTCTATAAAATTTCCCTGTGTTCATAAAAAACAAACTTAAATTCAGAAGAGAACTGCAGGAATAAGAGGAAAGAAGAGTCTCTCTTGCAAAAGGAAGTCAAAACAGCTCAAATTATCTAGCTTAGTAAATCAAAAGCTAGTATGACTATTTTCTACAAGTACCAACAGGACAAACACCAGTAAAAGAGAAGAGCTATTTCAGCCTAACAACAATGCTGACAAACAAATGTCTATAAATTAAGACTGAAAATTAAAAATAGGATTTGAAGAATTAGAAAATTAGGATCTTGCATAGTATTTACACAGAAACTGTAGAGGCGAAAGAGCACTTTTAAAAGTCATAAAAAAGAGTACTTAAGACAGCTATTTTCTTAAATATAACAACATTACACGTATCTGTATCTGTGACATAACCACCTGCAACATGAAGGAATAAGCTTCAAAAACAGCTGGAAACTCTCATGTAAAGCTATGTATTCTTCTGTGTTCTCTCTAAAAGACTCCGCACAGGATGTCTGAAAGCAATTTCTACCTGAGCATGACAGACCAATACCAGTTACTTACTATGAAGAGCTAAATTATGAAACAAAGGGCTTACGCCCTTGAGGCACTTCTGGATAAAAGCATTTGGGAATGCTTGGGTAAAAGACTGAACTAACTTCTAAAGGTTTTGAACTACAGCATCCCTACTGTCCAGACAGGAGGGCAAACACACTGTCTGTAAGTGGAGACAGCAACTACAGACCCAAACTCCACAGACAATATTGGAAATACAGCCAGCTTCAACAACATAAATTCACGTGGGATTCAGTGCTTGGATTCTCTCTAGAGAATCTCAATTTTAATTAATAAAGAAATGCAATTTTTTAGCAGATACATTTAATTTATTAAGAACCAAACCCACCTATTATGGTCTTTCAGATCATATTTTGGCTTTAATTTCAGCATTACTCTGACAAGTACCAACACTGCAGGTATGTCAGCATCACCTAACATTGCAACTGAAGCTTCCTGTCCTCATACAAACTGACTTTCCTTTACACAAAGGTAACTGCTTTTCAAAACTCACTTGTGAAATAATCTTCTCCTAAATTTGAGGAACAGTTTTATTTTAGCAACTCCCCAGAAAAGAAAAACTCCCCAAAAAAGAAAAAAAGAGTAAAAGATTAAGAATATTCAGAAAAAGTCAGTAGCAATACGTGTTGTGATACGCTTCCAAAACTTAAGGTAGAAAATTAAAATGGCTTTGAAGAAAAAAAAAAAAAAAAAAAAGGTTATTCATAACTTTCTTTTAACAAACCATTTAAAGAGGCAATGAACAAACAACAACAAAACAAACAACCCCCCACCAAGCCCAGACACCAACAGAAATGAGACTGGATATCGCCTTTTAAGTAACCTTCAATGCCTCATGCCCCATGTTCACCGCTACCCACAGCACAGTACCAAAGGAACGAACAGCTCTCTGAGAGCTATCAACAATACGCTACCAGGAAAACAGGCATTCAGGTTACATTACAAAGGGTATTTTTAAAAGCTTTATAATGCTAAGGTACTGTCTCAAGTTCTCCAAAAACAGTATGTTCAACGTAACTGTTCACAGCACTTTTTTTTTTTTTTCCCCAAAGATGCTCCCCCTGCCCACATTGAAACGGACAGAAGCATGCAATTTGCCTTCTGCTGCATCATTTACCTAGTTGGTAGGCTTCTAACTCAGACTCATTCTTTTTTCCAAAATACATATAAATAGCCACGGTCACCTATTCTTTTGAAAGGTTCCTAGCTCGCCTAAGGTCCATGAATGCCAATTTTTCTCTCCAAAACAGAAAGCAAATCACAAAAAGATCAGAAGCAAATGACAAAAGAAGAAACAGATCCAGAAAAACACAGCATTATCGTTGAATTCTGATGTCATTTTTGTTCGGACTCAAGAATCAAATAAACAACTTATTACACATTTTCATCAAGCCAAGCCTAAATCTGGCACGGTATTTTAAAATTTGGAAATTGGTATTTTCAGTATCAATGTCCTAAATACAACTACTTGCTTTCACTATCAAAAAGCTATCATTGCCTAAAGCTATAGCTGTATGACTACAGTGAAACCTACAGATAGTGGTACCACTCTCACTATTTTTGTAAAGTTTATCTGAAAATGTAATACAAATAGAAACTGTAGCTCTCGCTTGGTGAAACAAGTTTTCAGAATGACATACTAAGTACAAAAATACTAAGTGAAAAGACCTTTGTCAATAAAATTTAACACATTGTTTGTTAGCAAGTGGAATCTTGTGTGAGGCCTTACAGAAGGCTTAAAGCAACTAAATAATATCCTGGAAACAGGAAATACGTGTAACTACAATTCTGTCCACAAAGACTTGACAACAGTCACCAGGAAGCCGCTGTTGCTACGGTAGCTGTATTCCACAGTCAAGGTATTAAGCAAAAAAGTATGAATTCTTATGTCAGTAGTAATGCAATGCAGAAAGACTTTCCCTTGAGAAATGCCATGAGCCTGACTGCTAACACGATCAAATGAAAGAACGCTTTGGCGCCTCAAGAAAACCACCCTGGTTTATTTAGCACTGCCTTGTACAGGAAGCAGGAAGGCTCAGGGACACCTAAGCCACTGTGACCATCAGCAGTTGCATAAGACAAAGATGACACACAAATCTCAAAGTTGGTGTAGAGAGGTAGATCATTGGGTATGGGGAAAAACAAAAAAGGTTTAGAAAAAAGCAGAGCTGATTCCTCCTAGAAAGCAGCCTAAGAACTGAGCCATAGGAATACCATGGGCAGCTCCTCTTCAGTTGCAGGCAGTAACAAAATGACCACATGCACACTACAGACCTGAAAACTGGGAGTGTTACTCATGGAAGACAGAGTTAAAGGTATGTCCATAGGCATAACAATTTCATTCCCTGGTTTTATAAGTCTTGCTAGACCAGTCTGGAAGGACACAAGATACCACAGAACAAAGTTCACTGCATAAACCAAAATTTTGTGCTGTTAATGTTGAATTTGCAGGGGAGGAGAAGAAAAAAAAAAAAAAGAAATAATCCTTTCTCTTGCTACATCAATACGAGTAGCTGTATTCCTGAGGGACTGTATATAGCAAAGCCATCACTAGCTAAAGGACACTGTGTAATTCTCAACTATCCCTCTCCCCTCCTGAAAATTCTGCTATAGTTTAAAAGGACTTATAGGTTGTGCATTCAAAATTCCTGCCAAAAAGCTGGGTTTGTATCTCATTCACATCCAGGACTCACAACCAGCGGCACTCACCTACTCCACGACCTCATATGCCAGATGAAACTAAGTGGTCAGTTTGCATCTGCCATGCAGGTTTGCAGGTGAGGCAGATGTCACATACTACTCTGCTACAACAGGAGGTCTGCCATTTAGTGCTGCCTCTAGACCAAGAAATAATGCCACTATAAGGTGTACTTCTTACACCAAGCTCAGCATTGCAAGTCTCCTCCATCTTGTGATCTCCTTTCCCTCACCTACCGCATAGCCGGATGGAAGCAAAACCTTTCATATTTCAGAGGCCTGTATTTAGAGTGCACAATTAACAGTGACATTTATGTCCCAAATGTGGGCTGCTTCCCAAAACCTTGCGATATCCTCCTTCCACCGGTTGTAGTAGTTTTAAACGTGAGAGAAGGCAAGCATGTAACTTCCTGATCTAACCACACGGCCCAAGCTATATGCTACCTCCGACCCTGCTGCCTACTTGCTGTCTTCTCCACTTTGTTGAGACACCTCCAGAAACACTATTTGGCTACTTATTCTTTCCTGTGTTACAAATCTTCCCATTATACACAGTTTGCTGCTATCCAACTGCCCTTTCTTCCCTCCTCCCATTCCAATGGCATCCTTTTTTTTATTTTTCCTTCCAGAAAGTAAATGTAAAACTACTTCCAAGACCTACACCTGTTAAATACGACGAAGTCTCACAGGACAGTTAAATTCAGCTCACTGGAGAAAGTTCTAGGTAATCATATCTACAAAGCTTTTGTAGTGGTTCAGATATGCTAACAGAGTATGAGGTCTCAACTTTCCATTCACTGAGAACACAGAAATTAACTCAGACCTCTAAGAGCTCAGACATAATACTAGTTAAAAACTGAGGGCTTTTATATACTGCATGCATACAAGTAGCTGATACTAAATTAAAGATATTTCTCCACAGATAATGCAGGCTACATGCATAGAAATAAAACATTAAATACTTGCATGATAGCATCCAAGAGAAAACTACTGAGGATCATTCTAAAATATATGTGTATATTAAAAAGTGCTATTACCACAATTAATCAGGTTCTTTTTGTATATTTATTCGTATATTAGCTGAAAAGTATGGCAGTAGACTTAAGGAAAAGTGGAGAATTTAATTAGTAAGACTGAAAATAAATATTGTTTGAAACCAATTTTTCTAAAATTAATGAGTATGTGCCTCCTCCTCACCCACATCCTTTCATATCACTACATGTGAACTTAAGACTGACACCTCACACATCACGACTCTTATGTGGCAGAGGGCTAGGTACATGCAGAATTTTAAGATAAGCAGAGTGAGAAATGCTGCAGGGGAGAGGGAACAATGGCGGGGGACACACATTAAAAAAAATGAACCGGTTAACTTGCTGGAGAGGTTAGGAGGTCAACATTACACAAGCAATGGAGCTTTAAGATTTAACCATTTCTCACCAGCCAAAGACCACTTATATGCTTCTACAGCTTCATACAGACATGTAAGGGCAATTTCATGGCCACTTTTCTGCAGTAAATGCCACTTGGCAATGGAAACTTCACCCTCCATTACAGCTCAATCCCCTGAGTAACTGCGTGCAGTAGTGTCTCCAAAGAGGTATCCCTTCTCCAAAGCTAAGGGAATTCTCCTTTAAGTTCTACGTGCAAACCAAGAGGTCCAACCAAAATGATAATCAAATGCCAAGATTCTGATATACGTGAAGGAGGAAAACCCAACATTTCATTTTTAATGTGCATTTCAAGGAGTCATACAACTCACCTTTACACAAAAAGCCAAAATTATTCAGAAGTAGCAATTTAATTTAATTGTCTTATCTGACTGTGGAAGGAGAGGCAGTATCATGGTACCTGTCCTACTCATTTAGTGTCTGTTCTTTAATTTCTAAACAAAATGTGAATTTGTTCTACTTAAAATGAATGACCAACTCAAGGAGCAAAATGAAGTTACATAAACGTTTCATTATCTTAAGAATGTATCTGTTGTTTAACAATGTTCTTCTACCTGTCATCTAATGTAACACTAGTCATTCCTCCTACATCGCAGATTTAATCCACACAGTATATTTTGCAACGTTTTATCCAAACCAAGTTAAAAAACAAGGAAAAACATAGTAGCTTATAATTAAAATGTAAGTTGATACAGCAGTTGCAACAGAGTAAAGAACTTATATAAACTGTAATAAACCTTTTATTAAGGACAAAAAGCAATGGCTTTGAAAAAATGTTTCTTTCCTTAAAAGCTATCACTTCAGAATAGTTTTCATCTAGAGAACATTCCATCCTAAGCGCAGTCAAATCCTGCGCAATCATGGTGCAGTACAACATTACCTCTGGTCATTTGAGATAACAAACAGCAAGATCACATTGACCTGGGCTCTAAATTACATTACTTGCAACAAGATTTCAGGCTGATTGGAATTTTTCATTCTTTAGAAAATAAGGAAGATATAGAAAGCTGAAATTAATGTACATAGTATCACAACAGCATCTGAAGGGCCCAGCTACAGACAGAATTGCTGTTTTACAAAGATCAGCTCTACCATGTTCTGTCTGCTCATACACTAGGATACGAAAAACCTTGGTTCAACCCTCCTACTAGGCTAAGAGCACAGAGCTCTAACGAATTTTGATTCTGACGCTGCACATAACAGTGCAAGGATGCTAAGAGAATACCTTCTGTCAGCATACACTGTGGAGGGATTGCCGAGGCAGAGGAAATGCCAGCACAGCTATAGCAGCAGAGACCACTGTCCAACTGAGATCCAAGTGCAAACACAAAGAGGTTGTCTGAAATTTGACAGTATGCTCAGTCTTAAGCCCAAGTACCAATATGCAAAGGTACCGAGAACTACTACTCTTGAGTAATTTTTTTTAGTATTTTTTTTTTTTATTTAGAAAAGGGAATTACTGGCAAACAAGGATGCTAAGCAAAGAGAACATATGAGTTAGTCAATTTCAGCAATGGCATGACAAAAATCTGGAACAGTTCTCAAATCCTACAGAAAAATCATTAAGTCATTGGAGCAGAAGAGCGTTCCTTCTCCTTCCCAGCTGTGTGAAGCCTGACAGACCTTAAGCTAGTCATTAACAAATTGCTTTGAATCAGTTTGTTCCATTTTTGAGTTTTGATTGTGGAAGTGAGAGTGCCCTGAGGAAAAAGTTGTGAAATGACCTGTAGTTGGAACTCATTTTCCTGTTTGAGTTGGTAAATCTGCGTATCTGCTTCCCCACTCCTCTCGAGGCACAGTTCCCTGGTGTTAGAAAGCTCCTACCTACCTGTGCTGTAGAATCTTTCAAATAAGCAAGTTCTAATGCATTGGAACCAGTGCTGCACTATTAAAGAAGCTTCACTCTAATCTCATTACTTAAAAAAATAAAAATAAAAATCAAGAACAAATTAAAATAATCTCCAAGTATCAATGAGCTTTCTCTAGAAGATCCCTGCTGCTTGTCTGGACAATCTAAAATACCTCTAATCACTAAATACAGAAACTGAAGCAGAGCAGTCAGGCAACACCCACAGAGAGCTTGGGAGGGGACAGGTGGTGCTGCTAGGTTTTCTCAAGCAGCACAGAAGTCCTAAGCTGCTCCTCAGCTCCACAGGCACCACATGTTCCTGAATCCTGAGAGCTTCTTGTACAAAATGATTGCTCTTACCGTTTTTACTTTCTCAGGAAGGTCACTTTCATCTAGAAATCATAATAAAAATAACCCCTTCCATCATTCTTTGCAACTGAGTATCAAACACTGGTTTAAAGTGGAAGGCATAAACTATTCCATTCTTTCAATCTACCAAGGATTTAGCTTAATTAGCAATTAAAAGTAAGTAGTACAAAAGATTCCTTTCTCACTGGATATAATGGAGTTGGCATTGTTCTCAAATTTTTGACCACAATGCAAGAAAGCTGGAAGTTTGCATCTGGCATTACAGGGAAACATCCTATGATTCAAAAGAAAAAAAAAAAAAACAAGTTGCCACATGGGAAGAAAATCAACTAATAAAGAAAAATACAACTTAAGACAACAGCATTTTTACTGTCAGGGAATAGATTCCGATACTCCAATTCCAGCTTTTTCCTCATACAGTTTGGAACGCAACTACATTCCTAGATTAACCGAAGACAATCTTCAAGATCAGGCATCGCAGTCCTACGCAACAATCATAGCCCTACCACACACAATTATCTAAGGAATCCTTACACAACCTTCCACAACTCTTCCAACAGTTCCAAATACATCCACCTACCCTACAGCAGATTTCCATACTAAAATACAGATTTCGCTGTGCTTTCCATTTTTTTTTTTAAATAACGAATGTCTCCCTTCCAGGTTCCATTCAACCATTAATACTTTTTTCAGATTACTTATATGAAATAAAACTTTAAAAAATGCCTTGCGTTGAGACGACACATAGAAAAAAATCCCACCAAGACAGCAAAGATGGACAATGTATAACTAATCCCACGAAACTGTCAAAACTAATAACTTTTTTAACACATGACCTCGTAAGTTAACAGAGCCCTTTTAAGGTTGAAAATGAGACCTTATTCTGCTCATTAGTTAACATGGACTCTGATGGTCTCTGTGATCTCATCTTTCTTAGGCACCAAAAATGAACTCTGCCACAAGCATAAACACCTCTAAATCCTCCCCACATATAACCACAAGAGGCATTAAAGCCATTCCAACTATTAACTTCCTCCACACAGTAACTACAGTTAAGAAAGTCCTCCACCATAAAAAGTAAACTTGCTAATTAAATTGCATGTGCTCCTAATGTTAAAGGTGCATTTGAGGATTTTCATCAAGACGCCAGGAGAGGCTGTGCTTCTGTGCAGAAACACATCCCTCTCACACCATCTAATGCTTAGTTTTGTTTTCGTGCTTAACATCTTTATTTCTTTCCCCACCTCTTAAGCAAGGAATAGAGGAGTATGTATTGTTCTGATACAAAATTATATATAGCTGAACAGTTTCTAACTAGGGATTCTTTTTCAGAATTTATGAAAAGTAAAAGCTATATTCACCCTTTCCTTTGAATTAAGAAATCAGATTGTCCTTCAATGAGTTTTATAGTCTCCCATCTTTGAAAATTTATTAACATTCAAGTGTTAATCAAATCACAAATTCAAAGATGCTGCCCTTCCAACCATTAAAACCCAGGAGAGATTAAATAGAAACAACACATTTCTGTGCACCACATCAAAGACTAAGGACGCATACAGTTTTAAGAACCACGGTGTGTATCATCGACCTTTAGTTACTATATTGGTAACATGCCCAGAAGCTCCAATAAAGTTTACCAACCAACAGACTCAATTTTTGTACTTCTTTATTCTTCCCAGTATCATTCCACTTTCTCCTTCCTACTGGAGATGGCTTATGACATGCTGTACATTATGTAATGGATGTTCTCCATTTTTCTTATCCTTCCACTCTATCTTACACTCTTTCTACACTTTGTTGCACTAAACTAGATGGTTACATTCTCTACATCAGCATCATTCTCCCTTAGGTAGGCTTTCAATTCCATACTTCAAACTACTTCTTGCCGTTTTCACATATCCACCTATATCTTCCATACTTGCTCAGCCTTCTTTATCCTTCCAATCTAAAGGCAGTAAAACATGACGTGAGAACAGACACAACAGTTCTTGGCCTTCATTTTCACCTCCAGGAAAGTGCAGAAGCGGAAAGTTTCTTTACTCTTCCCCTCCTTGGGGTGTAAGGAGGGAAAAAGGAAGCAGCTGTAGAAGATAAAGACATAGACAACGCAGCCAACACTTCTGTTAAAGGAGCAGCTTCCTCTACCATGCCTAATTTTTATTTCAAAAATAGGAGAGAGTAGAGGCACTGCTATATTCAGAACTTACAGCATGTAACTCTTATTAAGCTTTTTCACACCCTCCACAAACCCTCTTCAATTTCATTCTATTTCATTCCTGTTTACCTTGCTTTTAAAACCTTTTGAGGCAGGGACCAGCACCATGAAGATCTTAAATGCTACTATAAGTTGGCAGTAACAGTTAGATGGTATCCAAGAACAAGATTCAGGTAGCTGTTGGGAAGAATAAATACACTATGATTTCCACTGCTGCCACTGCCTCACCTTCCTCCCGTCCCCCATTTTGTCTGCATCACTATGTCAGCCATTTAATTCCTTGGTTTCTCACTCTTCCTCACATCTAATATGGTGTGTCCTTTTTCAACCTTTCCTCCGCTTCCTTTAACTGAAAATCTCTTCCTTTTATTATAACACTATATTCTGAAAAACCTTCCCAGAAGCCTGTTTCATTTCTCCTCTTCCTCAAAATCATACATCTTCCTCAAATCAAAATCAAACGAGGCCTGATCTTCAGTAGGCATAGGTTCAAATACAATTCATGAAGTACTCAATCTAGATCCATCAGCATCCTTCCTTCATTCAGAGCCATGTCCGCATGGCATAAAATAGCTTCATAAAAAACAGTTTTCTCTTGCAGTCCTTGTTACATAGATTCTGGCATTCTCTGCTGCCGAACATATGTTCAGATCTGAACCTGTCCCAAGTCTCCTAGTGGCAGACTAACTTCACAAAACACTAGGCCTTCCTTCACAGAGAGTAATGAAGCTGCACCACTGCACTCATTCCATCCCTCCTCTCCAAAAAGAAATATAATCCTGGCAACCTCTGCCTCCGAAATACATAACTCCATCCTCCATAAGAAAATAAGGGAGCAAATCTTTCTGCTTCAGCAATAGTTTTATAAATATTCCTTACAGAAACTATGTCACACTAAGCAGGACCCACTAGTCTCCCAAATCCATCTCTCTTAAAGCACCTGTACAGACTTTTTTGAGTCTGCACAATGAACTGCATTCACAGAATACGAGGTTGGAAGGGACCTCAAGGATCATCTGGTCCAACCTTTCTTAGCAAAAGCACCATCTAGACAAGATGGCCCAGCACCCTGTCCAGTTGAACCTTACAAGTGTCTAGTGTTTGGGAATCCACCTGTTCCTTTGGGAGATTATTACAATGGCTGATTGTTCTCATTGTGAAAAATTTTCCTCTGATGTCCCATCAGAATCTCCCCTGGAGTAACTTGTACCTATTACCCCTCATCTTTTCCATGTGACTCCTTGTAAAAAGGGACTCTCCATTTTCTTTGTAGCCACCTTTTAAATACTGGAATATGGTGATAAGGTCTTCCTCAAGACTTTTTTTCTCAAGGCTGAACA
Organism: Tauraco erythrolophus; assembly: GCF_009769465.1. Taxonomy (NCBI): domain Eukaryota; kingdom Metazoa; phylum Chordata; class Aves; order Musophagiformes; family Musophagidae; genus Tauraco; species Tauraco erythrolophus. The sequence continues at coordinate 38,048,688 of NC_141465.1, forward strand.
AACCCAGTTCTGTCAGCCTTTCCTCGTATGGCAGGCTCCTCAGTCCTTTGATGATCTTGTGGCCCTTCTCTGTACCCCCTCCAGCCTGTCCACATCTTTTTTGTACAGCAAGGACCAAAACTGAACACAGTATTTCAGCTGTGGCCTGACAAACACTGACTAAAGCGGGATAATGACTTCTTTATCTCTGCTAGTGATGCCCTTGATGCAACTCAGCATCCTGTTGGCTTTCTTTGCTGCAGCAGCAGCACACTGTTCGCTCATATTGAGCTTGTTGTCCACCAGGACCTCCAGGTCCCTTTTCACAGAGCTGCTCCCTAGCCAGGTGGATCCCAGCCTGTGCTGCACTCCTGGATTATGTATTCCCAGGTGCAAGACCTTACATTTGTCTTTCTTGAACTTCATAAGGTTCTTGTTAGCCCACTCTTCCAGCCTAGCCAGGTCTTCCTATACGGTGGCTCTCCCTTTTGAAGTGTCCACTTCCCCACTCAGTTTAGTGTCATTAGCAAACTTCATCAGGATACACTTGATCCCATCCTCCAGCTCACTTATGAAGATACTAAACAGTGTTGGGCCCCACTTGTGACAGGTTGCCAGTTTGAAAAGGAGCTATTTACCACCACTCTCTGGGTGCGGCCTGTCAGCTAGGTCTCCACCCACCACATACACCACTTCTCTAGACCATAATGCAGCAGTTTCTCTAGGAGGAGGCTGTGGCAAACCATATCAAAAGCCTTGGAGAAATCCATGTCCACCACTCGCCCCACATCAACCAAGCGGGTTACTTTCTCGTAGAAGGCATCAGGTTTGCCAAGCATGATTTGCCCTTGGTGAATCTGTGCTTTTTTTTCCCAATCATGTACTTAATTTGACCTGTGATAGCCCACAGGAAGATTCATTCCACAACTTTCCCAGGGACTGAAGAAAGACTGATGGGCCTACAATTTCCTGGATCCTCCTTTAAGCCCTTCTTGTAGATGCTGGTGACATTAGTCTTCTTCCAGTCTTTTGGGATGTCCCCTGATCTCCATGACTTCTCAAAGATAATGGAGAGCAGCCTCACAATAACGTCGGCCAGCTCTCTTAACACCCCCGGGTAGATATTGTCAGGTCCCATCGATTTGTAGGGGTCAAGCTCTTGTAATAGTTCACATACCACCTCTTCCTTCTGATGGTGGGTCTGTGTTTGCATCAACCGGGGATTTTGTTCCCAAGGCCTGGGGCCCAACAGCGCTGGTAAAGACAGAGGTGAAGAAAGCGTTGAGAACCTGTGTCTTTTCAGCGTTGTTGGTGACTAATTCACCTCTCCTGTTTTAACAGTGGGTCAACATTTTTCCGTCTGTTTCTGCTTGTTGTTTACTTACCTGAAGAACCCTTTCTTGTAGTTTTTGATGTCTCTGGACAACTTCAATTTAAGCTGAGCTTTTGCTTTTCTAACTGCATTTCTGCAGGCCTTCGCAATGCCCTTGTTCTCAATGGGTATTTGTCCGCGTTTCCATCTCTGGTATCTGGTTCCATCTCTTTTGGTTTTGAGCAGAGTCAGAAGCTCAGAATTAAGTCAAGGGGGCCTCTTGCTCCACTCACCTCCCTTGCGTTTAAAGGGGATGAACTGTTTCTGGGCTCCCAGCAATCACTAGCTCCTTTATGCTCTATGGAAGCTTCCCACAGAATCCCTCCCAACCGAACTCTGAGCAAGCTCAAGTTTGCTCTTCTAAAATATAAAACTTTTGTCTTAGTACTAACCTTCAGTACTGATTATTTAAAATTAATGATTTTCCATTTTTACTAGGTTCTTTTTTATCTGAATCAGTTCTCCAGCCTGATTCATCACACAAGCCCAAAAATGGTTTCACTAGCACATATGAGAAGCAGCAGAGAGTGAGTAATTAAAATTCTGTTACCTAGAGGAAAAATACACAAAACTAAAGCCTTAACTTCAATTCATTATTCTACTCTGGATTCTTGTGCAAGTAAGTCTTCAAATCATAAGATAATGAAAACAGTGCTTAAACAAAAAGTTAAACGGCAGCTGCAATGGAAGTAACACAACACTACCAAAAAAAATAAAGACCTATTGGCTCTATTTTAAAAGTCGTTGCACTGGATCTTTTGACTAATGCTGAAAATGATATCCTGAAATTGTTCAGAATTTTTAAATTCTCAAAATGCAAGCAGAAATTTAATGAAAAGCACATTCACAATTCAATCTGCTCTAGACTTAATAACAAATCTATATAGAGAAGTGAATCATAATCCTCAAAACACCACTGTGAGAAAAGGAAATGACTTAAAGCCATTTTAACAAACAACAATTAATTTAACAACTTACCACAAAGGAAATTCATATGTAGACATACAGTGTTCTGGTTGTAATTCATAGCACACTTTTAGTCACTCCCTTTACAAAACTATAAATGAGCTCTTAATTCTACATCTTAATTAAACAACCTTCTCCATGAACGCAACGCAGCCAATGCAAGAACCATAAAGGAAGTTACTTTGTCAGAACAGCTCTGATGGTAATCCGTGTGTCCTCTCACACTCTAAAGTGAAAGTATCCGAGAAAGAATATTCTTCAACACCCAAACATGCTCAGGGGGCCTTTTTTCTCATTAACACAGGAATTTTTTTTTACATAAGGAATACTATCCTATCATTCTTTAGATAGAAAGAATAGTATTCAGTATCAAGAATAATACCTGATCCACTGCAAAATGCTGGCAGAGGCTCATTTTAAAAACCTACCATTCAACAAACTCATTAGGTCCACAAGCAAACTATCAAATGGCTCATATTACTTTTGAGGATATCAACAGAACTAGTCTTGAAAATAAGCTTTGAGCAGAGCAGTCTTGAAATAGGCCAGTCTTGAAAACAGACTTCCCACAAGAGGAATTACTACTACTACAGCTAATTCTTTAACATGTCTATCTGTAAATTACAAATATAATAAAATATTTAATTATTTTGTCTTGCTTTACGGAACTTCCCTGGTCCAGCAAACTCAGATTAGACTATATCAAACACAGTTCCTTTCCCTCCTCATAACGAAGATGTTCTGCAAGGTACCAAGACTATTCTCTCAGGTACACCTACACAAATCCCGGCAGCCTTCTGTAGGGCTCCATACAGGACCACTTAGTTCCGTTTTGTCTGTTTTTAACTACAAAGAAGCATTCTGCTAGGGAACAAAATTAACACTGTTAACATTTGTAACAAAGACAGTCAACTGGTCTCTATAATATGTGAAGTTTAATGAGCATCACTTCAATTTTTAATTGTGAATATACATTATTCAAATGTTACACTTCAAACACTACAGCTGCAGAACCCCACCAAGAAGGGAGGTTAAAACAAAAAGTAACTTACATGAGTTGTACATGTAAAATAAAAGAGAGGTGTGAAACTGAAGGAAGGTGCATACATATGCATCCAGAGCGAGCACAATAATGGCTCAGCTTCTGGAATTATCTGAACCGATACTAAAACCTGCCACCTCGCTCAGAGATGTATTCACCTCAGACTCACATCCCATCTGCTTAACTCATTTCTGCAGAAGCTGGTCTAAACCCTTTACAGCAGTAAGTAGTTTTCACACAACTATTTTAGCATTCTCAAAAACAAATACAAATACACACATTTCCTTCCCTTTCAGTCTGCTGAAAATACTGCAAAATCCCTCCCACTACTCAAAAATCCCATCCGTTGAAGGCCAAGAAGAACAGTATTTGGTCACTAACCAGAGATCAACCCGAAGTTTAACTGTAAGGCTGGAAACCAAAGCTTAATTTCTCCACAGACCGTAAATTTGCCTATTTCTCAGTGGGATAAAGAACAACAGTGGGCTATGGCATATAATTCTGGTACTGGCAAGCCTTGTGACAAATGTTAATCAGTATAAAATCACTTTATAGCCGTAAACATTTTCCATGACTCTCCTTAATTTTGTATCATCTTACTAATGTAACGGAAACAAATGGTTCTGCACGCACAGAGTTATCCAAGTATGAAACATCTACTCTTTTCTAAAATGGTATAACAAGCATATGGTATAGCTTTTAGATGATGCTTTCAAAACTTACTTCAGATGGTATCAACATTTGCACATAAGTCCTACCTCTGTAATTATCAAGTCCACTTAACCCACCACAGTGAACAAACAGCTATAAAGGCTGGCAAGAGGCAGAGTGCCATGATTTTCATGAGCAAAAAGCACACCCGAATACCACGTATAGACAAAAGCTTTAGATTGTCTGTTTCTTCTTTACATGCCATACCTGAGATTACCTGTATAGGAATTTGAAAGCCAGAGTCCACGAGTACCATGATATACAGATGCATCAGTGGAAGGATTTCAGTGGCTATATTTCTGGAATGGAATTGAAGGAAAGTAATTGTGTCCCATCCTTGCCAGCCTTTTTTCACACTTCCAAAAATCAAATAATTTATCAGAACCTCTATTCTTCATCTGGTAAAATACAATAATATTTCTCTGTCTCTCCTTCAACCCGAATTGCTGCCTGCCTTGTTTGTTTGATTATTAAGTCAGCATAAATTATCTTAAGTCTATGCATATGTATTACTTAAGGAAACGGATCACTTCGGCCTCCAGACTCAGTAGACCAGTACTTAGAAGCTACAATAAGTAACATTTGTTCCATACAAAACATGGAAAGCTACTATAACAAAGAAAAAAATCTTATATTGTATTCCCTATTAATAGCCTCCTGGTAGCAAACATGAAGCTTACTGAAATGCAAATACCAGTATGTCAGCTGTCCTGCAATCTTAACCACACTTCTACAGAAGCATGTTGTTTGCAGAGATGAGGTCCATCCTTGTCCTTTCATTAACATATTAAAATGACAACTGTAACATTTGTAACTTCATCACTTTCCTTGCCTTTGGGAAGGAGTAACACACTGCATTTAAACATCCAAGAATGTATGTTTTGAGCACTAAACCCCACTATTTTAAAGAAATATACCTTGAACATTAGTTTTGAAAGTATCAAAACATGCCAAGTATCTCATACTTGTGTGTAATGGCCATTAAAAAAAAAAAAGCTGTTTTTAATTCCAGAGTAAGTACAAATATTACAAACCTATAACTAAGACTTTAAGTACCAGGATACATAAATATCACAAGCTGCTATTGTGATTTTGAAGTATAAACATGGTACAACCATGAACTACAGAATGTGTCATCCATTACACCTTAACTGGATCCTAAAAAACCCTACCCTATTAACACGAACTCCAATTGCATACAGAAAAATAATGATCTTTAAAAAAAAAAAACAATCTACACATCAATCCCAATTATCCAATAAACACACATAATTAACGTTTTACTTCAAATCTTTCCACTTCCAGACACCCTCAAAAAAGGCCAGAAAAACAGTTTCACCGATAACACAATTTACAAAATTTTAACCAACTTCAACTTGTTCCACATTAACAGAGAGCATGTTAGATAATAACCCAATAGTAAGAAATGCAGAATGTATTTAAAAAAAACATAAAGGAACAGCTCAGATATAAATTTACAAAAATTGGAGAGGCTGCCCACTTCCTGGAATGCTTTACAAATGTCTCATGGTACCAATTCCCAGTTTCTCAATTCCCAGCACTGCCATTATATAAAGCAAACATTTTTAAAGCAGTATCTTTGTTTTGATGAAAATAAATTAAGCCAAAACGTTTCCAAAGTTATTAAAAAAAACCCCACAACTTCACTACATCTAGACTAGTCTGCTAAAATATTTTCCTGCTTAATTATTTTTCAAGCAGCCTGTTATAATTAAAACTGCGGATATTTAATTATAGATTAGTAGAAAATTAACATTAATGTCAACACTAAAAGGACAAAGTCAATATATACTAATTCACACTGTCCGGAACTATTTTCAAACAAGCAACATCTACAATTATAAGAAAGACGAAAGAATACTGTTACTGTGCACTTATTTTGTAAGATTAATAAAAGCCCAGATAATCACTTTGTTAATTTTGCCAACATATGTGGCCTTTACACAAAGGAAATACCATTTTTTAAATCAGCTGGAAAACAAAAGGGCTGCAAAACCACAAGAGGTAACACAGAGACCAAAAACTGGCATATTGCATGAAATGAATCCATCTCTTTCTAAATCCACTTCAACATCAATACTTTTAAATGGAAACATGCTTCAAATTTTGTCTACAGGATATGACAAAACGATTAAACTCAATGAATAGGAATTAACAAGCATCTTACACCAAATACATTAGAACAGCTACATCAACCTTAATCGGTACAGAAGCCAAATAATTATAGCTTGTGAAACGAAGGTTTGTCACTGAAAGAAAGTCAACTTTGGCTAAACACTGGAAGTATCATATAAAAAAAAATAAAGGGAGAAAGAAAGAAAAAGGAAATGCTTTGCAATTCACTTCTAATACAATGGATGTCCTCCCCCTCCCCCCCTCTCCAAGTAATCTTTAAGCTTCCCCTCCAGTGAGAAACGTCTTCCTGGGAGAAAGAGACATCAAGATAACAGCAGGGGTTTTGTTTTTGTTTTGGGGTTTGCTCCTTCACATTAATGTTCTTGTCAACTACAGAAGCATAACAGTGAGCACTTTCTCCTATACAAAACTGGCTACAATGGATTTTTCAGGATTTTAACCAGTTTGAAAGGCGACTTCTCTTTCAATTTCCCTCTCCTCTCTCCCAAAACCATGCTAGCTGCAAACTATTATTTTCAAGCTCCTTTTCTGCAAAACAAACACAAAAATTCGGGCAAAAGAAAATTCTATTCCTCTGTCACACATATCAACATCATGTAGACCATTACAGGAAAGTTTGATTTCTTCTGGCTTAGCACATATCCAATACGTGGAGCAACAATAAAACATTCCTGACCTTTAGTCTGTATCTTCAATAATTCATAAAATTGTATAGACCTGATGTCTTAACTGCCCTTTTGATTTGGTACACCCAGCAGCAGGACTCAGTTTAGTTCACAACACTACTGCCATACATTCTACAAAGCGAAACCACCAAAAAAGGGGGTCTGCAGTCCAGACCTGGCGCACGAATAAAACCCCCAACCATGTCAAAGCTCCAGACACAAAGTTTCCTCCACCCCTGAAAGTGATCCCAGAGTTGTTCTCATTAAACCCTGTCAGGGTGTGGCTTCATTAAACCAGAGTTCCCACTGCAAAGGCTTCACAAGATCTCCTGGTCGGCCTGCAAGTGGCTTGAGCCAAAGCACTGCCTTCTGCTGAGCGAAGCCCAGTAAAAACGAGAGCAGTACCTCCTGCGTTGAGGCACCAAATTTAAGCCCACAACAAAACCCTGCTGCTGCACAAGGACCTGTGCAGATAACAGAGCAGTTCCCTCAACACTTGCAACCCAGGACCTCACCTCCCTCTCTCCACCGACAGTCTCCTCAAACAGGAACACTGCTCCTACCACCTCAACCACAGGTAACCAGGGAACACTGCTGGGTGCTCACAGAAGAGATGCTGCTACAGGCTGCCTTTTTGCAAGGTTCCATAGCGAGTGGACTATTCTTGCACCAAGGAGAGTACGGATAAATTTTTGCCTTTGTAAAGGATTCCTCTGGAAACACGACTCAATGGTTTTCCTTACCTGCTGTACTCGCACATCAATCTCACGTTACTTTATAATGTCCTGGCTCATAGATTCTTAAATCAGCCAGTTAGGATTTCATAATTATGGAGTCTAGGGTCTTTGTTAGCTGTTGTTGCTCCACGCACAAAAGGAAAGATTTTGTTGCTATTGCTGTAAAACCTATTAATTAAATGCACATATATACGGCCACACTTTCTACAATAAAAATAACTGCTATATGGAATTCAAGTGACCTGCTGGATTAATTACTCTAAACCTTCCCGTACGCCATAGATTGCATGAAGCTTCACACACAGAAAAGGAAACATTTAAGTAAAGAACACCTTCAAAATAACAACTTATTTATCGATAACAGTAACAAACACATGCACATTCCCTGAAAGTAAAAAGCACAAACAAAACCCAAGCTGGTTCGAGCCAAGAAATTCCTCTCAAACATCTTTGCACTGAACGGTAACGTTTTAATCTTTCTACTTCCTTAACAATACACATTTCTCAGAGACAAGTTCTCAAAGAATATGCCTCATGAGCTAAGTGTGCGATTCACAAAAGTCCAAAACGCTGTCAGAAAACTGAGGTGAAATAGCAAAATATTTGCCTTTTTTTTTTTTTTGTTAGTATTCACTGCATGGATTCATATGGATTCATACATTGATGCAGTAGCAGAACATACAATGTTATTTCTGGAAATATACTTCAAAACTATCAAAATGCCCTATAACTTCAGTTATCTCAGACAGGCTGGCTGTATATACTGAAACTTGTAACTGACTAGCATAAAAAAAATGCATTATATGTCAGGAAGGACTCAAAACTCAACTAATAAGCTGAATTGCTGCCTGCATTACTTACTTTTTCAGTATGCAAAATAAAACTTAACCTAGTGGTGTTATGTGACAGACAATTTAATTAACGACGATGCTTTTATTTTCTATCTGGCATCCTTAAGCTCTGTCCCATATACAATTCTCTCTAATATTTCCAATAGACTCAACAGCTTTCACAGAGCAGACATTAATTCTGGTCCACTAACAGTTAACATACATTATTTAACTGGTATGACATGTCGCTCCCCTACCTTTCTGATTTATCGGAAGAAGTACTTTTATAAATAACTCTGAAAATCAAAAGGAAACCACGAGATTTTTTAAAATCTAAGCACAAAGAAAAGTGTACTTGCTTTTCCTTCCATCCCTCCCCCCTCCCCCCACGTCCTGACGTTGAGCTTTTCCAATCATGCCAGAAATAAACATCCAAACACAAGTAAGGGCCTAGGCTGCAGAACTCAACACGCTTTAGAGTTAGATCTTCAGATCGACCAAGACCAGCGACAGAAAAAAAATTCTGCACGTGAAAACACCAGTATACAGGACGGGCACAACAAAAGGATGAACAAAGTGTCAAATGCAACGCTACTGACAGGAGCAAGTCGGAAAGCAGGAACCAGAACACCAGGGTCCCCTCCTTCGGCCGTGTGGCGTTTCAAAAACAGATCGACTTATTCAGTGGCACGGACGTTTTCCTCGTGTTTAGGCGCAACGGGCGGACGCTCAGCCCGCACCGCCTTTGTCAACAGCGTACGGACGGGCAGCAGAACGTGCTACAGGTTGATACGGCGGACACCGGCGCTGCAAACGCCCTGCCTGCAGCAGGAAGGCGCCCAGAAAGAACTTGCCACGCGCAGGAGAGTTTCCCTCAACGTTCACCGGGGGCTTCACGCTCCAAGCGACGTGCACGTTCGTTCCCGGTATTTGTTTCGTGTTTACCTCCCCCCCCCCCCCCCCCCCGCCCCCTTTCTCCTCCCTGTCCGGCCATCTTGGGCCGACAGGAGCAGCCATTACTTAACTAAATGACAGGACCAACAACTTTTCACAGAAACAAACATCTCTCTCTCTCACAAGGCCGGGCAGGCTCCAGCAACCTGCAGGCCGTCCCGCTCTCTGTCAAGCCGCCCGGCGGCGGGGACGGCGGGGGACCGGGCGGGCGGGACGCGGCGCCCGGCGAAGACCTGGCACGCTGGAGGCAGCCGGGCCCGGAGAGTAAACAAGTCACTGAGTGACGGGCCCCGGGAGCCGCTCGGCGCCGCCCGCCGCGCCGCGGCCCGGCCCGAGCCGAGCCCCCCGCTCCCTCCGGCCGCGGGTCAGCTTCCCCGCCGCCCGCCACGCGTACCCGCCGCCGGGCAGGGCGCGCGCAACCGCCGGCCCCCGCCGCGCGGGGCGAAAATCACGAGGGAGGGTCCGGGGAGAGGCCAACGTCAGCAGCGCCTCGCGCGCACCCTCCCCCCCCCCCGGCCCGCCGCCGCCACCACCTCCTCCTCCTCCTCCCCCTCCCTCCCGCCCCCGCGCCCCCTCCCTCGCCCCGCCGCCCCGCTCGGCGTTTGCTCCCGGCCCCGGGCTCCGGCCCCGGCGCGGAGGCACTTTCCCGTCCCGGGGCTGGACGGACACCCGCAAAGCGTCCGGAGCGGAACCCGCGAGGCCGCGCTCCCTTCGTCTCACACCCGGCCCCGCTCGGGGGGCCGCGATGACTTCGCGGGGAGGGGGAAGGGGGGGGGAAGGGGCAAAGGCGGCAGCGGCGCCTGGGGAAACCGCGGCGGGGGGCGAGGCGAAGCGCCCTGCCGCCGGCGGAGACGTGCGCCCGCGGATGTGGCGGTGCCCCGCACGCACGCACACACACTCGCACCCAGATGCACACTCGCACGCACACACTCACCGTGTGGACCCGGGGGACGGGAGGGAGGGGGCGGCTGGGCCGGGCCGGCTCCCTCCCCTCCCCCCCTTTCAACCCCCCCCCCCCCAGCCCCGCTCCACATCCACCCTCACGCTTACCTTTAACAGCAAGGCCTTCGTTCTGGCGCCATCTTCATGAAGCCTCAGAAATCCGAAGAGTCGGCTGCAGAAGGGGAGCGGGCGGGAGGGAGGGGAGAGAGGCACAAGCGTTAGCGAGAGTCAGCCCCCGGCACGGGCAGGCAGGCAGGCTCGCTCTCGGTGGGCAAGGGCAGAGCGCGGCGGCGGCGGCCGGGAGCCCGCACACGGGCACACACGCACTCCCGAGCGGGGAGCCGCGGGCAGGGGAGGGGGGGGACACGGAGGGAGCGCGGGCCGAGCCGGGACACGGAGGCGGCCGGGGCGGAGTGGGGAGCGGGTACCTGTCGAGGCCGGATAGGGCTTCTCTCTCCTCGGCTGTCAAGCTGGCGAAGTCCTCCTCGCTCTGGCCGCTCGCTTTCCCCGCCGCCATTTTCTTTTCCTCATCACCGAAAGGAGCAGCAGAGGCGGCGGCAGCGGCGAGCGACACTCCGCACGATTTCATGGAAACGCAGCGTAATTAACTCACGATCGCAACCCCCCCCCCCCTGCGCGCCCCCAACACCCCCCAGCGCCGGGCGGGGCGGGGTGCCCGACACACACACACACCACAACTTTTATTACAACAACAACAGCCGGCAGGGAGGGGGAGGGAGGGAGGGAGGGAGGGGAGAGGGAGGGAGGCGGGGGGAAGCCCCGCTGCTCGGAGGAGGAGGGAGGGGGGAGGGAGGGAGCCCCAGCGCTGGAGACTCGGGGGAGGGGGGGGGGGGGGGGGAGGGAGGAGGAGGAGGAGGCGGCGGCTGCTGCGGCGGCGGATGGCGGCGGAGCGGTGTTTACATCGCCGCGGCACCGTTCGTCCCGGCGGCGAGGGGTGCGCGGAGCCGGGGTGACAGGGGCACCGCCCGCCCTGCCGCGCGGGGTGTGTTTGCCGCCCGTACAAACTTCCCCGGCAGCTGCCCAAAGTTGTTGTAATTGTGTCACACAGCGAACCCCACGCCGCCACCGTGACCCCCCCTCCCCGCCCGCCCGCCCGGGCCCACGCAGCCAATCGCCGCCTCCGCGGCGCCGCACGTGACCTTTGTTGACTTACGTCAGTCATAGCGCTCTTCCACCGCTGCGCTTCGGCTTGGTTGGCCGTCGGCGCCCGCCTCCCTCGCCGGCCACATTCCATTGGTTAACGTCTGAGGGAAGGGGCGTGGTTTTAGGGATTCGCGGCTTATTAGAGGTCGGACTGCCCGTCAGTCAAAGGAGCTTTTCGATTACCTACCGCTAGCAAGTTTGGCGTGCGCCTTTAAAAACCGGAGGACGTACAAGACGGTTGGGGGGGTAGTTTTTGCGAGCGGAGGGTCATGGGGGTGGGAGGAGGAGGAGGATGCGTTTACGGGTGGAGTTGCGTAACGGGTGCTCCGAGGCGGGGGGACGTTGGTGAGGAAGCGGGCCTCGCCAGCGCCTCGTGGGTGGGGGCCGTGCGGCACTGGCCAGAGGAGAGTCGCGCTCGCCCCGCCCTGCCCTGGCTTGGGTGCGGGGCGTGGCGCTCTTGGCACAACCGGATAATAATGGCTCCCGCGCGAGGCGGCTAGGAACGGTGCTGGTTGGGCCTCTGTCCGCTTGGACCGCGGGACGGACAGACGGGTGATGAGAAAAAGAAGCCACCGCCCGAGGGTGTGGTTGGGTGGCGGGTAATGCCCGTGCAGAAGGGCGGTGGCGGCCGGAGCGAGGGCAGCCGCCGCGGCACGGCAGTTGACTTCACCCGCCCCGGGAAGCGGAGCGGGGGCCCCGGCCGGGGTCCGCTCTGCGGCTCTCGCCGCCCGCTGGCAGCGCGGCAGGGGCTTTCCTGCCGTCGGTCGCTGCGGGCGCACGCGCCAGCCGCGAGGGAGCGGCTGCTGGGCCGCCAACGGACGAGCGCGTGGCGGGCCGCGAGGCGTGCCGCGCGCCGGTGTGGGGGGAGGGGGGGGAAGGGGCGGGGCGTGGCGCCTGAAGGGAAACCGCCCCTCCCCGCGAGCCAGTGACAGGTGGAGCGGCGCCCGCTAGCGCGCGCCCCGCGGCCGTCACGTCACGTGGCGCGGGGGCGGGGCGGGCGCGGCGCGAGAGCGTTCTCGCGAGGCCGCGGCGGCCGCAGGCGCGAGGGCGGAGGCCTCGTTGTTGCGGCCCGGCGCTGCGTTAAGGCGCTCGGCGGTGGCCCGTGGTGCAGGGCGGCGGGCCGGGCAGGACAGGGGGGCCGACTCGCAGGGAAGCGCGGAGGACTGAAGCCAGGCCTCCAGGAACATCTCACGTGTGAGTAAATCTCCGTGTTTCTTTGGACGCTTTGGGGAAAGGGGCTTGGCGCGCGCTGCTTGTTTCCCCGCCTTGACAAGGCCCGGCCTGCCCACGCTCTTCCTCGTGGCTTACGTGATACCTGGGCATCCTTGGTTCCTCCATCTTTCCCAGCTTACCCAGCAACTCCAGGGTACTGTTTTCTCTTTACGGTCCCATTAGTTTGTCCATACAGCCAGAAAGCTCCAGGCTTTTCTCAGCGAGGTTTCTGAAAATCATTAGATCTTGCCTCTGCAGTGATGCATATAAGGAGATCAGCCTTCTGCAGGTGTGTGGCAGCACAGCTCACTGCTTATACCCGTTTTGCTGAGAATGGATCAGTGACAATCTTCTGTAGTGTCACTGTATTGCTTCTCCGGTGTCTAGCCAAAGCCCCATGACTGGGTAGGCTTCTCTGCCAGTTGAGTTTCCTGCCCTCAGAGAGAGGCCTGTTTTGCAACTGCCAGGTGCTCTGAAGTATCAGTGAAGCTATTAACTGTCTTTGGGAATTAGATTAATAAGGTCAAAGGCTGAATTATGTAAGTAATGCTCAGTTACAGTGCTGCTGCTTGCTGGTTCTGTCCCCTCTTTTTTAGTTAACAAATCTCCTACTCATGAAATTGAAGTGTTTTTCTGCCTCTCTAGGTGTTACAGCTAGCTAACATTTACATGTCAGTTACACTTTCCAGATGGATCCTCGAATGTTTTCTGGTGCTGATGGTGTCTATAGCACAGTGCAGAGATGCTGGCAGAAGTGTGCAGGCCTGTGCTCCTTCCCAGCACACTGACTGGACATCTGATCAAGACAAAGTCTTGAATAATGCAAAAGAAGACCCAAATTAGTATGTTCTTGCTCCATTTAGAAGCAGACTCTTGTCATGTAGCCATGCTTTTTGATGCAAATACAATTGGAACAAAAAAAAAATCACCTGAGTTTACTAAGGTTGTTTATGAAATAGCCAGTAGCTAGTTGTTTGGAGTATTGATATAAGAGACAGGCATTAGTGTTTAAAGTACTTTTTCATATGGACTCCCAAACTTAAAACAAGTTACTTTTGGTTCTGGGAATGGGCCATAGTCTATTAATAGTGAAAACAGAGCTATGATGAAACATCTATCTTCATCTGTGTTTTACATGGCTTCTCAATCATGTATTTTTTCAGCAGTGCTTCCTCAGGTGCCTGACTCAGGGCCAAGAACTCTACTGATTGGTAATGTGCCAAAAATGAGGTATTTCAGCGCAGATTATTTCTGAAGATTTTTGGTTACGAGGTGTTATGTTTCTGCTTTGCAATATCTCGAGTATAAATCAACGGAAAGGGTAGTAGACAAAACTGTTCCTCAGTATGAAGAAGGTAACTTGTAAATTACAAAGCAATTCAGGAGACTTCCTAGAAGCATGAGTGAATCTTAGTTCAGCTGAAAGTATAACGAGAAACTTCCATGCACCTGAAGTCACAACACCTGAATTACTCCTCTAGTACTGTCAACACCACTTTTACCCCCGGCATCCTGCCTGTATTGCTTGAATTGAACTTCCAGTTGTTTGGTGGTTTATTTTATATTTGAACTACTGTTTGGATGACTTAAGAGATGCCATAAAGGCCTTGTTTGTTTCAACTCTTCAAGATGTATCCAAAGCTCAACTTCTTTATTAATATCAAGGAAAGCTTGAAAATGCATACTGAAACTAACACTGCCTGCCCTTGCAAACAGTTGGAAAACAATTTTGAGAGCTTACATTGATACATTATCACCTGTATGAAAGGAGAGAGACTGTTTCAGACAAGTGTGATGCTGGCCTCCTGCTCTGTGATACACCCTGGAAGCTGACCCCAGAAGGAGTACGTCCTTAAAGCAAGAAGGGAACTGCAGTGTTGTTCTTTATCTATCAAGTATAAGTTAACTTGTTAGGTTTTAGCTTAGTTTAAATTCCAAAGTCATCTGTGAGTCTCCAGAACTACTTTGCTACCTTCTGTGTTAAAGTTGTGGACCAATAAAACTCTTGGGCTGAACGATACTCTTTGGATTCTTCTTCCCTGTATGTTTTTATCCCCATTAGTTTTCAGTGCAGAGTTTGTGCATTCCTATACAGTGTCGAGCGCTGCCTTGGCACGCTGCAAGACTTGCCCAGTCTGTTCAGTGAACGAAGGCTGTTAGGATGTGTACAGTTGCAGAGTACTTTATGCCAGAGAACTCTGTTCCAAGTAGGTGTCTGGCATGCTGGTCATTCTCTGCAGCTTGAAATTGAGATGCCAAGTTAGTGCGTCGCTTCTTGAAAAGTAATGTTAGAAACAGCAGAAGTTAGTTCTAGAGTTTTCCAGAGTTTTCCTTATAAATAAATAAATACACATCACCTGGTACTTCGTTAAGCTGAACAGTAACTCCTGAAATCACTGCAGAAAAGTTGATGTGGAAGAAAGATTTAGCTGCAACACTGGACTTGGAGCTGTCATCTCACTAGATGTCCAGGGTGCTTGTGGGGTATCAAGCATCCAGGTTCACTGGAAAATAGGACAAGCCTGAGCATGTATATAGGAACTCAATCTCAGGGAAAAAATTTCATGGAGCAGGGGAAGTGTGACTTGCTCCACATCTACTTTTTCTTTTTATTCTCACAATCATATTGCTTTTCACTGCCATCAACTCCAGCAATTGAGTGCTTAGCTTGCCATTGTCAATGAAGGGAGGACCTTTTTAGACAGTGGTGATCCTACCTTTTTTTAATAAGCAAAAGTATGGTAGTCTGTCAGAATTCTTCCTGGACAAGGCAGCTACCGCCAACCGCATTCTCTGCTGGACAAGGCTGGCTTTATTTTCTGTGTCTCTGTAGCTCTTCTTCTCTAGAAGGGCAGAGGTTCTGTGTAGCACTTCTTTGGTCGTATCAAGTGTATTGAAAAGCCAGACTTGCTTCATGAAGATATTCTGAGTCACAGTGTGTTTCTATGGGTGACTACTATTCTCTTGCTATCTGACTTCCTCATCAGATCCATTCTCAAATATGTGCTTATTTTCAAGAATGGTGATTAACAGAACCCATTGATTATTATCAACGCATTTGGTGTGACTTCCAAGTCAGGCAGCAAATTTGAATGAGCAATACATAAATCCCTGCTGGATACAATTGAAATCTCATGGTCTTCTGTAGCCCAAGACATACTTGCTAGTCTCCCACAGCAAAGTTCGTTATTTCAGGCCCTAGAAAACCTATGGTGCTCGGAGTTGGGCGTATCAGTTCAAATTGATCTTTCATTCCTGCGTTTTGAAGTTCTTTGCAGCTGCTAGGGAAGTGAGGGTAACAGCCACCTCCTGACACCATCACACAGGAGTCTGAAGCAGCTCAGGATGCACATGTGATCTCTACTGGACTGCTGTTTTAAACAAAAAAGAAAAAGGTTTTCCAGGTGCGCAGTCAACATTATGCTTGTAATAGCTCAGAGGACATCTAACTATCAGGCAAATCCTTTTGCAGTAGCCCAGGAGAAACATGACAGACAATAGTCTTGAATTTGCGTGACAAGGTATACATACTGAAAAACAGCAAACAAAAAAGTAAGCTAACCAAAAGAACCCACAGGATGCCATTTTGTGGCTTAGAAAATATAAATCTAACACTTGCATTATTGCCACCTTGCCAGATATTAGTGAAGCAGCCTGAAATATGTGACTATTGGGCATAAAAGGGAAAGCAGCATAAACTAATACAACCTGACAATAGGTTAGTCAGGGAGAAAGTAGCCCCTTTGTTTAACCTTCCATATTCATTAACAGGGTGTTTTTTTCTGTGTCTTTTTTCTTACTGCTCTTTTCTTCATTTACTCCAAGGTAAAAGCAGAAAAGCTTAAATTACTAAATTGTGTTGCTCTTGAAATTGGGAACAAAAAACCTTGCAGTACTTCATTTTTGTATCTTAGCAGTAGCTCCCATATTGTCCAGGAGTTCGTAATGAAATTATCTGTAATTTGCATGTTCCCTGTACTACCCTTATTAAAGTTCTGATGAGTGTTGTGCAAGGATCCGTGTTATATTTTGATAGTGGATGGTGGTCGAGAAATTAGGGGAAACTCATCTAAAAGCCAAGGCTTGGGGTTTTTTCCCTCCAAAATGCACAAAAATCATGCTTTTGCTAGCTATAAGAAAAAACAATCCATGTGTAGAAAAATTACTATTGAAACTGGAAAGCGTTTAGGGAGAAAGTCTTTCTGATACTCTTTATCACTATGTTGATGAGCAAACTGCTCTTCAATCTCAGAAATACTTTATCAGCTCTGGTGAGGGGAATAAAAGTAAGCTAATGTAGGAAATGCATTATTCTCATGAAGATCTTTTTTCTTTATGAACATGTTAAAACACTAGTAATTACTACATGCTTTCGTTATAGACCTTACTTAGTATCATTCTGTCTTGCTTGAGTCATATAGCAATTTTTGTCTCTTGCCCTCTCCTCCCCTTGGTCAGCTTGATTTTAAAACCTGGATTGTGTCTGAAAAGCTTAATACTTGAATTCTTCTGGAATTTAAGTAATTCACAGTCATAAGACGTACGCAGAGCTATCAGTTAAGCAGTAATATCCGTCACTGTGCAGGGTGTCAGCAGAAATCCTGAAATTTCCCTTGAGCAATAGAAACTTCAAAGGAATTGTTACTTATTTAAAAATAATATACAACAGGTCAACAATTCAATCTAAACACAGAAAACCATGAATTGCTATACATGACCTTAACTATATTTTGAGCTGTTTCATGAAATTCAGAAATCAGATTTTTTGCATATTCTGTAGATATTCTGTGTAAGAGAGACTAGTTCTCTGCATGCTAGCATGAACACACTTACCTGTTTGCTTAAGTTCTACCAGAAGAAGCGACTTAGAAAAGCTACCACTGTATCATAGTTTTTGCACTATATAGATCTGTAATATTATACTAACTGACAATATCTGCAGAGTTGGAGAAATAAATAATATGGAAAATAAAACTTGTCCAGGAAGTGGTTCCTTTACAGTGCTCCTGTTAGTAGATTTTTTTTTTTTTTTTTTGAGTCACACCTGTTTGTTCCCTCCCACCCCCAGCAGTTGGGTCTGTGTCCATTGGTGTGTATTCCAACTGTGGGCATGCTTTCATTCATGTTAATAGTTTCAGAAGGTAAGAAGCTAAGTGTCCACCCTCTCACTAGGAACTGTATGTGGCAGGTTATGACATACCACTTCCAAAGAAGACACCCATTTGACCGAAGATGATCATGAACAAGTATCTCCGCTCTTCAGAAACAGTGCAAAGTGAGATTTCTTGCCTTCACGACTACACAGGAATTTAATACAACTGTTGAGAAGTTGATAATAAAAATACTGTGTTTTTATTAACTTGTCTCATCTTCAGATTGACAATTGTAGCTCCCCTGTAGCTCTACAGACCTTGGCAAATGTTGTCAAGGATCGGGGAGGAGGGAAGCAGCTTTGTGTTTCTATGGCCAGGTGTTTATATACCTATTGACTTAATGTAAGATGCCAGGCTAATATCTTTGTAGCCTGCTGGTTTTCTGGCTTATAAGTAAAAACAAGTAAATTACAACATTTCTAAAACAGCTCTGAAGCAAAGCTAAGTTTTTTTGTGTAAGCATTCGGAAGGAGCTGTTCATGATGCTCAACAAACTAGATGAATGGATATCTTGTTTACTTTTTTAAATCTTGGAACACAGTGCAATATCATCTGAAATACATTATTATCTGATATTTCTGTTTTTCTCCTAAAGCAGAGAATGTCACATGCTCTCACTGGATTTAATTTAGTGCTCTATAGACAAACGTTTTCAAGAAAGTATCTGAGAACTGTTTATTTTAAAAGCCTCAAGCATTGTGTATGTTGCTTTTTGTTAACATTCTTGTGGATGTCTAAATGATAAAATCTTCAATAACCAATGTGAAAAACTATTTTGGTTATAGTCTCTGAGTCTTTCCTGTCCATTTCCTACTACATCTGCCTATGCAACGACTTTTAAAATCTGGTACTTTGTAGTCATGTAGAGACAAAAATTTTAAAGGTGCAAATAGCAGAAGGGGCTCTGTTATTGATATTGGGTAGGTCTTGTCCAGAGTTAAGGCAGTGGCTCAAGAATCTCCACTGTACGCTTAGTAGACACCAACAATGACAATTCTCTGCCCTTGTCTGAACACAGTTCAGGATTCCCTTACAGCAATTGGTGAGTCCGAGGCCATTTCAAATAAAAACATGATGTTTAAATTTCAAGACTGTTGCCGTAGGGCATGCAACTCTTATTTCTTCTCTTACATTTCAGAATTTTATCAAAATAAGGTGGCATCTCATCAGTTTGATGCATAAGACTCAATGAACAGGGTTGTCGCCAAAGCATGTAAACTTGTTCATCAATGTGTGACTGGAAAATAAAACAAATAATAAAGAGACAAATCCTATACTAAAACACCAAAATGAAATTTGACTTTTTTTTTCATAAAATTACTATGATCGGCAGGTGGGTTTTGTTTAGAAGCTCTCTGGTGGTTTGTGCTCTGCTGTGTCTTCCCTATGTCAGTAAGAGTTGGATCAGTTCTCCGACAGAGCTGAGAACATCAGGATGGCATGAGGAAGACAGTTTCTGGTGTAAGCTTGACATTCATAAAACCAAAAGCTAACCCTGCCTTTAAGTATACATTTTTCCTTGCTTCCACCACCTATCAGCTGCATTTCACTTGAGCACCTGTGAAACCGGAAATGGCTAGTTTAGGACTGGTTCGGAGAATTTCCCCTCTTAGAATTTCTCAGGGTATGATTTGGTTTCTGTTTGAACATTTGCAGTTGTGTATTTATTTGTATAAATATACTGGGTACTACTAAAGTCTATTTGTAAGCAGTTTTTCTCTAGTGGTCATTTGGTTTGATTTGGTTTTTGGTCTGTAAATGAGTCCTGTGGTGATCTACTCTTGTGAGGAAGGTTCAAGCATAGTGTTTGTCTCCATGGATATATTGTCCCAAATTGAAAGGCAAGTGAAAGGAAGGAAATATCTGTTGGTCTTAATGGGAGAATAGCGTTTTGGGAAAGAGGGCAGCAAAGGGCATCTTCACTAAGGATAAGCAAAGCCTTGTTATGTTTAAATAGATACTTTTTCTACCAGTAGCAGATACACCAAATTTTACTATAACTTGTAGATTTAAATCTTCATACAACAGAATCAATGTTTGTCCAGTGGCTTTTAATATTATATGTGTCCAGTTTTGGGCCCCTCACTTCAAGAAGGATGTCGAGGTGCTGGAGCGAGTTCAGAGAAGAGCAACAAAACTAGTGAAGGGTTTAGAGAACTTGTCCTGTGAGGAGCGGCTGAGGGAGCTGGGACTGTTTAGTCTGGAGAAGAGGAGGCTCAGGAGGGACCTTATCGCTCTCTACAATTACCTGAAAGGAAGTTGTAGGGAGATGGGGGTCGGTCTATTCTCCCACGTTACGAATGACAGGACGAGAGGGAATGGTCTCAAGTTGTGCCAGGGGAAATTTAGGTTAGATATCAGGAAAAATTTCTTTACAGAGAGGGTTGTGAAGTATTGGAACAGGCTGCCTAGGGAGGTGGTGGAGTCCCCATCCCTGGAGGTGTTTAAAAACCGTGTGGATTTGGTGTTGAGCAATATGGTTTAGGGACCCTGACAGTGCAGGGTGAATGGTTGGACTCGATGATCTTGAAGGTCTCTTCCAACCAGACGATTCTATGATTGATTCCTTCACCAATTAAAAAAAAAAAAAAAAATAAATCCACTTCCCCTGTTGAATCCACATGCTTACCTGTATCACTCAAGTTTACCACTTCACTAGAGTCTCAAAAGCAATCTAGGTACCATGAAAATATCAATGCAATTGGCACTATTTTAAAGGCAGCAAAGTTTTCTAAGTATGTGAGTACATTTCTTCTTTTCTAGTAAGTCTAGAATAGTAGGGTAGTTACATAAAAATGAGTGGGGCATAATCTTAAGACATTTACATTGATCCTGCTCAGGTTGTAGTTGTTCCCTGTACAAAAAGGAGGACGAATGTTTTATTATAAAATTTAAGTACTATTTTTGGCAATCATGTCATTGGTTCTTTTTTTTAACAAGTGATTAGTTTCGGATTTATTATATATCTCTTTGATGCAGACGCATTTCTAATGATAATCTCACCTTGCCAAGGACCTGAAACTGCAAGTTACGGAATACCATCTGAAGAGACTTTCTGCTCAGTACTTGGCAGGATCAAGTGCCATTTTTAATGGATCAATTCAGAGAAGCTTGCAAAGTTTGAATGCTTATCAGAACTCCTTTATTCAGGAAATTGGGCAAGAAACAGTTTTCTTGCAAATTCAATGTGGTTCCTGGTTTCTGTTACATCAGCCCATGCTAGAGGAGACATCCTGCACTGTTTATGCCTCGATTCTCTCTGAAAACATCATTGAATACAATATGCATCATTACTGAAGAACGACTCTTGCATATCTACTGTTAAGTCTCTTTTATGAATCAGCTGAATTCTTTCCAGCGTGTTTCTATTTAGGGTTATTAATTTTGCAGTGTAAATGCTGTCAGTGGTCTGCAAAAAAATACAGGGAAAATACAGGCAGGATGGTTACAGTTTCTGGCTCCTAGTTGGAGGGGTTTGGTTTTGAGTGGGGGTGATTTGGCAGGGCACAAGAAACGGAGATGACGGCAGCAGCTGGAGAGTCACGAACAAGCAGGTGAGGAGAGGAGAGGTGGATTTGACCACTTGTTGAAGAGAGGCCTTTTCTGTGGCCTAATTCTTGACTGGTCACTTCCTCCAACTCTCCGTTGCTGTCATAGTTTTCCACTAGTTGTGTAAAACATGAATGTTCTGTTAAAATTACAAAGTGTCTGGCAAAAAAGCAGGAATGATCAGATGGTTTGGTTTTTGTTTGTTTGTTTTTCCCAATCTTAGTCATACCAATGACTATGACAGCACTATGTCAAAAGTTACACAGCTGTGTAACCAACATGAAGGTGCCTCAGAACGTGGTCACGTGACATTTATTCCATAAAGCAACCCCTGCCTCTGACGGTCCCTTCCCAGTCACTGTTACCGTAGTTTGTTCCAGCCATCCCTCGGTGATACTGATTTAGCTGTTTACAGTGCCAGGCTGGAAACTGAGGCAAAGTCATTGAAGTAACCTCAGTTAAAAAAACCCAAATAAACCAAGCAGCAGCCCCCTCCCCACAAAAAAAAAAAAAACAAAACCAAAACCAACAACTCACAAAAAAAAAAACCCAAAACCTAACCACAACAACAAAAAACTCCAAAACTTCCAGAGGGAGTTGAAAGCCACTTCCAGACAACTTTTATGTAATTATTCACGTGCAATATTGTGTAGCATACCTTTAACATCATTTTAATTTCATATTAAATACCAGAACAGATGATACAGTGATTGTATTATCAGGTAACATACTGAATTCAATTAAAACTTACCTCCTTAATAAAACTTACATTGTTGGTGGCTGCTGTGGTGAAGAATCCTGGTGTTCTTTTGTAAGGAAGTCCGACCTGTTCATAACAGTGCCTCAGGAGCTGGTTGACTGATGCACAACACAGTGAGGTGATTGCATCTTGTGAGGTTGACTGGAGATTGCCATCACAGAAATAAAAAACAAGTTAAAAATTACAAAACCTGGAACCTCTAAAAGCTTCTGAGCCATAGAAATGACCTACTACTATCTCCTTACTATCTAAGTAATTGTTAATTTGATTGCCAGTTAGTCAGATTTTTTTGTTCTGTTCCTGTACTGGTGCAGCAGCTGTTGCTGAGAATCAAAACCCTGATCCACACACAAGGAGGAATAACCCCTTTTTTTTTTCAAGATAACACTTTTGAATGCTGTGTTGCCTGTGTACACAGCTCTTTCCTAACGGAGCATGGTCATAAAGGAGCACGGTTCTGCACAGTTGGCAAGCCTAAAAAGGAAACAGCATCTACCAGATGATACAATTGGTAGATTATATAGGAAAATAACCCACACTTTTCATTCTGAATAAAACTGTTACCAGGGTTTTCTTATCTGATTACTGTTCATACACTTCTTTTATTTCCATGTACTCTTGTTTTACAAATCAGGTCATTATTTACAGAAACTTTTAGGCAAGAACTTGTCTCTTATACATTAATTCATAAGTTCAGAACTATAAAGATTATCTTATTGAACTAATCACTCCTTCTTAAACCCAGCTTTGAAATGTTTCTGTTAGGCTTCTTCAGAAGTGTAGGAATCATAGCCAAGATGTCAATTCAGGAAAGTGTTTAAAGTAACGATAAATAAGCAATAAATACCATAAGGGTTAAAGATTAAAAATTAAGCTTTTAACTACTATCTGCTTGCTTTGCAGCCTTAATACTTGGGCTGTGATTCCTGCTCTACATTAAGATTCAGAAAGTTTTTCACCATGAACATGTAATTGTTTGTATTAGAAGCTTAACTGTTGTATGCGAAATTAGAATCATGCCTATGGGTATTTAAAATGGAAGAATAATACCAGCTAATGACTTCAGTGTAACTAGTAAAATTACATCAGGGAGAGTATTTCAGATTTTGCAGATTGGCCAAATTTATATTGATGAGAAATACATAAGATTTAGCTCAGTAAAATTTAATGAAACCAAGCATATATTGAGGAAATGAAAGTGTACAGGCTTATTTGTTGCAATATGTGGAAATTGGTTAACTTTTTATTTGAGAGAGAAACCAAGTTCTGCTTTATGGAAATTTCTGATTATTTTCCAAAACATTGTTACTTCTTTTGACATAAACAGTTATATGGTCTTGCAGATAGGTTTCTTTAGTAAATTACATTTATTGAACTTGCTGTTTCTTCACAAACAAACATATTTCTTTACTAGGAGTACAGAGAGGCATATTTCTTTGCAGAAAAAAACTGAATTGTTTTGAAATGCAGAAGGAAACCAGAAGAGTTCCTGTTCAAAGTTCCAAGCGTTTTCTAGAAAAATGCTCCATTGCTTTTCTGGCTGTTTTCAACTTTGTAACATCCTCTTCTGCTCAAGGATGCACACACTTAATCTACAGAATACCCAGCTCATTACATTGGGCAATGTTGGTAGGCTGTAGCATTCAGGCCCTGGCAAAATCCATCTGCGTTCATCATCTGGCTTTCCATGAGCTATGAATTGTATCATAGGTTTTGTTTTAATTACTCCAGGAAGTACAACCATTTCTCACTTTTTTCCACAATATATGGTGTAACTGCATCCTACCATTTCAGCAAAATTTTGCTTAATCTAAACTGTTGGGTGCTATAATTAACTTCTTGCTGTGAAGGATACGAAATAGAGCATTTTAGATCTTGATGTTAATTGCAAAGAACCAAGAGGATCAAGATGAAAATAGGATCAGTATTTTGGACTTCCTAGTGAAGATATGGAATCTGGAAAGATTAGAATAGAATTAGTTAATTAAGTAATTAGTTTATTTATTAATTAATAGAATTAATTGGAGAACTTACAGTAAAATACTGGACACTTGAAAAGTGTTAAAAAAAAGAGAGATGCAGATTCAAATCCACCCATGCTTTAGTGAACAAGATACAACTTTCAGGCAATTAGTGGATGCATGAATGCTAAAATAGAATGAGATAAATCTTGTTTTTGAAGTTGAAAAGTTTATTCAGAGATTGAATCAAGTTAAGAGTGTGTGTGTATGTTCTACTAGTGTAGAAACAGTATAGTGAATGAACAAAAAGGTAAGCCTAATAATGTTATCCGTAGAACATCTGAAAGGAAGTAGAACAGAACAACGTGTTTTAAGCAAACAGCTCACAAAGCAGTCCTCTGATATATCAAAGCTAATTAGGACAGAGTCCAACAATTACAAAAGATATTTAGTTGTAAAGAGATACGCAGCAATATTTTGTCTTATCTCTTAAGCAGATCATTAAAGGCTTCCTGCTATATTTCTTCATGACTTCTTTTCAGGAAAATCTATTACCCTCTCCTCAGGAGAAGATTGAGACCTACCAGAACAATTCATTTGGCCTACTCCCAGCCACCCTGTCTTCTGAGATAGAGCCGGGAATACTAACAGCCTCCGTGAATAATTCTTGCAATAGCAATCTGCTCTGATTGTTGCCTTTCCTCATTTTTCTCATCATGCTACATAACATAGGTTCAAAATTTTGATCCAGTCAAATCTGTTGCACATGTGCAGACAGACTTCTGAATGTAGCAGGGAAGTCATCGCAGCACAAAGTTGAGCCATGAGTTTTGCCACAGCAGTAAGTTTGAGTACTGCTGGCATAGCGTAGTCTCAAATTCCCAAGGAAAAGATAGAAATTACCTGTAACAGTCAATGCAGGGCAAAGAAGGGCTGGCACCGTTTGAGAAGTTTCTCGAAGTCTTTTGCTTTCATATGATTTTGCATGTGACAGTGGTCTGATGGTCCAGGGCACAATCCTTAAACAAAACAACAGCAACTCTTTTTACAGTTAAACAACGTCTGGATAGAATAGTCCTCCAGCAGCTTACTGGGGAGTCAGGCTTTCCCGTACATACAAGAAATGGAGGGTGGATAGAGATAGTTAGCTAGCCTGTATCCCGGGCTGATGCCTAAAGATACCATTGTTTAGTTTTACACACAGATATCAGTATGTAAAAAACAACTTTTCAGCTGAACCTACTCTCATGCTCTCAGCTGGCACTTGTTCTTTTGACCTTTCTTGGCCTTCCTCCACAGCCTTCTAATGGAAATAGCTGCACAGTTCTCATTCTCTGCTCAACCTTTGGATTTCTCACTCAAATTTGTCACTCTTTTTGGGGGAAATGTGTGTGATCCACAAGCATGTTTTTCCAGGCTTCCTCCTTGTCACACTGTAAAATTGATGCAGAGCATGTCCTGCTGTTTTTCTAAGCAGAGGAAGAAATTGTATAATCTCTCCACAACAGGTGCTTTGTTGCCACTTGACCTGTCCACAATCCACTGTTATTAAGTCCTATCTGTAAGTAATCTTACTTTTTAATGAAAAGTGTTTTGGTCTAGAAAAAGTCAGATAATGTCTACGTGTTTTTCGTGTGTGTTTTTGCCCTCGCTTTATTTCAATTTATTCTTTGATAACAAAGTAACTGAATATAATACTTAAAAACCAGTTCATTTTCTGAAATCAAGCAAACTTCATCCAAGCTCAAAATCCTGACAGTCAGTTCTAACATTTGCAAGTACACACTGAAGAAAAATATTTTGACATCTAGACTGTCAGATAATCTGTCAGTAACAGTTATATCATTTGGGGAGAGAAATTATCACTTCCAGAGTAATTTATTGGGAAAATAATACATTTACTGCAGTGAAATGCCCTACTGGATGCTAGAAAAGGTACTTACCATTTTTGCAGGGGAAGTAGTTGGCTTCAGAACATGGGTTATTCTCTTGAGACAAAAACAGAGCAAAAGAAATACTTGCCAGAAATCATCAACGAAGAGTACGTATCTGCAAACAGCAGTTATGTTCACATACGTTTGGGAAACATTAGGAACCTCACGCGGAAGAATGTAAAGCATAGAGAAAAGGGAAGGAGTGCTCAGGATCATACTCCTTACAGAAGAGGCTTGCGGGGCACAAAGGGTCATACACTAAGTGCTTTACTTGGAATAATTTTTAAAAGCCAGAGAAGTTCTTAGCGCTGTTTTGCTGTGCCTGGAAAAAGGGCGCTGTCTCTGGGCAGAGGTGTTTCCTGGCATGATGCGATGACTGCTCTGTAGAGTTTTCACAGCTGTTGGTTTTGCATCTTCCAATTTTGCTTCACTGACATTTTTCATTTTCCCTTGTCTGTTAAAAAATAGTCTTGTTTCTGTAGAGAAACATCTGAGCGTTATGTGTAATGACGGCAGTAATCATTTCCAAAGCGCTCAGAGGACTAAAGCCCAGGTTTTGTCAGCTCACATATTGCTGCGAGATGGTATCAGTCTGAGGCTACATACTGTGTCTGCTTTTAATCTGGCATAATTTGTCTCCCATACTGATTTACACATAAAAAATTAAGTAATAATTGTGGCTTCTTGGAAAGAAAGGTTTTTTTTCCCATGCATTTTATCATGTAATTACCAATTAGTAAATTTGTTAGCCTAGTTATTGCTGCTGTTGTAAATGATGACAATAAAAGCCATGATTTTGCAAGAATAACCAAGACCAGGTCATGTAGGAAGATTGGCAACTTCAAAGATTATTCAGCACTTAAAGAAAGGTCTTTGTAACACAGGCAATCTCAGCTTCAAATTCTTCTTAACTCTATCCCTGTTTAAGTAGTCAAGCAACTCTTATTGGAACCTATCTTTTCCTTGATGGTTAATGCCACTAGCAGTGCTTCATTAAGCTGCTTCTTCCAGAGTCTTTTTTTCAATGCTTTTCCTAATGCAGATGTTTTCCCTCTTCAGATAGGCTAAGCTATTCAATTCAGTTGATGAAATTTCCTCTGAGCTTCATATGTTCTGAGTCACTTGTTAGAAATTACAAAATAAAACATGTAAGACATCATCTTAGGTTGTTACACATCTTACCACATCTACATCAACCTTTTATTCTCTTGTCATGTTTAGTGGAAAGACAACCTAAAAAATTATTGTGGAACTTCCTTGTTTTATTATTTTCATTTGTCTTCAGTGAAACTAAAAAAATAAAAACTGTTTGACATATTCATCTCCATTTGTCCTCCTTATTTGTTCTTCTATATTATTCTTTTTCTGAGGCAAAACAGAAGAGGAGGAAAGAGAAGGCTGAGGGTGGAAGGAGGAAAGGAAAAGGTAGAAGAAAAGCAAAACCCAGGAGAAAATAAAAAGAGTTTTGATACTTTTTTGTGATATCTTTTAACTTGAAAAAAATATCCTGTTTAAGGAGTTTACAGTTATTCCATATGGAATAATAGTAGTTTTATCTTTAAAAAAAAAAAAATCTACCGTTTCTAATGTAAATCAGCATAGCTCCACCAAGGTCGATTGAGGACAAGTTATGCAAACTTTAGCCACTGTATTAGCCCATGCTTAATATGTTTTAAAATGCTTCATCTGAGTTGACAAGGTGGGCATATGATATCTCAGCTACCAGACTGAAGGGCTGTGGCCTTCAGCCTTCATCTCTGTCTCCTCACTGTCATATTTCACTCACAATCTTACTGCACCCGACTTAGATTAACAGCCCTTTTTTGTCAATAAAGCATCCAGCATATTAAAATGTTATGTATAAATTATAAGAAATTTGACCCCATTTCAACTAAAAAATTATCTTTTTTTTTTTTTTCAAAATCATAGCCAATTTTAAAACCAGGCAGTTTAAGATTTTTGAAATGTATTGTGGATGTGGTAATGACTTCTGTGCAGTCAGATATTTTTGTATATATTGAAAAAACTCGACAAGTTTCTATCTCGCATTTCATAAATCAGATTTTTCTGTATACAAAGCACATGTCAGAAATGAGTATCTAAACAACATGCCAGTTGGCTTCTCCATGTGGCAGCTTGTAAACAAGAGTATTTGAGGACTGCGCATTTGTGACATGATGACATGTAATGCAATGCACAAACACCAGTTATTTGGAAGTATCCTGTTCCCTGACAATGAAAATAAATGATACATCATGCTCGCATTGCTATATCACAGTTCAGCTGGTGGAACTTTCCAAATTCAGGTGGTACTGTTGTTTTTTTCCAAATAGGTGTACTGAGACATTAAATATTTTATTAGTGACCCATCTGCATCAGAGTGATATGTCAAAACTGACATGGTTTTGTGCATTAGTCTTTGTGCAATAATCTTCAAGCTATTTGGAATTTTTTTTCCCCACATAACATGGTGTAGTGGAGGGTTTCCCTGCCCATGGCAGGGAGGTTGGAACTAGATGATCTCCGAGGTCTCTTCCAACCCAAACCGTTCTATGATTCTACGATTCTATGTTAATTGTCTCCATCAGAGTCTGGTTGTACTGAAACCAGTGAAACATTTTCCACTAACTCTGGTGGGATCAGGAATCAGCTGTCAGAGGACAGGCGAAGAGTAATGCTGCCTGCTGAAGCTGAGCTGAAACCATGCTGTTGCCAAACGGGGAACTCGTATTCTTGCTTCCACCGATGGCCATATTTCTGGTTGTATCTTTCAAGCAGGCGTAGTGACCATGTAGCTGTGCAGAAGGCAAGATCAGCTTGCTGATCCGCCTGAAAAGTGTCACAGGAAAGAAAAAAATGATTCATCTCGTGATAATTGCTAGGAGAAGCGGTGTCAGCTCTGTTGTTCACAGAATAGTTTCCAAGCTGTGAATCGACATCAGTGAGATATTTAAATTCAATACAATAAGAACTGAGAACACAAAATGCAGTACCACGAAGGTATTTTATTTCATGAAAACCAAAACAAATGGGCTGAATCTTGTGGAGAAGATATAAAGGCACATTATTACATTTTTCCAATATAAATGGAGCTGGAAAAGGCTAAAGAAAATCCATGTTTAAAGCACAAAAGGCTGAGCAGGATATAGGAAGAAAACTGGAATGAACTAAAAGTAGTTGTTATCTGACTGAATGGCTACTTCAATAAGCATTGCAGCGCAGAAGCTTTCAAGCAGGGTTGAGGATCAGCAACAGGCCTAACATATTAGTACATCATAAAGTACAGTGCACGAAAGTAATTTAAAAACCTCAAGCCTTTTTACTATTACTTAGTCAATGATGTAGTTTCTTTTAACATTTTATCCATTTTTTGTTTGTTGTCAAGCCTGCAAGTACATCAAACGTTTATAGGATGTTCTATAAAATTATTTCTTGTTGTTCTTTTGCTAATACATCTCGTAAAATAGTGTTGCATTTATGTTTGTGTCTTGTTATTTTCTGCTCCATATTCATTTTTGTGAAATCAAGAAGTGCCAAATAAGAAAAATACCATTAATGAACTGTGCAAAAGGAAAGTAGCTTCCTAGTGTGATGTTCTGAGGGGAAAACTGGTTTTATTCCCCAGATGTTCCCATAAGTCAAAGTAATCATGGAAATATCTGATCCTTATATTCTTAATTTGCTTTCATAGGTTACAAAATCTGTTACTTTCAGCATAATGCTAACAGTGGTTCCAACTGCCTATATCTTATTAATTAAAACAGAGTAAGTTCTTTTTCCTATCTAAATTAAGTGATTAAGAGCATTATAAAGTAAATGCCAGACTCCAGATTCTGATGTTCCTGAAACTTCTTTATTTTAAGGATTTTAATAAATTATTTATTACAGAAATATAGTTTTCTTCCTATTGTATCAACACACTCATTGATGTTTTCTCTTTACAGTGGATGTCCAGAATCCCAAATTGTGTCTATTTTTTTTTTTTGTAGTTGAAATGTTCTTTTGCTGCTTTTTAAAGTCTGACTGTCTTCCTAGTGTCTTTCTGTGGACTTTCTGCAGTTCAGACTTATTTGTTTAATGGATAGTTTTGCATACAATTTTGTTTTCCCAGTTACGCATCCTTTGCATAGCTAGTTTTGTAATTGTTTCAAAAGAAGAAAACAAACTTGAAAAACTCAGTGAAGCTATCCAGTTACATGACTATCAAATAGAGAAACACAAGATCAGTCAGTGAAGCGAACGTGGCAAGTAAAATATAACCAAGACTTCAGTGGAACATTTGACAATGTGTTATTCAGTTTTACATGGATTGGTAAAGGTCACCTGGACCACAAGCACTCTCCTAAACCAAGGATGAGAAAAAATGTCTCAGGCTGGAAGGAACATTGGGGGACATGGAGCACTATTCTGTTCGATTTGGTATCTTGGTAAGTCATTTAGAAAAAGAAAAAAAGTTGTTGATTATTATCAATTAGCATCAATTTTGACATGGAAACATGAGAGAGGAAAGCAACAACGCAAATACAGGCCTGAAGACAACAAATGGCAGAATTCTTGGCCAAGTGCAACTCGGTGCTGTGAAGGCAATCAAGAACAAGATCAAGAACAACGTTGTTCCAGGGGTTTCATTTCTGAATGAAAGCTGGAAGTGGCATCGGACAAGTATATACAGCAAAAGACCAATGCAATTTTGAATAGGAGAGATACAACATAAGAGATCAACGTGTATTACTCTTCTTTCCACAAGACTTTTGTGATTTGAAATCGTTTGAAATACTGATTTCAGTTTTATCTCGATAGCAGAGAAATAATAAGGGAATTTACAAAAGAACAGAAAGCTGACAGATTAAAAGCTACTATTTCAACAGCAAGATGTAAAAACACACAAAAAATCAAACAAACAAACAGATGAAACTGTTACTGATTATCCTAATTAATAATCTCTCGAGGAGTGGAGTTAGTCAGCTCCCTAAGGTTTGGATCCCAACGTTTGACGTTATGTGTTTACAGTTTCAGAGATTAAAATTGTCAGCAAGAAAGAGAATATTGACCATGTTTATTGTGCTTCCTGGTTATCCCATTCTCAAAATTTGCCAGATGCTTGTGTGTTCTTTTAAAACAGGTTTAAATATTCAGGATTGATAGACAATTGAAATATGTAAGTTGAGGAAGCTCTACAACAGCAAGAAGGGAACTAAAGTAAAACCCATTAGATAAAACCAAAGAAAACAGATGACATTTTAAAATATAAAATTCATTTGCTAATTATTAGCAAACACTTAGTTACTGATATCTACATGGCAGCATAAATCATTGCTTTGAACATTTAAAAGTAGATAGGAAAAGACATGGAAAAATCAGTGATTAATTCTGTATTGGTTGGATGTATTAGGATGGCTAATAAAATAGGGGTTTAATATCTAAAATCTGTACTGCATCCAGGAAATTGAAACTGCATATACATGCATGCAAGGTACGCTGGAATTTGACCCTATAACTGGTAAAATCCAATTACTTCAATTTGGCAAGACAATCCCAAAGTATTCTATGCTGCATGAGAATGAAGACTATAAATAAGTAATGTATTTATTTTTAAATAAATAGGAAAGAGTACATTTTCCCGTATTCCTAAATGCTCATAAATCATTGTGATTTACTGTGTCAGTCTTATTTTTCAGTTCTGCCATCTATTTCAGTTCAGTTTAAAGGCTGTGCATATGGAGAGACTGACTACAAGATTTTCAGTCTCTGGAAATACAAATCTGCTGGAAAAAAAATTCTGGAGGCCAAGCTTACCTCTTTCCCTTCAGGAAGAAGTGGCAGCACTTTTAATTGGGCATTGACCCAGTCAAAACTGCATTCTGTTTATTAATTCAGCATCTATGGGATATAAATGTATAAACCTTTGTATAACGATGTGTGTTGAGGATTCACTGGAAGGAAAGCAAATAGCAGGGGTCAATTGTAACATTTTACATAGTTTTCGATGCTGTGGAGGTGGGTAGCTTAGTTGGAGGTTACCCTGTTGTAAGAAGAGACCAAGAAGCACACAAAACTGGTCATCGGTTAGCATTTCTGCTGACCGGAGTGCTGGGAGTGAATAGGGAGACCGGAGCAGAATTTCAGCTTTATAGTGTGTTTTCTATAAAAAGCTCCCTTTTGATGTCTCTCTCAGTTTCATTCTGCTCATTTTTCATATCAAAGCTAAAACTTCCTTTCCCTTCCTCCATTTCACATCAGTTTGCAGCAGAGTGAATTAACTCTTCCAAACCAGGAGTCGATAACATCTTGCTTCAGGAGATGCCTAATCACTGTGATGAATTGTCCTAAAAAATCACAGACCTTTACAGATGACATTTTCATTTGCAGTAAGTTGAAGATGGGTTTAGCAAACAGCTGCTTTCCACAACAGCTAGGATTAGTCATCTTATTCTTACATCAAGCATAAAGTAGTTATTTTATATGGGGAATTATGAAACAGTCAAATAATTCTGGATTATTGATCTATTTGTCTGCTGGGAGGTTGTGAGTGAAAAATCTTTTGCTCTGTTGTTCTTAATTCAGGTGCCATTAGTGTAGAGGCTACTCTAGGATCACTGTGAATGAAATTGATATAATGCCCACAGTGCTGAAAAAAATGTTTCTTTTCCAAATAAAAATAAATGGAAGTTAACACAGAAAAAAAAAAAAAAAAAAAAAGTAGTGTTTGGTAACTTAGAAACCACAGTGTTTTACAGTAGCTACATCAATCAAGAGCGGCTATAAAACATGGCTTAAGACCTTGTAGAATTGTACTTAATACTTTAGACATAAACAGCCTAACTACAATGTAATCAGTAATTATTACCCTGCCTTCTAAAGGCTCTATATGCACTTATTTTCTTTGACTATCATCATAAAAGATAGACTAGCTCAATTTTATGTGTGGTACAAATATGCTTTTTCTGATTTCACAATAATTGCCCATGGTCATTTAATTTGTCACTGTGATTGAGATCTTTCCTCATTTACACTTCCAAAGTCCTATTGACTCGATGTAACAGTAGCATATTGTGTAACTATGAAAATTAGTGCAGGGTATGACGCAGTAAATAGCATTTGCAATAAAAAGTGGAATGTAATTTGCCCTGATTTATACCCAACTACTCAAGAGTGCTTTGAGGTAATTTCTACAGTATGTTTTTCTATATTTTATTTTCTATATTTAGAAAAACATACTGTAGAATTTTTCTATATTTAGAAAAACAACAAAGTATCTTTTATAACAATGAATAAGGAACTACAGAAATCTTCCAGCTCAGTGCAGGTGTTTACAGCTTTTTGCCTCAATCCTGATTTACGTGGTGCCAGTTTGCATAATGGACGAGCCACCTTCCAGCACACACCTTTCGGGAGTGCCCGGCTGAAGCCCTGGAATGCACCTGCCTCCCTGCATCAGATCACGCTCCTGCTACATCCCCTTTCTCGCTCCTCTGCTGTACTTTGCTGCCTGTTTTAATTTCTTTCACCTGAAGAGCAAAAGCAATTTAGCTTTTTAATGCTACTACTTTTTTTAAAGAATTCGTCATGTTTCTCTTTGTGGCTGAGTAGTTCTAGATGTCAGTTCGAAGCCAGGCCAGAGGTGGTGGTTTGGCCTGATGGCAGCGACTGGCCGTAGGGTCCTGCCCTTCATTTCCCAACCAGCTTTACGCGGCCGTGCTCATGGACAACCGCGGGGACAGAGCATCGCTCCCAACTGGGCGACCCGTTGTCAGGGAGCCTTCTGTGGGGGCACGCAGAATATTTCTTTAAATGAAGTTTGTTCAGCGTAATTTAGAAGTGATTCGTTTTCAAAATCCCCCTTTATTGGTACGTATATCTGTATTTAAAACGAGTGACGAAAAGGGAGGGACTGCTGGTAACGGTCACAGCTGGCCAGGAGAGCCTTTGCAAAAGGCAGGCACACATGCAGGCTGTGCCCAGGGGAGCTGTGCAAATTCAGGAGCGAGGAGGAGGAGTAGGACTGAATCCATATCACCCATCGAAGGGGGACGAGGTGCCCCAGGCTGCTAGACCCAGGCGGGCGGGCAACTCGCTAGAGAGAGAATCCTAAAGGTCCCTCAAAAAGCGGGTCTTGGGACGTGTGGGTAAAGGAGAGGGTAGAGACTTCTGGGAGACAGAAATGTGAGCAGGCACCATGACCTGTGTTGGAGAAAAGGACCTCACAGATTGGACCTCACAGATGTACGTGTGGTTTTTGTGTATGTTTGGGGTGTCTTTCTCTAAGTGCTCTGGATATCTCAAATGGGAATGATGAGGGAAGAAACAGGAAGAGCCAGCACATCAATACCTGGCTCTGAGCCTGGTGTTGCTGGCAGAATTTTGGGTTTTTGATCATGGGTCGATGTACATGATGCCAGGCCTGCTGGTGACAGCGTATGCCTGTCTCAAAGGGGGAAAAGGATCTTTGCACAGGAGTTAGCAGGGCTCACTGAAAGAACTTTAAACTGGATTTGAAAGGGGAAAGGGATAAAACCAAGCTCGCTAGAGATAAGCCCGAGGGCAGCACACCAATGTTTGAGGGATGGTGTGCTAGTGGGACCCTTCATTCCACTGTCTCAGCAGAGGTAGAAGATGGAGATCCATGTGGCAGCAAAGATGCAAGGGTTTTTGATGTGTTAGAAAACACAGAAGCACCTGAGAATGATCATGTAGGAATTAGGGCTTCTTTCCCCAAAAAGGTGGTGGGATCAATAGCCCAAATGAAGTGCATCTACACCAATGCACACAGCATGGACAACAAACAAGAGGAGCTGGAAGCCATTGTGCAGCAAGAAAACTATGATATCGTTGCCATCACAGAAACATGGTAGAATGACTCGCACAGCTGGAGCGTGGCTATGGATGGCTATAAACTCTTCAGAAGGGATAGGCAAAGGAGAAGCAGTGGGGTAGCCCTGTATATTAGGAAGTGTTTTGACTGTCTAGAGCTTGATGATGGTGACAACAGGGTTATGTACAGGCAAGAATCAGGAGGAAGGCCAACAAGGCAGATAACATGATGGGAGTCTGTTACAGACCACCTAACCAGGATGAAGAGGCAGATGAAATATTCTATAAGCAGCTGGGAGAAGTCTCACAATCATTAGCCCTAGTTCTCATGGGGGACTTCCACTTACCAGATGTCTGCTGGAAATACAATACAGCGAAGAGGAAACAAGTCCACGAGGTTCCTGGAGTGTATGGAAGGTAACTTCCCGACACAGCTCGTCAGGGAGCCAACAAGAGAAGGCACCCTGCTGAACCTTTTGTTTGCCAACAGGAAAGGACTTGTGGGTGATGTGATGGTTGAAGGCCGTCTCAGGCACACTGATCATGAAATGATAAAAGTTTTTGATTCTTAGAGAAGTAAGGAAGGGGGGCAGAACTGCCACCTTGGACTTCTGGAGGGCAGGCTTTGGCCTGTTTAGGAACCTGGCCGACAGAGTCCTTTGGTAGGCAGTCCTGAAGGGCAAAGCAGTCCAGGAAGGCTGGACATTCTTCAAGAAGGAAATCCTAAAGGGGCAGGAGCAGGCTGTCCCCATGTGCCGAAAGACAAGCCAACAGGGAAGAAAACCAGCCTGGCTGAACAGAGAGCTTTGACTGGAACTCAGGGAAAATACTGTGTTTAGTTTGGGGCCCCGCACTACAAGAAAGACATTGAGGTGCTGGAGCATGTCCAGAGAAGGACTAAGAAGCTGGTGAAGGGGCACAAGTCTTATGTGGAGCGGCTGAGGGAACTGGGTTTGTTTAGCCAGGAGAAAAGGCGGCTGAGGGGAGACCTTATTGCTCTCTACAACTACCTGAAAGGAGGTTGTAGCAAGGCGGACATCGAACCCTTCTCCAAAGTAACAAGCGATAGGACAAGAGGAAATGGCCTCAAGATGCACCAGGGGAGATTTAGATTGGATATTAGGAAAAATTCCTTTACCAAAAGGGTTGTCGAGGATTGGAACAGGCTGCCCAAGGAAGTGGTTGAGTCATCATCCCTGGAGGTATTTAGAAGACATGTAGATGCAGTGCTTAGAGACATGGCTTAGTGGTGGACTTGGCAGTGTTAGGTTAATGGTTGGACTCAACGATCTTCAAAGAGAGAAGAGAGGACTTAAGAGCCATCTCAGGCCTCTGGAGGCACCTTATGACATCAAATGTTCGAACTCTTCAGTTTCTCCACGACAGACCTTTATTTACATAACTATGATGGACAACCTGCAATCTATTCAAACTGTGCTCACTTCTACCACCTGCTTAGGGCAGTCACCTGCATGGAAACTGCTTATGTGTTTTACCTATGTCCACATGATTCCAAGTATGAAATGATGCCCCTGGTTTCTCTTTGAAGTTCAATGGTGCACTTCCGTTCCTTATTTCAACATTATAATTGCTTGAGCAACTATCATTGCAGTCTAGTGCTAGATACAGACCTCAGCACTGCACAGGAATCTCAGTATGAGTAAAGAATTTAAACAGATTTTACAAAATGCTATTTAAATGTTTTTGATGTCAGCACAAATTAATTTGCAGAAGTGAAAAGGCGTGATACTATATGTTAAACAGTGTTTGTACAAGACTGCCCTTTAGCGAACACAGTTACTCAGAGCAGACTGTGTCATTGCTGTATGTGTAAGGTACCAAAGGACATTTTTATGAACTTTGTTGGAAAGGAATAAAAATTCATTACTCATTTTTTTCTTCATTCTGTGGAAGATGCCATTTATTTTGTAAACAGAGAGCAGCTGCTTGCAGCACTAGACTTAAAAGTAGGAACTCTATCCGTTAACTAAGAGCATTTAATAAATTCACAATGTGAGTGCTAATGAATGAGTTGATTTTAGTATGTATCACATTTCACTGTAGAAACATCCTTATGTTTTGTCTGCCCACATTTTAATTTTATCCTCACTTGACATTCCCAGTAGGCAAGGCCAAAAGTAAACTGGGATAGCCAGTATTACTGATCCAGATAACAAAAAAAACAAAAAAAAAAAAAAAGAAAGAGAGACCTGGGATAAATCTGAGCCAGCTGAGAGAACAGAGAGATGCTTGAGCCCGAAGCAGTGCTCCCTGGCTGGTGAGGACGAAGCACAGGATCACCTACCCCACCCCAAAAGTATGATGGAGCAGTCAAGGCAGGCACTCACTGGAAACAAGCACAGCAAATTTCAGACTGAGAAAGAGAGACATGGGAGTAAGAAACAAGGAAGGAGAATGGGGATCAGATTTTCATCAGATTATCTGGCCTCTTGGATTTGCCAGTCCTGCTTGCCAACAGGGGAGGTCCCCTGTTCCCTGCTTCTTTATGCTCCTCCCCGGCCTGGCTTTGTGTGGTGAGGCAGCGACACTGTTCATTCAGGGACAAATTTGAATTCTTTGATCTTAGTATCCTAACTTCACATTTGCCGGGTAATTAAAAACAGACAAACATGCATGCACACGTTAAAACACAGCAATGTATTTACAAGGGTAATTGAGCTGTGATTAATTCCTCACATTTCATTACGAAATAATAAAAATCCATTGCAGGGCAATGAACGGATCCGTTTTTCCTCTGTTCTGCATAATCTGTAGCCAGACACAACTTCACAAAGCATGGGCAAACACTAACAGGACAATCTGGCAGTATTTCATACCTGCGTTGCACATGTGGAAGCGACAGCGCGAGCTGTAAGAACATTTACTATCAGAATACCAGCAGACCTTTTAAGTAAGTCTTACGTACGCTTCTGCCTCTGTGTGGGATAACGGCATTTCCTCTGTTCCCGAGATAAAGAGAAACTTCCTTCTCTCTCTTTCCATTCAAAACAGACACTACAGGGACAGAGGGATAATACCTTCTTGCTAGTGGTGCAAAGGCAGATATGGATTACCTCAGAATTATCCTTCTTGACAAATAGGTTGTGAGACCATCACTTAGTCTCTTGGCAGGTCCCAAGGGAAGAGGGTCTTTGCTCATGAGCTAGCAGGGCTCTTTGACAGGGCTTTAAACTAGACTATGAAGGAGGAGGGGGATAATACCAGGCTTGCCCGTGACAAGCTGGTAGCACCTGAAGAGCAGCAGAGAGAATTCCAGCCACTCCAGCCAGTAAGTCAGCTTCATCGGGGGCCCAACTTAAATCCCTCTACGCAAACGCATGTAGCATGGGGAATAAACAAGTGTTAGCGTTGTGTGCACACCTGCAGGGCTGTAATGTTATTGGCATCACAGAGACGTGGTGGGATGAATCCTATGGAAACTGCTTATGTGTTTTACCTATGTCCACATGATTCCAAGTATGAAATGATGCCCCTGGTTTCTCTTTGAAGTTCAATGGTGCACTTCCGTTCCTTATTTCAACATTATAATTGCTTGAGCAACTATCATTGCAGTCTAGTGCTAGATACAGACCTCAGCACTGCACAGGAATCTCAGTATGAGTAAAGAATTTAAACAGATTTTACAAAATGCTATTTAAATGTTTTTGATGTCAGCACAAATTAATTTGCAGAAGTGAAAAGGCGTGATACTATATGTATCCTATCCCTATCCAGGGCTCAGTGCTGGGTCCAGTTCTGTTTAACATCTTTATCAATGACCTGGATGAGGGGATTGAATGTACCCTCAGTAAATTTGCGGACGACACCAAGCTGGGAGGCTGTGTCGATCTGCTCGAGGGTAGGGAGGTCCTTCAGAGGGATTTGAACAGACTGGATCGTTGGGCTGAGGCCAATGGCATGAGCTTTAATAAGGCCAAGTGCAGGGTCCTTCACTTGGGGTATAAAAACCCCAAGCATCGCTATAGGCTCGGGGAGGAGTGGCTGGAGAGCTGCCTGGCGGAGAAGAACCTGGGGGTCTTGGTTGACTACCGGCTTGATATGAGCCAGCAGTGTGCCCAGGTGGCCAAAAAGGCCAATGGGATACTGGCGTGTATCAAGAATAGTGTGACCAGCAGGAGCAGGGAAGTGATCCTGCCCCTGTACTCGGCACTGGTGAGGCCGCACCTGGAATATTGTGTCCAGTTTTGGGCCCCTCGCTTTAAGAGAGATATTGAGCTCCTGGAGCGAGTCCAAAGAAGGGCGACTAAACTGGTCAAGGGGCTGGAAAATAAAACTTATGAGGAGCGGCTGAGGGAGTTGGGGCTGTTTAGCCTGGAGAAGAGGAGGCTGAGGGGAGACCTGATTACGGCCTATAAATACTTGAGAAAAGATGGTGGGGAGGTAGGGGAGGGGCTCTTTACATTAGTGATGGGTGATAGAACAAGAGGAAATGGGCATAAGCTTAGTCAGGGGAGATTCAGGTTGGATGTTAGGAAGTATTTCTTCTCTGAAAGGGTTGTCAGCCACTGGAATAAGCTGCCCAGGGAGGTGGTTGAGTCCCCATCCCTGGATGTGTTTAAGAATAG
Source organism: Tauraco erythrolophus (assembly GCF_009769465.1). Classification (NCBI taxonomy): domain Eukaryota; kingdom Metazoa; phylum Chordata; class Aves; order Musophagiformes; family Musophagidae; genus Tauraco; species Tauraco erythrolophus. Next base: position 38,088,173 of record NC_141465.1, read on the forward strand.
GGTGGATGAGCTACTTGAGGATATGGTTTAATGGGGATTAGGGATGGTTGGACTCGATGATCTCTACGGTCTTTTCCAACCTAGAAATCTATGAATCTATGAATCTATGAATCTATGAATCTATGAATCTATGAATCTATGACTGGAGTGTTGAAATGGAAGAGTATAGGTTCTTTAGGAAAGATAGGCAGGGGAGATGAGGAGGAGGTGTCACCCTCTATGTCAGAGATCAGCTGGAGTGCACAGAGTTCTGCCTGGGGATGGATGAGGAGTCGACTGACAGCTCACGGGTCAGGATTAAAGGGAGAGCAGGGACAGGTGACATTATAGTGGGGGTCTGCTACAGGCCACCGGACCAGGAAGACCGAGCGGATGAGGCCCTCTATTGACAGATAGGAGCAGCCTCACATTCACGAGCCCTGGTCCTCATGAGGGACTTCAACCACCCTAACATCTGTTGGAGGGACAGCACGGCAGGGCTTAAGCAATCCAGGAGGTTCCTGGAATGCGTTCATGGTAACTTCCTTCTCCAAGTGATAGAGCAACCAATGAGGAGAGGTGCTATGCTGGACCTTGTTCTCACTGGCAAAGAAGGGCTGGTGCATCCCAGCAAAGAAAGCTGGTTAATATTCAAGGATCACCTCCTCCAAGCTCAGGAGCAGTGCATCCCAACAAAGAGAAAGTCAGGTAGGAATACCAGGAGACCTGCATGGATGAACAAGGAGCTCCTGGACCAACTCGGACACAAAAAGAAGGCCTACAGAGGTTGGAAGCAAGGACAGGTAGCCTGGGAAGAATACAGAGCAATTGTCCAAGCAACCAGAGATCAGGTTAGGAAAGCTAAAGCCCTAATAGAGTTAAATCTGGCCAGGGACATCAAGGGCAACAAGAAAAACTTCTATAGATATGTCAGTGATAAAAAGAGATCTAGGGAAAATGTGGGCCCTCTCCAGAAGGAAATGGGGGACCTGGCTACCTGGGATATGGAGAAGACTGAGGTACTCAATGACTTTTTTGCCTCAGTCTTCACTGGCAAGAGCTCCAGCTGCACCGCCCAAGTCACTGAAGGCAAAGGCAGGGACTGGGAGAATGAAGAACCGCCCACTGTAGGAGAAGATCAGGTTCGAGACCATCTAAAGAACCTGAAGGTGGACAAGTCCATGGGACCCGATGAGGTGCATCCGCGGGTCCTGAGGGAACTGGCAGATGAAGTTGCTAAGCCGCTATCCATCATATTTCAGAAGTCATGGCAGTCTGGTGAAGTTTCCACTGACTGGAAAAGGGGAAACATAGCCCCCATCTTTAAAAAGGGAAAAAAAAAGAAGATCCAGGGAACTACAGGCCAGCCAGTCTCACCTCTGTGCCCGGCAAGATCATGGAGCAGATCCTCCTGGTGACTATGCTAAGGCTAGAAAATAAGGAGTGATGGTGTGATTGGTGACAGCCAACATGGCTTCACTAAGGGCAAATCCTGCCTGACTAATTTGGTGGCCTTCTATGATGAGGCTATAGCACTGATGAATAGGGGAAGAGCAACTGACATCGTCTACCTGTTATTCAAAGCATTTGATACTGTCCCACACGACATGCTTGTCTCTAAACTGGAAAGACATGATTTTGATGGATGGACCACTCGTGGATAAGGAATTGGCTGGATGGTCGCACTCAAAGAGTTGTGGTCAACAGTTCAATGTCCAAGTGAAGGCCAGTGATGAGTGGTGTTTCTCAGGGGTCGGTACTGGGGCCAGTGCTATTTAACATCTTTGTTGGTGACATGGACAGCGGGATCAAGTGCACCCTCAGCAAGTTTGCAGATGACACCAAGCTGTGTGGTGTTGTGGACACGCTGGAGGGAAGGGATGCCATCCAGAGGGACCTTGACAGGCTGGAGAGATGGGCCTGTGAGAACCTCATGAAGTTCAACAAGGCCAAGTGCAAGGTCCTGCACGTGGGTCGGGGCAATCCCAAGCACAAGTACAGGCTGGGTGGAGAATGGATTGAGAGCAGCCCTGAGGAAAATGACTTGGGAGTCCTGGTGGACAAGATGCTCAACAGGAGCCAGCAATGTGCGCTTGCAGCCCAGAAAGCCCACTGTCTCCTGGGCTGTATCCAAAGAAGCGTGGCCAGCAGGTCGAGGGAGGTGATTCTGTCCCTCTATTCTTCTCTTGTGAGACCCCACCTGGAGTACTGCATTCAGCTCTGGGGTCCCCAACATAAGAACGGCTTGGACTTGTTGGAGTGAGTCCAGAGGAGAGCCACGAAGAAGATCTGAGGGCTGGAGCACCTCTCCCATGAAGACAGACCGAGAGAGTTGGAGTTGTTCAGCCTGGAGAAGGCAAGGCTCTAGAAAGACCTTCTAGCAGCCTTCCAGTACTTAAAGGGGGTCTACAAGAAAGCTGCAAAGGGACTTTTTACAAGGGCATGTAGTGATAGGACAAGGGGCAAAGGCTTTAAACTGAAAGAGGGGAGATTTAGATTAGATCTAAGGCAGAAATTCTTCCCGCTGAGGGTTGTGAGGTAGTGGAACAGGTTGCCCAGAGAAGTTGTGGATGCCCCATCCCTGGCAGTGTTCAAGGCCAGGTTGGATGGGGCTTTGGGCAACCTGATCTAGTGGAATATGTCTCTGCCATCGCAGGGTGGTTGGAACCAGACGGTCTTTAAGGTCCCTTCCAACCCGAACCATTCCATCATTTTATGATTCTGTGATTCTAAGTCTGCCTTCATCCAAGGAACCCTGAGCAACTGCTGCGTTCTCTCTACCACTGACTACAGGTACACATTTTCCTTTCCGTTTGTTACCCTGTGCATCTCAGAGTGTTTTAATCCGTCTGGTACAAGGTATGTAACTGCAGAGAGCAACACAGTTAGGGGGCCTTATCTGCTACTTGTTCAGTTAGCTCAGTTAAACACAGAAGCAGCTGCCAGCTCTTCTACCAAAGCCACAACCCATCTGCATGCAGCTCTAGTTAAGAAGTTCTTCTGAAATATCCCTTCTGTGCTAAATATACTGATTCCCTGATGGCATCTTGCACCATTTGCTCCTGCCCCCAAATTTGTGCAATGGTAGCATCCAGTTTTGCTCCTCTAACATTTGGGGAGGCAGGGAAAAGCAAAAAGAGGAAAAAAAAAATGTATTTTTAGTTCCTTTTATTGCATTTCAGTATGATCATGTTCTGGTTTTAAAGGAAATGTAACTGAAATGCAATGTGGTTTTCGAGTTAGGAAAATGTTAGATAAAAATTAACATTTTAAATCAGGGAAATTATTTGTGAATGAAAATACTTTCTTCTTGTGGCTTTTCAGAATCACCTTCCCTTTGCCTTCAGGGTAGCAAGAACAATTTTCAGGCCAAAACAATCTTTGAATTCTTGTTCTTCCCGAAGAAAACTAGTGGGTGGGTTTCTGTCTAGGGCCTAAACCAGAAATTTGCCTGAGGGTTTAGCTTCAGTTCAGCTTTGGAGAGGCCACCATCCTGTCCATCCTGCCAGCTTCCAGCAAATAATGGGCAGGCAATGCCATGTGGCAGACGTAGGGATAGTGTTATACCAAAGTTGCTGCAATACCTGCTTTCCCACTGATCATGCTAGAAACAGTCTAGTACAACCCAAAAGGAAACAGTGGGAATATTCAACAAGAAAATACCCTGCATCAAGCTCAATGTTAGCTTTTTTTTTTTCTTTTTGCTTGTCTTTTTGCTGCAACTAAGGAAGAGGTTTCTGGTTTTTAGTTTGATTAACAAATATGAACAAAATAGTCGCTTTCAGTCTTTTGGGCAACTGGAGCTGGCAACGTAAGTGCACCATACCAAGCCAAGCAAGGAAGGGTTATAGAATATGTCTGGGGAAAAAGAAAAATGCTTTCTCAGCCCTCCTTTCAAGCCCCACCTCTGCCTGTTTCCATGTTTGGAACCTACAGCCTCCATAGGGTAGGGACCGATGGCATTTGTTCCCTTAGGTTCAGGATGAGTTTGAGAGACTCCATTGTTCATTGGACTCTAGAAAAGGGAATTATTTTCAGCATTATTTCCAAAGCAGAAGAGTAATTTGAGTTGATTTTGAATTATGAACCAGGGAAAATATGTTGGAAGAGTACAAGCTGTGAAAGTGTTGGTTGGCTGCAGCCCGTGCCTAGAGGCAGTGTTGGTCTGCCCTTGCTCGGGGTCTACTCATGCCACTGGCAGGTGGCCCAATAAAATCCCAGAGACCACAAATCTGAGACACAGGAATGGGGCTGTGTCTTTTCTTGATGTGTTTCCCTCCACTAAACCCGTTTTCGGGGCAGATCTGATCCCTTCTGCGACCCAGTGGCAGTGCAGCAACTCAAGCTGCAGCACAGGCATGAGGAAAGGCCAGTAAGCCACAGCGAAGAGTCAGGAACAAGTGGCTGCTCCAAGAGAGGGCAAGCACCAGGGAGGCTGGCTTCCCTGCTGGAAGCAGAGCTTTGCGAGGCTGCGTCTCAGGTTCCTGGCCTCATCTCCCTGGGAGCACAGAGACCTGCGACTTTGGTCCTCTGGAGACAAAGGTTTCCAATTAGATGTCTGCAACGCCCTGGGGTGAAGGTGTGAGAATATCCCAACAGGCCTGACTCATTTTTTAAGTGTACTGCACTTTACCACAATGAACCTGGATCCAAACCAATCCAAGGCTGGGAATACAACTTCCTATTCCTCAGTCAACAACCATGACAGAGTTCTTCATTCACGCCACCTTTCAAACCCCATGCTATGATCATACGATATCCCAAAAGTCAATGATTAACGAAAGATATTTCTGCAGGCCGGGAAACATGGAGCAGAAATTTCCACAAAGGAATCCTTCAGAAAAAATTACCCATTATTGTTTTGTTCATTTAAGGTATCTAGCTCGCCCTGATCACTATGAATTTGAGTTTTCACTCTTTAAATTATTTATCCTCTTAAATTCTTTGTTAGATATGTTGCAGATAAAGCATAGAGACCTCAACATGAGGGAGATCTGAGACAAAATAACACCTGAACCCAAATCCCAGGCTGTGGCTTTGACCACTGGGCCAACCTCCTCTACAATCTTGCTGGATTCTGGAGAAAAATAAACAGTTCATCAACAATCTAATAATGTAGATTTTACATTACATACATTTTTATATACACAGACACACACAATATAGAAATGCATGTAGACTTATTTCAGGTAATATTTATAACCTAATGGCATTTATATAATGGGTTATATAACATTTAAATTATACAAATGCATACATTTATGTGTATTTAAGTGTATTAGTATTATACTTAGTATGACACTGTAGAACTAGTATTTTCTACTTTTTCTCCTCTGTTCATTTCCCCACAAGAAAGCAGCTTCATCAGTAACTTATTTTGGCTGACATGCACCTATAAATGTGTAGCATTTATTTGCCATGTTGCTGCTCACAAAATGTTGCCATGCTATTGCACTCCTTTGTTTAAAGTTTTCCTCTAAAAGGCTCTCTGCAAGGGCTGTGTAGGAGGCTTTGCAGCAGGGAGGTTTGAAATTGCTTTTCAGAAAATTATTCTGAAAAGTCTGTCCTTTTCAAGGTCCTGGCCAGCTACACAGCTATTTTCCTCTTTTCATTTTCTTTACTTCTGCAGGACTGAATAATAGTCTCTATCCAGTATTTTATATATAAAATATATAGTTGAATCTCTACCATATACTTCTCTCTTTAGCAGCTTTTACTGGGCATCGAGGCACTTTCAGTGATTCTCCTCATGCCAGCATCGAATTCAGTCCCTTAGAGACCAGCCAATTTAGGGACCAATTCTACCTCCATTACACTCATTGCGCGTTCTTTTTATTGCATGTAGTCCCCCAGATGTCAACAGTCTCTCATATTGGTAAACTGATACCATCTATGTCAAAACCTAGTCTTCAGCACTTGTTTCTTGCTCACCTGTGATGCCAAACAGCCTCACGAGGTATCTCCAGGAATACTGACCAGCCAGCATCAGTACAGCCGCCAGTCCCCTGGCACAAAAATCCCTCCAGTTTTGACAACAGCCACGGAAAGGACAACCAAACACCCTGAGCACCAGCAGTCTGCATGGGGTTTTACACTCAGCCCATGTCAACAAAGTATAAAACATTGACTTACAGTCAAGTTTTTTTACCAAATGTTGTAAAGTAGGTGTTTCACCTGGTTGGCAGCCAGGAGTTTGGTCCTACACTCCTAACGGAGAGGAGCCAAATGGCCCACAAGTGAAAATCCTCACCTGTTTCAAATTGCGCTGGCTCCTTTATTCATGGAGGCCAGAAGCATCCTACACAAAACTCAGCACCGATCTGGACCCTGCACACCCTCCCAAGGCTATTCAGCCGTCTGAGCAGCAACACTTTCTTCAGCCTGCTCACCCAGGAAACCTACCTGTGTTCAAAAGTCCTTGCAGGATCCATCCTTGGTTATGCTGTGGCACAATGCATTTCACACAAGCACAGGAGCAATCTCAAAATTTTTGCATACATTGACATATATGTGAAAAAATGGATATTTTCCCTTGTTCCAGGCACTTGGACTATAAATCCGTAGAGAACTTGAGTAAACATAACTTTCTTAGTATGTTAAAAAGTTCAGACTGTGGAAAGGAGACATTTCTGAGAAACAGACCTTAGTCTTTGAAATAATTAGACTGAGCTGAACAGATTTTTGGCATTATTTGTAAGCCAGTCATTGTTCAGCCTCTGTACTTAGAAGAGCAATTATGACTCCTTTGGAAACATCCTTAGCTGAACTCTTAAAATAATAAAAACACTCCTCCGTAAGACCACATCAACATATGGTTTTCGTAACGACAGCACAAACAAATCACCCACTCATCAAACACATTTAGGAAGAAGACAGGAACAAACAGAACAAACCAATTTTCTAAAGATTACTTGCTGGTCCTGATCAATCAGAGGAAAAAAAAAATCTAAATTGAATTCAGGAACTGCCTACAGGACATAGAATACACGTAAAATATGCAAAATACAAATAAGCAAAAACATAAATACCACCAAACACTGTAAAGCAAAGTTTATAGATAACACGCTCTGAAGTTGTATTTCAAAAATATTGAGTTGCTGATGCCCAGTTTTATGATCCACTCACCAGTTTACTTTTTAACTTTAGTGATACATTGTGAGTAAGCAAGAAAGAGATAATGTACATGTACTCTAATGATCATCATCAGAACATCCTCCTTATTTTCACCACCCTCCTGGTAACTCCAGGGTGAGGTCCCAGCTGGCGGGTGATGTGAACCCCTGCTGTAGTTCCCTCTGGTAGATGCTGCTGCGTGGTGACTACATGGATGTCAACTACTTTGAGATTCATGGATCTCTACCACCTTTCTGTGGCTCCAGCCAGCTTGGCGTAGCTCTGTGGTGCGTACTGACGAGTTAGTATCACTTTGGAGAAGCGGAGTCCCAGAGCATGTCTATCTAGGCCTTTGGAGCTTAATACTGATAGAGAAAATCCTCTGGCAACACAAGCACCCACACTTTACAGAAGCCTGGTCTTGGGGCAGTCCTGAAGGCATCCATGTCCTTAGAGATGTGGAAGTAGAGGTAAATGGACACAAAAGGGTTTTGAACTGTAAGTCACTCCTGATCTTACCTCTCATAACATACAGAAATGTACAAGCACACACACACAGGCCTATACTTTTTCATAGCTTCAATTTTCTCACCACTTTTGAGCACTTTTTAGGTACTAGTCAGGTTCTTCTGGAGCCTGGAATGACTCCTCTTCTCCTTTGGATCATGACATCTGTTTCTCTCTGCTTATTGCATCTTTTAATGCACATGCTGGAGATCGTGCCCAACAGCTGTTTCTCTGTAACCTCTTCCTCTGCAAGGTGACATACAGATCAGTCCTCCTGCATGACCTACGTCCGTGCAGCACATGTATGGTTTCCTGGGGCTGAGCACTGAGAAACAACTTGGCTGCCAGCAGTGGCCAGTGCAGTTTCCACACAGTCCCTGCGAAAACTTCAGCCAAATCTTGGTGAACAATAAAAAGGCAGCAAACAAGCTCCACATTCAAAATGGGGTTTGCCATCTGAAAAATATCCAGCAAGAGCCCCCAGTATGAAATAGATGTTAAAAAATGAGCATAAGCAGGTTCCTCCAAGAAGCAATCCTGCCTGCATGTAGGTCTGTTGTTTTTATTTGACCTCTTGTGAGTGAGTGTGTTCTGTGACTATAAGAATAGACTAGAAAACTCTACATGCTGGTTTTGATTCCAATTGGAAACTGGAGCAAGCAAATCTCCCACAGTCATCCTCCTCCAAGTAACTCTAGACAAGACTAAATGAGAACAATGTTAAAACACTGATGACTGAACTGGAGCCCTTGCTACCATGTTCTCACTGTTGCTGCAGCCTGTAGGACTGGGCAGATGGTGTCAGTGCCAGGAAATATATGGCAACCAAAACTTCTGCATGTAGAGCCAGAGTGTCTTGGTCATTGTCAATGCAATGAGTTAACGACAGGAAGAGAATCAAGGTTTCCTCCTCTAATCTCTACCCATGCCATTTTCAGGTCCAGTCAAACTCAGGATTGTTGCTGCTACAGATGTTTAACTCAGAATTATGTCCCAAATAGCTTCAGCAGACAGCACTGCCTCTGTCCTGCCGTGTGCTGAAAGCTCTGCATAGTAGTGCTTCTTCTTCTTTAGGGAGGTGTAGCTCTCACTCTGCTAAAATCATTGTTGAGTCCTTGGAGAGACCGTAAGTGCTGAAGATGATCAGTGGTGATGAGTCACAGGGGGTGGAACACTTCCATGGAAACAAATATTAATGAAAATCAGGCGGAAAAGGTGAACATTATCTGTCTTTGAACAGTTTTATCAGAGGCAATGTTCTGCTTCCAATTTTTGTCAAACTGTGTTGCTATTTTATCAGACATCAAGACTTGAGTATTTAAAAACGGGAAAAATCAACAGTGCTACTGGAAACAATGCTGTGATATAGTCTATTATTACTGAGCTTTGAAAGGTAACTAAATGACAGTCTGATTCTTTGGGGAATTTCTCAAGACTTAATCTTTGTTATAAAGAAATTATTTAAATTTTATTTTACATTGCCATTGTGAAGTTAGGAAAAGCCTTGGTGACGAAGTACCGTTACTCCATATGAGTGCAATAAGGAATGCCTCTCTAACTTGTCAGTCTGTCTAGCCAGTTGCCAGAGGCCTCAACCTTTGCAGGAAAATTACCTTTGGAAAACAAATCCAGTTCTCCTAACCTCAGGGCCGCTAAAGTAAGCTAGTCCTTTGGCCAGAGAAATGTTATTTTGAGATCTGTATCTAGGAAGGGGATACAGCCACAGGGAACGGGGCAGTTGGCGGCAGCCCTGTACTCTGGGAGTCTCATGTTTGACTGTGTTGGCCATGTGCACGTTTTCAGTTACCTGGGGCAAATTTATTGAGTTTTACTTCATCCAAACCAGGAAGCATAGAAGGGCTCTTCATAAGCTTGAGGTGAGCTGAGAGCAGCCAGGTGTTTCAATGACTACTACCTATGACTAGCAGAGCAGTATCTGATTGAAGGTTTTTCCTTGCCAGCAGTGATGACTCACATGAATTACCTTTTCTCTTTGTATACTGTCTAGTGTTTACTCATAACAGTGCTGTATTGTTTCTCATTTCTCGCAAGAAAATGAATAACGTTATTACCATATTTCCCTTCAGTTTAGGATTTTTAACCTTTTCTTGGTGCAGGGCTTCCCAAACAGAAAAGTCTGAAATTCTTTGGGCTCTTTGCCGCTCAGATGGCATTTCTGGAGGGTCCTCAACTTTTTAATTATGGATTGTTTCTAAATCTGCCCTGCCCAGTTTTTATCCTGTAACTGTTAGCTTTGTAAAAAGTTATGTAAAAGAGTTTTATTTTTCTCTTAATGGTTTATGTGCACTTAACACCACAGAACCTTAATAGGAACATCTGTTAAAACTGTGGAAGTGGTATGTGTGATTGATTCATCATCATAGCTTCTCTAAAAAAGTAATTTCTTACATTTTCTTGGCGAGACAGACTGCCAGAAGGTCCTCTGTCAGTTCACGTTCTCACTCTCTCCATTCGTTTGTCCGAATACTTGAGCTAACTCCTGAATATCTACAAGACATAATGAGGGAATCGGGTATTTGTCTCTAAAGGACAACTTAAAAATAAAATGTATCACTATATTCACGATCAGGGTTAAGAGCTGTTTAAATAATTTCTCTAAAATAATACAGTATTAGAGTCAGTTCCTTTTTTCTTAAATTTTATGATACAGATATACAGTAGGCCAAAGGTTACCTCCACAAAGTTAAAAACCTTATATTTTTCTACTTGCAACAAAACTGCAAACCAATAACACAAACTTTGCAGAACTCTCTTTTAAAAAACAGAAAGTAAGACAGTTTACTTATACATGAGAAAAGTATTTTATAAATGACTATAGTGGTTTAGCACAGCCAGCAGGCAGTCGCTCACTCACTCCTTCCCCTCTGTGAGGTGGAGAGGAGAAAAACGTAACAAAAGGCCTGAGGGAGATAAGAACAGGAAGGGAGCACCCGCCAACCACGGCCCCGGGGCAAAACAAACATTTGTCAGCTTGGGGACAAATCAGTTTAATTCGTTAACAGTTCATTCATAGAGGACAAGGAGAAACAAAGCCAGATCTTAAAAACACCTTCCCTCCACCCCTCCCTTCTTCCCTGCTCTGCCTCACCCCCCAGCAGTGCAGGGGGACGGGGAATGGGGGTTGCAGGTCAGTTCATCACACACTGTTTTTGCCGCTCCTTCCTCCTCAGGGGTAGGATTCCTCACACTCTTCCCCTGCTCCAAAATGGGGTCCCTCCTCACGGGAGAGAGTCCTCCATGAATTTCTCCAACGTGAGTCCTTCCTGCAGGATGCAATCCTTACCCATCAGATTGCTCCAGCACAGGCTTTTCCCACAGAGTCACAGTGTCTTATGTTGCAGCCACCCGCTCCAGTGTGGAGTCCCTTCCCGCAGACTGCAGATGCATCTCTGCTCCACTGTCAGTCTCCAGCAGCGTAGGGTCCTTTCCTATGGGAGACAGTCTCTACAAAGTCCTCTGGGCACAGGCATCTCTGCTTCAGCATGGGCTTCTCCACGGGCTGCAGGTGAGTCTCTGCTCCACTGTGTTTCTCATGGGCAGCAGGGGGGCCACCTGCCATCTCACCACAAGCTCCAGGGGAATCTCAGCTCCAGCACACCTCATCCCGCTCCATCTTCACTGACCTTGGTGTCTGTGTGGCCATTTCAGTGTTTCAGTCCTCTCTGCTGCAGCCATTCCAGGCCTGACCAGCCCCGCAAACCTCAGCAGTCCCAGAAGGACAAACTTGGCCCAGTGGGTGCTCCGGGAGCGGAGACCTTTAGAGCTCTCCAAGTCACACCACCGTGGCCATCTCCAGTCGAGTGACGGTGGCCCCATGTAGGCAGCCACCTGCCTGGGAGGCCAGGGCAGGGCAAGCTTGGCTCGGGTTCCTTTGTTCCCTTCTTAAATAGGGCATTCACAGAGGCACTGATTGGCTCGGCCCTGGCCAGAGGAGATGGGGGTCCAACCTGGCCAGAGACCAGTCCGACTGGTTTTGGAGCCCGAGAAGCTTCTGGCAGCTCTTTACAGGGGCTATCTCTGCAGCCCCTCCACAGCTACCAAACCCCACCACGCAAACACAGCACAATGATGAATTTCTTTTCAACAAGAATATGACGAGCTGAATCTTGTTGACACTTATATCACATTAAAGACAACCTTCCAGTGCCTTGCAAGACTTCCTGCTTTTTTTTCAGACTCTCAGGTCCCCTCCTTGCCCTTTATTTGCCTAAGTGACCACAACAAGCCTCAAATTTAGCTCAACACTCCAGTCTTTATTAAGCATTTTGACCGTGCAAGATTAACCTTCATGAGTCACAGTAGTCATCTCCTGCAGTCTGCTCCCACCGCTTAAGTATTAGCTACCTCCCAGGGAGATCCTAAAGCAATAATGAGCTCAACTGCACCAGACATGCGCTCTACTGCAAAATCCAGCTCCCCTCTCATCATGATCTCAGCGTTTGCCACACGCATGGCATACAGACCATCCAAATGCATTGATGGGATTTATACAATAGCATGAGGTCATGGTCAAAGCTCAGTTTTGCAGTCCAAGTCTAATAACAGATCAGAGGTGAGATCAAAAGATTAATGGATAATCAGCTTGCATTATTAACAATGCTGTAAATAAAACGAAGTGGAAAGATCAATCTTCCCCCTTAACTTTTTAATTTTATTTCCTTACTTTTCCAGGTTAGGGTCATGGGAATGTATCCTGTCACAGACAGTTACCTGACACTAACCACCGGTTTTGTTTAATAATTAAAATGCAGGTGCTGTGGATCCAGTGCATCTTGCTTTGAAGATGCCTTTGATGCTTACCTGTTAAAAACCTCTCACAGCACACTAAATTTAAGGTTTTTCTTTTTGTACCTATGAGTTTAATCCTTCAGCAAGGACAATTTAAACTCCTGTTAGTTAATCTAAACAACAGACACCCCTTTCACTGCCCTTTCCTCCTCTCCTTATATATGGATTGCAGTGGGAATTTCTAATTGAAATTTCAGTAGGATGAACAAACTAAGATGAAAGAGACTGTTACAGGATTAGAGGACTACATAATGGAAAAGCAGAACTTATATGATGATCATAAAACTGAAAAAAATTCTCATTAATAAATAACGTTTTATAAAGTTAAGGAAAGTGACAAAAGAAGGTTGAAGACAACCAATACAAGCATGAAGTAAAAAGTCTCATATGAAGATGGCACAAGACAGAAGGATATGTATTTCTTAACATTACTACTACAGGGAGGAGGATCTCCATTTTAACATCTTCCTAGTGCATCACAGTTCAGATTATGGTCCCTCTCTGCCAAGCACTCAAGAGCTGGGATAACTCATGGTGCAAGCTTTCACTCCTGCTCCAAAAACAATCTGGCAGCTGCTACAGAACAGTCGTAACCTCCAAGAGTCAGAGTCTGCTGCCTTCCCAAAGCAGCCCTTGGCCAGGATCTCAATGGACTGTGAACCCAAATCCCTTCCTGTATCTGACAAGACGTTTCTCTCCATCACTTGCCAGCCTATTGAGCTTTGAATAACAGCATGTCCAGTCAGGTTTTTGAAAAGGAATCATCCACTCCTTCTAATGTGTTTATTGTCAGGTTATTCAAACTGTATTTACTAGGGTAAATCTGCTGAGAATGTAAGTTTCATTCGCATATACGGCCTAGTGAAGATGGCCTGCAGTCTGTGTTGCCTTTAGGTTTTATAATTAACCACACAAGACAGTTAAAAATTCAAGTGTGAAGTGTGTGTGTCCCAGCTTGAAAGTCTGGTCAGCAGCACAAAAGAGCTGTAGGATTGGAGTCACGCAGCCTCTCCTCTGCTTTTTGTTCTTTGGGTTTCTTATCGTGTGGGGGTTTTTTTAGTATTCGCAAGCTATGTATCCCATGTATGTTCTCTTGCAAGCCATGGTAGTGAACTTGCTTGTCACAGGTACCTGGTCAGACAGTGGATGCACAGTCTGAACTTGCAGCCAGGGACTACAGAGCAAAGAGAGCAATTTTTCTGTACAGTTCTTCTGAATGCTAAAGGGAAACTCTTTGTTTCTGAAGAGCCTTTAAGGGTAAAGCAAAACTTGGACTGAGTTTAAGTTGCCTACCTTTCCTTGAAAAATTTGTCCCTGTAGATAGCCTGAAGGCACCAAGGTGTCTTAATTTGAATGGGCTTGGGGTTTTTCACACAGCTGCAGAGCTGGAATGACATGTGGTCTCCTTGGTAAAGTCTAACACAATTATGCCAAAGATCATGGTGGGGCTGGTCAAAAGCCCTTCAAAATATTCTGGATTGCTGGAGCCACCAGGTTTGCTGTCTCTGCACAGGTTGTGAAGTTTGCAGGAAGCACGAGCAATCCTGGTGGCGTTTTTCTGTGCCGGCATCAGGCCAATCCCGCAGCCAGTGCCTGCAGACCCCAGGCAGCCGTAAGGCACACTCAGCAGCCACCTGAGAGCAGCTGAGGACGTGGCTGTGGTTGCCAGAGACCTGCTGCACCCTCCACAACTGGCACCCCTTGGGAAATGTCTTGTGTTAGGAAGCGAGTGCGTCCTGATCCCAAAAGAGACATACCAGAGTCCCACAACCTGCTGAAAGGTCTTTTGCTGGCTTTTTCACCAACTCCTCCTTTTCAGCTTGTCACACTGCCCTGACTCGGCAAGAGGGGTGCAAAGGGAGGCAGGGCTGCCTGGTGTGTTTGTGGTACACGCAGGTGGGATCCAAAACAAGCACACGGATGGTCTTGCCAAAAATGCTGCAAAGGCTTGTGGACCAGACAATGTGTGAATGCACTTGATGAGATGTGTGGGTATCCTGAGAGTACAGCACTGTGGGCATGGCCAAGAGAAGGGTGCAGACGTAGCATTTGTACCAATGAGGAGAATGAGCCCCAATATCAGAGGGACCTCAGGACAGTGGCATTAAGCTTGGAGTAGTAGTTGGACCACTAATTGTGTGTGAGACACAGACACAGCCTAACAGGTAAGTCATACGACAACACTTAAACTTCAGGCGAAATTCAGTATCCAGCAGTTTGTCAATGCACACCTAAGTATTTAAGTTCAATTCAACAAGCAAACCACCGCTTTCTAGACTAGTTTCAGTCTCTGAGTTGATGTAAACAGAAGTTGCATGTAGAATATAATGCAGTTTCTAATATTAGTCTTAAAAAGGTATCGATCATATAAATCTCTCCATTCTGAAGGGAAATGAATATAATTGTTTGTGCAGACATAAGAAAAGTCATCTGGGAAGTACTGATGCACGATAGCTTAAAAAAAGTGAAAACAAATATTAAGAATTCAAGTAATAGAAAACAGAAGAATACCTCAGCCAGGAGGCTCATAATCCAAGTACAATCTTCTGGCCACCTCCCTTACTTTATTGGCACCTGACTTGGAAATCTTGCACAGACTTGAGATTGTCTCTGCCAGGCATGGGCTAAGAAATTTCAAGCACTGACTGAGACACAAAACGAGGTTTAAGGCTGAAAATCTTTTCTCTCTATTATCTCTTCTACAGCCTTATCCACGCAATGAACAAGAGAAGCGAAAGGTTGCAAGAGCTCCACAGGGATGCACTCAGCCACAAGAGTAAACAGTAGTAAAAAATTATCTGCCGGGATCTCCCCGAGAGACAGAAATAGAGCTGCTGAAAGCCATCTATACAAACTGCTGTAGGGTTTGCAACTGCATCAACAGTTGCGAAACTGAAAACAGCCAACAGGTCTGTCTGCGGTAGTCGAAGCACCTTCTCTGTTCTCCTGGCCAAGAGATCATCTGCCATAGCAACCAATATTGTGCAGGCATACGCTCAGCTGTAAACCCAGACTGACAAGAATCAGGAAGACTCAAAATATCCAGATAATGTGAACCTTTTCTAGAGATACCATGGAAGAGTTAGCTGGGATGCCTTCTGTACAGCCTTGGCATCCTGAAAGGAGCCAAGAAAGGAACTTTTTTAGTTTTGTAGCATGCTGCCTTCCACTGTGTAACACATTCCAAAGTCTTTTTTTTGGACAAACTGCTGGTGTTAGAAAAAAAAATTAATTAATTTATCAATAAAAGTCAACAAGCTTTTCATTATTGAGGAACTTGAAGGTGCACAAGTCCATGGGACCTGATGAGATCCATCCGCGGGTCCTGAAGGAACTGGCGGATGAAGTTGCCAAGCCACTGGCTATTGTATTTGAGAAGTCGTGGCGGTCTGGCGAGGTCCCCGATGACTGGAAGAGAGGGAACATAACCCCCATTTTTAAAAAGGGGAACAAGGAGGACCCGGGCAACTACAGGCCGGTCAGCCTCACCTCTGTGCCTGGCAAGGTCATGGAGCAGATTCTCCTGGGAACCATGCTAAGGCACATGGAGAGCAAGGAGGTGGTGGGTGACAGCCAACATGGCTTCACCAAAGGCAGATCGTGCCTGACCAACTTGGTGGCCTTTTATGATGGGGTGACAGCATCGGTGGACAAGGGTCGACCAATGGATATCATCTACCTGGACTTGTGCAAAGCTTTTGACACTGTCCCGCACGACATTCTTCTCTCTAAACTAGAGAGGCATGGGTTTGATGGATGGACCACTCGGTGGATAAGGAATTGGCTCGGTGGATAAGGAATTGGCTCAATGGCCGCACTCAGAGAGTAGTGGTCAACGGCTCAATGTCCAAGTGGAGACCGGTCACGAGTGGCATCCCTCAGGGGTCCATGTTGGGCCTGGCCCTCTTCAACATCTTTGTCGGTGACGTGGACAGTGGCATGGAGTGCACCCTCAGCAAGTTCGCCGATGACACCAAGCTGTGTGGTGCTGTCGACACGCTGGAAGGGAGGGATGCCATCCAGAGGGACCTCGACAGGCTGGAGAGGTGGGCCCGTACCAACCTCATGAAGTTCAACCAGGCCAAATGCAAGGTCCTACATCTGGGTCGTGGCAATCCCAGGCACAAATACAGACTGGGCGAAGAATGGATCGAGAGCAGCCCTGAGGAGAAGGACTTGGGAGTACTGGTGGATGAGAAGCTCAGTATGAGCCGGCAATGTGCTCTTGCGGCCCAGAAGGCCAACCGCGTCCTGGGCTGCATCAAGAGGAGTGTGGCCAGCAGGTCGAGAGAGGTGATTCTTCCCCTCTACTCTGCCCTCGTGAGACCTCACCTGGAGTACTGCGTCCAGTTCTGGAGCCCCCAACATAAGAAGGACATGGACCAGTTGGAGAGGGTCCAGAGGAGGGCCACGAAGATGATAAGAGGGCTGGAGCACCTTTCCTATGAGGACAGGCTGAAAGAGTTGGGGCTGTTCAGCCTGGAGAAGAGGAGGCTCCGGGGTGACCTTATAGCGGTCTTCCAGTACCTCAAGGGGGCTTACAGGAAAGATGGGGAGAGGCTGTTCAGGAGGACCAGTTGTGATAGGACAAGGGGTAATGGTTTTAAAATAGAGGGAGGTAGGTTCAAGTTGGATATTAGAAAAAAATTTTTTACCATGAGAGTTGTAGAACACTGGAACAGGTTGCCCAGAGAGGTGGTGGATGCTCCATCCCTGGAGACGTTCAAGGCCCGGTTGGATGAGGCCCTGAGCAACGTGATCTAGTTGGAGATATCCCTGTTCCTTGCAGGGGGGTTGGACTAGATGACGTTCGAAGGTCCCTTCCAGCCCTAACCATTCTATGATTCTATGATTCTATTGCTTGGGAAATGAATTAAGAAAAAATTACGTTTGAACAGGAAAAGTCCAAAGATGTTAGGTGTTTGTCAAAACAAACTGTAAGAGACAAATTTGTGTCCCATACAAAAATCAGAGAATCATGGAATGGTTAGGGTTGGAAGAGACCTTAAAGATCATCTAGTTCCAATCCCCCTGCCATGGGCAGGGAAACCCTCCACTACACCAGGTTGCCCAAAGCCTCATCCAGTCTGGCCTTAAACGCTTCCAGGGATGGCGCATCTACAACTTCTCTGGGCAACCTGTTCCAGTACCTCACCACCCTCAGAGGGAAGAATTTTTCCCTTATATCTAATCTAAATCTACCCTTCATCAGTTTAAAGCCATTGCCCCTTGTCCTATCACTACACACCCTTGTAAAAAGTCCCTCTCCAGCTTTCCTGTAGGCTCCCTTTAGGTACTGGAAGGCTGCAATAAGATCACTCCGGAGCCTTCTCTTCTCCAGGCTGAACAATCTCAACTCTCTCAGCCTGTCTTCATAGCAGAGGTGCTCCAGGCCTCAGATCATCTTCGTGGCCTCCTCTGGACTCGCTGCAGCAGCTTCATGTCCTTCTTGTGTTGGGGACTCCAGAGCTGAACACAGTATTCCAGGTGGGGTCTCACGAGAGCAGAGTAGAGGGGCAGAATCACTTCCCTCAACCTGCTGGCCACGCTTCTTTTGATGCAGCCCAAGATACGGTTGGCTTTCTGGGCTGCAAGCGTACAGATTTATTGAAAATCTTAAGGAAAACTGTGTATTACCTAGTTCTGTCTGGCATGCTTACCATGATGGCAAATGTTTGTAATAAAAATCAATTAACAAGCAAGCCACTATTTTATAAGCTACCTTCAAGTTTTATACAGTATCTTCAATCTCAGAGCTAATTTTAGAGGTGCCTTCACGTAGAACATATGGTGTTTTTTGGTTTGTTTTGGGTTTTTTTAAGTCTGATAAGGCTGGTGTAATTAAGGGGTTATTTAGACTCTTAAATGCTTTGTTTGCATGTAGGGAGATAACTCTCCCTCTATAAGAAGCGCTTCATGACATGACGCAGTAAAGTATGGGGTTTTTCATTACGATTGCCCCTCTTGTGTATTGGCAACATAGGAGTCCAAATAAGACACTGTCAACATTTTAAAATAATCAGCTTCCAATTTTCTTTTATTGTTTGTAATAACTGAACTCTCTTGTTTTCTTGATGTTCATATTGCCACAGCGTTCCTCAAGCTGTACTTATCGTGTCAGCTACGTCTACACTATGGCTATAAAGGTTGCATGGAGCAGTACACAATAAAATCAAAATAAAAGCAATAAAATAAAATTGTCTGGCTTTTAGCCCACCAAACAACACTGACAGCACTTACCCTTGCTTTGAAGGAGGGAGTAAAGTGGGCTCAGGCGATCCCGGATTTAATTGATTTAAACGTTTCACGGCTCGCATTGACTTAAAACATTTGTTCTTTGTAGGGCCTTGCGTTTTGTTTTCTTTGCTGGTTATTAATTTTTATGGGACACTTAATGGTAACACGACGTGTGTTCCCACACGTCCCCGCTGCACGCGCTACGCCGCAGCTGCGTGCGGCCCGTTGTCCAGCCACGACCGCCGCCGCCACCACCCCTTTACTCCTCGTCCACAGAAATAAGTTATCCTGAGACTTTTTAAGGACCTTACGCACATCACCAGGGCAAGTCCCCCCTCTTCCCACCGAACAGGCTGGAAGCCCCGGGCCGCCGACCCTCCGGACCACCACCGCAGGGACACGCCGCGGGCCTCTGCCCTTGAGCCTTCCGGGGCAGAAGGGCCGCGCCTCCGCCCCGAGGAGCCGAGAAACCGCGTCCCGCCGCGCCGGCCCCGCGGGGAGCGGAGGGCGGACACCACCCCCGCCCCAATGGCCGCCCTCCCCCCGCCTCGCCCCGGCGGAACTACAGCCCCCACAATCCTCCGCGGCGCCGGGGGACCCCCCCCCCCCCCCCCCCTCCCTCCCCCCGCGCTGCCCATGACACCACCCGCTGCCTCGAGGGGAGTCCCCGAACGCTCCTCGCGCTCGCGCTCCCGCTGGCGGAGGGGGGAGGGGAGGGGAGGGGAAGGGCAGCGCGCGCCTGCGCGCCGGCGCCCCGCGGCCGCCGAGGGGGCGGTGCCGCGGCGGGGGGAGAGCGGAGCGCGGCGCGGCCGTCGGCTGCGCAGAGCGGCCTTTTGGGGGCGGAGCGAGGCGGCCCCGCGCCCGGCTCCGCTGTCAACACCGGCCAACATGGCGGCGCGGCGGCCCCGCACCGCCTCAGGTCAGTGGGCTCCCCGCGGGCTCGGGCACGTCCGCAGCGGCGCGTCCTGCCCCGTCTCGTCCCGTTGCGGGGAAGGGGGAGAGGAGGAGGCATGGCGGCCGCCCTTTCTTGCGGGGCGGGGGGCAGCCCGATCCCCCTGCCGGTGCCGGCGCCCGGGGCCGGGGGAGGGATGGCCCGGCCTCTGCCCCTCCCCCGTCCGTCCCCCCCGTCCGCGCGGGCGGTGGGGGAGGGGTGGAGCGCCTGCGCGCTGCGTCTCGCGCGTGGCTGGCGCTCGTCGCCGCGCGGGCCGAGGCAGCGGCTGCGGGTCGGACCGCGGACCCGCGCTCCGCCCGGGCTCCGCTGTGGCGCCGAAACGCCGCCGAGGCGGGCGCGGAGCCACAGAGGCGGGGGGAAGCGGCAGCCCCGCGGCTGGAAGCCGCCTTACAACCGGGGTGCCGGCGGCAGCGCGGCGGCGAGCTCTGGCGGCGGCGGGGCCTCGCCAGAGGCCCGGGACGCTGCGGAGCTGAACGTGCGGGGCCCGCTGGGGAAGCGAGGAGCGGTTCCCTCAGCCTCCGTCGTCTCCACGTCTTTTAGCGTGCAGATCCTTAAGCGTAGCGTTGTGGTCTGATGGCGTAAAGCCTTTTTGCACAGGCACGGTTTTGAGTGCGCGTAATGGTGTCCTGCAAGGAAAGGCATGGTTTTTATCCATAGAAAATGCGCTAGCGTTATTATTTTCCGCACAGCGTGCTATGCTTGTGTGAGTTTTGATTTGAATAGTAATAATTTAGGGCAGAATCAACGGAACTAACAGTCGATGATGGCATTTTTACGCTCTCCATTTAAAGAAGTTAAACAGTTTGCACTCAGTACCTCAAAGTTGGAAAGAAAGAAGATTCAGTAACTCTTCAGCGTTATGAGTCTTGCTGTTTATGTTTTAGTGCTCAAGAACACGTAGGTGACAATAAAGAGAAAGAATTCATACCGGGGTGTGTGTTTCTTACATTCTCTAACCTTTTACCCATACTTGTAGTAAGGGTTTAAAAAAGTTGCTGACATTTTAATAGAATGTTTATATCTACAGTCGTCGTAATGCTAGATAGTAATTTAACCTCTCTTCGTCTGAAAGAGAGGAATGTCCCAGCATCATTACTGAACTTATATTTCACCTTAAATATGTTTAACCAAAGTGGGCTTTAATTCATGTGTGTATGTCCATAGAACTATTAAATGCTTTTAAAATATTTTTCTTTTAAAAATTTAAGCCATCTCTTCCCTTTGATGTTTGAGTACACGTGGTATTTAGGATCTCTAATTTGAAGTTATATGAGGCCTATTTTGAAAATGTTGACAGAATTGTCCTGCCAAGTATGGAACTTAATTGAAGTCACAGCTGCATCTATTTCATCTGTTGTGGAAAAGGAACAGAAGTGTCTGGTTTTGTCTTATTAGCATATGCTAATATCTGGCCCCTGAGGAAAACTCTAGGCCAGAAGGTCTCAATCTTTAAAAGTTTTGGTCTATCCAGAAGAGATCTGCGTGCTTTCTCTTAAGCTAGACATCTTTTGCGTTGCTTACGATCATAGACCAATTGTAGTAGGTCAGATGAAAGCCCAGCATCCTGTATCTGAAAGCCATCAGCTGAGCTAGGAAAGATTTAACAGGGTAAGCATGTAGTGATACTTTCTCAGAATGTTTTTAATGCTGTTTCAGCCCAGGACCTCATTAGCCATGGTTGTTGTCTTTGTGTCTGACAGCCCTTGGTGGACTTCTTTTTCCTTCTTTAATTTGTTTGGTTGATATTTGGAGTCAGCTTTTAGTATCTACAAGGTCCTGCAGCAAGCTGTTCCATAGGTTAACTGGGGCTTCTGTGGGGTGGGGGGTGAAGGAGAGGAGAAGGACTTCCTTTTTTTGTGTGTTGAGCTAGCTACCTGCTAGTTTCATCTGATGCCTCTTAGTTCCTGTACTGGAGCAGGTAGGAGATTGCTGTTCACATTGTCTGTGCTGGTCATGGATTTTATAGATTCCTTACCTTGAAGATTATGGGATAAAAATCTCAAAATCCTTTGTTCTGTGAGCTGCTGGACCATAGGTAGCCTATATGCTGCAATTTAAACCATTGGATTAGCCAGTTAATACCAAAAATGGTTCTGTTAATGTTTGGGGTTTTTACATGGATTGTTAATTTACTATATGACTAAGAAAATAACTTTTTTCTTTTTTTCTTTTCAAGAACATGAAAGTGATGATGATTCTTATGAAGTGTTGGATTTAACAGAGTATGCACGGCGTCACCATTGGTGGAATCGTGTGTTTGGCCGGAATTCAGGACCAATTGTAGAAAAATATTCCGTAGCTACCCAGATTGTGATGGGCGGCGTGACTGGCTGGTGAGGGAGCTTTGCTTTTCATAACTGTGCTAGACCTTTTACTGTGTTAGAAGATCCCTTTCCAAGGCTATTGGAAGCAGATAAATGTATCTTCTCTAACAGGATTTTCTTTGTCATTGAGCAAGATTGTTCATGTGTGAACAATTTCTTAACTCATTACTCTGACTCATCATTCTAAAGTGTTTTGTAGTATTGGTAAAACACCAGTTATCTGAGCGAACTCATACCAGTTCCTGTGAAAAGGATTTGGGGAAATGTCAGAACTCTAAAAGTACAAGGAATAAATGGAAAATTACCACATATACCTTTTGTTTGTATAGAAAAGCATATTTCCTTACCACTGTAGATTTAGAAACCTAGTTATGATACTATGGCTAAGACGTATTTTAAAGGTAAGAAAAATATGTGTGGCAGAATATCTTTTCAATTAAGAGCCTTGTTTTATAGAGGCTTCTTTTTTCTTCTAAATTCAGCTGGAGCTATTTTGAACAAATCAACTGTCTGCTCTCATGTTAACTGAAGAGAGATACCACAGCATAGTTATGCTAAAATAATTCATGGTAAAAGCTAGACAGTAAAGATGAGAACTTAAACTGGAAAATATGGCCACAGTCTTAGCCACTACGTCCAAGTATTTGTAACTTGTGAAAGGTATTTGAATGGTATTTGTCTGTTCTAGTATTCTAAAAAAATTAAGTTCAGTGAAAAACAACTTTATGGTAGCACAGTAACTTTTAAAACAGAATTATGCAAGATTTGGAAGGTGAAATAGACTAAAAATGAAATCGTCATGTCCAGGCTCAGTACAGCTTTAAGGAGCGTAGGCTTAGCTTTCAGTCTGATTTTTTTTTTTTTAATTTGCTTCTGTAGCCTTAAAATTATTTTTAAAATTAGGTGTGTATACATGAACTCTGGTGCTTCTAGGGAATAGTTCATCTGGCATCCATTAAAAACTGGCTTATTGAAAGATCTGGAAACTGTATACTTCAGTATCTGTAGATGTACATACCTCTGTGTGTATTCATGTATATAAATATGAATTCCCTATTCATATGCAGGGGGGGAAAAAATTCCCCTCTGTGTGTGGGCTGGCAGGGGGTGGGTCAAACAACAGCAGAGTTGCCCAGAGAAGTTACGGAACCATCAGCTTTCGAAATGTTCAATGCTGGCCTGAACTGGGACCTGAGCAACCTGATTTAGCTTGGAGGTTGGATCAGACTATGCAGCTGGCCCAGTTTTGGGAAGGTGGCTGGACTAGATGACCTCCAAAGGTCCCTTCCTGCCCAAACTATGCTATGATATCGATATCTATGCTGTTCTCTATTTGATGTTGAAGTGTTTGGAGACTGGGAACAAGATAATTAATTTTCTGATTGCTTTGATCTGTTAAAAATAGACCAAGGCCATGTCCCAGTAGAGGGGCCCTGCTGATTTTAACTCTTGTGGTAGGAATGTAACTTCTTTTTACCTGAGATACTGAAGTTATGGGTTGTGTAGTTAAGATAAATAATGGTATATTTACCTTCCCCTTGGGAACAGTTATAATGGCACTTTTACATTATTACATTGTGCTTTATTGAGATGCTGTGTTTAATAGCAAGCATACAGCTTTTGTATATCAACAAGATCTGGAGGTGTCAAGCTTACTTTAAAGGGGCCATCAGACAGCCATGAAATAGCAAACATTACTCATGCTGTCTTGTGTTAAGACATTATTAATTAAATATTGTTTGTATTAAATATTCTAATTTTAAAATTTGAAATGATACATTTGCTTTGTTAAATGAAAAAGTAGTAATAGTTGTAGTTGGGAATTTAGGAGTGTGGTATTGTTCAGCAGACAACTTCATTGGACTGGGTTTTTTTTGTTTTGTTTTGTTCTCCTAAGGTGTGCGGGATTTTTGTTCCAGAAAGTCGGAAAGCTTGCAGCAACTGCAGTAGGTGGTGGCTTTCTTCTGCTTCAAGTATGTAGCATTTCATGCTTTATAAGTTGGCAAATGTTATTTACTAAACAATAGGAAAAACACAGCTGTTGGGTAAAATTTAATTAGGAAGGTTTCTTACCTGCTTCATCACTTTAGTCGTAGCAGTTAAAAACTGAAATTTCAGCTGGAATATTGTGTACAAAAGAGACATTTATAAAAATCAGTGGTAAATCAGAATCTACTCTGTCCTGTAAAATGGTTTGTAGTAAGCCAAAAGAAACTTCTGTGCAGAAACTGAGATGCTGTATGTGATTCAGTATTGCGAGGTTAGAGGAACTGCCTGTAAACCTATGGTTAGGGAGATCAAGGAATTTAAGCTGTGTTTATTTTCAATAGGTTTGAGAAATTTATCAGTGCTTTAGAAGAAGCAGGCTTCTTCAGTAGTTGCTTGGAAGGCTTGCTCTGGTCCCGATACAAATCCATGTTTTCCCTTTTCCCCCCATGCTGTATTAACTAGTTGTATCTGTTGAACCTCTCAAGCTTTGCTGATTTCTGATAGCTTCGTTGCATTCCTGTCTTCAAATGGATTTCAAGTCCAAAATTTTTAATCTTATCTGATGTGACCATTTGCATTTTTCTTGAGATATTGTGGTTAGAGGAGCATGTATTTCCAGATAGCCTTTACATTAGATGGTGAAACTTTTAAGTGAAGTTCACATATCCTTCTGTAAGATGCCAAGTAGTTCTTATTTTTTTTTAATTGGCAGTTTTCATATCTTAGTACCTGTGAGCTTTAATTTTTCTTCAAATCATTCTAGAAGACATAGACTGGTGCCTACTTAGGTTCAATAATATACCATTTTTTGAGACAGGATGTTAAAGATACATACTTTTTTTTTTTTTATTCTTTCCAACATCACCCTGGAGGATTTCTGAAAGGCATATCCCACTTTTAGTTGTTCCTTTGATTGTAATGGCTGTTGCAGTCAACCATTGATCAGGAAGGTTTGGGTAAAACCTCTGATTTCTGATGCATTGCACAGCAGCATGTCACAATTGTGTGAAGTGCTCTTACTTCCTTCATGGTCATGTTCTCTACTGGGTTTGGTTTTGGTTTTGTGGGGTTTTTTGTACGCCATGCTAAACATAAAACTGAACTGCAGTGCTCTAGGTGAGAATGTATGCTCTTGGAACTCTGTGATTTAAGTTGTTTTTGAAAAATATAAAGTATATTTTATTTTTAATTACTCAAAAGTAAGCATCAACAACAATATAAAAAGTCAAAGAGAAATAATTTTGGTATGAAGCTTTATAGTATTAGCATTCATTCCACTTCACCATTGTGCATTGATGACCTTTTTAAATGTCCTGGAAATCACTGGTTACTAGGCTTATACCTAAACATGGAGATCAGTTTTCAAGGGTGTTGAATCTGAAATGGTTTGGAATCATCCAGATGCAAATTTTTGGCAAAATGTGCTATGCCAGCAAATTAATCAATTTGATGGAGTACTCTGGATGGCTTTAGCCTGTAATGTGTATTTCTGGATCACGAGGGAAGAATTAAATCTTTTTATATATATATGTGTGTGCAGTGGATCTTGAAGTATTCATCATCCTTTTCATCTAGTTGACTTAAAGATCTCTCTTCCCATGTTGTATGCCGTTGGTCTTAACTCTTTTAATGACAATTCTTATCTGAATATGACTGAAGAGCCTACAGAACAGAGGCCCGGCATGCAGGGGTAGCAGGCAGAATGTTGCCTCCAGGTGCCTTCATTACTGCTTCTGACTACTGGAAGCTGAAAAGTTAAATTAAGACCTCTAGACAAAGGAAAACAAGTTGCTTAAAAGACATTACTTGTGCAGTATTTTTGCTCGTTGAGCTGTGAAGTTTGGGGAGCTTTCCTGTACGTAAAATAGATTTGCCATTTGTTTGAGTGTCTGATTTCTTGGTTGATCTCATTTACAGTGTATCTGAAAAGGAATATTATCCAAGAGGGAAAATGAGTTGCATATTTTGATTGAGTTGTCTATATCTTTAATTAAGTAAGATCAGATTTTCTTGGAAGGGAATGAAGTAAATGCCTTGGTCTTTCATTTTAATTCAAAACGTTTTGCATTTTAAAGCTGAGTCATAAATTCTGTAGTGTAATTACATTTCTGTAGTCTTTAATTTTTTCATTTAAAGATCACACATGGTGATTTTAATTTCCCTATGAATACGTGTTCAGCGCTTCCCCTGAGTGGGCAGAGGAGCATTTCAGCAGATGACTAGAAACTTTTTATCTGTAAATTTCTCTGAAGTTGCAGATTTCATTTCAACTGCTGATTGCAATATTGATGTCATAATTACCTGCTAAAACAAGAAGTACAGAAGGCAAGATTCTTGACTAAAGCCCATTCAGTCTTGAAATTAAAAAAATACATTTTTTCTTCAGCGTGTGATGACTTCATCTCAAGAAATCTAGTAGGAAACTGAAAGCGGTACATTTTTGGAGTGTCAGTTTGTACAAGAAGCAAAAAAGATTTTTCAGATTTCTGTAAGTGATCTAGAAATTTTTCAGTCTCAATACAGATTAAATGAACAGTAGTCTGAGGAAGAGGATAAAAGTGACATTAAGTAATTTGTATAGTTTTTCAAAATTAGGATCTGTTATCACCTCTTTCTGCTGGATATTTCAGCAGTTTAATTTGATCAATTAATTGTCCTTTTTTATTGAAATAGATGTAATTCTTCGAATATGCTGATAATAAGAGCAATACCCATGCACTATATTAAGGAAAATATAATCCATTTCTCATAACAAGTAAGGGATTTTCTTTGTATAACTTCTAGTTTATACAGCACAGTTTAGTGAAATCCTAAAGAGTCGGGAAGCGTGTGGTTCTGCTATAATGAATTAGTTAAAAACAATTGTTCTTAACGAGCACCTGTTCTCTCTGTTTTTAAACTCCCATATCCTTATTAATGGTTTCATTACTTTTTGCTCTGCAGTCAACATACAAATTGCAGGTTTTTCCAATGTGTGTTGGCTATTATTTTGTCATGAAATGGTATTTTTCTTCACTTATTTGTGCTTTCACTAATATATTTTGCCTCATCCCATTAATAAGCCATTGATGAATTCAATTCAATTCTTCATTAAATTATTTTCTAACTTAAGAAAAGTAAATCTTTGAAAACAATACAAGAAGCAAAATAAACTCTAAGATATCCTTGGCTATACATTGTACCAGAGTTTGTTGATACCATGCCATGATGATGTTGTGGCATCTCAGTGAAGTGGGGAGAGAGCTTCTGGGGGTGGAGACTTAATAAGAAAGAGTTGTATTCAGTTTTGTATTGAATGTCCCATGTGACAGTTGATGTGTGCAGGCTTTGAGGAAACGGTAGTTGGAAGTTTGCCTTTTAAAGAAATGCCATATTTCTGGCAGGTTTTGGCATGAAACGGAGGGGCATTGTTTCTCTGCCTTTGTGTATTGGAGTAGTTTCACTGGTTACAGTGGAGCTGTGCCAGCTGACGGTGGCTGAAGATACAGCCTCTGCAGCTTAACTCTTACAAAAACTGTTGTATCATTTCTCAGTCCCTCCTTGACTTTGCATGTTGATGCTGGAGACGTGTCAGATCTGTTCTGGAAACTGGTTGAGTGTGGTGGGAGTTGCTGCCTATCTGAAGACCAGAAAATACCTCAAGATATACACGGCTTGTGTTTGCTGTGCAAGCAGCTGAGCGCAGGGACCCCACATGTGCCTTCTGGGCTTGGTTGGGCTTTTTAGTATGAGAGATTTTGTCTTTGAGGAAATTAGAACTCTTTTGTCCCATCTCGCCATATAAATTTTTTACTTATAAACATTTTTTTGCTCGTTACTCTTAATGTTTCACAATAATGAAGCACTTGCCTGCCTTTCTAGTATTGCCCCCAAATGAAGTCTTCCCATTTGATTCTCTGTTTTCTTTGATCAGTGTAGAGAAGGATATATGTATTTTTAGTAATTCTGCATTGATTTGATTTTTTTCAATTGCTTTTTTTGAAAATATCTACTATTTTTTCAACAGTTCTGGAAGATCTTGAACAAAAATAAACTTTACTAATGTGATATATGAGATATGTATATAATATATATATTATTCTATTATCATATGTATTTTTCTGTACATATAGATGTATATACACACCCCCCTTAAAGAGTCATATGGCTTTTTAAGAATATATATATGTATGTATAGACCAATGTGACTCCTTAATATATATAAGTATGGAACCGATAATGGAATATTATTATTTTAGTTTGTTATTGTAGGGGCTGAGTTTAAAAGTACTGATGAATTTTAAGAATTTGTGTTTGTGTAAATTTACTGTTGTAAGCTAATAGGGTTTTTTTATTATATATTAGGGTCTAAAAATTGAAGTCTGTCTTACCAACGTTTTAGTTCAGTGGGATTATTTCTGTGTGTACATACAACATTATATGATTAGTAGGACTGCAGCCAAAGTAGATATGACACGGCTCTGACTATTACTGCAGTGAAGTACAGTTGTTTTTCTTTTCTTCTCAGATGTAAATTTTATGTTCAAAACACTGTCCTCTCTTGCTTATTTCATAGATTTATACAAAAACTCAAAAGCAGAACTTAAGATTTCTGCTACTAAGTTCAGGGAGAAAAGTAATATAATTTTCATAGTGAGAACCAGAGTTTTGATACAAATGATAACTGAGATAATTTAATTAGTCTTAATGAAATGTTTCTTTTGAAGTCCATTTGTTTTGGGTTGGTTTTTTTTACAGCTTCCAAGCAAGCAAATACATTAGCATTTCTTACATTGTGTTGGACTGGGTAGATCAGTCCATATTTAGTTTTCAGTTTTATGAGTTAGAAGGCACTAATTCAACACTTGGGCCTTTTTTAAATTCTTGTGGTAATGTTAAATTTATAATTAAAAAAATACCCCAACATGCAACATTCTTTTTTTTTCCTGATATGTCATCTAGTGACTTGTTAGTGTTTTCATATTGTATAGACAGTCTTTAATTAGCCGTCCCTGCCTAATGCTACTGCCCGTGTGTCTAATAGACAGGAAAGGTCAATGACTTAGTTGTATTTTGAGGTGTGAATTAAGAGAGAGTATAATATTTAGTAAATTGATTTTGCATTTGTCCAGTGAATTGTTTTTTAAATCCTGTTCAAATATAGAAACTGAAGTTTACTTAAATAGGTGGTCTTTTAGGGACTTTGTTTAGGAACTTTAATTTAGACAAAATCTGTCTGACGCTTGCTTCATTTTAAGGTTTTTTTCAGGATCATGAAACTCTTATTTGTGGTAAAATATGTTGCTTAATTATTGTGGCTGTTTTAGAACAAGTTAGATGGTGGAATTTGAGTGGTTTAGGAGAAAGAACTGTGAAAAATAAAATTCAGCACCTGGAAGTGATGTCAAACTTTTTATGCTATACTGAATAAATTGTATATTTAAATATCTGTTCCACAAAACTTCATTATCTGTGAATTTTATTCACCAGTTGTACCATTTGCATAGACTGCTGTTACATGTTACATGGATTTGCCAAAAATGACCTTAAGGAGGATATGAGAACTATTATTCTTTATAAACTGTTTTTTTTTCTATAACAGTCATTTACGTTTAAATTTAGTGGTCTGTATCTATTTGGTTTAGCCATTAAAAAATGCAGTAATCCTTAGTTTTGATTTTTCATCTCTTTTTTCCCCAATTAGTAAGTTTTAACTGTTCTTTAGAGCATGCAATAATTGCCTGACTTTTTTTTTTTTTTTTTTTGAGCTATAAGTATGTATTTCTTTTGTGAATTTCTTAAGGAAATTGGTGGGACTGTCAATGTTGATCAAGTAACAGAACATATAACTTTTTTCCAGGATCATGTCCAAGTAGGAGAAATAAGGCAAAGGGTTGGAATGATGGTTAAACGTGCTAAAAATCTTACGGATGTTGCATTTTGACAGTTTGAGTGTAAATTGGTATGAACAATCCCCTAAAACTTAGCCGTTTTGCTGATGTTACAGAACTTGTGCTGTACACAAGCCATATTATTTCTCTACGTAATTGATTTTGTAGAAAGTATGAGAATTCTCTTGTATTAAATATTTTTATTGAACAGTTTAAATTATGTAGGATAAAGTAATAATTTTCAGTATTTCTAGGAATGATTCTGATTATTCCCAGATATCCTGTCACAAATCAGACACAATTCTGAAAGAAGCTGAGATGAAACAGTTTTTTCGTTGTTGTCTATGAACGTGCTTTTCTCTTTCCTTTTCTTGCAAGTAAAGTTACAGTAAGTGCTGAAGGAAAAATATTGTTATTTAAAACTTTTATGTCTAAACAGTAGAGAAGTGGTAAAATTAACAGTAGTCTATTGAACTTTGTCATTGTTCTAATTTGATTTGCTGTTATTGTGGAAAATACTAGTGTTTGAAGCAGAGTACCTGCTGTCATTAGAACAATGTATTTTCCTATATCCGTAATTAAAAAAGAAAAAATGGAAAAAAAACGTAGGCACTAAGATACTGTATTTAGACTCATAAAATGTTAACTACAACTGTACTAAATACCTTTTATTTTCCTAGATTGCTAGTCATAGTGGATATGTACAAGTTGACTGGAAGAGAGTTGAAAAAGATGTAAACAAAGCAAAAAAACAGTTAAAAAAGCGTGCAAATAAGGCAGCACCTGAAATCAATACTCTAATTGAAGAGGTAAGTCTAAGGTGATAAACCGTTTTCTACCAGCTAGTTTTTCTTGCCTTCCATTGCAGGTGATGATTAGTTGAAAATGCAGGTGCAAAACTAGAAGGCATCAGAAGTGGTCTAGCTGTGTATTTTATTAAAAGTTACCAGATTGTATTCTCTTTTATTCATTTAGCTTTCTATTTTCTTCACTTTCAAAGGTGACACAGGAACTTCAAAGTTAATACATTTCTACAACTGATACAGCGTAGGGACTGCCAGTGGCTTTGCCATTTAGCCTGTGCAGATTCTTGGAGAGTCAGAAAGCAGTAAGGTCATGACATGGTGAAGAGTTGAGGGTGCTGTGGTTAAAACATGGTAGCTGCGGAGACCAAACCCACATCATCTTAGTCTGCTGATAACACGATTACTTGGTTGGAAAGGACTGACCTTTCTTTCTGGAGAAAAGCTATAACCACTAGAGTTGTGGTTTTTCTCTCATTTTTATACAGTTTGAAGAATGTCTGTCTTCATAATCTGCCAGTTATATACTAAGCTGAAAAGAGGTAGCCTGTGATACTGATCAATGTCACTTGAGGCTATTTCATCTGTCATTTCAAGACTTTCATTTAATTGTTTTGTCTTTAAAAAAAAGAAAGTATGTTTAGCCTGTTTTTACATATTTTCAAATTTCATACAGATGATCTAAGTTTCTTTCTTAGTAACTGTGAATTCTGACTTGGAATATGTTGCAGACAATGTTAACAGCAGCCACATGTCTCAGATTTAACCTGTATGGAGTTGCACATAGGTTGATAAAAATTACCTTAAATTTTAATGTGAACGCGAAGCGGAAGTTCAACAGAGATGGTTTTCTGGCTTCTGCCGTACCCCAGATAGCTTAACCTGTCCTCCTCCATTGCCCTGCAGAAATGTGTGGGACAGGATGAGGGGTTCGGTTATTTCCTTTTTTTTTCTTTTTTTTTTGTTTCCCCCTCTCCCGATTATGTTGCTTTCTTCTAATTGGGCACTACTAGCTAATCCGAAGTGTTTGAAGTGGAGGATTTATGAAATGGCTTGATATAACGTGTTATACTCTGTGCTGTTGCTTAATGAAATATTGTATACAAATGTTGTCATACATAAGTGTTTTTTGTGGAATTAAGTTTTTAGGAAACTGGCTCATAACGGAGTGAAGTGTATTTCTTTTCCAATGATCTAGTCTTCCAAAAGACAATGGGTTTTTTTAACTTTTTTCATGTGATTAAAATTGAAGCTATGCTAGTGCTCATGCTTTTTTGCCAAGGGAGTTTGTAAAACATCTGTCTTGCTTTAATCAAAACAAGAGTGGTATTGGCATGAAATTGCTATGACAATTCCTCTGTATTTTGATTTTTAAAATGCTGTGTTTTAAATACATTGTTAAAGACAGCTGAGAGTCAGTTCCACCCCGTTGGTGCCGGTAGTTGCCATCTAGTTTTATATATTTTTAAATACGTTGCTCCCAGCTGCACCCCTTTCCATAATTTTAGTAGTCTTGTTTCCAGGCAATTGTGATAAGTATTCAATCTTACAGTCAGACACAACTGACTCATTTCTTTACAAATGTTATTTTTCTTCTCAGTCAACAGAATTCATCAAACAGAACATCGTGGTGTCCAGTGGATTTGTTGGAGGCTTTTTGTTAGGCCTGGCATCGTAAGGACCTGAGTCGTCTCCTCCCGATGGCATTCATGTCAGCAAAGACAGTTATGGTGACACGCTGTCGTAAAGCAGTCTGGGTCACTGGGCCTTCCAGAGCAGGATGAGTGGACTAGCTAGGCAACTTGGAAGCTTTTACATTTCAGGCTATTGCCTCTTGAAGCTTGGCAAAACTAGGATTTGCTGAAAAACTGTGCAGTGTGCTCATTATAGCATTTCTGGGCAAAACTGGTTCATCTTCATCATGACTCTTTTTATCTATGACCTTTCAAGATCTAGCATTTTTTAAAATGTTATTCTTGGGATATAGATATGTAAACCATACTGTAAGAAAGAAAGCTCCAGTTCTATGTTTTCAGTTAAATACTGTTTATTTTAGAAGTATTTTTCTTCATGCTGCAGTAGATAGTATCAATGACTACATCATGTATGTGATATTGTACTTTCAGCCTCAGGGCTGTCCATGTTCTTTAGAAGTCACTGCAATAATCTATTGATCTGTAATACCTTTTTACAGAGTATTAAATAACAAAGAATCATGAGCTCATTAAAGGTGAAAATTAACTTTGACTCTGGCCTTTCTGTACACAGAAAATAAGAAAGTGTCATGTGTCACGTTTGTAGCCTTCAGGCACCTGGTACAAATATTTGCAGAGATATTTGTGATATCCACGTGCTAAGTAAATGCATATATGTTATTTTTCCCAGATGCTGGAGAGGTGGGCCTGTGTGAACCTCATGAAGTTCAACAAGGCCAAGTGCAAGGTCCTGCACGTGGGTCGGGGCAATCCCAAGCACAAGTACAGGCTGGGTGGAGAATGGATCGAGAGCAGCCCTGAGGAAAAAGGGTTGGGAGTGCTGGTGGATGAGAAGCTCAACATGAGCTGGCAATGTGTGCTGGCAGCCCAGAAAGCAAATCGTATCCTGGGCTTTATCAAAAGAAGTGTGGCCAGCAGGTCAAGGGAAGTGATTCTGCCCCTCTACTCTGCTCTTGTGAGACCCCACCTGGAATACTGTGTTCAACTCTGGAGTCCCCAACATAAGAAGGGCTTGGACTTGTTGGAACGAGTCCAGAGGAGGGCCACGGAGATGATTCAAGGGCTGGAGCACCTCTGCTATGAAGACAGGCTGAGAGAGTTGGGGCTGTTCAGCCTGAGAAGAGAAGGCTCCGGGCTGATCTTATAGCAGCTTTCCAGTACCTAAAGGGGGCCTGCAGGAAAGCTGGAGAGGGACTTTTTACAAGGGCATGTAGTGATAGGACAAGGGGCAATGGATTTAAACTGAAAGAGGGGAGATTTAGATTGGATATAAGGAAGAAATTTTTTACATTGAGGGTGGTGAGGCAGTGGAACAGGTTGCCCAGAGAAGTTGTGGATGCCCCATCCCTGGAAGTGTTCAAGGCCAGGTTAGATGCGGCTTTGGGCAACCTGGTGTAGTGGAGGATTTCTCTGCCCATGGCAGGGGGTTTGGAACTAGATAGAATCATAGAATGGTTATCAAGATCTTGATGAACTAGATGATGTTTAAGGTCCCTTCCAACCCTAACCATTCTATGATTCTATGCACAGACACGCGTAAACTCATTGATAAAACTGTAGTACACAAATAATCACTGCAAGTACAGGCTCCGCAGTGGTCTCGTGCTTAATTGCTTTACACTCGGTAAACCTCGGAGGTCGTTTCGGACCTCAGTCGGTGGTGAGATGAAGTTCTGTCTGAGCGCTCCGCGAGGGCCGATACTTCATAGGGCTTGGTGGGATGTCAGTACAACGTACCCTGAACGCACTGAGGGCTGCTCTTGGCAGTCCGTTTTAGCTGAAAACAATCCTCACTGTCATCTTCACCTCTGTTGCCACTGTGTTCTCCCCAACTTAGAGATGATATTTTTTCTTCTACAGTTGTCACTTAATTTGACTTTCGATGTCTAGAGTGTCAGCTATGGAAATACGAGGGTACATTTTGGCTTCAGTGGGCTTATTGGAAGAGTGCCTG
Organism: Tauraco erythrolophus; assembly: GCF_009769465.1. NCBI lineage: Eukaryota > Metazoa > Chordata > Aves > Musophagiformes > Musophagidae > Tauraco > Tauraco erythrolophus. The sequence goes on from NC_141465.1 coordinate 38,122,425, forward strand.
TTTCTTTGGAAGCCTGGGAAAGCAAATGGGACTTAATCTGCTCAGTGTGTTTGCTGCCTCTGCCTTTGACGGATCAAAGCAGGAAGCAGATTCTAAAGGAGATTGGAGGCATAACTGTGGACGGGCTGGAAAATTTATTTTCAAGTAGGTTTTTGAGGTGTTTTTGGCAATTTGTTACTCGGTCATTCTAAACACGTTGAGAGTCAAACAAATGCTTAATGCATTTTTCTGCATTTCAAATTTGTGAATGTTTTAGAAATTTCTGCCCCAGAAGGACAGTTTGCTCTGCCCCAGTTTCTCTGTTTTTTACTGTGCCAGCAAGTTAATGTGAAGTGGAGTCTCTCTCACACAGGTTCTATTGGGTTCTTGTTCACGTCTGAACAGCATTGGTGTCAGATGTGCAGGATGTGGGATGAACATCCATCAGCTGGGCTGTGTGTGAAAGGTGTCTGATGTAGTAACCTCGTATATATTTAGATTAGTGCATCTGTGCACTTCGGAGATCTGTATTTTATGTTGACTTCATATGAGCATGCTTGTGGCCAAGGTATGTTAGGAAGCACGTCATGAGTGTCTGTGAGGCTTAAGGGTTAAGTTAAGCTGAAGCCAATTTAAAGAAAACTTAAAAACACCCCAAAACAAAACCCCCAAACCCAAGGAATTAAATGGCCTCGCATACCACGTTAGCATCCTAAATGTTTTTTTGAAGGTGAATATCTAAAGCTATGTAAACACAATTGTTGCAGTTTATTCGAAATGGGAAGCCCAAGGAGGAATGTGCGTGCTGGGTCACCTAGGATTTAAAGAAAAATTACGAAAGATGAAAATGTTAAAACATGAAGGTTTCTTTCCCTTAGTGTTCAGTCCAAAGGATAATGGGAAGGTAACCAGTCAGCTCTTTTCTGCTGATGAAGCTAATGGATTTTTGGCATGTCAAAAGAGTTGCTGAAGCCAACTGTCATGAGTCACCACCCTGACTGGAATGAACTCGACGTTCTGAAGGGCATTAGGAATGAAGTGACCACCTCAGCAGCATGAACCTGTAAACTTGCATTTTCAAAAAGAGTCTGCCTCCTTGAAAGCCTTTCACAGAGTATCTTTCGTGTGCTTGATAAAAAGGCTGCTCATATGACCAAGGAATATATTTCACAGGTAAAAGTAGAACTAAAAAAAAAAAAAAAAAATCTGAACAACTTACATAGTAGTATGCAAGACTGATTTCTGCAGAGGAAAGTTGTTCTACTATTGCTGTTATCTGAGATTCTTGGTAAGGCAATGAATAACAAACTGATTGAATTAAATATATTTGGGGTTTTTACTATTTATTTTTTGAAGCCTTTGAAATAAGAAGCGTAATGTTGTGGTACATGTAGAACTGTCTGAGGGACCAAAAAATAAGGAGAAATGGCATCACTGGAAAGGCATACACTGGTGGTTTGTATTAGGATTGGCTGTACGTAACGCATTCATGACTTGAGAAGAGGAATAACTGCTGACACGGCAGTATCTGCTACGTTCTGATACAGTTCCTTAGGTTGGTGAATTAGAGGGGTTGCTACCAGGAGCTACAGCTAGAGTTGACAGGGTGAGTCGTTGATGGAGTGGCAGACTTTGATAAATACTGAGACGAGTAAATGCAGCTTTTCATGCAAATACCTGAGATTTTATATGTGTCAGCTCAGAACAGGAACTTGTGTATCTCTGTACATCAAGGAATGCTCTATAAAGTTATGGTCAAAAAAATGAATGGGATTACTGAGGACGAAATGGAGCATAACAGAAATACGAAGTTTCTGGTCGTAAGTTCTTCTGTGAAATGATTTCAAAGTTACTATTACCCTCTAAGAAAAATTAATGCAGGCTAAGAAAATTCAGAGATGGGTGAAGTAAAGATTGAGGAGAGTTTTTTTGAGGAGCATTTTTGGGAGGAAAAACCCAAGAACATCCATTTTTAGAAAGCAGATGATTAAGAAGGAAAGTGTTAGAAATATGTAAATTAATGAAAGGCTGAGCCAGCATTTCTCTGCTTTTTGTTGCATAGCTGAAGAACTTAACCGAAAGGTGGAAAACACAAACCTAGCGCAGGGAAACAGCTTTTTGCGTAAGGTGTAATTGGGCTGCAGAATTTATTTCCAGCTATGTCCTACCAAAACCAAGGAACAGGCTCCGTTCAGGGAAAGATGAGGCAACACTGAGGTAAATTGCAGGAGTGCGCAGTTATATCCAAAGATGCAAGAAAAGCAAATTCAGGTTCCTCTGGCCGTAGCTAGAAGAAGAAGAACTTGGTGAAGTTCATGATAAAATTATTCTAGCGATCAGATTATCCTACCTTTGCCTTCTATAGGCTTGTGTATTTTCCTCCCCTCAAACAGTTATTAGCAGTCACTTTTCAATGCTAAGCTAAATGATTGACTAAGGCATGCCATATATCCCTCTGTAGTGAACAGCTGTTGAAACTTTACTAAAGCATGAGTTTTGGAAGAGATTGCTACTAATCATCTGTTTTGTATTATCTTAATGGGATAATCAATTTTCTGAAATTATTTCTTTTTAGTTAAAGCAGCATTGGGCAATAAGTTTTAATTAGAAGTGAGATGAGTCAAAACCAGTCTGATCTTACTACTGAATTTCAAGAGGCCAGGATTTGGCTAAATCTTTGAAGGCTGTTTCTGTTTTCACAGCCATACTGAAAATTAAAATGTCATAGTTAAAGACACAGCTGCCTCCTGGATGCACATGTGTTTGTCATAAGGTCTTAAGAAGGGAGGACGCAGTAAGAGTAGGATGCAGAACTCAACACTGTAATTCAAAATTGATGCCTGTGCAGATTTCATAACATACATAGCAAAGAGTAACGTGAAGAAGCATCAGTAATATCTCCTTCTAACCTTTTGAAAATTGTTGGAAAACTCAAATAATTACTTTAAATCCGTGCAATCCAGGAGACTCCTGGAGTGCGCTAAGGATAACTTCTTAAGCCAGGTAATAGATAGCCCTACCAGAGGCGATGCAATACTGGACCTGATGGTCACCAACGCAAGTGAAGCTAATCAGTGATGTCAAGATTGAAGGCAGCCTGGGCTGCAGTGATCACGCCCTGGTGGAGTTTGCAGTCCTAAAGGACGTGGGTCAGGCAAAAAGTAAAGTCAGGACCCTGAATTTTAGGAAAGCAAACTTCCCGCTGTCTAAGAAATTAGTCAATAGGACCCCCTGGGAAACTGCCCTCAGGGACAAGGGAGCAGAATAGAGCTGGCAGATCTTTAAGGATACTTTCCATGCAGCCCAAGAGCTCTCAATTCCACGTGTAAGAAATCAGGCAAGGAAGGCAAGAGACGCGTGTGGCCGAGTTGAGACCTGCTGGTCCAGCTAAAGGGCAAGAAGGAAATGCACAGGCAGTGGAAGCTGTGACAGGTATCCTGGGAAGAGTGTAGGGAAGGCCAATGTGCAAATGGAGGGTGACTTGGCAAGAGACACGAAGAATAATAAGAAGAGGTTCTACAGGTATGTCAGCCAGAAAAGGAGAGACAAAGTGTACTCCCCATGATGAGCAAGACTGACGAACTGATAAGAACAGATGAGGAGAAAGCTGAGGTACTCAACAACTTTTCTGCCTCAGTCTTCACTGGCAACCTCTCTTCTCACACCTCTTGAGTGGATGGAACTGCAAGGCAGGGACTGGCAGAGCAAAGTCCGTCCCACTGTAAGAGAAGATCAGGTTCGTGACCACCTGAGGAACTTAAACATACATGAGTCTATGGAACATAACAAAATGCATCCCAGGGTCCTGAGGGAATTGGCTGATGTAGTTGCCAAGCCACTCTCCATGATATTTGAAAAGTCATGGCAGTCAGGTGAAGTCCCTGGTGATGGGAAAAGGGAAACACTGCACCCATTTTTAGAAAGGAGGACTCTGGGAACTACTGACCTGTCAGCCTTACCTCTGTGTGGCAAGATCCTCCTAAAAGCTATGCTAAGGCACATGGAGGACAGGGAGGTCATTTGAGACAGTCAGCATGGCTTCAAGGGCAAGTCTTGCCTGACCTAGTGGCCTTCTGTGATAAAGTGACTACATCAGTGGACAAGGGAAGACCCACAGATGTCATCTATTTGGAATTCTGTAAGGCCTTTGACACAATCTCCCCCAACATCTTTCTAAATTGGAGAGAGAGGGATTTGAGGGATGGACTGTTCGGTGGATAATGAACAGGTTGGATGGCTGCATCCAGAGGGTAGTGGTTAACAGCTCAATTTCCAGATGGAGATTAGTGACAAGTGGTGTCCCTCAGAGGTCCATACTGGGACAAGTACTGTTTAATATCTTCATCAATGACATAGACATTGTGACCAATTGCACTCTCAGCAAGTTTGCAGACAACACCAAGTTGAGTGTTGCAGTTGATACACCTGAGGGATAGGATGAGATGCCACCCAGAGAGACCTGGACAAGCTCGAGAAGTAGGACTGTGTGAACCTCATGAAGTTCAACAAGGTGAAGTGCAAGGTTCTGCAACTGGGTTGGGTATCCCTGGTATCAATACAGGCTGGGGATGAAGTGATTGAGAGCAGCCCTGAGGAGGACTTGGATGAAAAGGAGTAGGTGGATGAAAAGCTGGACACGACCTGTCAGTGTGCCCTCACAATCCAGAAAGCCAACCGTATGCTGGGCATCAAAAGAAGCATCTTCAGCAGGTCGAGGGAGCTGATTCTCCCCCTTTACTCCATTCTGGTGAGACCCCACCTGGAATACTTCATCCAGCTCTGGGGTCCTCAGCGCAGGAAAGACCTGTACCTGTTGGAGCAGATCCAGAGGAGGGCCATGAAAATGATACGAGGCCTGGAGAAGAGAAGGCTCCGGGGAAACCTTATAGGAGACTTTCAGTACTTAAAGGGGGCTTATAAGAAAGATAAGGGCAAACTTTTTAGCAGGGCCTATTGTGAAATGACAAAGGGCAATGGATTTAAACTAAAAGAGAGTAGATTCAGACTAGATACAAGGAAGAAAGTTTTTACAATGAGGGTGGTGAAACACTGAACAGGTTGCCTAGAGAAGTGGCAGATACTCCATCACTAGAAATATTCAAGCACAGGCTGGACAGGGCTCTGAGAACCGTATCTAGTTGAAGACGTCCCTGCTCATTGCAGGGGGATTGCACTAGATGATCTTTAAAGGTCCCTTCCAAACGAAACCATTCTATGATTCTAAAAATCAACCTTCTACAGCATGCAGCTGCCTGCATGGGGTCTGTAGGTGATAGTGGAAAAAGATAATGTTCACCAAAATTCAGCACAACTAGAACTACGTGACATTTTGGAAGGGAGATTGATCACAGAAGAATGTTGGTTTTGATCACCCTAGGACTGTGCATGGGGCAGGTGAGGGGAAGAAGGACTAGAATCACATCTGCCAAGAGTAGGAGGTGTCACCTTCCCTTGTCTTTTTTATTCTAGCTCAAAAATTAGACAGGAGTGATCAGCTTAAAGAGCTGTTTTTCCCTTGTCTGATTGGGAAGCAGGTCTCACACGATGTGGTGATATCCCAGTACTGCCACAAATGGAAAAGTTGTTTATTATTTTGAGGCAATTTGGGAAGCATGTGGTGAGTTCTTAACTACTGACACAGCAGACATTCATCAGGACCTCTAAGACCAGAAGCCAACTTCAGTTAAGATAATTGTGGGGTAAGTCTGCACGAAGCATCTAGTGCTGATCCAGCACAGCCTGAAACCTACACCCAGGATATTTCATTGCTTGTTTGATAGGATGCTTACCTGAGAACTGGAATATATTGTTATACATCTAATCCTTGATACAGGAGTTTTAGGCTTCACCATCAAACCCTCCGCCTCCCCCCAAAATCAATTGCTCACAGCTTTAAGCTGTAAAAAATCATTTCTGCATATGTGCACTGTATATTTAAAAAACACTTAATAGAAAATGTTAACATCCACAAAGAGAATTAATGAGTGTTGAACCATACAATTCCCGTTTAACATAGATACTTCGAACTTTCATCGTGACAAGAGGCTATCTCCATACACTTGGCAATACGTACTCATGGGACCTAGAGAATTAAGAACCATTATCTCTAGTATGATTTTTAATTACATGTCTTACTTTCTTGAAGTATTAATTGTGAAGTAAAGGTTATGCTGCTTTCTTGTGTGTTTAGCAGGCAATAAACTCATACTGCAGCCAAATATAGGGATTTTTATTTCCAGATTTCAAATCCTCTCCAGTGAGACAATCAAAATGCTTTGATAGTTGATGTTTCTCAGGCAGAAATCTAAGCCAAAATACATCTGAACAAATCTGCAAAAATAAGAAAAACCTGCAGACGTATGAAAAGCCTGTATGAAAATCAAGCATTGCCAAATATTGTTTCAAAATCCACTTGAGACAACAAAGGGAAATGAAAATTAACAGCAATAAGTGATTTTATATTCTTATTGCTCCTATAACTGTATATGATTGTTAAAGTTTAAAATACTGAGAAATTGCCTTAAAGTTTAAAAACATGAAAAAGTGATAGTATTTTTTTTCTATTTCTATGGCATCCAATATGATACTTAGTTTCCAAACTTAAAAGGTTCTTGTGCCAGCTAAATTGCTTGCTGGCTGCTGCAGGAGCTTTGTTTTGAGGCTGTTTGTGCACGTAAAGCTAAGCATACGCTTCGATGTGCTTCAATGACTAACTGCTTTGGATATAAAAGCAAAGGTAGAACAAACGTTGGAAGTGATGTACACATTTTTTCTCTTTTCATGTTGTTACAGGAATCTCTAGTTAGGCTTTGAGACCCTCAGGTAGTCTGCAGAGAATCAGAAAACCAGGGGCTGCACACTGTATAGGAGTTAAAGGTAAGGCCCAAGAAGTAGAATTTGTCTATCTGAACGTGGACGTCCAGCTAGGTACACTATGGCCTGCTTATATAAGTGAAAGAAAACAGGCATTTCTGGGGCAAATCTACCTGACTCTAAAATCGGCATCTACAGTGGCTCAGATGAATCTGACCTAGAAGGACCCATTTTTCCCCATTGTTTTTAAAGGCAACCCAGCCCGTGACTTGCTCACCTGCAGGTACTGAAGGTTGGGTGAGACGAATTCCACGAAACATGTTTGAACTGCCAAGAGCATGAAGGATGACAAGGTGATTTCCAAGGGCAAGCCATCCGAGATCAGCCTGTTCCCCTTCTCTGGTGAAACGACTAGCTAAATAGAGAAGGGGTTTTCTTACGTGGGCTGAAAACTGCCTGCACTGCCAGGCCCCAAGGGCAGCGATCCATGTCTTGGTGTCCAGCTGGAAGCGGTAACAAGCAGATCACATCAAGGGAATGCTGCGGTATAAAGATTTTTCAATATCTTCATCAAAGACCTGTGTGATGGGCCAGAATGCAGCCCCTTGACAAAGGGTATGTGATACTGCAATGAATTCCAGTTTTTTCGCAAAAAAAAAAAAAAAAAAAAAAGCAAATTTATTTATTATATCAGCAGTGGAAATGTTAGAGACCTGCCAAATGCTTTTGTGACATTAGATTTGCTTTTAGAAAATTAAGATCCTCTGGTAGGTGACATACAGGAATTTGTGTACATGTGTGATTTGCTTGATGTTGTTGCAGCAAATTCTCAAATATGGAACAGCCAGAAAAATGCGAGATTTTTTTTTGATAGGCACTCCTACACTAATTTAAAAATAGTAAACTGGAGCAAGGTAAGTATCACAGAGCCTGATGTGAAAAAGTACATTGATAGAAAAGAAGGAATAGAATATGTGATGAAGATTGACATGGCAAATAAAAAGGAAGAGGAAAAAAAATATCAGAAAGTAACGGAAGATGCGAAGTGATTAGGGAGCACGGAGAGAGACAGGAATGGAAAGCTGGTGACAGATGAGGCTGATAAGGCAAAGGGCCTAAAGGAATTCCTCGCCCCAGTAATCACAGAGGCAGTAGAAGGCAACATCCCAGGAACTGGGATTTGTTTTCCTCAGGGAAGGAAGGAAAATGTCAAAAGGTTTTACTCTTGCACTGGAGTGGATAACAAGGCAATTAGTACTTTTAAAAGTTCTCAGAGCACCCAGACTGAAGGGATAAATCACATCCTAGGACTGTAAAAGGAGAGGGAGACGCTGGAAAGCTTCTGTGGAACAGTCGTAATAACTTGAATGGGAATTATTGAGAATTGGTGAGTGCTTAATGAAGTTTCGGCGTTTACAGATCCGTAAGCCTGACTTCACTTCTGCAGGAGAAACTAAATACTGGTGAGTCATGGCTGTGTACGTTTGTAAGTGGCAACATGAATATAGTATTAAAAATACATTGTTTTAACATACATGCCACAGGAGAAGTATCTACGTATCTATAATACAAATGAGCTGGAGTCTGCTGCACAAAAGATTTATGCAAATAATCTCTATTAATAGGACTTCTCAGTGCAAATCCTTTCTTGTCAATATGAGAAGAGGTCTGGGTGATGTTATGCTCCTGATTCACCTTTCTAAAGGGTTTCTGATGTTTCTACGGTTTCAAATGTTGTTTTTCCCTACATTAATATATATGAAGGAGGTAACTGCTAACCTTTCATAAAGCTCTGTAAATATGTGAACTGTGCAGTTTATCATCTTCAGGTTGAATAAGAAGGGAGAGAAATACAAATTCTCCATATGCCGTACCCCCACACACCTTCCCTCTTTCTTATTGCTTGATTTGTTTTAGATAGGAATGTGATTCCTTTATGAAATAGTTTAACTGCTGCTGATAAAAAATAAAATAAAATAAAATAAAATAAAATAAAATAAAATAAAATAAAATAAAATAAAATAAAATAAAATAAAATAACAGGAAAAATTCTCTTGGTATTGTGGGTTAGTTAAATCCAGTGTTGCCTAGGGGAGCAAGATCCTGTTACCCGCACTCATCTCCAGGGACCAGCACCGTGGGGGCTCTCCATGGAGGGGATGACAGGGCAGGACCTGGCAGCCCAGGCCCATCCCACCCCCTGCCCAGGGCAGCCGGGGGCACCAGGGCAGCCCCAGCCCCGGGCATTGGGCACCTCCCTGGGTTGGGGCTGAAGGAGTGAGACCAGGTAGAAGAAGGGCACAGGCTCTGGAGAGCATTTCATTTACCTTCTCCTAGAGCTGCAGGTAGTGCCTTCCTCAGGAAGCACCAGGGGGATCTCTGCTCCAGGGGAAAAAAAAAGAGATAAGGAAATGGGCTGGAAAAAATTGAGCCTCTTGAGGGAAGCAGCCTTTGCAGAGAGCAGTTGAATAAACCAGTCTGTCTCCAGCCAGCAGGAGGAATCATCTGCCAGAAGACGCCTGCTGAAGGACAGCAAACGCGCTTTGCAGAGTGTTTCCGTGGTGCCCAGCACCGGCAGTGCTGCTCTGACCAGGCTGGCTGAGGAATACCAGTGAGGCGAGAGCTGCAACAGACTGTATTGGAATAATCACCACTGGGAAAACGAGAGGAGCGTTCAGGAACACAAAGACATCCTTCAGGTCCTCCCCACCGATAGTGACCACCCAGCCCAGCACACTTAGATAGCACCTGCCATGAGAGGTTTCTTCTCCAGGACTCAACAGATGTCAACGAGACATGGTCGTCACTGCAGGGTGGCCCACAGACCCTCATTAGACACCTGCAATCCTTGTGTGGTTCAGGCACGTGCCCAAGGCTGGGAGACCTCATGGGACTCCCCACTGTGCAGCTGCACTGAAGAGGCAAAAGAGCTGCTGAGGCCAGCCTTGCCGGGACACCTGGAGGCACGGCCACCCAGGGCTGGGACCTTGGGCAGTCCCTGTGTCCTGCTCCCATCTGAGGAGGAGCTCCCCTCCTCCTTAACTCCCCACAGACACCAGCTCATCCCTCAGTACGGCTTCTGCTCTGCTTGGCAGCTGCTGTATGGGTTTGGATCTCCAAACTCATCTTTGTCTGAACTTCAGGACTCAGGGAAAATAAAGGCACAATTGAGTCCCGCTGGAATTAGCCTGCTGAGGGCCAGAAAATCTGGTAGCGATCCAGTGAGTGGCTGTGTGTGCGCCTAGGCAGGCACCATGTTTCTGGGGTTTGTGCAATGGTCCAGCAAGTGTGACCCACCTGCGTCCTTGCTTCACCTTGAGGTGTCAAAATTAATACCTGCTTTTCCACACTGTGCTGCTCAGACAGGACACGGCCGTACCCCTGGAGCTGTAGCAGCAGCATCTCTCCAGTGTGGAACGGAACCTGTGAGGCTGGGAGGGACATCTGGAGCTGAAAGCAGGCTCACGCACCTTTACTACAAGGGATGACAGGCATTTCAAAAAAGCTGGTTACCCCTATGCAGTGGGAGGTAACACCAACAATGTGACCCCAATCATCTCCTAATTTCTACCAGCCCCTAAACAGCCTCACTTTTTTTTTTTTTTGAGGATGTGATACCTTTCCCTGCAGGTGTTTTCCCTCTTGAATTCTTGAGCTCTACAACAAGCCCATCTCAGCATCCCTACCGCTGACTGTAATTTCACCTCTCTCATCTTTGTGCTGACTTTCTCAGCAGCCTGGCTCAAGGTTATGCAGCTGTGCCTTATCAGGGCTGAGCCTCTGGTCCCTGATACACAGCCAGCCGAGCTCCCCAGGGGGGTTGGTTACAGAGATGGGGGGGTACAGCACTGCACTGCCTGTGTTACAGTATGGGTGTTTTGTGACCAAGCTTACAAAACCATGCTTTACTCCTCAGGTCACGTAATGGATTCACATTGCTTTAACTCTATTAACTCAGGGGTGAAAAGGTAGTGCCCCACCGCTTGTCACCCATCACTTTGCTCCTCCTTGCTATCATGTCACACCACCGAGGAGCTACATAACATGCAAAACTGGTGTTTCCTGGGTGAAACTTGAACACAAGTATTTTTCTACAAATGGCTAAAAGTGATGCGATTCCTGTGCATTATCCTCAATTTTGGATTTCAGTTTCTTCCAGCCTGCTCAGTGTCAGGACACACACAGTCTTGTTTGCTCCTTGCTTCTTCCTCAAACCAATCCCCTTCAAGATAACGAGCAGTGATGGACTTGATCTCCCCAGCTCCATAACCTAAAGTGGAATGGCAGTGTGAGGCACCCACAGGTTTTGCATCGCTTTTCAAAGGCTGTCAGCACTTCTCGCGGATGAACGGCAGCACTGCCAACCGATTCTAGATTTCAGACAGGCTTCCTGTTCTTTGACAAACAAGTTTAGTTTTTCAGAAAAGGTAAATCGAGTTTCGTGCAAGAGTTTCTGAAGAGAGGAGGAGACGTGGACATGCGCAGCCTGAGGTTCGCACCAGGGGCCAAACATACGCAGCTGAAGTGGGAGCATCGATCCTACATGGCTGAGAAAATGGTCCTGAGTGATTGCTAAAATCAGTGTGTTTTGATTTTGTTGATTATCTGCACTGCTTTTCTTAATCTCCAGCTTTGTAAGAAGCGGGAAGTCTATTGTGTTACTATCCAGATTACCTAATATAGCTTTCCTTGGCTCAGCAACTAGTCACTTAGGCCACTGCAAGTTCAATAAGGGATCAGAGGCACCAGCCAGTTAAATTCTCCAAACATTTTTGTTGAAACAAAATTGCAAACCTTTATCTCACTAGAAGGATTTACAGATTACACATGACACTGATAAATAAGAGTATCAGTTTAATGTCTGACAGGTCGCCTCTCAGAGGACTAAGACCTGCATTTGCAGAGGGATGGAGATGGTTATCAAATGATCATTGCTGTCTTTTTCTTTTATGAAAACTGCCTGGTTTGTGGCCAAGTGGTACAAAAGCAAAATAATTTGGAAGAGTTATTTTAAGGCGAAAACCAAGTTCTCAGAAAATCTTGTCTCCCAGACTTCCAGTACGTACAAGGTTGTTTTATAAAGATGATTATGATCAACTGCTCATCATGTCCATCAAAAGAAGGACAAGAAGATATCAGCTTAAACTGAAGCAAAGAAGATTTAGGCTAGGCACTAGAGAAAACTTTCTAACGACAGCAGTTGTGCAGCACTGGAACACACAACCCAGGCACGTTTTGTTCAGCTTTTCAAAGAGAAGATTACAGAAACATCCAGCACTGATGGTTCGGAAATGCCCATCTCAATGCCCATCTCAGGAGGCAGCAAGGGTTGGGAGGGTGTGCCTTCCAGCTGTGAATTCCTGGGTCTTCAGGATGTACTAATCTAATGCAGGGAGACGTAGCCTAGTGTTGCTGAGGGATTTGTAGAGGCATAATTAAGTTCTTCAGGCATTTTGCCCTCTTAAGTGTCCTAAAATTTCTCCTAATGGACCCCTTTAGCAAAAAGTGCCATTCCTGCATGCATGCAGTTATTTGTTCAGGATGATGTAGATCTGGGTGCCACCTCATGTCTGATTGGACAACAGAGGGACCACGACCCAGGTATCTGAACAAGGGGGTCCAGTGCCCTTGGAACATCTCAGGATATCCAAGCCATTCATAGGAGGTTTTGTGTCATCTCTAACAGCCCTAGATGGATGACTTGGATACTGCAGGGTGCTTCCCATGGGAAGGGGTTCCTCTGTTCAGACAACCAAATCATAGCCCTAAGAGATCCAGCTTGTCTCTACAGCTGGGAGTCTCACCCTCACCTCTCTACAGCTCCTGTTCGAAAACATACAACCAGCTCTCAATCTGTCTTCTTCCCAAATGCAAAACTGCTGAGCCTGAAATGTTTTTTCAAAAGGGGGTTGGGTTGTTTTTCCAGATATCATCATACTTACTCAAACCTCCTGTAAAAAATCTGCAGCAAAATTGGGCAAACATTGCACCCGGAAGAGTGTCTCAGCTGGGAAAAGGAATCATGGCAGGAATGACCACATTCCACATGAAATGATGCCCTTCCCCTTCCCCAGGAACTTGAGTTGATATGATATGATCTGAAAATGAGATACTTTCTGTGCTCAGCTCTCACTGGTAGCTTGGCCCTGCAAAAATCTTCATACTTTAAATTACCTGTGTCACCATAGCAATCCTCACCGTGGCTGACCAAGCACTGAAAACATAGAAAACTGTGGTCATCAGTGGCACAGGACAAAATGGGACCTGTTTTTCTTCATAATGGGCTGACATGATGCTATGCACGACTTGTCACTTGATGTGCAGATTGTAAAGTTGTGATTAGACAACCTCCCATCACCTTCATGTTCTCACCTAAGAGAGAAACTTGACAAAAAAATGGAAATGTGATTGCAAAGCTATATAAATTAGCAGAGGCATCTAGGATTTGATAGTTCCTGAATTTATTTAAAACGACTTTTTTTTTTTAACTGCCTAATTTCAGTTTGATGGGTCCCTTTGAGAACTAAGCAGGTCATGTAGCTAAACTAAGCAAGAGCTTGTCTTCTTTATGAACTGCTTCTGAGTCATGTCTGTACTCAAAGGGAACAGTGTCATGCATTAATTGAGTCTCACTGGTTTAATTTCCGATTGACAAGTAAATAGTTCTGGTTCTTAAAAGATTACACAACAGAAAAAACTCTCGGTAATACTCTGGTGACAGTCTTCCCAGGTACATTGTTTTTTTTCTTTCTAGATCAGCACAACTTGCAAATGCAGTTGATATTGCATCATTCTGTTTCAATGGATGTTATTAAGGTTCATTGTATTAATCTGATTATACTGAATTTTGGCTCTTATTTACAATTAAATTAACTTTACTTATTTAATACAGCTGCGTGTTTAACATTTAAGAAAATTGCTATCCATTTCAGTGAACCTGATTTTGTTCCAAAACGAAATTAATGAAATCTGCCAAACTGCTGGGTGAGGAATCCAGAAGAAAAGCTGTATGGACACAGTTTAATAGTCAGCCTTTACTAGTTTTTTATGAATGCAGAAAAGAATTTAGGCCTCTTGATCTCTCCACAGGAAACAAGAAAGTGGGAGTGCTTACTTTCCTGATTATAAAGATCACAGAGAAATCAGCCTCTCCTTTCACTGGTTTTGAGATCATGCTAGGGTGAAAGAGTCCTGGCAGAGGAGAATACAAGGTACAGGGCGATTGTGGCTGGGATCTTCTATGTATAGACCTCAACTCATCACCCTAGCACGAACCAGCCCAGGTCACTTTTACCTCAGTTGCATACTTGCTTCTTGTTGGGAGACTCTCAGCACAGGGGTAATACGTGAGATGGCAGCAGCCTGAACACAGAATTTTTGTCAGAAGCTTGGTAGGAACTTCAGGAACAAAGGTATGTGCAGAGGAATGGGCCTCTCAGTTGTGTTGAGCTATGGAGGTCTGTGGGCTGAGAAAATCTGCTATCTCCACTGCCCCATCACCTGCCCACCACACAGCTGGGGTAAGACCAGTGGGCAGTGGTAGACACATCTGCACCTGGAATATCCACAACACTGCACAAATAAACCCTTTGTTAGCAAGCATGAGGTCTCATTTGTGCATATGCCCAACTGGCTGTTACTTTACTTCTATAGGACAATCTAGGAAAAAGATTAGTTAACCATAAATTTATTTATATCCTTGGGGTAGGAGTCTCACTGACCCCCATCAATATAGTCCAACTATTTGAATAAAATAGAAGGCAGCAATGGTCACAGTATACAGATTGCTCCTTCTTGACACTTGCCTGTCCCGCTTGAGACAGCTGATGAAGTGAGAAGGCTTTGGAGGGATATAGCAGTCACCTTCCCACACCTGCAGGGAGGTCACTGAGATGGAGGAGACAGGGTCTTCACAGTGGTGTGTGGCAGGATAGAGAGACAACGGGCATATGTCGAAATGGGAGGAACTTGTTTCCTATGAGGACAAGCTTGAAGCAGAGAGGTTGTTAGAGAGGTTGCACAGGCTCCATCATTGGAGGTTTCCAAGTTCTGTCTTTCTCAAGCCATAAGCAACATGAGTTGATCTCAGAGCTGATGCTGCTCTGAGGCCCCAAGGCCCCTTCCAACCTGAGCTATCCTGTTATCCTATGATTACTTTAACACTCACTGCTGGCAATGCATCTCCCACAGGTGAGATCAGCCTGACTGGAGCTTTGCCCCCCAACCTGCCTCTCTGCTGCTATCTTACCCCCAGAGAAAACAAGTTATCCTCTGGCCAAGGGTACTTGGTGTTGTATCACCATGGTTGCCTGTTGCAAGGTTGCTTGTAGGATCTAGGAGAGCAGTAACTCACCTAGAACAAGATATGGAACAAGATGTGGAAGGGGAATAACATCTGGCAGGCTAAATTTGAGCCTTGTAACTTCAACACTGTGATTTCCTCCTTTGGTAAAACACAGAAATGTGATTCTCCTTCTGTGTTATGTGCCACATTGTGGGGCACATTTTGCAGGTCATCTGTGGAGGTAATTCCCTCATGTCAGACAGTTGTGCTACTGATTATATAGTGGAACTGCTTTTGCAAAAATAACAGAACTGATTATTGGCAAAAATGCGTTTGATTAGGGATATTACTCATTTACTTCACAGTAGCATTGACAGTCTTGATACCATTCAGGAATACGCAACATTAATCTCAAATTTACTATATTTTCCTTAACTAGCAGACAATCAAAAATAAGAATCTGTTCCTAAGAAACTGTACATTTATAAAGTATTTTGCTTCACAGAACACAGATTTTAATTTAATAATCCATATGAATGATGTTCTTGTAAATTTTTCAAAACTGTCCAGTATTTGGGCTGATCATCATAGCTCAGGTGTGACAGCTACAAGTTTTTACGTTTCCAAATTTATGACTATGATTTAGCAGGCACAGAACACAATTAATATGTTCTATTTTATTAAAGAAGAAGGCAGTTTCACTCATCTAAACATGTCCTAAATGTATAAGTCTTAGAAAGATGGCCTCTCTCTCCTCTTCTTCGTAACAAATAGAAACAAAAATAAAATCCAGGAGAGAATCTTTTATTGCATCTCAAAGTCCCTTTTATGTTGTCTGTCCAGCCAGAATGGATCAGAAACAGTGCTGCATTTTCTCTGTGCCCATGTAGCAATAGTGCATTTACCCAGAGACTGCATCCTCGGTCAGAAATATAGTCCATCTAGTCCAGAATCTATACTGCCTCCTAAATCAGAAGGGGTCCTCTAAATAATAGTCTATATACCTGTGACTAAATCCTATATTTCTGTACAGAGGGATTTAGATAACAACTACATAAGAAGCCTTAAATCTCGCATCTCCTATCTTTGTAACTAAAATGTTTTTTCAGCCTTTTTTTTAGATCCTGTCTTAATAAGCCAATGAATTGTATAACATGATGAGTGGTATTTGCAGGACTTCTTTGTGATGTAGAAAAGAGGCTGGGGAGCAACATTTGAAGGTGACACAAAGTTATTTAGGTTAGATTGAGCCAATGGAGAGAAAAGGACTCCCAAAAGTTTTGTCCAGCCTGAGTGTGTGGGCAGTGAGATGATAAAGCTGTTGGTGCTCATTAATGCAAAAATCACATCCAGCGGAGGGACTAGCCTGAAGCACTCTGCACAGTGCTTGGTCCTAAATCACAAACAACAAAGACAGGCAAAGACTGGGACATTCACCGCGAAGCTCAGTGTAAGCCAGTAGTCAAATCATAAAGCAGATGTTGGGGTGCATAAGGAATGGGACAGAAAATACACCAAATATTATGACATTACAGTGCTATTAAGGCTTAGTGATTCACCTGGAACACTGCAGTTGGTTCTGGTCAGCCTAATGCTCTGCAGAGACCTACTCAGAAGAGCTAATTTAGTTTAAGGAGCTTGCTCTCCCTAAGATCCTTCTGCAGATAAAAGCAAGCTTTAGGGTCTCTCCTAGGGGACATTTCAAGCATCTAGCGGTAGGTTACTTTCTCCATCATCCTTCAGAATAGCCTGTTTTTTCCCATTAAAACAAAGGCAGTTACCCCTTTCTCTATCAAGACACACAGAAACATAAGGCTCAGCTAATGAAAACTATTAGAGAAGCTGGGAAAAAAACAAACAAACAAATTAAGATTGAGGAAACTGTTTGATTTGCATAGGGAGCAATCAGAAGTATACAAGATAAGAAAGTCAAGAGAAGGTAGACCTGGCACTTCTCTCAACTTTTTCATAATAAGATAGCAAAACCCATCAGTGGCACTGAAGGCTGTTCCAGTCAATGAGAGGATGAAGCTTCATTGCCTCAGGAGCCTTGCAGGATTAAAAAAATTAACCCACTCCACAACTGACAAGACTGCCAATAGTTACACTAGCGAGGGTTAAAACGCAAGCAGTCTCAGGGCTTCCGTAGCTGTGCTTCACACTACGACTTAAACTTCTTCATGTAGAAGTTGGATTCTCATATTTGCCCTTCTTCCACCAACGAGCCGTTTATTCACTGGTTGCCCACTCACACGGCTTTTGCATTTCTCCCAGAGGCGTCTGGCACAGCTACTCCCAGAAACAAAATATCCCACACGCTGGATCAGACCTGTGATCTCCTCCGCCATTTCTGAGCGAGTATACAGTTCCCAGCTGTGCAGAAGGGGAAGAGACCGCAGGGACAAGCCTGAACGCGCGCCTCAGAGCAAACGATGAGCCAGATTGCCGTGAGAGAAAGGCCACCCCTTCCCTCACCTTTCCAGTGGGGTTCCCGCCTGGCCATTACTGCAGATAAACATGATAATATCCTGCATGAAAAAGAGTGCTGCAAGAGACTACACAAATACAACATCCCACTGACCCTGGGGGTAGATCAGCTGTACCTAAGCCATACCTGGCAGAAATCTGTCTAACCTGTTGTTACAAGAACCAGAAGATGAGGATGCTCTGCTTGGTAGGGGCTCTTCTTTGCCATCCTCACCACTAGAGCATTTTTCTGATGTAACTGGATTACTTTTTGTCTCGTCTTATCCACTATGGCCATTAAACATAGATAAAGAATCACAGCTCCAGAGAGATACTTTGAACATCGGACTGTCTTACGTGCAGCATCTTTCTCTACATTTGGTGCTCCCCTTCAAGCATTGATCCAAGCATCCAGGATGCAGAAGCATGGTGAGATGCTATCAGCACTGGGAAGGTTAGCTTCCTCTTACCTGCAAGGTTTTTGGAGTCTTCTTCTTGGCCATGCCTTGTCGTGCCATTCAGCTGAGAAGCACAAGATGCTCAAAGCTACGCAGCAGACAGCCCCACTAGCCTCCAAGTGCTCCCTGCCTCCTCCCTTGCTGTGCTTCCTCTTTTCCAAAAGGACCACAACGGCCCTAAGTGGCAAGAGCACTGCAAGAGTGCACCCACTGCTCACATCTCTCTCTTCCAGCTCCTTTCAGCTCTGGTGCTCCCTGCATTTTACAGCTATTACAGACCACATGGTCCTCAGCACAGGCAGCTGCATAAGCGCTGGTAGCAGGAACCAGCGGGGATCTCATGTTTTACCTCTCTTTGAAAGCCCCCTCCAAGCGTATTTGTGGTAGGTCTCTCCAGTTCCCCCTGACTCCCAGCACACACACACACACACAACCTTGTGTTTGGCCCATGTTGTTTGTCTTGCACCTACAATGTCTGTTTGCTTGTCATAAAAGGAAATTTGGTGGATTTGGAAAAGGCAGATCATATCAAGCTGCATCCCATTTTTAGATTTCATGAAACTATAAATCATCTGATTATATGTTTCAGTCTTTTCTCAGGAGTTATAGGGATAGTGATTATTTCTAATCCCTGGCTCCACAATTCCCTGCCCCTACTTTTAACAGAAGCACTATGTTTGTCCTCTTCTAGTCTTGAAAAAAGGCTCTAAGCTCTCTGAGCTTCCCAGCATCATCTGCCAATTTTCCTACCCATAGAGTAATTCTTCCCTTGGTTTCCCTTTTTGTTACTATCAAAAATGCCCTTAAAATGCCTTATTAGTATAAGCAAAGAATAGGAGAAGCATTTTATTTTGTGCCTTAGAATTTCTGATTTTGTCTCTGTATGCTCATGCTGAGTTTTTTTTTTTAACATTCATTTTTAGATATTTGACCTAGTTTCTATGTTCTGTACACTCCCTTCTTGCACTTGAGATCATTGAAGAGCTTGTGATTTCACAGATAACTCTTACTGCATTTTCCATCCTTTCTACACGCTGGGATATTTTGTGATTCTGCTCCTACTGTCTTTTGTTTGTTAATTTTTTTTTTTTTTAATGAACCATCAGCTCTTTCTGGAGCTCTTTTCTTCCATAGATTTGATTCCCAGAGGAATTTACCTGCTAATATCCTCTGTGTTCATCAAAGTCTGCTGCTTTCAAGTCCTTTGCCTTCACGTTTATGTTATCCTTCCTTCAGTCACTGAGGCTTATGAATCCTGTAACTCTCTCACCAACATTGTCCTCCACCTTCGCACTCCCCAGCTGTTCCTCTGCCGCTGTAGGAACCGACTCCGAGACACCACCTGGGAAGCTGCTTTCTGTACTGCTGCATGACAAAATGCCAGTGACACACTCACCGAGCAGGCTGTGCCCTAGTTTATCATGCTCTTCGTAACTGTTGGAGTAGTTAAAGATGCCCTCCAAAACCAATCATCAGCCCTGTTTTTTGTAAATGATTCTGCTAGCTGCCTCATCTATCTGAGTTTCTTAGGGGGAAGAAGACAAGTGCAATGGATGTGATTTTTTACCATATTATTTCCAGCTACTATTTAGAGATCAGGTCCATCACATTCTACACTTTTTGCTTGAGAAGAAATGTACGTATCTGCTTTTCCCTCGCCAGTTCGTATTTCTCCAGTGAACTGCTTTCCGTTTCTTCCTCATGTATGCAGTCTCATGTAGCCTTTGCGGAGCATCCTAACGGGAGGCGAGGGCAGAGCTCTGGCAGTCGCTGAACCTTCCCCGCTTGTGAGACGTGACAGTTGCACAGAGAAGCGCCTCTTCACAGGCAAGACCTCTACAGGAGATTACTTCACCCTTCCAAAAAGTCACATAAATTAGACAGTAAGATTTTGCCCAACCCAGTAGCCATGACTTGACTATCAGGACTGTTTTATGCCCCACTTCTTTAATAGGCAGCTTTTCTTCTTGAACATACACAGTTTAAAATCTGGTGCTGATATCAAGCTGGATCACCGAGTTTAGTCTGATTTGATCTTGTCTTCTACATTATGAAATGACCCTACAATCTGAAACAGAAACATCACAGCTACATTACGTACCAATAAAATTACATGCAAATACAAAGATTAACTCATTCCAACTTGACTTTTCTCTGCATGATCCTGTCCTCCTCATCCACATAAAAATTATTCAGCCGCAAAAGGCCCTTGAGCATAACATGACATTTACAGCATCTCTGAGTATTTCTTGTTTATTTCTCATAAATTTCCTTTGGTAATAACTTAGTCACTCAGCAACACTCTATGGTATACACATACATCACATGATTATCTCATATTTTATACAACACATGTTAAAGTAATTAATTTTCCCAGGCAAATGTCATACCATTTAGTTCATCGTTAGGAGCCAAATATTTGTGCAACCATTTGTTACAAATGTATGCATAACCACAGAACACTTCAGCTCTGTGGTATTTATTAAGTGTAATTTAAAGGGACGCTGTCGAGGTTGTTAAAGTCTCAACTTTCACATTAGTTTTTGCTCCACTTGAAATTCCTTTAAGGATTCAACCTCAACTCATTTATTTATTTGTTAACTATCCTTGCTACAGCATTTAGCACACAAAAATAAATACGGCCTCACTGTGGCGTGGAACGTGCTAGTGACCAGCTAATTTCATGCCCTGTCATGACAGAAGGGTTTCATCTCTCACTTAAACCTTCTTTATCCTTTTCCGTTACAAGATCTGGAGTTTGCCCCATCTTTAAGGTAGAACCATAGAAAATAAGAATAAGTACCTCTTTCATTAAAAGAACTGAGCTTAATTGGAAGTTCAACTGAACTTCAAGTTGAGGCATTTCTTTCTGTGCTAACACAGGTTACCTCCAAACAAACAGACAAAACTCCATCAGGACAGCGGCTCTAATTTCAACAGATGGAAGACAAGTTATCCATGCAACATCAGGACAGGTTGCCTTGAAAAATACATTTTAAGGGCATGAAACCACCTCTGACAGATAGTGAAGTCTGCTTCTCCCATCCCCTAAATTAGGTCTTACACATACTCCTCACGCACTGATACAAAAGTCCTTCAAAGTACATTTAGAGAGAAGAAGAGCAGCAGCAGAGCTGTGCAGTAAGAAATTGTGCTCAGAGACTCGACAGGCTGAACCAGACGGCTCCATTCAAGCTAACAGCCCAATAAATCCTGTTCCCTACAGACCACTTATTCTTCAGCACGTTCAATCAACAGGTTTGGAAAGGGGGACCCGACACTTTTCTCACTTATTTTGGCCTTCGATGAGAAAAGCAGCAGTGAAGAAAAGAAGCGGAACCAAAAGTGGTACAAGTGGGAATAAGAAAGGGTAGGAGGAAGCGCAGAACCAAGAAAGCAGAAAGACAGGAGAAAAAAATATTGAGAAGACACAGCAGAGTGACAGCAGAGATGAGAGTGAATGTAACTGTGCAGCATCTTGGTGGGACTTCTTTTAGGTTATTGTGAATAGTTACCGTTATTCAAGGAAGATGCACTCACACTGGAACAGGCAGAGAGAAAAGCAGACCTGGGCGTTCAGAAGAAAGATGAGCTATCACACAAACAGAGTGCCAAAACGTCTGGTTCGCTAGACTTGGCGAAGAGCTGAAAGGAGATGTGATTGCTATCTGCCATTACGTAAGCAGCAGGCATTGAACGGCAAAAAAGAGACACCTTATTAAAAGGACAATGTCAAACAAGGATGAAAAGATATGTTTCTCTTAAATGCCTTTAATCTGGAAGTTCGAATAAAGTCCTAATCAGCAAAGGGATTAGGTTTGGGGTAAACCTCGATTCCTAACTTACTCGTAACTGAGTGATTTCAATCAGTTTTGAGAGGCTGGTATTGACCAAGACTTTTGATCCATACAGATGTCCTCACTATCATTAAGACAGAGCTTGATTAATTTAAGAAGCAATTTCTGCTGCGCTGTCTGCAGCTGCCAACATGTAGGTCTCTGTGGTGGAGGAGATTACTGTCACTCCCGTTCCATTATTATTCTGGCAGACTTCACCAGTTTTGAGACCACTGCTTGGAAACCCAAAATGTACTTGCTGCTTTGATATCTTACACTGCCTTAATTTTTCCTATGGACAATGAGCTATCATATTTGAAGCAGAATGGATGAGTTATCAAAGCAGCTTTGATCTGTCCTAGATCCAAAAAACCAGCCTGGAAGGATAGCTTGAAAGCTTTTTATTTAAAATAAGTGGCATTTCCTCCCCTCTCATTTTAATTGAAATAGATGCTGAATGCAGGGCAAATTGTATTGTAAGCCTGATTGCAGAAAGCAAGTATACTTCTAAACCGGCCTTGATCAATAGCAGTTTCTGGTAATTGACTGTAATCTATCTATCTATTCATTGCCATGGGAATTTTAAAAACTGTTAGGTTTTTTTTTTGTTGTTTTATCCATTGGCTGAAAAGATTAAGTTAGTAAATGGAGGATGGGAGGAGAGGGAGGAATTGATCAGTCATGCAGCCTCAACCGACGGCGTATCTTCAAGGCAACTTGCAAGACTTGAAGAAATGCCGACAGAATTTTCCTAGGCAGAAGCAAGCAGACTGGCAAGTCTGGCTGAGCAGAGCCAGGGCTGGGGTTTTTGAGCGTCTTGCGCTGCCTCGTTGGCTGTATGGGAGAGCTTTTACAGCAGGCACAGAGATTCAGGCTACAGGCGAGTTACACCACTGGTACAAAGGAGGAAAGCTGTGTATTGACACTCCTGCTGAGCCAAACCTCTCGTTTTTGTCAGCAAGGCAGTGTGAGCGAAAAAGAGGAAAGTCAAGAAATGTTTGTGACGTGGATAGGTTCAGTCCCACTGACATCCCAAACAGGTCAGGAGGGCAATAGCTGCTTCCCTTTTTTTACTGTGGCCACGAGCGCGACCCACCATTCTGCAGTGTCTGACACTGTCATCAGGTGTCTGGACACCGCAGTTGAGGCAATAGCGGCATTTCCCTGACTTTCGCAGGGCTGTCTAGGGGTGGCTGCCCCTTTAGGCTGCTGCTATTAGAGAGTCCTCGTGCCCTCCTGCCACGGGGCTTTGTGTTCCCGGTGATAATCCGAAATAGATGTTATCTGGCGGAAGGAACGTCTGCTTCGCCCTTTGCGCAGGTGATGACATAACTGGGAGGCCTCAACTGCGTTTTGCAGAATAGCTATGTCACTGCCGAGTGCTGTATCCGTACCTTCCTCCTGCCCGTTTGTGAGGAATCAGGGGTTTTTCCTACTCTTTCCAGCAACTACTGTGCACCATATTAAACGCATGTCTGTGGCTCAATTGCAAAAAAATCTGCGTTCTGCTTCTGAATTAAATTAGAGGTTTTCCTGTCAGGTTCATTTTACGAGTGTGGCTGCATCTCAAACCAGCCCATGTAAGGAGGGTGAAGAGGAACCGAACAGCTACTCTGTACTGCAGATCTCACTGAATATATGCAGCGGGAGCAACTCAAAGGTATCTACCAGGCCCAGAATATTTATTTTTCACGTACTTTCAGAAGTGTAGGGGACTTAAGAAAGGGGCCTCTCATATTCTCCCCGACTCCAATGACAGGGAAGTCAGGCTGATAGCAAATGTCCCTGAGAAGCTCACACCTTATGTAAAAGAGCTTGGTATCAGATGAGCAGGAACTTCAAAATGCTCTAAACAGGCACGGCGAAGGGAAACACGCCCACCAAGCTTGTTCTGCGAGACAGCAAACTTCCTCCATCAAGTTTCCAGGGCCTGATGAATTTCTGAGATGGTGTGATGGGGTGGGGACAGAAGAGGAGGGAAACCAGCCTACTGCATGGCCTCTAGCAGGCAGGCTGCACCAGGGACGTAGCACCACAGCTCCCACCTTTCTCCCTGCCCAACACCTCGCTTCCCCAAAGGGCATGGCAGATCTGAGCGAGGTGACTCACGTGCAAACATGCCTTATTAGGACACACTGAATTGGAGCAATTAGCCATGGAAAGGTCATTGCAGCTAAGGAAACCTTCCAGTGAGACCAGGCCGGATGTAACTTTTTTTCTGTTCTCCTATCCCCTGCAGCATCGCCAGGAGAAAAAGGTTATGGGCCATAAGCTGTGGAAATTCATGTTTAATATCTTGCCTTTTTGGGGCAGTGGGCAGCTGCGGCAATAATGCACCAGGCGTCCATGTGGTACATGGCCACCACAGGCCCACAGCCGTGAAAATGCCGCAGTTTCCCTGTGTGGGTTGCCTGGAGTGCTCCACAGCTGCAGCCAAAAATTACGGTCCAGGCGTTGTTTTCTGGCCACTGCAGAAGTATTTTCAAATGCTACGTGTTCACTGACTGGTTAAAACAAAACAAATGAGGTAATAAAAGACATGGGAAAGCCTAAGGAATTGACATCTCTAAGGATCTTTCTTTGATGGTATCAGTTGAACCACCCTGCACTGGGACAAACAGCTCCTTCAAGATTTGCCCTTTTCCTAAGCTAACTGCCCTTTTCCCCACACTAACTAGCTATAGGTAGGGCTGTAGCTGTGTGTGTGTGTGTGTGTGTGTGTGTGTTTAATTCCTTTATTCAAGGACTGTTACAGAATTTGATATTTTTCTCAGACAGGCAAAAGGAAGGTAATAATTTTCCATTCTTAATTTCTGGTACCTAATTAAGTGTATGCCAGAGTACCTAATTAAGTGTATGCCAGAGTTTGGTTATGTTGAAGTCTTAGTGTGCTTGCATGATGATCCACATAGGGCCATAATTCACTCTAAACTAGGCAGCCTGGGAACAATCTAATTTTGGCCATCCCAGCCTTAACATGGGCTGTAAAACCAGTCCCAGAAAGAGGATGAAGTAACACATATGATGGGAACAGAGACATGTATTTTCAGTGAAGTGCCACTAAATTATGCTGATTTAAGTCAAACTTTCCTGGTCTCCTCTTCTTTCCAAATTTTCCTATTCTAAACTGACACAACTTGGAAGTGGAAGACCTGGTCTTCCACTCAGATAAACGGACTAACGAGAGCCTGGAGCCAATGGCATTTGGTCAGAGTAAAAACCAGTATTTTTAAAAAAGTTAAGCCTTTTCTGGAAAGTTTTGGGTTGCTCAGAAGATTACAATTTGAATGCTCTTACTGATTTCGAGTTTGCCAGTAAAACTCCATACTAATACAAAGAGACTAGAATCTCTTTTTATAACGAAAACAGTATTTTCCATGTTTTTCCAGCTTTAGCTCCCCTCCTGCTTTCTTCCTCCTTTGAACTGTACAACTAATGCAGTTACATATGTTCACCACTATTATCCGTAGAGTACTGTCAGAATAGACAGCTAATTTACTACTGCCAACTGCTTGCCTTTGTTGTCATTAACAATCTTCATTTAATAAAAAGCTTTTATCAAAAATGGTTTTCCTGTAGTACTTCCATTTTTCCTAGAAAAGGCATTAAAATTAATTTGTTTTCACTTGGTCTGTATTCTTGAGCGAACATAGCAAGGAACAAAAAAATAAACATGTGAGAGAAACCCCAAAGAGAAGGTAATGTGGTAAGAAAGAATTCTGTTCTAAGCAGAATATTTTTCTGCTTCACTTCTTTTCTTCTCACTTTTGAAAGCACAAAACGATTGAAGACTTGTAGAAAACACCACATTGCAACTGTGCTTTTCATGCACGAGGAAGACGCTCCCCCCTCAGCAGCTCCCTGCGGCTTCTTTACCGTGTGAGGCAAAAGGTAACTCTATGCAGAAAATTTTGACCTGAAGATCAGGGATGATTCACAAGATTTTCTTCTGGAAATACATTGGACTCTCTACTGAAACCGTGCACTTCACTAACCTTCCTAAAGAAGTGCTGCTGTTTCCCTTCATGTTTTTCACATACAGGCTCTACCGGTGCTGCCTGAAACCTTTGGAGCAACAGTTTATTATTGGTATCAGAAGAGTATTAAGACATTTTGAACACCCTGCCATTAATGAGTTACAAAAATTAAACAGGAGATAAGAATTCTGGAGGAAAAATGAAGTTAAGAGAGACACTAAGTCTTCATTACTGTGTGTTGACAATGGCTACTATCCCAAATGAGAAGTTGTGCCATTAGTTGCCAGGGGCCTACGGAGATTCTGCGTGAAGCCACAGCTATGCTGGTTCACTAATCTCAGAGGGACACATTGGCACAGACATGGAACAAAATGCATTGGATCCACTTTCTCAAGATCCTAGCTCTCTAACAACAGCTGCCAAAATGAAAAGGTATGTTTTATGATTATGCCAGCTGTCTCCCATGCACTGTTTGTCAGGTACATAAAGACACATTGCAAGGATATCGGGGGATAACATGAATGTGCAAAGAACAACAGGCAATGATGAAGAGCTTCACTGCTGAAGTATGGCAGTGTCGCGTGCCCTGCAACAACCCTTTCAGAATTTGCATAACTTGCTTTCCTTTCTTTCTTCCCCTTCCCCTTCCCCTTCCCTCCCTTCCCTCCCTTCCCTTCCCTTCCCTCCCCTTCCCTCCCTTCCCTCCCTTCCCTTCCCTTCCCTTCCCTTCCCTCCCCTTCCCTTCCCTTCCCCTCCCTTCCCTTCCCTTCCCTCCCTTCCCTTCCCTTCCCTTCCCTTCCCTTCCCTTCCCCTTCCCTTCCCTTCCCTTCCCTTCTTCCCCTTCTTCCCCTTCCTTCCCTTCCTTTCCCTTCCTTCCCTTCCCCATTTCAAACTTTGGGCAAAAAATAAAGAATGAAAGAATTTACACCGAAATTACAGTTTTTGAGATCTGAACATCTTGGCCAAAGACCAATTCAGACAGTGAATGCTGCACAAGCGCTCCATGGGAGCTGTGCGGGGAGTGCCTCCTAGAATTCAAACTGAACACATCACCCATGCTGTTCTATGAGCCTCTGTTTCAGGGAGAAGAGATGATATGTTATGGGAATTTCATGGTCTGATGCATCATAGAGTATGAAATATGGCAGGGGAGATCCACTCCATCTATGAGAATAAGGACATTAAGCAACTGAAGTACAGCTCCTCTGAGACAGCATATGAGATGGCATATCACAATTGAAATATCTGGGTTTCAGCTAACTATTTTATCCGTAAACTCATTTTTTTCTGTAAAAAGCAGATCTAATTAAAAAAACGTATTCACGAACAGCTTTATGTAAAATGGAGGAACATAACGTTAGCATGGTTGCTGTTCTCTGGAACAGGCTTTGGAGGCGATCTGGAATGCATCCTTCCTTATTAACAAGGAAAATATTACTTCCCTTAAAGAAACAAATCACCCTTCCCCCCCAAGCCATCCGTGAGAAACTCTCAGTGTATTTTCTGTTTGAAATTTAAATTGAGCATAATACCACCCACTGTATGAAACGAATGTGATTAAAATGATAGTTCCTTTTATTTTCAATTAAAATACATTTTAAACGTTTACCTTTCCGCCCTAAATGCAAATGCAGGTGCATTACACAGCACTGAGAAACCAGAAAGTGGAAACCCACTGACCTAGTTTCACCATCCCAGTGGACTAAAATGCAAAAAAAACAAAACAAAAAGACGTAAAAGCATCCCACCCCCCAGTCCCCCAAGCCTGACAAGGCCCCAGATTAAAATGTGCTGCATGAAAGTCACAAACCGAAAAACATTAAAGATTAATTCATGCAGAAAACAGCAAATGTGGTCAGATTTGCCCATCCATAACCCCGGTTCCAGTTATTTTTTAGGGGAACTATGTTTAGAGGTTACTGCACCCCAGCACGTGGGAGGGAGGGAAAGAGACTACAGAAATCTTTCAGCCTGAGGTAAATTTTGAGAGATTTGTGAAAAAGACGGCAATGAATTCCGAAAAATTAAATAAATGTATTTGTATTTAGTTCTAACCGGTCCCAAAGGCCGCAAAGCCCGACTCGCCCCCCGTTCTGGGCCCGCGCCGCCACACTCCCCGCACCCCGCAGGGCTGCGGCGCCTCAGAACGAAGGCGGGGACCCGCCTCCCTCCGGTACCGCCTGGGCGGCTGATAACCCCGGGGGAACCGGCGGCGGGGCCGCAGCGAGCGGCGACAACCAGGCCTGGACCAGCGCCCGCCGCCATCCCGCCCCCGCCCCCCGCCGCCCTTCGCCCCGCCCCCCGTGACGTCACCGGCCGTATCCAGGCAACGACGCCCCAAGCGGCGCGGCGCGGGTGTCCCGGCGGGCCGGGGCGGCCATGGCGCTGCCGCTTCTGCCCCTCCTGCCCGGGGCTTCCCGCGACCGGCATGTGAGTGAGAGCGCAGGGGACACCCCGATTCTTCCCCTCCCCTGCCCCGGTGCCGGGGCTGCTGTGGGGGCGGTGCCGGCCTCGGCTGGCCCGGCTGCCCCCCTCAGGCCAGGCCGGGGCGACGCGGCCGCCACACGGCGGGCACCGGCAGCGCTCCGCCGGCCCAAGGGGGGGCGAGGGCGGAACAATGTGCGCTTTGGCTGTCGGTGGGGCCGGCAGGAGGGGGTCAGGCGCCAGGTGCCCCCTGCGGAGTCGGCCTCGGGGGTGGCGAGCAAGCGCCGGTGCCACGGCGAGGCCTTTCCCCGCCCTTTCCTTACCCGGCAGGTGGAAAGCGAGATGCTGCGGGGTGTACTAACCTCCCCCAGTTTTACCTTGAGAGGGAATACTTTACAGCTAGGCCGGGACTGAGGGAGCTGGCAGCTGCCGTGGTTCGGTTTGAGCTCTTGGTGCATCTCTAACAAAGCAAAACAGGAAGAGGCCAATACCCTCCAAATAACCCAAAAAGTCTTTGTGGGGGTCGGGGTGGGGGGGAATGCTAGGGATCCTAATGTGCTTTTTCAGAGTTGCCAGTACTAATAAATACCGATGGCAGTCTGAATATATAAGATGGTATTTTTATCATGAGGTACAATAGCAAACAAAAGAGAAGGTTGCCATCACTACTTCAAACTTGTTCATCATGGATAGCTAGAAATTTGCTGAATACAATCTGTACTGTGAAATAGTGCAGGAGGTAAGGAAGAATTCGGGCACGGCACTATAGCTGGTGCCTTCAGGAGGCAGATGAAACAGTGTAGACTTTCTTAATAATGCTAAAATACCTGGAAGGGAATCTATCGGTTTTGGACTATGAACACATTGTGGCTGTTAGAGCTCTTGTTTCCGCAGCCTGACTGCTGGGGTGCTTTACTAGCTCCTGAGTCTGGTCCACCCTATGAGGAAGAGTGTAGAAGGTGATAACGTGTTTCAGGGACAATTTGCAAATGATGTGTCAAGACACATCTATTAATGCCAATGATACCATGAGCATCAATACCCCTTCAATGTGAGACTTGTCCA
Source organism: Tauraco erythrolophus (assembly GCF_009769465.1). Lineage (NCBI taxonomy): Eukaryota > Metazoa > Chordata > Aves > Musophagiformes > Musophagidae > Tauraco > Tauraco erythrolophus. The sequence continues at coordinate 38,151,727 of NC_141465.1, forward strand.
CCCTGATAGCATAGCTGGGAGTCTACTTCATGAGCTATGAGTGTAGTCCAGTGTAAAACCTCTTGCAGCTCCCCAAAAAACACAAGACAAGTGGAGTAAATCGTATCTCCCCAGGTGCTGGTACAGGGAACATGAAACTGTGTAGAAATATGTGGACTCCCCAGCCTCACTTTGTCAGCATTGCATAGGTGTGTGCAAACAAAGGACCTCTTGCAGGAGGAGCCCAGCTTACAAGTAGTGAGGATCTTTCAAGCACCTTCTTTCCCACAAACAGCAGGCTGGGTGCCATTGTTTTAGAAGGGGAAAAAAATGTGTGGTGGTGAATACTTAAGTCTCTCTTGCTGAATTCATATTTGTATTGTAAAGAGTTGGTTGTGTATATAACGCTTCAAGTAGCTGCTGAGTAGGCACATCAGCAACATTAAAAGAGGTGTGTACCATTGGTACCTGGTGGGTGAAAGCAGAATAAATCAGCTCAGTGTTATCCGGGACTTCATTGTTCTCCAAATTTCAATTTAACTTAATTGATAGGGATTGTTGGTTTTGGAGTGAGTTGTCTCCAGAGCTTCACAGGAGCCGTGAAGAGGCTTTGTGACAGACACGATGCATCCTTTTTCAGAGAAAAGGCACAGTATTTGGTTTCACATTCTTGGGAAGAGTTAGATATAGAGAATGTCGAACACCCCATGCTGAAATACTTATAGTGTGTATATGTGTTATGAGAACTAAAGGTGCAAAAACCTAGTCACAATTGCCACAAGACAGTGTTTTAAAACCACGGTTATACTCTTGCTAGGGCCCTGAATTGCTGATACTGATAACTCGTCCTTCTCAAAAAGCATTTCTGAGCTTAGTTGTTGGCTATCAGATTTAACTTTATTTTCATATAGTTCCACAAACGTGAGGCCAAGAAGTGCATATGTAAAGGAGAGAGAAAAAGTGTCACTGCTGTAGATAAGTTGAAAAGGGAGAAAGTATTTTCACCTGTTAGTACTCAAAGCGTTGCCATCAGTGCCTCTTTTTGCACAGAAACAACAGTAGCAAAGCACTCCCTGAAGAAGGATGAGCAGAGGGCAGGGGATTGCTGCTGCTGTCAGCCCTTGGTTTATCATTATGAGTATTAATTCCACTCTTATCACTGTTTGAGCTCCTACTGCAATCCTCTTTTCTCTGCCCCTAATGCTTCCCCTGGCTTCATATATAGGAACATGAAAGGCAGTGCAAGAGGAGTACATATACGTTTTGTCTACCCTGGATATGTGTAATAAGGCAACTGGGCTGTGTCTGGAAAATCAGAGCTTTGAGGTAGTTAGGGACATGGAGTCTAACTTCAGGGCAGCAGGGACTGCGCTGGCAAATGGGAAGTAAGAAATCTTTTCACAGCGCTTAGGTCTCTGGATCTAAGAGCCACTGGCCCTTGCATTACCCCTCCGTTGCAATTTTTATTACTTCTAGCTCTCTCTACCAGGAACACTTCCTTCTCCAGCCGGGAGCAGAAAGGCTTTATCTCCAGGCGGTAGCAAAAGCAGCGAGGCCGGGCAGCTCGCAGCCGCCCCTGGCGCCGGCTCTGCGAAAGGCAGCAGCCGCTGGCTGGTTTTCAGTATTTTTCCTTCCCTTAAGTGTAACCAACCGGCGCCTGATTCAGCAGCGTTCCCCGGAGTGGTGCTGCCGCTGCGGTCCTGTGTAGCTGGGATAAAAATCTTGCTGCTCGGGCATCACAGCTGATGAGGCTGGAGGGAAACGTAGGGAGGCGATGGGTGCTTTTAAAACAGGCAGGGTGGTTCCTACAGTAACATAAGGTCATGTTTCCTTTGCGCTAAATGAAGAGCAGAGATGAAAGGGACAGGCGTAGCACAAGCAAGTGCCGTGTTTGATGTTTGGTTTGATGCGATAGGGAAGAATGATGGCTAGCAGAAGGCGTCAGGAGCATAAAATATTTGATCTCTACAAAGAGAGTAAAAGGAACAGCCCCTATTTTTTAAAATCTTTTAAAAATCTAATTTACAATAGTTTGCATACACGTAAGTCCACCCATCAAATAAACCCCCTTCACTTCCTCTAAAACTCCTGTTCCTTGAACAAAAATCCAAAGATAAGATGCTCATCCGCCATGCCTGTCGTGTTCACATGTGGGTGATCAGGTGATCTAACGATAGACCAGGCTGGCGTTTTGAGCACAGATTAGCTCATCTCCTGCTCACTTGCGAGGCCCCTCTCTTCAGGGGGCTGGCTGATGGGCAGAATCAGGCCTTGTCCCTTCGCTGAGGCTGGGGAGGCCAGAGTCTGTGCTGGGAGTGCTGCTGCCAGCAGCAAGGCTGGTGCTCCTCTGTCCTGGCAGCCTTAGAGCAGTGCCCTTGTCTGCCTGGCACACATTGTCTACTGTCTGTGGAATTCAAGAGTTTATTAATTTCTTTATTTTCCCAAACAGTAACTCATGGGTTACCTGTTTGAAAATTTCACTACCTGTTGCATACCCTTGGAAAGGGGAATTCCTCTTTTCTTTCGTTCCTGCCACTGAAGCCAATGGGGACCCGCGGGGAGACCTACATACTGTAGCTTCTGTCTGCAGAGCCCAACTGATACTGAAATTGTGCAACAGCGAGATTTTCAGCTTCGTCCATGAGAATTTGAAATCTCTCTCAGTGAGAGAATTCGGTGCGACAATTCTGCATGGCAGTTCTCGAGAGAATTGGACAATGAGTTTATAGATCTCAGTGGGAAAATACATCCTTGAGAATATCAGTTTCTGTTGCACACTTCAGTGGCGCAGCACAAATTCCCCATCTTGTTTATCGCAGGAGCTTGGAATTGCCCTTAACTGTGCTGCTGTAGTTGTCTCTGTGTTTCCTGTCTGGAGTATTTTCTGCTGCTCTGTAATCATTGGTGCCAAAAAGGGACATTAGTTTTTCTGGGCAGAGAGCTTGCCACCTTCTTTGTAAGTAAGCCTACCTGCTGTGCCTTCCCTTCTCCTTGCCTTGGCTTTCTTTCCCAAACACCTTCCGCTACCACCTGCCCCTCAGCCCCACTACCCCAGATCTCTCTCTGTTCACAGCCCCCAAACCCAAATCTCCCTGTAGCTGCCCATCAGGGTTACGTTTTGGACCCTTTACTTTATATCCATCTGTTGGCTTCTCTCAGGCTATATCAGCTCAGGCAATAAGAACAAGCTAATAGAATCATAGAATGGTTTGAGTTGGAAGACGTCTTTAAAGGTCATGTAGTCCAACTCCCCTGCAATGAGCAGGGACACCTTCAACTAGATAGGTTGCTCAGAGCCCTGTCCAACTTGACCTTGAATGTTTCCAGGAATGGGGCATCTACCGCCTCTCTGGGCAACCTGTTCCAGTGTTTCACCCCTTACTGTAAAAACTTTCTTCCTTATATCTAGTCTGAATGTATCCTCTTCTAGTTTAAATCCATTACTCCTTGTCCTATTGGAACAAGCCCTACTAAAAAGTCTGTCCCTGTCTTTCATTTAAGCCCCTTTTAAGTACTGGAAGGCTGCTAGAGGGTCTCCCTGAAACCTTCTCTTCTCCAGGCTAAACAACCCAACTGTCTCAGCCTTTCCTCATAGGAGAGGTGCTCCAGCCCTCGCATCATTTTTGTGGCCCTCCTCTGGACCCGCTCCAACAGGTCTTTCCTGTACTGATCCAGGCTGTTACTGTTGATGCACCTTGTTCTAGGATGTGTTAGAGGGGCACCACAGTTGCTGGGAATAATGTCTTAACGTAATCCTCCTTTTACAGTATCACTTAACTTCTGAATATACTGAAACCTCTGCAGGAAGCCAGGGATGATTCAAGATTCGGAAACCAGTGGCTGAATTATGGCTTTTCACTAAGAAGTGAGTGCTGACATTGTGAGAGATGCTACTTAGAAGTATTGCAGGAACTTCTCCTGTTTGTCTCACCTCTGTCTGATGGTGACCTGCGCTTTCCACAGGGCAGGAGGTCACATGAATTAGACTGGCACAGTGCGCAGCATTTGCATTTATTTCTATTGCTAGCATAGTTCAGAAACTCCACAGTTCATCCTGATACAGAATTTGAGCAGGATCTCCACAGTGAAGCTGCTGTTCTCAAGGTGGGAATTAGAAATGGATACAGGGAAGAGAACTAGACTACTACCAGTGGCTTCTGCTGTAACTCTGCGGGACTTGATTAAAAACACATAGCTCCTGAGAACAGTGTGTGTCACAGGCCTCCCTCATCACTCCAGCCGCTGTGGTGAGAGGTTTCCAGTTGTGTTTGGTTCAGCTGAAACATGCATCTCCCTGATGAGTTTGCTGTGACTCTATACCAGGGTATTAAAGGGCGAGATGGAGAGAGCACGAGGCAGTGTCCCCAAGGACTGCAGCGGCTGAGTTTACAAAGCCAATAGCTGCAGTCAGAGAATCCTGACCTTTGCATTAGTCACTATTGAATGTATCCTCAACATTTATTTCAGGCTCACCACACAGAAAATGGCCAGCTTTGTTCAGCAGATCTACAGCCTGCCCAGTTTAGCTGCATTAGCACAGCAGACACAGTAAAGCTCTTTCCCTGCACTCTCACAGATTTCTTTTAGAAGTCATTTAATATTGCTGTAGAGGTAACATGATGTTCTGCCACTATTTTAAGGCTGGATGTGGTCTGAGTTCATTAGCTGAACTTTCCCAAATGCCATTTTTCTCTTTCGTGATCTTCAATTATAATGACTCTTTTTCTTAAACTTTCTTTTTTTTTTTTGTTTCTTTGGGTTTTTTTTTCTTTTTTTTTTTTTTAAGAAATAACTGTACAGACCTTTAGAGGATATTATTTTGCATATGGATTTAGGTGGTTTTCATGGAGAAGGGTCTTATAGGTAATTCTGTGATTAGGAATCTAAAATACTCTTTCTGTCGAACTGTAAAAAGTTACAAGAATGCCACAAAAGATTCTTAACAGAATTGCAATGTTCAACTATGTATTTTTCCTATGAAGTTGTGAACAATGTTGTGATTTCATCTCTAAATTCTGGAAAATGTCTGGGAGGAGCAAACATGGATTACTTTGATGAACACTTTACCACTGTAGCTTGCTGAAACCCAGAAACAGATGAACAGCAAATGCTTCCAGAAGAAGCTTTGAGAACATGAAAAGCTTTCCTTTGCTCAAGGAAACTGCTACCCTCCCTGTGCTTTGAAAACTATGCCTTTCTCCCTAACTCATGCTTTGGTAAAAGGGAGAAAATAATTAAATACTTGCTTTGCCAAAAAGTGGATCTGTTCTTTAGCACCTTCAGTATAAATCAGGTGGTTCTGCCTAGAAATTTCCCTTTTAAAACTCAGTTTGGCTGTAGTTATTCCACATTTGAACCAATAAACGCAGAAAGCTCCCTCCTATTCTGTCTTCTCCCCACCTCTTTATCAGCTTACCAAGGAAAAAAAAATATTAAAAAAGAAATAGAAGAAGAAAGGGCAGCTCAGTAGCCCCCAGAGGAGAGGGAGACAACTGTTCCAAGTGCAGATGTATTACAAAGTAGGTGCCAGACCCTGTCAGTGTCTGTCTGTTCCAAAGTCCTGTCCCAGGAGATCACCTGTGTTCACTTCTTCAGGGAAGGGTGGGATGACCACATGAAGATCTGCTCCTAATACCTAAACGTCAGTCCTTACACTGCACACTGGAGCATGAAATTTTATATCACGGCTCAAAAAAAAGCGTTAATATGAAATACTTTATTTTGGGCATTATTGCTGCAAATATGCAGCTCTTTTTGTAATCTTGTTAAATTCCTGGCTTGAGCAATGCTGTGTGGCAGGGGGCCTGTGGGCTAACTGGTCGCGACACAAACAAATTATTTCCTTTTATCGATTTTCTCTTTTACTCAGTAACCCTTGTTTGTGAGCTATAAGCACATGGTTCAGGAGTACTTATTTTCCTTTGTATTATTCTTTCAACTGTGATACTTGCCATGTGCCCTTTTATTCACGTCTTTTCAAAACACTGCTTACCTTTTAAATGTCTTCTGTGGGGAAGTCCTTCGATACTGCTGATCGTTACTGTCCCCAGTATGTGAACCTCATCTCATTTTGCGGTGACTTTTTCAAAGGGTGCTGGCTAGCCCAGCTTTTGTTAATTTAAGCAAGGCATGGCCATTGATTATTATAGCATTAAAAATAATAATTTGTAAAAATAGTAAGTCATTTATTATTTTCCATGCCACTGTCCTTGCAAAAGGACACAAGTGGTATGTAAAAGGATTTTAAACAGGGGTTAAGCTAAGGTAGTGATTGAGTTGTTCATGTCAAGGACAGCTCTCCATCCTGTGTCATTGAATTTAGAGAACTGCAAGGCAGATGAGCAGTTCAGATTGTAACCTTCAGTGCACAGTAGTTTGTCTGTACGCACGTTGAATGTTGCGAGCCAGGAGGCTGGGTAGCTGCCTTTCAAATTCCTTGCTCTTTCATATGGGCAGAATGAAATAACTACTCGGTTACTTCCAGGTTTTGCTGCTTTGTTGCTTGCACTTGTTCCTGGAACTGCTGTGCTGAGTGTGTGTTATCTTAGAGCACTTGAATGTTACCATGATGAAAAACAATGATCTGTTCCTTTTCTTTGTTGTTTTTCTTGGCTGTTTTTTGATTCCTGATGGTAACTTAGAGTTGTCTACACCTTTTTGGGAAGTACTGGTCCATATATATATATGATAATTAGTTTGCTCAGTCTTCCAAATGAGATACAGTTTTGGCCCTCTGCTACTTTGCCAGCATACCTGCTCTGGTACTGCTATTAAAATTTTACTGTCCAGCCTTTTTCCCTACCCATGGCCTTCTCTATGCTGACCCATAACATCAGTTCCTCCTCCTCCAGTCTCATCTTTCCTCACAGTCACCCAGTCCCAGGCTGAAGGATGGCACAGCTGCAGTAGTCTCCGTCTCCCTTTACTAGGTGCCCGGGGGTGCCATTACTCAGTGGCCCTTCTCCGCCTTCCCAGACAAATGGCTTTGAGGATTTGAGAGGGCAAGGAAGGGAGGAATAGCAGAGCAAGAGGAGCTAACGAGTCAGAACTGCTGCTCACAGGAGGAGGGGTTAGTGGAGCTTTCTGTTGGCTTTTCCTATTTCCCTGTCCTCTCGTGTGAGACTGATGTGTGGAGTTGTTAAGGGATTGCTGCTCGAGCACAGCACACACTGGCTGCCTCTGTTCAAGGGAACTGGCCGGCAAAGCAGGCAGCTCGTTAGGGGGAGCATTCCCACAGACAGGACTGGTATTCCTGTGAGGCCAGAGTCTTTTCTGCGTCACTTCAAGACGGGCTCCAGCCCCAGCCAAGAAAGGCGAGTAGGCAAGATGGGTTTCTTTGCAGTTGGTTGTGCTTATTTTTTTAAGCACTCTATCCTTAATTGGCTGAAAAAATAGTAATAATATAAAGAAATCACTACAGAGACCTTCTTTTGGAATAAGCCCAGATGGAATAAATATTCTGTCTTTTGATTCAGATCCAGCCTCCCAAAATTCAAGTGTATTCACTAGTACAGAGCTATTTATTTCACACTCGGGGATGCAAGTGTAAATAAGATGTTTTACATAAGTAATGAGAGCAGGCTGTTCTCTAGGTGCTCCTGAACCGTTTCCATTTGTCCTCTGAGATCTATAGAAAGGGCTTTTCCCCTCTACCTTTTGCAACAGTTCTTGTGGGTGACTTGCTTCTTTCTAGCACATGCTCTAATCCTTGGTGCAGGGAAGGAAGGATGGGAAAATGGCTGGTATCATCCTGTCTCTCAGCCTGGGTAAATTACTGGAATATTTTTCCATTTTTTGACTCTAAGGCTGGCAAATTTACCACTGAAATACGTCATTTCACTTGCAGCATTCCAGTTGATAGAGGTTTTTAGACTCTGTATTGAAAGTAATTATAGAAAAACTTTTATATGATTAATCCTCCTTGCCTGGATAGTTAACTCTTATGGATTTAAAAACAAACACACAGATGTTTTTTTTTCTTCTTTTCTTCCAAACTTTTGACAGATAGGGAAAGAAAAGTTCCACAAGTCGCAGCACTGGGGTTACTGCAATAATGTTGCTATGCTGGTTGGAGAAGATAAACCTGGAATAGGAGGCGAACCCTTACCTGGTCAGAAGCTGAAACCTAAATACAGTGTGTTTCCTGAAGAGGTGGGAAGTGATGCTCCTGCTTGGTTAGCATTTGACAAGCAGGTACGTAGAAATCTGTATCTGTATGTTTTTTATGAATACCTACAATATGGCAAAGACAAAGGTGAAATTCAGTTCATCAAATACTTCAGAAGATTGTTTTGTGCATGCAAAAAAAGCTTCTAGATAGACAAAAAGAGTGGTAACATCTTTTTCCATCATTTTGGTATACGGACAATTAATATAAACATATGTTATGCAACAACATGTAAAAATATTTATAAATATTTATGTATTGGCATACATCTCCTACAGGATATAATAAAATTACATAAGTGGTTGATATTTTTTTTTTTTTTTTGGTGAAAATGATGACAGTAAAGGAATTATTTGGCAGCCTGGTAAAAATGAGTGTGAGGTTGGCCCCAGTCCAGGAGAAAATGTGTGTGGGCATTCAGGAACCATTAACCACAGTGGAGTGCTATAGGCTTGGAATTCACTTATGCTGTCATGTTTGCTTGCTCAAAGTCCTGTTGACTTTTGTGTGATCTGTTCATGTGTAATATAGGTAGATTGCGTCCTTTATCGACACAGGAATTTAAAATTAATATTTTTTATTTTGTAAGAATGTAGCAACACCTTTAAAGTTGGAGAATTATTAAATAACTGTAATCTGTGATGATATGAATTTTGTAGCACACTGTCATTACTTTCCATGTTTAAATTTACATTAAATTCTACTTAGCAATGTTTTATTTCTAAAGCAAAAAGCCTACAATCAGAGAAGAAAAATAATCCAGAAGAAGAAATCACTCAGTAGATCACGGAAGTGTTGCATGACTAAATGATTACGGTATTTAAATATTGGGAAGAATGGCTAATCTCATAATTTTTGCTTTAAAAGAAAAACCATGCAGGTAATTGCAGTACAATTACACATTCGTCTCTATGGCAGACCAGAAGTACTACAAGAAAATGTAAGGCTTGGAAAGATACATGTGACTTTGATTAGCATTACCTCAGAAGCCCTTAGTATTGCTTACATAGTTTTCAGCAATGTGCTCAAGTGTGAATTGGTCTAACGTGCTGAATCATAGAATCATAGAATGGTTAGGGTTGGAGGGGACCTCAAAGATCATCTAGTTCCAACCCCCCTGCCATGGGCAGGGAAACCTTCCACTACACCAGGTTGCTCAAAGCCTCATCCAACCTGGCCTTGAACACTTCTAGGGATGGAGCATCTACAACTTCTCTGGACAACCTGTGCCAGTGCCTCACCACCCTCAGAGTGAAAAGTTTTTTTCTTATATCCAATCTAAATCTGACCTCTTTCAGTTTAAAGCCATTGCCCCTTGTCCTGTCGCTACACGCCCTTGTAAAAAGTCCCTCTCCAGCTTTCCTGTAGGCCCCCTTTAAGTACTGGAAGGCTGCAATAAGATAAGTGTTAGCAGGACTTGGACCTAAGTTTATGAAATAAAGGGGCTGGGTAGGATGCAGTGGACACTTTGCACTGAACATGGCTGGTGAGATGAACTAGCACGCTTTTCGACATTCCTTCTGTAATCAGTGCTTTCCTCCACAGGGCAGTACAGGGCAGGAGTTTACAGGCTCGGAATTGGCCTCTGGAGGGCTTATGTGTTTGTATTAATTGCAGACAGTTAAAGGGTCCTACCCAACTGGTTTAGCTTCCTCAGTTAAGAGCCTAGAATCAAGCTACGTCCTCCAGCGCTGCAGTTTGTGACTTGGCAAAATGGACTACATGAAAAATGGTTTGAGTAGGTGTTTTTACATTTAGTCTGCTCTCTTACCATTTTTCTTTGGTTTCTGACTTTCAGCAGTACTATAGTAGTTGGAGGAAGGTCAGGCATAAAACATTATTAAGTAGGTTAAGAAATAGTTTTTTCTATTTTATATGCCTAATAGGAAGCAGGTGTAAATTTAATTTCTTCTACGATTAAGTACACACACAAGGCCTCCTGGGCTTGAAAAGATGTTTATAATTTGACTGCCCCAGGTGCCAGGGAAACCTTGTGCCAACTTTACAAAATGCCTTAGAGTTTATTCAATATTTGTTACTTTTGTTCTTCATATGTAACATCTATTTTTTTTAAGAGTGGGGTGGAGACTTGGTACACAGCAATGTATTACAGATGAGGCATGAATTAGGAAGTGTTACATTTCAAGTATTTTAAAAATTAAATTTGCTTTAAAATGAAAAGTAAGTCATCCTTTTTTTTGTTTCTACCTCTCCTTACCTTCGTAAGTCATCTGTTTTGATCTGCAAAATTGCAGTTGGCTGCTGCATATTGTTTCATACACCAGCATGTTGTATAAAGAGAATAAAGTTTAAATGCAAAAGAACATGCACAAACTCCTCAAATGGAGGAAACGAGAACATAGATGTACACACGGTGAAAGAAATAAATACAGTGTATTTAGGACCTGATTGTGTTTGGAGATCTATGGAAACAGACTGTTTCGCCTGGCTGGTGTCTCACAAGACAACCGTTCTCAGAAAAGATCATTGACAAAATTAAGAACAATTAGTAATCAAATAGGGCACTTGAACAATATGTTTGTCAAACCACTATAGTCTAGTGGGACTAGCAGAATAGAGAGAAGAGGATACAGCATCTAAGGAAATTTCCAGTGGTTGCATGGCTTAGCAGCAGCTGGGCAAGGAATGGAAGTCAGCTCCTTGTCAGCTGAACCCCAGGATGTTCAGACTAGGGTATAGTCGTTCCACCATAGTACCTTTTAAGTCCTTCCAGAACAGTAGCTGGAGGCCAAGAAGGACACCTTAGTCACCAAAAATGGCACTATACACCAATGTTTAGACAATTGGAAGGAAGGAGAGATGTTAGAGGACGATAGAGTTGTTTGTGTTTGGCTCTGTTGTATGTCAGATGTTTTATTCAATGTTTTTGTGTTTGATACAGGAAACAGTGAAATCCACAGTTAAAAATTACATGTGGCCAGAATGAATTTTTTATTTATTTTCAACTATTTCATCTGTAGGCTGTTTGGAAACTTGCATGTTGTGCTACTTAAACAAACCGTAACTGATAGTGTCTAGATTCTTTAGTGTGAAGATTTAATGCCCTCAGGTTTAACAGGTAACAGTTATATCATTTGATTATAATTTAAATTTTATTTCTCTAATGGTGATGGGTAACAGTGCAGGAGAGTTGATGCCAAAAACGCGTCTGTCATATTGTTTGATGCATGCTGAAAATCAGTGGGATCTTAGCCTTTGAAATAGTTTCTAGAACCAGAGATTTCCTCATCTTGCTCTTACCTTGCCTAGAGAAGGGAGAGCGGCCTATTGAGATGTCTGACTAGGACACAGGTGGCTGTTCTTGTGTACTCCTGAGCAAGCTGCTCTCTCTTTCTCCCCAGATGTAGAAAAAGAGATTGTGTTTGTCTACAAAGATGTTTTAAAATCGCTGTTGTTAGTATTCACAGAAGTACTTTGAGGTCCTCAAAGGCATGCGCTAAAGGAATACAGACTAGAATCAGTCTGTTCTGTGCCATATTGGGATCTTGGCTAGCTCACTAGATTTCAAGCATTTTCAGGCCATGGTCTGCCAGATGCTCATTTAAACATAGGGAACAGCTAAGTTGTCTTTCCCAGTGCTTCAGTTTGTCTAATGAATCAAGAATAAAGGTAATTGAATATATTAAATAGAATCATTGCAAAGAAAGGAAGTGTGGATTAGCACTGATTTGACCCAAATGTGTTGGGGTGGCAAGATGGAAACTTTGTTTTAATTATTGCCTCTTTGCACATACCACATCAAGCATCCTGGCAGGTAATGCACTACTCTAAGTAGATACTTCTTGTACATTCCCTTAAAATTGGTCTTAGTGATTAAATACCATAAATGATACCAGGAAGTGCAAAACTTGTGTAATGGTTTGCTGAGCTTGAGTTGGGATCTCCAGACATAAAGGCCACTGCAGTAAACCACTGAGCACCTCCCTGTGAAGGTTTTTTCCCTTGCATTACTGCTATTGCAAGAGACCATGAAGACCAGCTGGTACACTCTCTGAGATTTCCTCACTCGCTGAATTGCAGAACCAGGTAAGTTTTGAAATGCCAATATTGCAGAGCTCTAAATGACTCCAGAAAAACATAATTTCTGATAGTTTTCAGTATCATTCCTTAGACAACTTGCAGGATCTCCTTAAAAAGGACTCTCCTTTCCGCTTACCTCAATGGTAAAGCCATTAATGTCATAATGCCCTTTATTTTCCAGCAATTCATTGAATAGAAGTCTAAAATTTGCTTCAGGACCTAGGTAGCTCATTGTGCTATCAAAAGTGCTTTGTTCAGAAGATTTTCCAAGCAGCCTGCTGGTAGTTTTATATTTGATTTATTTCTTTACTTTAGAGTTCCATCTCTGCTTATATGTTGTGATAATAAAAATGCCAAGCAAAGAATTTTAAATTTATGTGATTTAATGTGGATTTCTATTCTTACATTTCTGAGAAATAAATCTACCTCCTGAAATCCATACAGTTAGTTACTTATAATCTATACAAGTTTATTTTATTGACATATTTTGCAAAAGCATTGAAGATTTTGCTGCTTTATACTTATTTATTGTTTCTAATAGGTATTGTCTTTTGATGCCTATTTTGAGGAAGAAGTGCCTGACAAAATCCAAGAGCTATATAGAATCAGACATTGTAAAATATATTTCTACCTTGAAGATGATACGATTCAAGTGATTGAACCCCAAGTGGAAAATAGTGGCATAACTCAAGGTATCTATTTTTAATAGCACTCTTTTTTATTTGCCCTGTATCTCTTTCTTCAGTACAGTCTCGGTCCATTCTAATGGATAACGTGACTTCTTATGGTTAAAATGTGCTGTAAGTGAACAGCTATAATTTCTTTTCTTGTTACGGATCATAATGTGAAATTTTTTATTGTCTTAGTTTCTGAAGATGTGGGTTTTGTAAGGTGAAATCCCCTCCCGCACTCACACGTACAATTTTTTCTCTAATACAGCTGTTCGAAATCATATGACAGTGGGTCTATTGTCAGTGTTGTGTCACTTCTGCAAAAACCATTTATGTTCTAGATCTCCATTACTGAGCATTGTTCCTCCCATCTTGGCACTGGCAGTAAGCTCTCTGGCTGCAGCTTTGTAATTGTTCATCGGCTGCTGCAGTGTCGCTGCTGTTGTCGAAGGAGGGTGCCTTTTGTGCCTCTGGCCGTTGGTTCTTTTAGGATTAAAGTGCCCTTGGCACAGTAATTTTTCCTTGACGCCTCTAAGTTAAGAAGCCTCCTTGCCTCAGTGTCACATCACAGCACTGGGGCCAGCCTGAGGACTTTTGGCGGAGAGTTTACTAAGCTGATTTACTGCAGTATTAATAGACTTGGTTTACATTAAGAAAATGTGATCTAGAGGTCAACATCCTTTTGCAGAAGGGGAGCACAGCTGCTGCTTCTTGGTGTTTATGGGTCACTGCCAGAATTAAAAAAGTTTTCAAGGGATATAGTCCAGATAAGCAGGATGTCTTGGGATAAGTATCTTGGGATGACTGCGCCTCCCAATCTCCAAAGATATTTTGTATGATCTGGTGGATCTTAGCACAGCAATTTTCAAAAATAAGTTAACCATTTAACTACCGTATTGTTTTCCAAGATGAGCGGATACTATCAATTTCTCTATCTATAGAGTAGGATAATATTTAAAGGTGTTAGGTGCATCATTACTGTTAGACCTGGGATAAAATTACCTGGGAATCTTTTCTTAAACCGGTACTTCAGGCCCTGCTGTCCCTGTGTTGAGTGGTTCTTCTTGCCTGAAGTCTTTTTGGCTTTTCAGCAGGAACTGATTTTGAATTCAGAGGAACCTCGTCTAACTCCTACCAGGGCAAGTGCTTTTTCAAGACCTGAAGAAAAGCATGTTAGATCTGTTCTCCTGGGAACCTAGAAGTTACTTACGCTCTCTCTGCACTCATGTGCATGAGGCTGGAGACATCATTTGGTTTAGATTTTCCTTGACTTGTGTGTCACGGGAGTGGGAGTGGCTGTTTCTGGATTTTGTGGCTTAGAACAAATGACCATCGCCAAAGGAAGTACAGTTAACCTGAGAGGCAGAGGCCATGTCTTTGAGAGGGAAAGTGAAAGCCAGGTACATTAGAGCAGGATACCGCAAGTTCAAAGCTGATTCCTTTGAATCTAGCTATAGGAATGAGTCATTTTCATTGTCTTTGCAGTATGGGCTGTGCAGGCTGCCCCTTCAGGCCTGATGTTCCTGGAGGTCTAGTCATAAGCCTGTGGTCACAGGAAGGCTATGATATCTCCCCGTTTCCTTGGTTATATCTTATGTTAATGATTTTGGAGTCACCTTTGGTACTGGATCTAAAATTAACGGAGTAGCGTTAAAGAGAAACAAGAATTCTCTGAGTCTTCCATGCAAGGATGTTTTGAAGGCCTCTATGGCTTTATATGAGTACTTTCTATGGGATAAATGAGTGTACCCAATGTATTAAACTGATGGATTAGAAATAAACGTTCTCAAAAGTTCTCAAATTTATGTGTTGCTGGTGCCTGGGCTGGTAAGGAAGATCTGTATATTGATTGTGTTTAGGAAGGAAGAGAAACTGTAAATTGAAAGGCCCAAGGACTATTTGGGATGTGATTAGGCTTCACAGCTGATGAAAAGATCTGGAGCCTATACTTTATGATAAGCATCTACATAAATACTTTTATTATCCTCGAGATTAAAATGATGTAGAGGGAAAAAGATGGTGGAGATAAGTGAGGATTCTTTACTCACATGCACTTGGGCAGTGACTTCGTGCTGAGTAACTGGAGAACAGTCACAAAGCTGTTAAGTTAAAGACACTAAATATTTGTTGTTGAATATATGCAAAAGCAGCGTTTCTTAAAAAGAAATCCCAAACCATTAACTGCTAGTCTTATTCTATTTTCAATTAAAAATTGGCCTATTGCCTCTTTTATTTTTTGCCATCCAGAGGGACCTTGATAGACTTGAGAAATGGGCCAGTGCTAACTGCATGAGCTTCAACGAGTCAAAATTCAAGGTCCTTCACCTGAGTCGGGACAATCCTAGGCACAAATACAAACTGGGCACAGAGTGGGTTGAGAGTAGCCCTGAAGAGAAGGATTTGGGGGTGTTTATAGATGAGAAGCTCAACATGAGCTGGCAGTGCACTCCTGCGGCCCAGAAGGCCAACCGCATCCTGGGATGTATCAAGAGAACCATGGTCAGCAGGTCGAGAGAGGTGATTCTCCCCCTTTACTCTGCTCTTGTGAGACCCCCACCTTGAATACTGCATCCAGTTCTGATGTCCCCACCATAAGAGAGACAGAGATCTGTTGGAGCATGTTCAGAAGAGGGCCACAAAGATGATCCGGGGGCTGGAGCACCTCTGCTACGAGGACAGGTTGTGGGAGCTGGGATTGTTCAGCCTTGAAAAGAGCAGACTTCAGGGGGACCTAATAGCTGCCTTCCAATACCTGAAGGGAACTTACAGGAAGGCTGGGGAGGGACTTTTTACAAGAGTGTCCACTGATAGGGCAAGGGGAAATGGGTTTAAGTTGAAGGAGAACAGATTTAGATTAAATCTTAGGAAGAAATTCTTCAGTACGAGGGTCGTGAGACTTTGGAATAGATCACCCAGAGAAGTTGTGGATGCCCCCTCCCTGGAGGTATTCAAGGCCAGGTTGGACGGAGCCTTTAGTAGCCTGATCTAGTTGAGAGGCGCCCCTGCCCATGACAGGGAGGTTGGATTAGATGGTCTCTAACGTCTCTTCCAGCCTATGCCATTCTATGATTCTGTGATTCTATGATTATAATTATATGTCTCTCTTATAGTATTCAAATTCCTTGTCCTGACTGGGAATTTGTAAGCCTGAGAACAGACGTATAACTGTCTGCGTTGTGAAGCTGGTAAACTGAAGCACAAAGAAATGAAAATCTTGCCCATGATCATGCAGAAAAGATCATTAACAGGATGAGGAACTGAAGTGAAGTTCAGGATCTTAACCACAGTGCTGTCCTCTGCACATCTCCTGAAATACGACATTTCAGTTAATTAAAAGGCCAGGGGTTTGTGGAGGTAAGCTCAACTGTAGGAGAGCTCGTGTTGTTGAAAGGCAAACCACACTGAACGAAAGAGCGCAGGTGTGGAGATGTGGGTGAAGAAAGAAATGTGGAAACATCAGGAGCAGGATAGACTTAGTCCATATGGACAGTTGGAGAGTTGCAGTGGCAGGAAAGGGATTGTGTAAAGGAGGAACAGCAAAAAACTGTGATGGAAAAAGCGGAATTGAACTGTTGAAGGCAGAAAGTGGTAGTGATCTTAATTTGGATGTTTACTCGAGCAGAACCAATGTAAAATAGACAGCTCAAATGCCTGTTCTCAGCAGTCTTCTTGTGGAGTAGATATAGCAGTGGTGGGGTAGATCAAAGGCAGGTGGTGGAGTGATCAAAGGTAGATCTTCTTGGCTGGTTGATGCCTTGAGGCCATGGGATTACCAGTGCTTGTGCTGTAACCCACAAATGAGAGCTTGATGGTCTGAATGGGTGTCCCTGGGCGTGATGGGATCAGAGAAATGTAGTAGTTCCCCACTGTATTCTCTGCTGTGAGTAGCGCTTGTGGCTTTGCAGAAGAAAAACTTGGAGATGCTTATGGACTACAGGAAGATTTGGTGAAGAAATAGCTGTCAAAGAAGTTAGAAGAATTTCTAACTTCAAATATGATTTTACAAAACTAAAAAAAATTGGCTTCAGAAAAAAAAAAGTCAGAAAATGTACTTTTATCATTGATCAAAATCTCAGAGTGACACAATAAATGATCTGTGGGAAATGTGTTTCAGTGACTTTAAAAAAGCATGTTATGGAATTGGCTGCTGTACTTGGACGTGAATTTGGACAGATAAGGTTGCTACCAAGTAACTGAAATTTAAACTGTCTTGCTATAGTTTGAACTTTGGAAAATATTAGAAGCATTAGAAGAAATTTATACAAACAGAGAAATTCAATGCAAAATACAAAGGAATGCAGAGGCCAATCTGAACTTGAGAAACCAGAATCAAAGCAAAAAATACCAGGACAATCACAGTGCACAAAAACTTAACTAAAGATAAGGGGAGTACAGAGTGAAGAGGAGGACAGTAAACTGAAGCACACAACAAACTCCACTGTGTTATTCCAGAGCCAGAATGCTAATTATTCTTCCCATATAAAAAGAAATTCTCCCATAGAGAGCCAGGCTAGATATGGCAGTGCAAGTGTTTTGTAGATCTAATTCCCAGTTAACAGGACTATGGCTGGCTGATACCGTCTTATCAAAAGGTCATTTATGTCCCATGGGGTTGACTGTGGCTTCCAGTGCAATCCAGGCCCTGCAAGCCAGAGCGGAGTGGAGCAGCTGGCTGGTTTCCCCAAGGTCAGCCAGCTGAAAAAGAGAGTGGAGCTGCTTGCTGGCTGGGTTCCCAAGGCCGGCTGGCTGAAGAGGAAAGTACAAGCGGGAAAGTGAAGCTGCAGTCGGCTCTGCCAATATAACCAGTTATCTAAGAGTTTAAGACTCCCCCTGAGGCCTTGAAATAATTGTGATATTGCCATATTTAATGGTGGCCAAATCATGACCTTGCTATGTTCTGAGACGGGTGAATAAGTGAATGTAAGAAGCCCCCTTGTTTACTGGGGTGAACTCTTCACGTTGCAGGAACAGTAGTGGTTGCTTCTCCTGCTTTCTGTGCAAGCAGTCAAAGAGTGTACAAACTCCAGGTGTTACCCATTCCTCTCCTCTCTCTAATGCACTCTGAGTAGAGCAGATGGAGTCAGAAAGCTGTGCTGAAGAAATTCTTGATACCACTTTATTTCTTCTGCAGTGTAGCAGCGAAGACCGCATCATTTGCTGCCCAGCTTCATGAGCTGCCTCATAGTGAAAAAGCCTTCACTACTGTTAACGTCTCCTTAAACTCCTGCTGTAGTTGCCAAATCACCAGGAGCCCTGAGAGAAAAGAAGAATACTACAAATCGTGGTGTGGGAACTCAATGCCACCACCACTGTCACAGAAAAGCAGTACCCCAGCTCCCTTTACGAGGGCACAGTAGAGGAGAGCTTTAGCCTGACCAGATGCAAATATTTAAAACAATGCTTGGTGGTGCAGTAGGATAGCCTGCTCGATAAACCAACAAAAGAAACCTCAAGAATAGCCATCCATTCTGAGCAACCTGACTGTTGCACATGCCTAGATCCTCTTTTAACAACTTGTAGCAATTTTCTAGAAGTAGAAAGGTAATTATTTTCCAGAAGGAAGGACAATTTAAAAAATGCTGAGACCTAAGCTCAGCTGGGAAATTTCAAATTCAACAATATGAAATGTGTCCTCTACATGTGTAGATCAGGCACAGTGATATCTAATAAAAGCAAAGGATTGCTACAGATACTATCTTTCAAGACATTTTCCATTAGGAAAGAAATTCTTATCCCTCAGAACAAAATGGGCATGTATATTGTACTTTGAAAAGTGGTATGAAAAACTAGCTGAAGGCTTACTCACCAGTTCTGAGGTGAATATACCCTCAGAAAACACCTCATATTAGAAATTGTCAACCCTTATATTTTCACTAAAATTATGATTCAACAGAATTTGCATTTATGTGGAGGACTGTTCTGACTTAGCACATTATTTGTTGATTTTTGTAGCAGTGATACAAGACTTAGCCAAAATCAGGTAACATATTTTAAAGTACGTGGTTTTGTTAATGGTAATGCGATGCGGTTTTACATAATTTTAGAATGTGCTAATTACCATGGTTTCTAACTAATATTTCCATGAGGATGCATGTTAAATATGTGTATAAGTATGTTTAAGCAGATAGAGGTTCAAATTTATTATACAAAGGTCAGTAACCAGAATGTTGGATTTGGTATGTGCGGAACATCAGGATGCTGAACGGGTCTTAAATAATTATTTTAATGGGATGTAAAGTAAATCTGCTTTGTTGCTTTATTCCCCTGAAAAAATAAGGGTATGTTTCCATTGTAGGAGTTAGAATTTAACAAACAACTCTCATAATGTAGTAGTGGAAGATATTTCATACAGATTAGTCCCTAGGGAAATAAAGCGAACAATAAAGAATTTCCATGAACTAACTCAGAAATAAGGCCCTTTGAACACCGAATAAAAACCACGCAGTGATATCTTTCTCCCTCCTCCTCTGCCTCTCTTCCTCCTCTCTCTCCCCAGAGCCCTCTCCATCCCCACCTATCCCGAAAACAAAATAGCAGTGCTGGAAAATCATCAAACGGGACTCGGTGGGAAACACTACCAGATGCACAGCTGAAGGGCACTGGAAAGAGATCCACTTCTGTAATAAGAGATAATGAGACAGACCTTTTAGATAATTGTGTCTAGTAAACTATTACTGTAGCAGTAAGTTAGTACTGGAACTATTTTTAGTTTGGGAATTTTTGTGTTTACTGTAGTTGTTCTAAAGTTGCACCTTTTGTAATTACTATAGTTTTAAAGTTGTTGGGAACCTATGGTGGCAAGGGATTCTTATAATAGTATGGGTTGGTGGTTCCTGTCTGGTCTTAGCCGGTGGGTATCTGCTTTACGAAGCTGGTGTTACAGAGGTGTCTGGGTTGGTAAGCACAGCAAAGAGCCTGAGGTTGACGACTGGACCATCTTTTTATTCTCTGCAGGGTATTTTCACACAACTATATTGAGATACTGATGTGGCAAAACTTTCACTACTGTCCTTTTTGTTCTCTCATAATGTTGAAAAAAGGAGTTTAGTCCCAGCTTTGCCAATCTGCTGTTCTTTATGAACTCTGACTTCACAGAATAAATCATAGCTTGTCACACATGCAGCTGCATAGCTTTCTCTAATGTATGCATTACTTTTTTTTTATAAGTTGTTTCTAAAATACTTGTAGTATCACAGAATTGTTGAGGTTGGAAGGGCTATCTTAAGATTGTCTAGTCCAACCCCCCTAACCCAAAGCAGGATCAGCTAAAGCCAGATGCTCCAAGGATGGAGACTCTACAACTTTTTGAACAGCCTGTTCCAGTGTTTCATCACCCTCACAGTAAAAAAGTGTTTTCTTGTGTTCAGAGGGAATTGTGTATTTTTAATTTGTGCCTCATGTCCTGTCAGTGGGCACTACGGAGAAGAGCCTGGCTCCATCCTCTTCATTCCCTCCCATCAGATATTTATAATCATTGATAAGATTCCTCCTGAGCCATCTCTGCTCCAGGCTGAACAGATCCAGCTCTTTCAACCTTTTGGTATGAGAGATGGTCTCTTAATCATCAGCAGTGAGTACTTTTGAAGCATTACCCAATTCATTAACGTATTTGTGAGTTTTCAGCTGATAGACCAATAGCAGATTCCTTCTCTTTTGATGTGGTAAATGTAAACAAACACAATTCCCCCAGCACAACAGCCCTTTCATTTAAAGATTATAAAGAAGAAAACTTAAGTGTGTACTTACTTTAACAAAGTTAGAATGTCTCTATTTTTTTTCTGTGTTCTTTTTAATTTCCCTTTCTTTTCCTTTTGGATAGTGTTCCTGTTAGACTATGGAAGACATATAGACTCTATGTTACGAGTTCTTAGCTGTGTGGTTCTGAGATGGATCAATATTTACATTTCTCTACTGCAGCTCAGCAGTCAGCCCAACTCATCTCAGTTGTCTCCACTTCCAGTTTGCATCTTTAGGAAGCTCCGTTGAATGCACCAGCTTCTCTGCTTGATAGATGACACTTTTTTCCTTGGCAGGGCAGTTTTTTCTCTAACCTTAGCTGTATATGGATCTCCTCACCCTGCAGAGTGTAGACAAATCTAGCGGCTCTTATAGACCCCTGCCACATGTTTTTTTGCATAACTTTTTGTGTGTTTTCTTTAAAAGAAAAATTAATGATACTAACGAGTACTGGAGACTGCTTTATTCTCAGTAAAAGTGAAAAAGACATCTCTTTTCTTAATAAGAGCAGTGTCTTTGCTATTCTTGTTGAAAAAATACTAACCTGTTGTGTTTGCAGCAACACATGGCGATTTATTCCAGTGGTTTCCTGTTGGGTCCAGAAAGTGGTAGTTTTCTGTATTAACTTGAGTCAAATACTAGAACTTGAGGTTCTAGAAGATGATCAGCGTAAAGTATTGTTGTTAATAAAAAGAATCCTCTTACCTAATAGTTCTTTTGCTGAATGAAGGATAATTTTGTTTGTCCCATACGGCTTCATCTGTTTTGGTCATGTCAGCATAGAAAATTAGCACGTCTATGAAGTGATCTTTTGAGCAAAGGATATTAATTCTATTAATTTATTCTAATTATTTCACAGGAACTATTATTCGACGGCATCGGATTCCACTTCCACCTCCTCATGAAGATCAGTTCTATACTATAGATCATTTCAATGTCAACACAGAAGTAATCCTCTATGCCAGAAGATATAAGATTATAGATTGTGACCAATTTACAAAATATTTCCTGAGGAAGATGGGAGTTAGATTAAATCCTCCCTCAGGTCGTCCAGATGACCCGTACACCAAACAGCGGCAAAAGGTCAGATGAGGCAGTAATAGTAAAAACTTGATTTTGATAAAAGTGCTATTAGTAATATGCATTATATAAAATATTTCTTTAATAGCAAATAGAACGTATGTAGAGGTAGCTATTTCGACATAATGAATCACAAGAGAAAACTTGCTTTTTAAAATTTCGTTATATGACTCATTGTACCAACATAGTGAAGTCCCAGATATAGCGGGTTCTGTCCTGATGTCTTCGCACACCTTTTGAGACAGAACAAAATAATTGGTAAAAATAAAAAGTGTTTAAAGGAAGATCTAATTGGAATTGTGGTTCAAGCACATCAGTGGCTTCCTGCAGACTCATTTACTTGGTCTATTCATATGCCGCTTTCCTCTCTACCCTACGTGTTATTAACAGCTCTTTGCATGTGTAAAGCAAATTCTTCTGTCATGCAGAACCCAGCATTCTGCAGTTTTAAGACTGGTAAGGTTTTGTCTGAATGCAGTTCCCTCTTTTATGAGTATATAGGAACACATACACACATCCTCCAGAAATCTCACAGCTCCTAGATGCTATGTGGATTCCTCTCTGCAGGATTCGGAGTCTTTTCTCTGGAAATAGTGGTGGGAGTGATGTTTTCTGTAGGCAATAATGACAGTTTCTTTCACTTATGTTTTTCTTGATTAATATGAGTGCAGACGGCACTGTATTTTTTTCTTGACTTGACCCTGTTAGGACTGTTGGCCCATGACATGCAGCCTGTTGTGATAGATTCAGCCAAGTACTCTGAAAGCAATAAACATTCCATGTGTCTGTTGCATTCAGCTTAATCCTCTTACAAAAAAAAACCCTGCTGCATCTCAGAGTAGCAAAATGGAAGGTAATTATGACTGATACGTGTAGGACACTTTGCATGTGTTTGAGGCACTCTCAGGCCAACACGTTGGTTTCACTTCATTCATGCTTTCAGGCTTTTTGCAGTCTCCCAGTGAAAAGTAGCATTTGTAATACGTCTCCTGGTTCTGTGTAGTGGTGACTCAGGTTGGCTGTGGGTTGCTTTTCCCTTACTCAGGCCTTGTAGGTAACAGGTGTGCATTAACACATGCTGAGTTGTCTCAGTATTGGTAGACTCTGTCAGCATTATATGTGGTACTGCATAACGTGCTTGGTGGGTTTTGGGGTTGTTTGTTTTTTTTTTAAAACAAGCAAAACAATCAAGTATTGTGCATATGTATGCCTAAAAAAAAATGGAGAGGGGGAAAGAGTTTTGAGAAATAAGAGCATCAGAAGAACAAAAATTACTGGAATCTATGTCCTAATAGTCTCAGTTGTTGAGAAATTGCAGAAAAGTTGTCTAGCAAATTCTGGCTGCTTTATGCTCTCGCTTTCCTATGAGTAATTTGTGGAAGGTAATTTTTAAAATTTATTAAGGGTGGATTGCTCTGGACTGCTTTGAGGAAAATTAAATTCGTTTGCACTAGACTCCTAATAGTGCAGATGGCCAGAAAATGAAGGTATGAAGGAAAGGAAGGAATACAATGAGATAGAAAATGAGATCAATGACAAATGTGGCAAGACCCTAAGATTCATATTTCTGTGCTGTTGGAGATGATATCCCACAGAAGGTGATGTTATCTGGCCCTGTGGCTGTATTTGGTAGCTCATTGCATCTTCAAGGGTCAGGAAGGAGGAAAGATAGTACTGGGTTGGTAAATACCACGCATATGAGCATGATGATGCCTGAAATGGAAAGAATGCTCCAAATCAGCAAGAATGTTGGCAGGCAAAACTTGGTTCTGCTCTCCTTAATTTAAGATTTGATGCACTGAAAGAACGGGCCTTTTCTCTCTCAGATTTTTAAGGCCAGAAGATGTATCAGTGGATAAATAGAGATTTAGACAATAATATAAACTGCCCATAGTCAACAGTTCTTTCTGGTCTGACAGCTCAGCTTACACTGTCTCTTTGATGTCTGTCACCATCCTCTTCTGGAAGCAATTTTGTAGAATTTTGTAAATTAGAAGGACAGTCTTGCCCCTTTAACCCACTTTGGACATGATGGATTTTGGCTTAGGAGAAACACCCTGTTCAGGTCACCATTTATGCATGTGATTGTAACTGACAGTAAGTAAATGCAATTCTTGGATTGGATCATCATCCTGGGATCCAATTTAATGAAGTGCTACTGGTTTTGCAGCAACGTGGCTGTAGCTAACATCTTGTCATAGATCACATCAGCTGGAATATATCTTAGTTGGAAATTTACTATTCCTTTTCAGACCTATGGGGGTATATTGAGAGGAAAACATAGATACCTAGTACTTGCCAACTATATGACATGAATCAAAAGTTGATTAACTATGTTTTAAAGCTAAAAGAAAGAAAACACCAAAGGGAAAAGAAAGAATTAGTTCTTCATACTGTATCGTCTTTAAAAAATAATTTTTGAGGAAGTAAATCAGGAAGGGTGATACTATTTGGAGTTGTAGTTGTCTGATTACCATGGGCAATTTGTTGAAAATGTGAGCTGTACTATAAATAATTTAACAATTCTCTGATCTGAAGGACCTTATTACAAGAAAAACAAGGATCAAAACCAATCCAAAATTGTTTTCATATATTTTCTGAGGGCACAGCAACCCTGCAAATAGTTATTTGGTAATGGCATAAGTAGTGTTTCATGTATTGTAATTGTGTGGTGTTATTTGAAAATCATAAAAGCGAGTTTTAAGATTAGGTGGTACTCTGCAGCCTGGTATGCTGTTTTTAGGATCGAACAATTAAAAGGTATTTCTCTTAATTTCTCCTTTATCTGCAGATTCTGGATAGTATGAAGCCATTGCGGCCTTATGAACGCATTGACACTTTGAAACAATTTCTGGAGCATGATAGACATGTTTTACGCTTTTTCTGTGTGTGGGATGACCCAGAATCCACATCCCGTGACGCACAGGAACTTGTCTTGCACTATTATTTGTCTGATGATACTATTGACATAAAAGAAATTATACCAGTAAACTCAGGCCGGGATGCAGTTCCACTTTTCCTCAGAAGAGATAAACTTCCAAAGGTGAGGAATGAAAATTTCAGCTTATTTCAAATTCTTCCACTAATTAAGAAATATGGAATACCTTGTTTTGAAAATCCTGTATTAGGATTGTAATGATATTTAGAAAGTGTTATCAGAGTATTATTCATAATTGTATGATTTAGGTTTTGCACACATATTCATACAATAATAAGCAATGGAAAAAAAAAGTTTAGGCTTGTCATACTTAAATTAAAAGGAGAGAGAATTTAGGCAGAAGGATATTCTATGATTTCCTTTCTCTCACATTAGTGTAAGAAGGTAAATGTATTAATAAAGCTGTATAGTAAAGGAAGTCCAGAAAATTAATTAATATTGATAGATAAACTAATGTAAAACTCAGGTGAATTCAGAATAGATCCATAGGACTTATACATGGAACCTTTGGAGAAGTCCAGTTTTTGTATTCCATAACATTACTTCTTTGTAGCAAATCTAGAGTGATTTCTTAAAATTGAGTTCCTAGATTTGGGACCGTATGCAAAGCTAGTTAAAATTGATAGGAGTCCATGAATAAGCTTTGTCAGGCATTAATCAGGTGCTTATTTGAGAAGACTCCTCTCATAGAAATCTTCAAGGGGTTTCAGTCCTCTGTAACATATAAAATTAATGAGCTGGATACATTCCTGTGTTGCTGCAGACAGATCTTGATGATAGAATAATGGTCAACCCACAGATGGAGTAAAACACTGGGGAATTTTTCCCTCTTTTCCTTCTAATACCGCTAATCTATTTGTGATGCCATAGATGTATGTGAGGTTTTATGGTAAAAACCTAATAGCAAAATATTGCACTTTCTCACCTTGTGCATCTTGTGTTCTGAGAAGGTGATTTTCAGTGGCTCTGTATTGACTGACTGCTTCTGCCACTGAAGTGCATGCTGCAATTTTAAGGGCTGGCTTCTTCCTCTGAATTCAGTGGAAATTTTGAGAAGGACAGCAGAGGAGATCAGTCAAAAGTTGGTGTGTTGGGGAAGGTGGTATGACAAAATAACCCATTTTGGTTACCCTGCATCAGCAGTTTATTCATAATTTAAAAAAATAATATGTTTGCATGTTAAGTTTGATATTACTGGAATAAATTACTATTAATTCTGCAACTTAAAATAGAAACAAAAATACTTACAACTTTGCCAATAGAATCATGCTGACTTGAATCTCCTGTATTTGGCACAGTAGGACCAACCCTGAGTGGTTCTTTTGCATGTTTTTATAATTATTGCCAATCAAAATAATAGCCTTTAGAGCAGATGTTGACAAGGATGTGATAGTTTGGATGTGCTAACCTTTATATTTTCTGTTTACTTCCAAGAGAAAGGAGACTTTGCTCTCGGATACACAGTAAGATTCTGAATGCATCTTCTGGCATACACACTGACTTTTAGGTTCAGTAGTGTACTCTTACCTTAGAATTTATGAAAAATTCTCCCCAGAAAATACGACAATAACAGTCAGTGCATAAAAAACCTGCTAGTTCTAAGGTAACTGAGTTCTCTTTCTTCACTGTTAACTGTATTTCTTAAGAGTTGGTCTCTTTTCTTGCAGCGTGCTCCCACTGGGCTGTATCAGCCAGGCGCAATCACCAGTCGCACTGTTCTCAATGTGTTTGGAAAGTCAGTAGGAAACGGAGGCCGGTACATTCTGGACAATCGTAAGGTCAGCTATTATTGAATGCCTCCAGCTGTTGAATGTCTTTATAGTATTTTTTGTAATTTCTATGGTTGTTATCCTCTACAACAAAAAGAGTTATTTACAAAATTACGATACCACTGGAGAATAGCTCAAATTAAAACTACAGAGATTTACTGTATGTAAATTCCATGTTTGTGAAAATGACGTGGCTTAGCATGGGGTGAGAAATACTTGCAAATGGGCTATGAAGGTTATATTTTAAATCACACGCACTAAATGACCTAGATTTTAAGAAAAGTTATGGGATTCTGAGATTTATAGAGCTGCTATATAAATGTTCCCTCTTTTATTAGACGGGAGCAGTGCATCAGGAATTTTACAGAGACATTGACCTGAAAATAGGGGCAGTAATTAATGTTTGGGGAAGGAAGATAATACTCTGTGATTGTGATGAATTCACTAAAGAATATTACAGGACAAAGTACGGAATCGGTAAGTAGCGATAATTATCCTTTCCTTATGAGCATTTTTATGCTTCAGAGTTTGACAGAGCTGTCTTTGAATTTTATTACTGACAAAACATGTTCATTAAAATCTTCAGCAGTAACAATCTGTTGTAGGCTGTTAAATGGCAAAGCAGTAATTTTGCAGGTGATGCAGAAGGGCTTTCTTATATGTTACTCCATTGAAAACTAACACATAACGTATATGTTCTGTTCCTAACTGCCTCTATTCTAAACCTAGAGCGACAAAATAGTCATATGGATAGACGGCCAAGTCTTTTTCTCTTCTTCCCCCTCCCATTCCAATAGCTGTGTTTGCAGTCAGAAAATAATAAAGGGCATGTAGTGAGTGGGTAAGTAGAATGAACTCAATTATTCCCCATTATACTATGTTTCATTTTATAGATGTCAGAATCCTCACATAATAAGATTTTCTGACACAACAGTAGTAGTCTATCCCATTATTGGTTTTTACAATGCAGTTTTGTGTATTCTGGAGCATTAGAGTATGTATCCTGTAAAGTTTCAGCACTGAATTCCGGAAACATTTAGCAGCTATGTCCATAATGGAAAAGCATTTTGGAAATGTATAACAATAGGGGCTTTCCTTTATCTGTCTCTGAATTCCCTCAGTCAGACTTGCTAATAGTTCTATTATGGACACCTTCCTGCAAAAACAACTTAGTTAATTTTTGGCAGTTTATTCATTCAGTAAATATAGCTAAGTGTCTGACTGTTCAGACATGGTTGGAAAAATCCTACTATGGCCTTTCTCTGGCGTTGTGAAACAAAATACCCAGGTAGACTATTTCTTTCAGCTCGATTTGTGATCAGATATAGTGTTTGGATCAAAGCGTGTCTGCTGCATTGGGGGAATTAAATAACGTAGTTCTACCATTACAACACTAAATTTCTTAACTGGCAAATCATGTCTCATTCGGACTGTTTTAATAATAGCTTGGCATGTTTGTACCAAAACAAATCTTTTCTTAAATACTAGCCAGTGTGTGAGGAAGCCATATTTGATAACCATAGTATTATCTATAATAACAGTGAGTCTAACTTCAGAGATGTAATACTAGGGGTTCTTCCCTGAGAGTTTTTTCAGCCAAGATTGCTGCTGCTGTTTGGCAGGAATATCCCCTGTCTGAGCAAAATATCCTGGAACAGTGAATGGGGATTTCTTACTCATGGCAGGCAATAAATGAAATGCAGCTGACTGTTCTGTATCAACCAAGCAGTGCAACCAAGTGTTACGCAAATACAAAGGTTCTTCCCCTCTTATAATGCCGGCTCAGTAATTACTGGTTACGTGTCTGGATGTTAAAGTTAGGTGGTTTGCAAGTTAGAAGAAGTCAGAAGTTGCTAATGTGCAGAATTCTAGAAAATTGGGACCCTAGGTGATCTCGTCCATTCCTGTTGTTCTCTTCTGAGGCAGGGTAATGTATATACATGAATTGTCACTGACTGGTGTTGATATCATCTTTTATCTGCATCCTCCAGTAGAGGAGATTTCTTTGCCTCCTGAGATATCTTGTCCTAACCTCATAGTTAGAAATGCCGCTTAATAGCTACTCTGAAGCTGATTAGTTTGAACTGAGAGAGTAACTCTTCAGTCTTACTTTTGCTGATCATGGAGAACAACTGCTCAGTATCCTCTTTTATAACAACCTTGTACATATTTGAACATTATTCCAATACACCATCTTACCATCTTACCCCCTTCCTGGGCCATTTGCTGCTAGGGGAAACCTTTCAGTCTTTCTCCATAGTCCATTCTTTTATATCTGTGATAATTTTTCTGTGTTTTTCTCAGTGCTCTCTCCAGTTTCTCAGCCTCCTTAACACGAAACACACAAAGATGTGCTCTAGCTGAGACCTTTGGAAAACTGGGAAGTGCTTTGCACATACCTTTAAGGATACATGATGGCAGAAACTCTGGCTAACATGAAAAAAACATCCATCTTGATGCAGCCTGTCTTGTTGACAGAAAATACACACTAAGAGATTCTCACAATTTGATGTGAAGTTCTTTCCCGTTTTCCCTATCAGGATTGAAAAAAATGTAGGTATGACTTTTTAACTGGAAGGGACTAGGAGTAGAATCAGGGTAGTTTTTGGCTTAGAAGCAGGTTTTGAGAGAGAAAGGGTGAGGGTTCACCTTTTATTCTTAGTGAGTTACAAGTTTTGTTTGTGTCTGGTGGACGTACAAGGTGCTCTCAGTGGGTTCAGTCCCACAAAGTGCCCGGCATTCTGCTCCCATCCAATTAAACACTCAAACATGCTTAATTGCAGTTTGAGTCCAGGGAGACCATTTACTTGAGTAAGAGTAAGCAAGTGGATAAATTAGTTCTTACATCAAGGCACAGTGCTCGGCACCTCACGGCATCAATCCAGCTCTTTGTTATTGTGTTTTCACATTACTCCTCTTCAATTTATACTCTTCTGCCAAAGCCAGTAAAGAGGCCGACATTTATTTTTGACTCTGCAGTTTCAGCATAAGTTGCTTGCCGATGGAATTTGCCCTTTAGGAGAATTAAAGGCAGTTTAGATTTCCCTTGAAATGCATGATTATGATATCTGATATATTTCCAATGGTGGTTTTGCCTGTTTTGCTCTTTATACTGTTTGTGAAAAGCAAAGGAGAGTTTTTCCATAGGTAAACAATAGCTAATGCCCTTCAACAGCAAGCTAATGACATTACTATCATCTAACAGTGCTGTGAATGCAAGAGAAAATGCCTTAATGTGTGATATTATCCGTCTAGTATTGCTAGTGCAGCCTCGGAGAAGGAGAAAAATATCCTAAATTCTAAATTCTATAGTCTATATGCTAAATCCTATAGTCATGTAGGTGTTATGGTCACCCAGCTGAAACCTGAAATATGTGCAGTGGGAGGAAGCTGATACTCGTTTTTCTCGCTAAACACAGTTATCTTAGCAGAGTTGAGTATAAAGTGTAGAGTTGAGTATAAAGTGTTCTCTCTTAAATAACAGATTGCTCCTGAAGGAACAAAACCAGTAAAATCTGGTTTCCTACTGATTTTTATTCAGTGTCCCGGCACCTCCCAAGCCTGTCTGTTATGCCTTTTTGCAGCACCCTGCGATCCCTCTCCTGTCCCAGCTCTCCTCGCCCTCCCACCCCCTCATTTCTCAGGCTCCCTCTCTGACCTGCTGCCTGGGCAGAGCAGTGTGCAGGGTGATCGGCTGGCCGGTACATGTGTGCTTTTGGCCAGGCAGCTGCTGCTGGACAACAGCTGACTTCTTGCTTTTCCCTCAGTGGGGGCATTAAAGCCTGCTGCCAATTTTCCCTAGACTCGTCAGAGATCAGAGTCTCTCTGGCGTCTAACCTCTCTGCTACATGTGGTGGAGACTGAGCAGCAGCTTCTAAATATACTTGTGCATTTACAGATCACTTTTTTCCTCAGGTAACTTGAAAAACCATGAAGTAAGACTCTGTAAAGGAGATTCTTTTTTTAATCAGGATAAACACTGTCATGTTTTAGCTGCATGGATGATTCTGTGAGCACTACATTTTCTTTAATCCTGCATGTAAAAGTTGTGAAGATGGTGGTATTGCCTTCTTATTTTACTTTTTACCTAAACTGTGAAACAGATTCTCACAAAAAAACAGGTCTCAGCTGTTTAAAATCTTTGTTGGTTCCGTGGACAGTGGGATCGAGTGCACCCTCAGCAAGTTTGCTGATGACACCAAGCTGTGTGGTGTTGTGGACACACTGGAGGGAAGGGATGCCATCCAGAGGGACCTTGACAGTCTGGAGAGGTGGGCCTGTGTGAACCTTATGAGGTTCAACAAGGCCAAGTGCAAGGTCCTGCACATGGGTCGGGGCAATCCCAAGCACAAGTACAGGCTGGGCGGAGAATGGATTGAGAGCAGCCCTGAGGAGAAGGACTTGGGGGTATTGGTTGATGAGAAGCTCAACAGGAGCCAGCAATGTGCGCTGGCAGCCCAGAAATCCAACCGTATCCTGGGCTGCATCCAAAGAAGCATGGCCAGCAGGTCGAGGGAAGTAATTCTGCCCCTCTGCTCTGCTCTAGTGAGACCCCACCTGGAGTACTACATTCAGCTCTGGGGTCCCCAACATAAGGACATGGAGCTGTGGAGCAGGTCTATGAAGACATGCTGAGAGAGTTGGTGTTGTTCAGCCTGGAAAAGAGAAGGCTCTGGGGAGACCTTCTAGCAGCCTTCCAGTACCTAAAGGGGGCCTGCAAGAAAGCTGGAGAGGGACTTTTTGCCAGGCCATGTAGTGATAGGACAAGGGGCAATGGATTTAAACTGAAACAGGGCAGATTTCAATTCAGATTCTTCTCTCTGAGGGTGGTGAGGCAGTGGAACAGGTTGCCCAGAGAAGTTGTGGATGCCCCATCCATGGAAGTGTCCAAGGCCAGGTTGGATGAGGCTTTGAGCAACCTGATCTAGTGGAAGGTGTCCCTGCACATGGCAAGGGGGTTGGAACTAGATGATCTTTAAGGTCCCTTCCAACCCAAACCATTCTATGATTCTGTGATCTCCTCTTAAGCATAGAGAACATCACGTTAACAATGTCATCTCTCCAGGTTATTACTACCTCTTAGATTGTCCAAGGGTAGTGGGATTTCTCTCTCCCATTCTTGACTGTAATGCTCAGAGGTGTCTGTCCTCTTCCTCTAAAGGCAGAATTTCTTGCCTGCCTGCTATATACTGATATTCAGTGTGGTTATCACTCTAATCCAAAATATGCTATCCAAGCACTTGACTCTTCCTCAAAATCTGGTTTTCTCTAACACGAGTGTTTTCTTACAGTTCTTCAACTGAGGGCTGAAGGTAATCTTACAATATATACCAAATCTTACAGTGAATATTGAAACTGAAAGTGGACAAGCTCTTTCAAGCTGGCTTAATGCTGCCTCTGTGGCAACAAATTCTTCTTGAGGAATTTAGTATTTCCTGTTGAGAAGGCTATGCCATCTTTGAATTGTTTGTGTGCTAAAGATGTGGCTGGAGCTGTTTTGTTTCTTGCTGTTCCCAGTGCTTGCTCAAATCTCACCAGGTTTTAACGTTGTGAGAAAAAGTCACTAGTAAGTGATAGATGTTTGATATACTAGGTGAAAAAAACACCACAGCACCAGCCCATCTCCTGCTGAGCATCAATTGGTCCAGTAACAAGTGGTGAAACTGTCCATGGGGAAAATATCTGTGCTGTTCTTTCTCAAAGTTGA
Organism: Tauraco erythrolophus; assembly: GCF_009769465.1. Classification (NCBI taxonomy): domain Eukaryota; kingdom Metazoa; phylum Chordata; class Aves; order Musophagiformes; family Musophagidae; genus Tauraco; species Tauraco erythrolophus. The sequence goes on from NC_141465.1 coordinate 38,183,816, forward strand.
CTTTCAATGTACCCTCTACCCACCGTACATCCACATTGAAGATGTTACCGCCTGGAAGAAGAGGGCATTGATTCTTTTTCCAGATTGGAGAGAGGTAATTTTCTTAAGAAACAGTGATAACCTGGAGAGGAGTGCAGTTTATGTGTAAGTGCAAGTTGTCTGTCTGATTCTACCCTGATGGCGCGTGACAGAGCAAAGACCAAGTGAGTTTTGAGCTTATGTTTGGCTAGCAGTCTGCTGCGCCTAGCTGGCTGTTCAGAAGTTGCAGGAAAGAGTTTTTAACTAGTTTCATAAACTGTGTTTCTCCATGGCAATGTCTTTGTGAATTTTCTCATTGATGGGAGAGAATCTGAATACATAATCCTTTAAATCCTGGAAACTGTAGGTGGCACAAGGCTAGATGTTTGTGTTCAGTGAATCTGAATGAAGCAAGGTCATTTTACATCAGGGGAAGGATCAGAACCAAAGTGCTGAACTTCTCTTTGGATTTTGTTCACCCCAAACTTGGGTTATGAGGGATTTAATATACTGTTGGGGGCTAACACAATATTCCTCTTAATTTGTAGTTTCCTTTTAGTTTAGAAATCTAATTTTCATCCATATGTGAGGACCTCTCCTAGGAAGACAGGCTGAGAGAGTTGGGGTTGTTCAGTCTGGAGAAGAAAAGGCTCTAGGGAGACCTTTGAGCAGCTTTCCAGTACCTAAAGGGGGCCTACAGGAAAGCTGGAGAGGGACTTTTTACAAGGGCGTGTAGTGATAGGACAAGGGGTAAGGGATTTAAACTGAAAGAGGGCAGATTTAGATTAGATGTAAGGCAGAAATTCTTCCCTCTAAGGGTGGTGAGGCACTGGCACAGGTTGCCCAGAGAAGTTGTGGATGCCTCATCCCTGGAAGTGTTCAAGGCCCGGTTGGATGGGGCTTTGAGCAACCTTGTCTAGGTGAAGGTTAGTTGGAACTAAGGGGGGTTGGAAATAGACGATCTTTAAGGTCCCTTCCAACCCAAACAGTTCTGTGATTCTGAAGTGCATACAAAGGGAAATTCTTTAGTATTTCTTCATCAGTGCTTTACGTGTGAATGTTGGTGTGCATACACTGTGACCTGCATGTAAACATTAGCTTTTCTTTTGAGTTTATCAGTTCAACAGTGTCCTGCCTTCCCAAACTTTTCTGGCAGGAAGTGTATTATTTGCAACCATGCAAAGAGAAGAGGTTTGTTTCTGCTAAAATACGCTGTTAGAAACCTCCAGACTTTGAAGGAGAAAATATCAGTGCAGGTTAACATTTTACTTAATTAAAAAAAAAAAATAACGTTAAGGTTTGTAAACAGCATCAAGACCCTGATGAGAAGAAGCCAAGTTGGGGCTCAGTGCCAGGAGCCGAGGGGCGCGGAGAGGAGCGGAGGGGCGTGGACGGGAGCGGAGGGGCGCGGAGGGGCGCGGAGGGGCGCGGGGCGGTGGTCGCCTCTCCGCCGGCCCTGCCGCGCGGGCACAAGGTGGCGCTGCGGGAGCGCGGGAACGGCCCGCGTGGGGCGCGCTGCCCTCGTGCCCGCTGCCGCCGGCCGCGGGAAAGCCGCGTCCTGAATCCCACCGCTCGTTCCCGGCGGGCGGGCGGGCGCGGCGGAGGTCGCGGAGTGACGGAGCACACACCCCCCCCCTCAGCGCCTGCGGGCGTTGGGGTTTTCCCTCTGTCTCCGTGTGCGTGGGTTTGCATAGTCCGCGTTTGTTGAAACAAGAATTGTGTGCATCAGTGATGTAACGTGGCGCAAGGGAAACGTCTCGAGAGGCAATTTTGTCACAGACAGTATTTAGAAAATAGTATTTTGGTGCATGTTTGCGTGCACACATACTCCATTGTGAAGATGGCTTTGGAAATTTCTGAATGGACTTTTCTTTTGCATACGGGCTTGGCACTTGTGCTTTGGAGTCACAGAAAGGGCACATATAGTTTTTATGGAGAAAAATGTTGGCATGGTTTTGCAAAACCCCTTTGTGACTGATTCAGGTGAAGATACTAGGTTTTTGAGTCAGACCATATTCTTCTAAGAGGTAAATGCCAAAGGAGACCTCGTCGTGTTTTCAAGTTAAACTGACATCTGAATGCTTTCTATATTTTTCAACTTCATACTGCTGTTAGGCAAGTCAGATTTTAAGAGAGTATGTTGCTTTGTTGTTCTGATATAGCCATTTTTAAAACATTTTAATCACAAACCAATTCAGAAAATGTTTCAAGTGACAGCAGTTTTGTCATTCCCCTCTATTTGCACTGAAAACCGTGCTACAAGTTTAGGTTATTCATCTCTCTTCAGTTCTACGTAGAAAAGTTAAGTTTTAAAGAAAAAACCTTTATTTCATGGGATCCACTTTTATACTCTTATCACTTGTATCACTGCCCCCAGGCTGTGGTTTGTGATCTGTCTTCTTGCAGTTTGCCTCATGTGTTTGTCTTTCCCTTACTAGCCCAGCCAGCTCTCCCTTCTTCAGGGCAGCATCTTCAGCCCCCCCAGGTGTGGAAGTGATGCCATTCCACGTGGGCAGTGCTGCCCTGGTTGGTTCTGACCATCTTATTGCACCCGTGTTGGTGCAGGAAGGGCTCTGAGGGTTGTGGGGAGCAGCAGGCTGGGCTTGGGGCCACAGCAGAGACGGCCATCCACAGCCTGGGCTACCTAAAAATCAAGGAAAGTGACTATCTCCCTCTGCTCAGCGCTCGCTATACCTCGTCAAGCTACTGTGTCCCCTTTTGGGTCTGCCAGGACAGGAAAGACATGGACCAGCTAGAGTGAGGTCAGGGGAGGCCCCTGGACGGTCAGGGCTGAGGATCACCCTGGGGAGCAGGGCTTGCTCAGCCTGAGAAGGGCCCTGAGTGGCCACCTGCACCCTCCCATGGGGAGGCTGCTGAGACCAGGCAGCCTGACTCTTCACAGGGGTACCTGGCAGGAGGACAGGAGACAACATGCATAAGTGGAAACAAGAACCTCAGAGTTGGATATCAGGAAAAACTTTCCTCCCTGGGGCAGGCTGCCGGGGCAGGCTGCAGAGGCTCTGTCCCTGGAAGTGTTCAAGGCCAGGCTAGATGAGGCTTTGAGCAAGCTGGTCTAGGGAACAGTGTTCCTGCCTGTGGCAGGGGGATTAGAACTAGATAATCTTGAAGGTCCCTTCCAATCCAAACCATTCTGTGATTCTGTGATTCTATCTATGATTTAAATAATGAATATTTTTTTTTAATTTATGTATTTATTTTCTTCCGGCAAAAAACAGAAGGCAGAAAACTCATGAGCCAAGTATTTACTTAATCATGTTGTCTCAGAGTATAAAACTGAAAAATTAATTTAGAATTGTTAATTTATTATTTTATCCCATTTTGAAGCTATGTTTGTCTTTATTTTTGCTTGTGTATTTTAATGATATTTGTCACACATTATAGATTATAGATTAAATCCTGAAACCCTTGAAGAAACAATAATTTCTCTGTTGGCTTCTATGGAGTCTTTTTTCACCCTTCAACAGTAGGAGGAATCATGGTTTGGATTTGATCAGTGGTCTGTTACAAAAATGGGCTAATAAGTATTCATATTGGAAGTTAAATCCTCAGTAAAGTGGCTTCATCAGAACAGTATTAAACCAGTCTTGCTGTCTTTGTTGTAGAGGATTTCACCCCAGTTCCGTACAAGGCTCCACCACCTCCAAAACCAGAAAAAACGTTTCCTCCTTATACTGGATTTGGTTCCGAAGAGGATTCTCTCAGCTCCTGTATGAGTCTGCTTCCCAAGCCTCCGCAAAAAGATTTCAAGAAATTCATGGAGAAAGACAGGTATCTCAGTGAAAAAATAATTCCAACTTTTTAAATTATGTCTTTTTGTGAAGGAAGTAAATGTTAAGTAAGGATGTCATTTTTTCAGCAAAATATACAGCTCCTCAGACTTTTAAGGGGCAAGTGCATGAGGACTAGTTTAGTAACATGATACTCTAATTTTCTCCGAATTCAGCAAAATTTCTCTTTTTTGGGAAAAAAAGAAGGCAGACATTCTGACCCTCCCATTCCCTACCTCCTTCTTTTCTGCTGTCTTCAGTGGGAGTTTGATGGAATTCTTAGTTTAGGAATTAGTCAGGAATTTAGTGTGCTTCAGCAGTCCAACACTGATTTGTTTTTCTGTTTCACTTTCTGGCATTTACTTTTTTTTTTTGTCTGCTGAATTTCATGCAGTTTACTGTAGCAATATTAAAGCATTAACCCTTTACTTTCCACTATGAAATTGTTTGTCGGGCGGTGGCTGTTAAAGCCTAAATGGAAAAGTCACATGCTAGAGATTCACCTGTAGAACCCCCATAAAAGAATAAAGCTACTAGAAGAAAGCTTGAGAATGTATTGATAGTGCATATAGCAGTACGGTAAATCATTTAAAACACAATCACTTAACAAATATCCAACTAGTAAGATCATCTGGTGGGCTGATTTTGTGGAGATAATCCTAGCAGCTATTGCTATCCAGAGTTTGATCTGAAAATATACATACCTAAATGTGTTCTTCCTTTATAAATTTTCTGGAAGGTAACTTGGAGCTCGATTTGTGATTGAATTTCAATACAGATTCATTCCAGACCTGTGGCAGAGAAGTAATTTTGCCCTGAAAATGATTCCTTTTTATCTGGCTGCCTCTAGCTTGTTCTGTTAAGTTAAGCTGAAAATGGTTTTTGACAAAGTAGAGAATCTTATGCCGTTTCCCTTCTTGGTCCAGAAATAACACAATTAATATATGTTACAAAACTCAGGAGGATGCATCTTTTAGTGATGAAAACTTTTCTCATACTCTGTTTTTTATTTCTTACCTCTTCTTTTGCTTTTTAGAAGTGCCATGGAAAGTAACATACTGCGCTTTCTTGCAAAACTTGTCACAGACAGTCCTGTTGACAAGGACCGTAAGTTCATTATTTCCTACTTCCTGAGTGATGACACCATTTCAGTTTTCGAACAGATACAGCGAAATACAGGTAAGATGTAGTAATGTCTTGCAACCAGTCCCAGTTGCCCTGCTTATTTGATTAGAGCTTACAGTAAACATTGCGGCCAGTCTGAGCACTAGCAGAAGCAGGGATGTGGATTTTTAAATGCAATGGGAATTACATCAGCAGATCTACTGCATTATCTTGCATAGCTGTATGTCAGAGTAATTTGTAATCTTCATCACTCAGAATAACACTATTCATTGTAAGACAGTACTTCACAATATCCTTTGGGAACTGGAAGTCTAATGCATTAGAACTTTTATTACATTTTATTTTGCAAATTTGGCCTTTTGCTTTTGTTGTGGATAACATACAGGACTTGAATTGTAACTAGTGGTAAATAGGGACAGGAAACATAAGACATCTAGAATGAAAGAGTAAATCCTTTGTTTTGCAAGATTGTGTTATGATGTTATGATACCTGTATAGCATCCTTTGTATAGAAGTGGCTCATGAAAGCAAAACAGGTGTGGTATTTTTTAACATACTTTATCGTTAATCATGTGGTGTTAAGCATGCAAAGAGTCTGAGTGGTGTTCCTCAGGGGTCGGTACTGGGACCAGTGCTATTTAACATCTTTGTTGGAGACATGGACAGTGGGATCGAGTGCACCCTCAGCAAGTTTGCAGATGACACCAAGTTGTGTGGTGTTGTGGACATGCTGGAGGGAGGGGATGCCATCCAGAGGGACCTTGACAGTCTGGAGAGATGGGCCTGTGAGAACCTCATGAAGTTCAACAAGGCCAAGTGCAAGGCCCTGCACATGGGTCGGGGCAATCCCAAGCACAAGTACAGGCTGGGCGGAGAATGGATTGAGAGCAGCCCGGAGGAAAAGGACTTGGGAGTGCTGGTGGATGAGAAGCTCAACATGAGCCGGCAATGTGAGCTGGCAGCCCAGAAAGCCAACCGTATCCTGGGCTGTATCAAAAGGAGCGTGGACAGCAGGTCGATGGAAGTGATTCTGCCCCTCTATTCTGCTCTTGTGAGACCCCACCTGGAATACTGTGTTTAGCTCTGGAGTCCCCAACACAAGAAGGACATAGAGCTACTGGAATGAGTCCAGAGGAGGGCCATGAAGATGATTCGAGGGCTGGAGCACCTCTGCTATGAAGACAGGCTGAGAGAGTTGGGGCTGTTCAGCCTGGAGAAGAGAAGACTCTGGGGTGATCTTATAGCAGCTTTCCAGTACCTAAAGGGGGCCTACAGGAAAGCTGGAGAGGGACTTTTTACAAGGGTGTGTAGTGATAGGACAAGGGGCAATGGATTTAAACTGAAAGAGGGCAGATTTAGGTTAGATATAAGAAAGAAATTTTTCACTCACAGGGTGGTGATACAGTGGAACAGGTTGCCCAGAGAAGTTGTGGATGCCCCATCCCTGGCAGTGTTCAAGGCCAGGTTGGATGAGGCTTTGGGCAACCTGGTGTAGTGGAGGGTTTCCCTGCCCATGGCAGCGGGGTTGGAACTAGATGATCTTTAAGGTCCCTTCCAACTCTAACCATTCTATGATTTTATGATTCTAAGATTGCCCTGTGCTAATGTCTGTATGTGTGTGTGTATAATACTGAACTGAATTTTAAAAGCCAGACTACCAGTGTTTAAGTGACAAATGCTTTGTTACTTCTCAGTTTCTTGATCACATTTATCCTGTTGCTGGAACGTGGTCTCCCAATGTTGTCATGGTTAATTTCCTTTGACCACTGTTGTCTGTTGTAGGCTGCCTCCAACTGAGGATATAAAGGTTTTGTGCTTTTCAAGCATCTTTTTATTTCCTGGGAGCGTCTTGCACACGGATGGGAGGACACAGCACTGGGAAGGAGTAATTCTGTAACTCAGGGAGACAGGGAAGCCTTGGCTAAGCATGACCCTGTTGGAGGGAGTAGTGTATTTCTGTGAAGCCCTCAAAATATCTGGAGCAACAGTTTCAGAGTGGTTAACATCCAGAAGTGCTCTGACACCTCTCAACATGTGCAGTTGAAAGATTGACTCTTAAAAGCTACTGTCAGCCTCCAATAAAACCATAGAGAGAAAAAAATCAGGAAATCACATTCTCTGAAAGACAAGGGAAAAAGACTAATAGAAGGTTTCCTTAGTTGCCATGTTAGGCTCTTGTGGAACCTCATGACTAGCTCTTTTGATACTGCTTGAATTGCCCTATATCAACCTCTTGGCACAGAGCACCTTAGTATGGTATTTCCAGGTATTTCCACTCTGCGGTGGTGACCAGCTCACTGTGCTCAGTGGTAACCTCTTTGGTACTCCCAGCTCACTGTCTAGAGCAAAGACTGTCCTAGGGAGGACTGTTCACTCCCCTTTGCTTCAGGGTCTGGTGCCAGCAGTTGACTTTCTGAGGTCCAGTTATTCAGCTTACAGTTAAGGACTAAGTATTCTTGTGATCCTACACTTAAGCCCTTACTGAAAATAATTTCTGATGATAACCCTTTTCAGACCTACAATGCACATCACATCCATAAAAAATAAAGGTGTGGCAAATATCTAGACCCTCTGTATTCCTAGAGAACTCTTTCTGTGCCAGTGGTGCTAAGTCATTTTGAGTGCCCTGTACATAAAGAGGTTTTTGGCAAGGCCTGAGCCGTTTCAATGGAAAGAACTTCTACTGGGATCTCTGCTTGTATCCAGCTATATTATGAATGCCTAAATAGGGACCTCACGCCCAACTAAAATACAAGAAATTCTCTGAGAAATGTTTTGAAAACGTGTAGATTGACTGCCTAGGCTTCAATGAGCTCTCCTGGTTAGCCCTGCTCCACTGCAACATCAAGGTTTAGCACAGCTTATGGCAGCAGTGTCTTGGCATCAATATTTTACTAGTTTCCTGTCATCCAGTGGCCTGTAATTTATGCAGCTTCTTTTATTACAGCTAAAGATACATACACTTATGTAGATATTTATTATGTAATGCTGTTGCAAGGCTCAAGAGCAGCTCAGTTCTCCACTAGTGAATGAGGCGTTTGATTGGCATTCTTTATGTCCAGAGACATAAAGGATGCTAAGGGTATAGCTGCACTGTTATATTAAAGAAGTCCAGGGAACAGTTTGAATCTTGCACCCCAATCTTATATATTGCCTGTTCAGTCACTCCTGGTTCTCCTTTGCACTGCTCCAACTAGACAAGGCCCCAGAGAGCCTTGGACACCTCCTGGAGGATGCTTAGCTCCAGGAAACTCTCCTGCAAGGCAGTAAGGACAAGACTGCATCAGGTTTGACTTACTCCACCCTTACCAGTCATCTAACACTATCCCAGCAGGTTTTGCACACTCGAAAATTCAGGTCCTGCTGCCACACCCAGGGGCTGCAATACACACCGTCAGTTTGATGCTGTAAAACACCACTCTGTTTGACTGTAGCACAGCCCTCACATACCTTCAAACAGTTTGAACACACAAAAATAATAGCTGTGTCTTAATACCATGGATTTATCACATAGCACCCGGAGCAGAGCCAGAGCCACACACTGTGCAGTGCAGATGTGGTCAGTAAGTCAGGCTCTCAACAGCACGGGTGCCAGGCTAGAGATTGCTCTCTGGCTTCCTTTTATCTTGGAATGAGAATATATGCTGGATTCACATCTTGAAGCTCATTGAACATTGCTAGTCAAACAATATGTGAAACAATAAATAGGCAAGTTTGCATCCCAGCAATAACAAACACTTTAAGAGGCATATGAAAGGCAAGTGTCTGTAAATGGATTTTTAACTTCCCTGGGATGTTAAAGTGGATGGAGTAGCTGACTTTCAGAGGTGGTAGAAAGGTAAAGTGGAAGGATGTGGCTAAGAACTGGGCATTGGTGAGTTTAGTGAGAACAGCCTCAAAGAGGCAGGATAAGACATATGGATGGAGGGAGGTAGAGCAGCAGTTGGAAAGAGGCCTGGGACTGCAGAAGTTTCTTTGTTCATACCTTCCTTCTTTTCTTTCTTCTTTCTTTCTCTTCTCTCTCTCCCCCTCATTTTAGTCATGTCTGAAGGAAAAGTGAATGGGTTTCTTCGAGGTTAAGGATGAAAAGGCTTTGCAGAGGTTGAATAAGAGCAGCTAGGAAAAAGGAGTAAGGCATGCAAAATGGTAGCAAGAAGGACATTCATGTGTGAGAAGCAAAGGTGTTGAAGTGGATGGGGTGGGAGAAGAGTAAGGTTGAGCACACCTGGAGAGTGGATGAGTTATAAAAGTAAATGGCTTCCAAAACAGCAACTTGACCATCCCTTTTGTGCACAGGTTCAAAGGGCTATTTTTGCCTTTTTATGAATCAATGCAAATTGGCAAGTAAAAATGTTCCAAATCTGAGTCCTAAGATGGAACTAATAAAGTTGCTCTTACTTTTCTCAGTCCAGCAGCCTGAAGGTTGCAGAGAAGTACTTCACACTATTAGTAACACTGTGAAACTGTCTTTGAAATGCACAGGGCTGGACATCTTGAAGCACTTGTTGAGATGGAGGTCAAAATATGAGAACTTTGGCTCCCCTTGTAGAAGATCACAACTCCTTTTTCACTCAGAGTAAGACCAAGCCAACAGCTGTACAAACACCTTAGAAGTCTGATCTGATCTTAATGGAAGAGAGTCTTTGGTTGTGGTGTTTATTTTGTGCTTTGAGCCTGACTCTTGAAGATTTCCATCAAAATTTCTCATCAGGTTTCAATGTAAAATCTCTAACCTCATGAGATATTTTTGATTGTTTTTCTTTATACCATGTGAAATGTACTAATTTTTAACATTTAAAAAACAATTATAGGACAGAGGTATTAAGGTAAGTTTCCAATCTAAGTGCACAATTGCAGGGAAATATGGAGACAAATGAAATTCCAGACTTACAGGGACCAGTTCTGTTTAAATATTACAAACAGTTACCAGGATTATATAACCTAAAATTTCATATTTGTTTTAACAGCTAGGTGAAAAAGAATGTTTTGAGATTAGAGTTACATTAGTGATTCGAATATTTTTTTTTATTCAAACTAGATCTGACCATTACTATAGTATATTTTTAGTCTTTTGCTTTTATGGTGCTAGTAAAGCAATTAAGACAGACATCTGATCCAAACTCTGGTTTAATAAATAGTTTGGGTTTCACGTTCATTTATAATTTTGACTATAAAAGGCATTTTATTAAACTGTTCATCAGCCTGTTATTGGGCTTGCATCACTACCTAATATGTAAGACATCATAAAATGTTATAAAGTTTGCTTTTTGGCTTTTGGCTTGGAAGCTTAAACATAAACAGGAAACGAACCCCAGGCACTCCAGAGTTGCAGGGTACATATCCTGATGAAACTAAACATGTGACAGACTTTTCTAGAAAGCTTAGTACATGCAATGCAATCTTGTGGTGCACCAGAAGATAATACTGGAAAGCGAAATGTTCCTTTTAGTATCTTACATACCCTTGAGCACCATGTGCAGTTTCCAGTGGCACGAGTAAAATCATTATAATGTGAAAACAAATAACATGACATACACAGCTCACAAAGGAAATAGCAGATCGCAATTAAATTGCATTGGCAGAACAATATGTGGAAGATAGTGTTATGTCACTCCTAGTTTTTTTATAGTCACAAGCCCTTAAAACCAAATTAGTATCACAGTGCACCAGAATTCACGATCTTTGTAGGACCGTGCTTTCCCAAGTTGTGAATTTTTTGTTTTCTTTTTTGATTTAACTGTTCAAGGATATTCGCCTGCATCTTACATTTTGCATCTTATATTTCCCAAGGGTCAATCCCAAGGCTGGCGACAGGGTTATGGGAACGATTTGAAGAGGCACATTTCTGTCCCATTTTAAAGAAAAGAAAACAAGAGAAGGTGTTTGGCAGGCATTCAAATGAGACATGTCACAGAATATGCACAATGTAACTGTTGCTGTGGACACTGGCAGAGACAGTTCTTTTAGCAATGAGAGGGAGGGGAAGAGTATATTATGAGACAAGAAACTGAAGGATGAAAACTAATATTTAAATACAAACCAGCTGATATGGGGTGTCTTTTGAATTTTTTTTTGTTCCCCAAGTAAAGCCATAATTAATTATTTACAATTCTGTTCCCATAGGGATACTTGGTGGGAAGTTCTTGGAAAGAGGTCGCATTAAGAAGCCTGGTCAGGAGCTCTTTAAGAGTGAGCCATCTGAATACTTCAAGGCTCAGAATCTGTTTGTTGGAGCCAGAGTTTGTTTCCATGGTCACAACTTTCTTTTGGTGGATGCCGATGAGTACACGTTCAACTACATGGAGAAGCATGCAAATGAGGTGAAGCAGGCTCTTGTTATTTTCTATTATCTTTAAGGATATATATTTTTCTGAGTTATTTATACCTAGTTTCTTCACCCAAGTTTCACAGTGCACTCTGTCTAACAATGGATTTTGAAGATGCTGGCTAGGGAGTGCATGCAAGCCTGATCTCTCTTTACCATCCGTTCCCCTTCTACTTTCTCAGCACCCACTCTTACTGTATCAGAGGTTATTAGAAGCTATAACCCTGCCTATTCCTTCTTGAGACTGTTTGTGGACCTCTTGTCCCTGAATTGATCTAACCCTTATTGAATCTACAGATGCTATCTGCTTCCACAGCTTTCTGTGGCAGCAAGCCAAAAAGTTCACTGCCTGCTATGTAAAAAAATAAATGATAAAAGAAGTCAGTATCTTTTATCTGTTTTAAACCAACCTCCCACTAATTTCAGTGCCAGTTCTAGTGTTCTGGGGTTTGGTGAAGATCCCTATTCACCTTATGCACCACCTTCATGGTTTTGTAAATTGCAGACATTCTTCTCCCTCAGCCTAAATCCTATCCAGTTGAGAGTCTCTCTCTTTTTGGTCTGTCCTTGCAAGGCAACTGTGAGATGTGGAGACGGAACAGTGCACAGTACTCAAGATGTGGGCACATCCAATTTAGAGTCTTACTGATGAGGCTATTTTATTCCCTGATTTGAGTTTTTGAGTTCATACATATTTATCTGCCCAAACATTTCCCTAGTAATGTTAGAAATTCATATCACAATCAAGAATTCAAGCTTACAGTTAATACTGAGTTTCACTGTCTTTTGGCGTTGCCTTCAGAGGATAGAGCAGCAATAATAGAGAGCTGGGATACCTCTGCTGATGTATGCTTTATGCTACCAGTCATTACACAAATGGCTGGTAAAGAAGCCCTCATTTGCCAAAGCTAGAAACGTATCCAATAGAAGGAAACGGATTGTCCTACTGCAATTGTCACAGAGGTCGAAAAAGAAAGGCTACAGGGAGAACCGCAGAAAAAACACAGAGCGTTTTGTGGGATTTCATGTTGGCTTGGTAAGAAATGTAGGGTTTTGTTTTTTTTTTTTACAATGAAGTTTGTGCTGCAGTATTTGAATAAAGGTACCCTGGTATACTTGGAAATTCCTGTTATGTGCAGCTCTGATTCAGTCACTCTGAGATGCATCTTAAGAATGCATCAGCTCAGGAGCCAAGGAATTTCTGCATCTCAATCCCTTGTCTGGATTGTTGCTTTGTCACAGTGTGATTTGAAACATCAGCCTTTGGACTAGACTGTGCTCTGAGGACTTTGGAAGTGTTCAAGGACATATTAGATGAGGCTTTGAGCAACCTGATCCAGTGGAACATGTCTCTGCCCATGGCACGGGGGTTGGAACTAGATGATCTTTGAGGTCCCTTCCAACCCAAACCATTCTATCCATGGTGCTAGTGCATATGCTTCATAGCTTGTGGTGAGGCAGCAGCGTGAGTTGTGCCTTCAGCAGACCTTCTCCAGATCTACCCTTTTGCTTAGGCTTGTTGAGAGTACCCCCAGCGAAAATATCCAGAAGAGTGTATCAAGCTACACGATACTATCCTCTGCCCTTTTGTCCAGGTCTTTTGTGGGTGGAGAAGGGAGAAGGTTCTTAGCGCAAGTTTTAATTGTTCACTGTCTGCTGGCTCACAAAAGTGAGTGAACCTGCAGGACTCCCAAGATGCCAGTCAGCCTAGCACAGTCTTGGAGATTGCTAGTCTTGATGCCATTGTGCTGCTGAGGCAGAGGTAGATGCAACGTGACCCTGGGCTGCCTTTGGGCCACACGCACTGTTCTCACTCAAATGAAACTAGCAGAACGGTGTGATTTCTTTGTAAATTAATGTGGAGTTAGCACCACCTGCCTTCCCTGGAATAATGAGAAAGGTCTGCAAAACGCTTGTTGATGTAAAATACTACGACTGCTAAATGCTTTAAGCAGTAAAATACGAAGCTATATACATTATGTTTTCTTACTGCTGGACTGTTTCTCCTTCTAGTAGAATCAAAACCAAAGCTGTTCTACAAAATGCAGAGCGCATCATTAGATCGTAAATGTTCTTTGAAACTGCTGTTTGCATTGATTATTTTGGATCAAACAGATGAGACCTTAGTTTTCCAGACTGAATGATTGTATATTATCAAAATAAAATCTGCAAAATGAGAAGAAGCAACACTAAAAATACTTCTTTAAAGTGAATTTTGAAATGTTCTTTGCACAGCTAAGATTTTAAAACAGCTGGTAGAAAAAAAAAAGGGTTTATTCTCTGAGCGATAGAGGCTTTATTCACATCCTTTGAATAGAGCTCCAGAAGTAAGAGCACGCTTTGTTTGCATCACTGCGTCAGAGGATTTCATACTCAAATCACAAGAACTTCAGCAGTTATTAGAGAAGAGCAGAGCTGGAAAATGATTTGAAGAAGGGGAAACAATTTTAAGATTACTGTTTGTCAGTCATTTCTAAAATTAGAAAATAAATAATTTTCCTTCTGAATAGACAGAGGTTTCCATTCAGCAGAATGCATCAGTATGTTTTCTGAAAACTGGTGAAAGAAATCCAGATGGGATGTTTTTCTTCTGGAAAATGCCATTTTGACCACATTTCTATAGGCATATGTTGATTTAGATGAGATTTTTGGTTGGTAATCATAGTGCAGGTGGGAACAGATTTTGCTAACATTGAAACATTTGTTTGACACCATATGAGATATTTGGAAAGTTTTAATTTTCTAGTTCAAAATTGTATTTATTGTATTGGTTTAAAGTTATGGGGCTAGGAAAAATCATTGAGTCGTGTCATTTTGATTGCCACCTGTGCTGAAAGTAACCTTAAGGATCTAATTCTCAAAACTTTTCAACACTTTTAGTTTCTTCTCCAATTTGAGGAAAAAAGATGTACTTAGAAAGCATAAATTTGCTTGCAAAGCAGAACATGTGTGTTGTGCACAGTCCTACCGGTATTATCCAGGTTTGAGAAAGACTTTTCAAACAAGATGTCACTGTGCCTCCTTGGAAATGAATCAATCATCTCTGAAACAATCGTAATTGTTCAAATTTTGTAGTCTTCTGCAGCAGTAACATGGAGGTTGATTTTACCTCCATGGAATTCCACATAATAACCTCTGACTTAAGCAGGACAACCAAACAAAACTAGATTGTGACTACTAGCATGTCAGCAATTACGTGAGAAGGAGGGGAAAGCGAGTAAAGAGTTATTGCCCCGCTGCTCAGATACTCAATGTGTATGTAGGTGTTTGGAATATGTACTTTAGAAAAAAAATGTAAAAATAACTGCTGTGATAATGTAGAGAAGGCAGGCTTTTATATAGACAGAACAGTTTGTCCCTCTTTAAATACCTTGCTGATTGTTTCCTTCTGCCCAGTGTTTTCTCAGCGACAAACAAGCAACAAACATGAGGAGCTGGAAGCCATTGCACAGTGGGAAAACTATGATATAGTTGCCATCTCGGAAACATGATGGGGTGACTCACACAGCTGGAGTGCGACAATGGATGACCATAAATTCTTCAGAAGGGATAGGCAAGGAAGGAGAGGCAGTGGGGTAGCCCTGTATATTAGGAAGTGTTTTGACTGTCTAGAGCTTGATGATGGTGACAATAGGGTTGAGTATTTACGGATAACAATCAGGAGGAAGGCCAACAAGGCAGATATCATGGTGGAAGTCTGTTATACACCACCCTACCAGGATGAGGAGGCAGACAAAATACTCTGTAAGCAGCTGGGAGATATCTCACAATCACTAGCTCTTTTTCTCGTGGGGGACTTCAAGCTACCAGACATGTACCGGAAATACAATACAGCAGAGTGGTAAAAGTCCAGGAGTGTGTGGAAGATAACTTCCTGACACAGCTGGTGAGGGAGCCAATGAGGGAAGGTGCCCCGCTGGACCTGTTGTTTACCATCAGAGAAAGACTTGTGGGTGATGTGATGGTTGAAGGCTGTCTTGGGCACAACGGTCACAAAATGATTAAGGGTTTTTGATTCTTGGAGAAGTAAGGCGAGAGGTCAGCAGAACTGCCACCTTGGGCTTCTGGAGGGCAGGTTTTGGCCTGTTTAGGAGCCTGGTTGACAGAGTCCCTTGGGAGGCAGTCCTGAAGGGAAAAGGAGTCCAGGAAGGCTGGACATTCTTCAAGAAGGAAAGCCTAAAGGCGCAGGAGCAGGCTGTCCCTATGTGCCGAAAGAACGGCAAGAAAACACGGAAGAAAATTGGCCTGGCTGAACAGAAAGCTTTGACTGGAACTCAGGAAAAAAAAAAGAGAGTTTATGATCTCGGGAAGAAGGGGCAGGCAACTCAGGAGGACTACAAGGATGTTGTGAGGTTATGCAGGGAGAAAATTAGAAGGGCCAAAGCCCAACTAGAACTTAATCTGGCTACCGCCGTAAAAGACAATAAAAAATGTTTCTATAAATACATTAGCAACAAAAGGAGGGCTGAGGAGAATCTCCATCCTTTATTGGATGGGGGGAAAACAGTGACAAAGGATGAGGAAAAGGCTGAAGTACTGGATGCCTTCTTTGCCACAGTCTTTAATAGTAAGACCAGTTGTTCTCTGGGTACCCAGCCCCCTGAGCTGGAAGACAGGGACGGGGAGCAGAATGAAGCCCCCATAGTCCAAGGGGAAATGGTTAGTGACCTTCTAAACCACTTAGACACACACGTCTATGGGGCTGGATGGGATCCGCCCAAGGGTACTGAGGGAGCTGGTGGCAGTGCTCGCCAAGCCGTGTTCCATCATTTATCAGCCGTCCTGGCTAACCAGAGCAGTCCCAATTGACTGGAGATTAGCAAATGTGATGCCCATCTAGAAGAAGGGCCAGAAGGAGAATTTGAGGAACTACAAGCCTGTCAGTCTGACCTCGGTGCTGTGGAATGTTATGGAGCAGATCTTCTTGAGTGCCATCACGTGGCACATACAGGACAACCAGGTGATCAGCATGGATTTATGAAAGGCAGGTCCACTTGACTAACCTGATCTCTTTCCATGACAAGGTGACCTGCTCAGTGGATGAGAGAAAGGCTGTGGATGTTGTCTACCTAATCTTTAGTAAAGCCTTTGACACAGCATTCTTGTGGAGAAGCTGGCTGCTCATGGTTTAGACCGGTGTACTCTTTGCTGGGTAAAAAACTGGCTGGATGGTCAGGTCCAAAAAGCTGTATTGAATGGAGTTCAATCCAGTTGGTGGCTGGTCACAAGTGGTATTTCCCAGGGCTCAGTAGTGGGGCCAGTTCTGTTTAATATCTTTATCAATGATCTGGAAGAGGGGATCGAGTGCATCCTCACTAAGTTTGCAGACAACACCAAGTTGGGTGGGAACATTGATCTGCTTGAGGGTAGGAAGGCTCTACAGAGGGATCTGGGCAGGCTGGATGAATGTGCCAAGGCCGATTGTATGAGGTTCAACAAAGCTAAGTGCTGGGTCCTGCACTTGGGTCAGAACAAGCCCATGCAATGCTGCATGCTTGGGGAAGAGTGGCTGGAAAGCTGCCTGGTGGAAAAGGACCTGTGGATATTGGTTGACAGCCAGCTGAATATGAGCAGGCAGTGTGCCCAGGTGACCATGAAGGCCAACGGCATCCCGGCTTGTATCAGAAATTGTGTGGCCAGCAGGACTAGGGTAGTGATTGCCTCTCTGTAATCAGCACTGGCGAGGTCGCACCTCGAATACTGTGTTTAATTTTGGGCCCCACACTGCAAGAAAGACATTGAGGTGTTGGAGCATGTCCAAAGAAGGGCAATGAGGCTGGTGAAGGGTCTGGAGCACAAGTCTTATGAGGAGTGGATGAGGGAATTGGGGTTGTTTAGCCTGGAGAAAAGGAGGCTGAGAGGAGACCTTATCGCTCTCTGCAATCACCTGAAAGGAGGTTGTAGCCAGGTGGATGTCGGTCTCTTCTCCCAAGTAACAAGCAATAGGGCAAGAGGAAACAGCCTTAAGTTGTGCCAGGGGAGATTTAGATTGGATATTAGGAAATTTTTTTTCACAGAAAGGGCTGTCAAGCATTTGAACAGGCTGCCCAGGGAAGTGATTGAGTCACCATCCCTGGAGGTATTTAAAAGATTTGTAGATGCGGTGCTTAGGGACATGGTTTAGTGGTGGACTTGGCAGCATTAGGTTAATGGTTGAACTTGATCTTAAAGGTCCTTTCAAACCTAAATGATTCTATGGTTCAATCTCTGTTCCTTGCTTTTTCAAAGAAGTTGTGTGCTTACCGTCCAAACAATAACAGCTTGGGGAGAGGTTTGAAAATGTTGCTATCTCTGAAACTTTTCTACTGCTGGTCCAGCTGCTTCACACTACTGCCTTGCATGGCATTGCATGCCAGGGTTGTGCCTGGAGCAATTTTGGCATATACAGCAACTGTTTTCTCTAAATCTGAACGTGTTACCTGCAACCACTGATGTGGTTATTAAACTTGGATCACTTTATACTGCTCTGGCAGTGTCATAGGGACTTTAAATATGCTTTTCTCCAAATATGCTTTGGACAGATACAGTGCTGGAGACTTCAGCATAACTGAGTGAGGCCCCATTTCTCTTGTGATTAGGTCCTTAGTATGAACCATACCAGATTTCAAATAATTACTAGTTAAAACAACATTGCTTACTGGAAGAAATGGGAGAAAACTATTTCTGGACAGTTCATTATGCTTTGCAAGTTAGGTTGAGCATGGCAGATGTAAGGGCATGTCAGATACTCGTGTTTGGACTCAACCCCTATTTGATGACTAGATACATAGATGTTTTCTGTTAAAAATAAGTATAGCAAACAAGTCTTTGTTGGAGCTCTAACACAACAATCTGAATGTAGGGTGGAAGCTTAAGTGCTCCAGTTCTGTTTATCTAAATTTAATTTTATTTTAATGGCCTACATTTAGAAGAAATAAGCATTCTTCTTACATGATAGAAAAAATTGGTTCCTAGCAAATTTCTAATCTGCTAATTCTGAATACATAAATCAGCATACTCAGTCTAATATGAATATCTGTTCAACAGTTCATTGAAGCCAGCGGTGAGAAGATTAGTTTTAACACAGTGAATTTTATTAATTGAGAATTAAGTGAGATGCACCAACATAAAGTGAGGACCAAGTTATTAGAACTGTACTTCAAATGTTTCTGCTTCTGCTGCAACAATTTAACATTTGAAGCAAAAGTGAATGTCCTTTTATGTAGCTGCAGTAAGCTTTCTGAAAGTGCATGATCTGATGATTTTTGTTTAATTTTTATACTTTCAGTAGGAAGCAACTTTTTTCAGTAGCAAGCTTCCCTCCAAACTTAACACAGTGCTGATTTATGCATTTGAAGCGAGACAATGAAGAAACTGATAGTACTTAGCAGTTCAATGTTGCCCTGCACCTTCACATGGTACATGCATCGTTGGCTGCACAGAGCCTTTCTCCCTAATCTGTCTTGCTTTTGTTAAGTTCTCTGTGGCTGATATTGGTGTCATCCTCAAGAAACTGAAAGATGCAGCTGAACCTCGTTCCCAAGAAATCAGACAGATGTTTGCAGCCACTGACCCTGAGCATTCCAAGGTGATTGAGTACGATCCTTTCAGGTAAGACAGTGGATTTTGTTTTTTAATATTTAATGAAGGCACATTCCCCCAAAATGTATAGAGCATGACTGTTTCTTGGTGTTTTCTGCATATGTAAGCTGACAAATGGTGCACATTTGCTTTGCATTTACTTGAAGACTGTGTGTGAAAAAGAAAGTGAATCCATGCCCCAGGAAAAAAGAGAAATGTGATAGTTTCAAGTAAGCTGAAAAGCACAACTAAAATCTGTCTGCTTTTTATGGAGCTGGCACAGGGTGTAGTGAAGAAGGGCACATCAGCAGTAGTATATACACTGAAAGACAAAGAAAAGTCCATCCTAGGAGTCAAACAAATTAATTAGTAGTTTTGAAATTCAAGAAAGAATGCTTGAGTTGCCTCTGAAAATGGTGTTATTTGGGTTTTGAATCGTTGATAAAGAAGAAAGTCTTCATGGAACCAAGATGTATTGAAATTATAGGATGCAGTGGTGAGCATCTTTAAAAAAAGACTGGAAAGCAGTAGTGAGCGTTCCTCCTAGAGTGGGAATGCAGGAAGCATTCACATTGCCAGAGGAAGAATTTGCCTCTAAGGAACATTTAACTTCTGTGCTTTATAATGATAGTAGATTTTGTTTCTGTTCATTCGTATGATCTCCAGTAGTCTAAAGGCTTTTTAAATCTGTGTATCTTATTTTAGAATAAAAGAAACATTTTTAATGCTGAAGGTGAGAGCACTTCTTTGCATCTATGAAAAGTCTCAGATATTTTTCCATGAATAGAATACATATTTTTCTTTTAGTTTCGTATTTTCTTGTGTACATGACTGTTTATTTTTCATCTGTTGTGGCATTTCATGATTATAACTAATTACAAAAGATTATTTTTAGTACAGACAATTATCAGTGTGGCAGCTTCAACCAGCATAATCCTCTTTTCTTATCTTAAATACAGCTAAAGCTTTACTGTGCTCTGAATTTAGCTGTTCATATTTCTTCCCTTCTACCTATGTGATTTTGTATGAGCTGCATTTAAAAATACACCTATAAGTATGATGTAGTGAAGCAGAATTGTAATTACACAATTTACTTAAACTACTTTCAGAACTACTACAGCACATCATCCAGGAAATAAATGCGATGACGTACACTGAAGCTATCCCCTAAGCTATCGTTAAAACTATTGAAAGCTTTGTTAAAAAGAGAAGGGAAAAATAACTAAAATGTAGATGCCTGTGCATCACATGGTCCTATCCTACTGGCAAGACTGTTTGCTTTTAGAGACAAAGAACCATGTGGGTTTAACAAAGATGCCTATCTTCAATCCAGCTTGAGAAACAGCTCTCTTAAGCAGTTAATTATTATTTCTTCTTTCTCTACCAAATTCAGATTGCAATCTTCTAGAAAAAAAAAAAAAGTAAAACAAAAGATAACTAATCTATGGGAACAATTGTTGCAGCTCGTTTCTTTTTGTCAGAAAGAGTTTAGATGCAATTCTGTTTGCGAATCTTGGGTCTCACTCGTTAGTCCCTAGCAATCACTAGAATACTCCTTAATTCCCAAACGAGACAATAGTTTTATCTGGGGGTTTTGGTGACTTAGTTGTCACTGTCTGCCTTGAGAAAATAAAAGACCTTTAAAATCCTGATACTGGAAAAATCTGTGCCATGTGTGGAAATCCAGTCTGTGCAAATACTCAGATGGGTGATGTTATCTACTTGCTTTCAGCTTCGCCAGCCTGGAGTGCCAGGTTTATCAGGCAGTATTGTCCTCTTCTTTGTGTTTGCAGTAGTATTACTGCAGACTCCAGGAAAGAGGCTCCAGTTTTTACTGGATCTCTGAATGCTGCTACGATATAAATAATTATAGTCAGTAAGTGGAATAATAGTACTGACAAGATAATAGCAGTATTAATAGATGGGCCAAGTTTTGGTCTTTGAGTTTGCATGATCTCCAGTAAGGTTTGCTACTGTCAAAAACTTGTCTTCTCCTTATATTTATCTCCTGCCACTGCACGTCAGGATCTTTCTGATTGATTTCATATGAAAAAAGCAGCAGTTGAATCAAAGTAGACACTATACAGTGTTTAGCATCCTTTTTTGAGTAGCTGTATAAGTGCAATCATATTCCATGAATGAATCTTCCAAATGAATCTTCATTTGAACAGGACTGCACATTCCTGCCTCTGAGAGGAAGCAAGTGCAAAATTATGTTTGTTGATAAAATTTTGCGATTTGGAAGGATACTAAGTTTCTGTGCTTTCAGTTCACATGTGAATGTTAAGAGACCCATTATCAGATTCATTCAAGAATTTAACTATTTAACTGTTCTTCAGCCAGAAGTTTGAGTCTTGCATCAGAACTTTGTGCATCACTAGTGACTTCTTCCATTTGTTTTCAAAGATCGGTACATAGTCACAGTGATGCAGTACCCTCAAGGGTACCACAAGGTGCAACTCTAATTGTATCAGCAATTATCGTGAAGTTTATTCTTAGTGCAGTTTATCCAGAAGTATCGTATGTAATTAATCTAATTTTGACTGAGGCACATAGGTCTACGTTGATGCTTGCTGTTAAAAACGTCCTGTTGAACGTGAGTTCACCAGAGGCAGACGTTTGGGATCACAACACCAATGTTGTTACACTAAGTCAAGTTTGACAAGAGGCCTTATAATGGCTGAGGTAACCTACAGTTCAGGCCAGTTTTTTTTCCAGGAAAGCAGGAAGCCTCCTAGGTTTCCTTGCATACCTCACTACTGGTGTTTTTCTTCCCTTATGTTCTGTCAGCATCCAGGACATGAAGAACTCTGTAATCATTGAAGGTAACAAAACGCCTGCTGCAAAGACAAAGTAGTCTTTAAAGTTAGTCCTTTTCCTCCCCTCCACTGACAATATAAAGCAGAGGGAGATTGTTCTGAACTGTAATTACTAGTCTTGGTTCTTCAGCTCCAAAGCTTGTGTCCAATTGCTGATATACTGCAGGTGCCTTCAGGAGCTTATCCAGAAATCACTCCAGCTCTATTACCAGCAACAAATTCTTGGTATTCACAGGAATGACTAGTTATTCAGTGCCAGCACTGGCCCATTAGATGGATCTCAGGAACATTTCTCCTTCCTTGGATTGGGCTGATTTGTCTGAGCAGCACAAGTGATCTTGGCAGAGCGCATCTCAGGCTCTTCCTTGCATGGGATTTGATTCTTTGCTGACAGTGTCCGAGCATAAAGTGGTCTTACTACTGCCTCCTGTCGTCCATTCTTTCCAGGAGGGCTTGTGATTATAATATGGGTGTAATTTTCTGCCCTCTCTCTGGGACCAATTTCTGTTTCCCTTCCCCCAGCTTTCCCCTGAAAGCCACTGAACAGGGCCAGCTTTCAAAAGGCTTTGTAACGTGTTGCTTGACAGTTGATTAATGTTCTATTCTCTGTTGAGATCTTCTGCCCCGCTTCTCCTCTACTGTTAATTTTCTCTATTTTATGCAGCTGTTGTTATTCATGCTTTGTGTTTACAGATGTGCTGCAGAATGCAAAATATAATTAGGAACAAAACATGATAACACCTTGTTAATTCACTATCTGTTGGATAAATGCAATCACAAAATTAATCTTTGTTAATATTCCATACCAGTATGGCATCTCCAGGTAAAAAGCTTCAACTATGATTTTTATGTATTTTCGTACATACAGCCAACTACTGAGGAAATGTGGACATCCTGTGAAAGTTTAAGAGTTCAGATACCAGTATACCTCTTTGAACAGATCTGGATTTCAAATTTAAGTGGATATATTCTTTAAAGATCTAAATACAGCATTTTATAATAAGTGCATTTTAATCCTTTTTTTCTCCCTGAAATTTAGTGATTATTAATTGTTTTAACTCCTTTACTCAAAACTAATGTAGGCTGTTGTTTTTGTGAACAGAAATTTGATAGTCAGTATCGCTGATGGAGTGTTTTCAGAACATGAAATTATGACTCTCGGGCGCTATTATGGTGTGAGAGATGAATATGAAATGGACCTCCACTTCCTCCTTGCAGTGGCTCAAGAACAACTAAAGAAAAAAAGCTTTGAGAGTTTTGAACAGCTGTCTGCAGTGTTTATATACAACGACCGTGAAAAGTTAGTTTTCTTCATTTATCCTAAGCTGTTAATTGGGAAGCTCTGCTTGGAAACCTACCTACTTTCTGTTTGTTGCTGAGCACATGATATATTGCAGCCAAAGAATATTATTTGTGATGTTAAGCCTCTCTCAGTGCTTGACAGTAGACAAGAAAAGTATAGCCTTTTTGCCTCTTTTTCATTTTGTTTGTGGACTTTTTATTATAGCTGCTGTACTGAACATTCTGTGACATAACCAGTTGCCTGTTCATGAATGAATGAATTTGTATTATGTATTATAATTATTCATAAACTGAACCAGTTTATGAATTTGTAACAGCAAATTTCATAAAACCTTGTTTTCTTTACCTCTACTCTGATATTCCTCATGTGTTTTCCTATTCGCAGCAACATTCACTTGAAGTAAATCTGGAAAATATCTAATGTACACTTCTCCCTCTCTCTTTCTGTTTGTGTAGATGTGGAGTGCTACCCCATGAGACGTGCAGGACTATTTGCAAGTCCTTTAAGTTGCCACTGGCTGATGATGATCTGCAAGCTTTACTGACCATGTAAGTTAAGGGCAGATAGTATAACCTGCAT
The DNA here is from genome assembly GCF_009769465.1 of Tauraco erythrolophus. Taxonomy (NCBI): domain Eukaryota; kingdom Metazoa; phylum Chordata; class Aves; order Musophagiformes; family Musophagidae; genus Tauraco; species Tauraco erythrolophus. Next base: position 38,207,333 of record NC_141465.1, read on the forward strand.
GCATGGGTGCAAATCAATGCTAAGTATCTACTGCAGATACAGTTTTTAAGAGTTTGTCATTTGTATACTATTAATAATTTCATGATGCTGATTTTGTCCCTATACACATGCAGATTTTCCTATTTATAGAATATTCATAATCTACTAAGGTGCATCCATCTTAGAAACTTCCCTTCATTTTGTCTGGCATGATAGATCATCTGAGTTTTGCCAGAACTCTATGGAATTAGTCTTATGGGAATCAGCTACTGATACTTATAGTTATCAATAAGATTCACTTTTGCCTTAGTCATTCCTGTGTATATGTAAGGTAAACCCAATAATCTTATGAAACACATTATGTGAGTTTTAAGAAACATACCAAGATGAATACAATGAAATGACCTTGAATCAAGTAGACAGTATCATTAGCAAATAGAAGTGGTTTGCTGCTTCTATTGATCTCACCTGAAACATATTTGATTATAATTTTTAAAAAGGAAAAGGAATGTTGGCATGGTTTGGGTATTTTTCCATAGCACATTTAATTATGTTGAGACAAATTGCTTGGCTAGCTCTGTTAATGGAAGCAGAAGTGAAAAGAACTAGTATTCAGTGCACTTGTATTAAAGGCTACAGTTCAGAGTAACCTGTGATGTTTTGAATGCTCATGTCATGTTGAGTTTGGTTTTCATGGCCAGATTTTCTGGCAATAGGTTTAAATGCATGCTCATTGGTCTCTTCTTTCCCATAGGGGAAATGCTTAAATGTTTTCTCTGTGTATTCATGCCATGTAAAAAGCCGGAGCAGATCTTGTCTTCTGTCATGTTTAGGTGCTTTCAGGTAGCATCTTGATTAGGTAGCGTCCTGCTGCTTCTTGATTGCAGGACGAGTTACAAACTAAGCCTCTGGATTTATAAGATAATGAAAAGACTCTTGTCAGGCAGAAATGTGGAATCCATTTTAATAAAGCATCTTCGTACTGCAAGCAAGACTTCCAACTTAAGTCAGTATCAACAAGATGGCTTTAAGAAGCCTAAGGGGCTATTTTTCACGAAGCCTCTGTTTCCAGACCCCAAACTTTCAGAATATATCTGGCAGTGGCCAGATAGATGACTTTGGCAATTTATTTGCCGTTCGTCACTTCTGACAGTTAGGTTACAAGCATTAGTCATCAGAAGCATGTCTGAATTTTAGCGTTAGTCTAAAACTTATTTTTTAGAACTCCCACCAAGCTGCCCAACACAAGAAGTGTTGGAGGACAATTGACATCCAGTACTAGACAAGGAGTTCTCATAGTTTCCACTTCATAAAGGCTGAAATTGAATAGAAGCACAGACAAGGGACTGGAGATTTTCCTTTATGTACTAATTCAATGCTAATGAAAAACAGACAAGCATGACACATCGTACACTCCAGAGATGTGTTTATTGGTTGTGAATTTATACCAGGGAAAGCTTTTGAGAGATGAACCTCTTGTCTCCTGAAGAGTCTTAGTGTAGGCAGTGAAGAAGAAAAAGCCCAGTACACTATAATAAAAATTAGAGATAAGCTTAGAAGGCAAGGAGGAGACTAAGGACTGGATTGCACCCAGCTTTAGCCAGGTACCCGTGACATCTGAATTAGGATTCAGTCACTGTAGGTCCTTTCTGTAGGTGATGGAGAAGGAGACAGTTATCTCCTCAGCCTGTATAAGAGCTGGATTTCTAAATCACCATCCATTTTCCTTTGTTTCTAAAGGGGCTGTGGCCAGCCTGTATTGCAGATTTCTATATGAGAAAGGTAAATGGTGTGAAAGCTGGACCTCAGAAGTCCACGTAAGAAGTACTTCAATGACAGAGTGCTATGTGTAATGCCAGTTCTAAGTTACAGCATCAGCACTGCAAATAAGGAAGATTGTCACATTCTTAATAGTGTGTGCAGTTGGTACTGCTTGGCAAGTTTATTGTTTCATGAGTGTGCAGAGACAGGGAAAGATTTTGTTGAAGTCTATTTAATAGGAGTTAATTTCCAGTAATCTGGAAATCAAAGAGTAGAGTTGACTGAATGAGATTTAGACTTTTCCTTTCCTCCTACTTTCTATAGTTTTCTTTGAGACTGAAGAATCATAAAACAGGCAGGTTTATTGTTGATGAAGAACAGTCTCACTCCTGGGGAGTATGCAATTCAGTGTGGGCAAAGTTTGTCGACATTCTCTCCCTGGTTGTTTTTTGGATGAGGAAGCATGTCGTTTTGTGTCTATTGATGTTTCTGAAGCAAGCGGTGGTGTTCCTACTGTGTATATCTGTATTTAGGAAGGAAGAAAGTGGTACAGTAAAAGTTGTTGGACCGATTCCCACAAAATCAGTATATGTAACTAATGCACTAGCTGGACCCTATTCAGCTATAAAATGATGCTAGACAATGTGATCAGATAATAGTTGAAGACTGAAGCTATATGTTTATTCAACTTTGCTATCTGAGATTAGGTGGCAAAGACTTTCTTTATGACTTAATGGTTCTATTTTTCCGTTTTGAAAGGTAATACTCTTAAAGTATTTATTATTTACACTTGTAAATTATACTGCAATGATCTGTCACTTATTAAAAGCATGAGATGGGACTAGAAATTACTATCTAATTTTGTGATCACCTCCAGATGACCCAAGGCTTTGTTTACTGTACTGAAAGACCATTGAGTTTCCACAGAGTGCAGGGAAAATTAGCACAAAGACTGTGAGGTTTCGCAAGACCCTTTCAAATTGTCTGTCCAGAGTAAATTTATATTTTTAATTGTGGGATGATGAAATAGTAGGATTTAGGTACCCAACAATGTGTCCATTTTTCCAGTTTACCTCAGCTGGCTTATTAAAAGGTATTTCCTTTCTCCATCAGCATTTTCTCACATAGTTAATCACAGGGCAACACAGACTTTTAATCACAATGTATTAAGCAACGCAGATGGTACACAATTGTTTCTGCCAGAATACTACAGTAGTCATTGTAAGCATTTCTTTAAATTTATGCGGGCATGATGAGCAATTATCGTTTGTTTAATAAATAAATGTTGCTAAAGTGCTTAAGTAATGAATTTAGGGATTTTTTTCTGTTATTTTTATTTACTGCCATGGTAAATGTATGCTAACAAGGACTTAAAAAAATACAGTCCTTCCCCAGAGGGTACATAAACAGCTGGCAGATAAGGAAAGAAAAAGTGGAGGGAAGAAAGAATGGATGACAACTTTGCAAGTATTACATGTTGATTTTTCTGCATGAGTTTAGTTGTTTAGTGTATGTTCCTATTTTTTAAAGTATGTCTTTTAATTTCTGTTAAAAGTGACTGTGTAGTTCTTCACCTCTCCACAGTATCAGGGTGAGTCTGTTGGGCGCTGGAGAGGAGCTTCTTGTTTTGAAAAAGTTAATCCCTAGTATCTCAGGTAGCAGTGCCTGATAACAATGGACTTCCTACGTGGTCATCCCAGTTCTAAAGTCACTAATAGGCCCGACCAGGCCACTCCTGCATGCACAGCTTTTTCCTGGTTTGTGACTGGGTAACAATAATTTTTTTTACCTAGATGCCTACCTCTAATGTTTTTTTAGGGCTGACCTATTTCTTTCAGGAAGCAAACCCTCTTTTCCTGCTACAGCAAGCGTCCTGGTAGCAGGAGCAAATTTGGAAACAGTCACAAGATCTTTCTCCTGCACTCCGTCTTCTGTTCATTACCTTTGATGCCTGAGACTGCCTGTGGCATTTAGGATGAAGAGACTCTCTAACATTAGTACCTGGATCTCTTAAAAGAAATTATTTCTGTCATTCAGTATGCTGAGGAACTGATGGTTCAATTTATAGTCGTTCAAGACGTCAATAAATATATACACAAGATGGTAGCCATTACCTAATTCATACTGATGAGCAGCATAGACTTCCTTGTCCATGCTTGCTATTTTAAATCTTTTCATATGAGCAGTTTATGACAATTTAGGCGTATACCTGTGTATGAAACAGGCTGAAGAATCCTCACGTTTTCTCTAAGGTTTAAGTAGCATGGTGCTTCTCCTCTATTATTATCAGATTAACTTCTTAACAAATGTTATTCAAAACTAAGGAATTAAAAAAAACTGCATCTTCATTAACTTTTCACGTAAATGTTTGGGTTACAGGTTTCTTGATGGGAAAGAAAAAATATTTGTAGATAGCCTTTACTCACCAAAGCGTCTTCAGGGATGGTCATAATGTGATTTAACCAGATTTTTCATATATCTGGAGTATTTAATTATGAATATATTTTTAGATGCAGAAATGTGTGATTATTTCTGAAATGTCAAAGAAAAAAAAACAACTCTGCAAACGATAGGAATGGGGGAGTGACTTTCATAGTCTAAAATCACATGCATTGGTAAAGTCATAGGGCAAAACTGAAGAGAAGCATGGTTTCAAGGGATCTTTGTTGCATCTTCTTGATAAGACAAATGTAATTTCCTTTCCTGAAGAGCACTGTCAGTTTCGGTCATATTAACTCCAGCCACTGAAATGTCTGACCTCTCTGTCCTAATAGTGTGCAAATTGATAACATCTCAGTCCATCTGGATGCTGTGTGCCAAATTGCAAGCCTGTGCTTTTAGTGGATTGATACAGTAAGTCATAGCAGGAAAGAGATCTAAAGAGCAGATTTTTTTCTTTTCTTTCTCGATTATTCTAGAGTAATATTTTAAGCTGCTTTCCGTAGCTATTTGAATATGGGATTTAGGAATCCCTTTTCCTCTGCCCATGTTAAAATCTTTGGTTATAGTTAACTTCATGCTCAGGTTGTCATCTCAGTTTGCTAGTGCTGTCACATCAAAGGGCTTTTCTCCATGTAAATATTTGTCGAAAGCGGAAGCGATGCTTTTCTTGACTTCATTGCCTCAGCATAAAGTGTAAGTAGTTACATGCCTTCAGTTTTTCTTTATTTAAAAATCCTGCTTATACATCTCTGCATCTTGACAGCAGGCTTAATCTTTTGACTTTTCACAATGAGCAAAAGAGAAATACATGTATAGTAAAAGAACAAATCTCTGTGCTGTAGTTTTTTTTCCAAAATTTTTAAGGTTTTTTATTGTATTGTTACTTCTAATGCAAAACTCCTTTCTTTTCTCAGTCGCCACCTGAAAAAACCTGAAACAAATAAAAATTCCCTAGAAGTGGGAATGATAATTTTCTTGTATATTGGATATATTCTCCCAAAATAAGGTTTTATGAAAATGTTAACTTGCATGTGAGCTATTATAAAGAGGCGAGCTATTATAAAGAGGCAAGCTATCATAAGAGGATTTCTTATGGCAATGTTTCAGACTCCTCTTTAATATTAGTAACAGTAGCATTCTTTTCTGGCTTTGCTTTCATCTTCAGCATAACTCACTGTACTTAACGTTCCAGTTTATCACTAGCATCTCTGTTTATGGCTCTCAGTATATTTTATTATTATCTCTCCTGCTGACTATTAAATGCAAGGTATGGGGGGAGGAGAAGGAGAGGAAGAGTTGCATTTTATTGCAGTTTATTTTTGTCACTAGATTTATTTATCCTCTTCTCCGGTATTGTTTTCCTGGTTTGTGCTGTAAATTCTCCCTTAAAGTACCTTCGTCCTTAATTTTTACCAGAACTCTTTGCAGTGATTGAAAGGGTTTGAGGCTGGTATTTTGTGCAGTGCTATTTCTTTAAGAACAAGATACAATAATTTGCTAAAAGACTTGTTTCCTGGAGATGGTCTTATTCCTGTGCACTAGTATTCGTGTCACCAGATTACAGGGCAGAATTGTTTAACCTCATGTTTCCCACCAAAGAATAGGTATTGAGTCTTGCTAATTGTATATGTCTCCATGGACCTCAGTGAAGCAGAAACACTTCCAGGGTGTGCTTGTATGCCAAAACCAGGTGCCTTTTATGTGTCGATAGTGTTACGTGAGTCATTCACAGAAGCTGCTAGGACAGTATTTATAGTGGAGCAGTTAAGCTGTTCATTTCAAAAATGATTTGCATGGTAGCTTCAGCTTGTGGATATCTTTCAAGCATTTGATTAGTCTCACTGAATTAACAGTGGTTCCTAGGTGCCTTATAATCACTTAAGTGTTTTGCTGAATTGAGGACTTTTTTTCTGAAGCTGCTTCATCCAAACCAACAGCAGAAGGATGACATGTCTTACAAATCTGCACCCATGGGGTTTATTAGTGCTAGGTAATGATTTTAGAAATTTGAGGTAGCATGTTCCACATGTACCTGTAGACCTTAGTGGCAGCATATATTTCATGCAGTTAGTGGACCCTCATAACTGACACAAATATGTACTTATTTCACAGAAATAAAGAACAATGCCATAAAACAACTACCAAATAAAAAGGGTTGTGATATTTTTAAATCTGGCTATTATTTGATAAGTTAAACAGCTACATGTTTGTCAGTTGTAAATTGATTCCAAGGTGTGTGCAAAAACGTTTTTGAAGGATTGCTTATTTTCAGGAAACGATTGTAGAAGCCATGTAAAGCAGGTCAGTTGTGTTATAGCACAGCTCTCTCGTATCATTCTACCTATCAAGCTATCATTCTATCTGTCAAGCTGGTGAAGGGTCTAGAGAACAAGTCTTATGAGGAACGGCTGAGGGAACTGGGGTTGGTTAGTCTGGAGAAAAGGAGGCTGAGGGGAGACTGTATCACTCTTTACAATCACCTGAAAGGAGGTTACAGCCAGGTGAGTGTTGGTCTCTTCTCCCAAGTAACAAGCAATAGGACAGGAGGAAACAGCCTTAAGTTGTGCCAGGGGAGGTTTAAACTGGATATTAAGAAAAATTTCTCCACCAAAAGGATTGTCAAGCATTGGAACAAGCCGCCCATGGAAGTGGTTGAGTCACCATCCTGGGAGGTATTTAAAAGACATGTGGATGTGTCACTTAGGGACATTGACAGTGTTATATTTATGATTGGACTCAGTGATCTCAAAGGTCTTTTCCAACCTAAATGATTCTGTGTTTCAATGTCTGTTTCTTTTCTACATAAAGGAATCGTACACTGAGTATCCCAGCTCTATGTTTGTCACCAATTGTGAGATCTCACAGTGTTGGGAAAGGTTGGGCAATGCTTAAAAAGTAAAATGAAATTAGTTGAAATGTAATAAACCTCAAAGAAGTTGAATTTTACTATGAAAGACAATAATAAGATGCAAGTATACTGAAGAGAGTGTATGATATAAAGTCCTGACAGATTGGGAGTGTTTTTCTGTACTCCTGCTAGTGTTTGGTAATAAATGAGTAAATAATTATTATCCAAAAGGTAATGTATTAATATGCTGTAGATAATGTGATACAACTTTGTTAAAAATTTCTTTTAACCTTGAGTCATCTTATGGATGTTCTGCTTAGGTTTGAAGATGACCATAAGCAAGTGGAATATAAAAAGTTTGTGGATGGATTGAACTGGAGAGAGAATCAAATCCCTGCTTTCCATATAATAAAAGTTCCTCTTAAGGTAAAACCAGTGTATCTGAGCAAAGGAACAGTACAGTAGATTGGTATAATTGGTCCAACTTTAACATGAGTGCTTTATCCAAGGGAGACCACAACAGTTTTCATCTTTGCATATTTGTGCCTGTTTTCTTCAAGTTATTTTTTTTCCTAGGAGATTTAGAATGAAACAGAGAAGTCAAACAGGGTAAAGGAGCCCTGTAACACCACCATGCCTAATAGGTGTCATATCTCTATGACATTTTTCTGGAAGGAAAAAAAAAGAGAAGGAGAAACAGATGTACTTGTCCGTGAACAATGGGTGTGAATACCACTTCTGCCCACAAATATCATTGTCATATGTCAAACGATCTGTTCACTTGTTGATATAGTCAGGAAATACTTAAAACTCCACTGCCACTGCAGAAAATAGCTATGTATTTTCTATAACTCCATAGAAACTTATACATCATACACCACATCACTGGTAGGCGTACAGCAAGAGTGGTAATGATGGATCAACTTCGTATATCTCCACCAGGCTGCTACTTAAGGTAAATTAAAATGCAGTATCAACAAACTGAAGAGATTAATCTGATCTTGCCATCTTGTGCTGAATGGAAAATTTTAAAATAAGTGGTGCATAAGGCAATTATACTGATTTTTATGAACTTCATAGCAGATCAATCTGAAGCCTTTCTGCCCACACGTAGTTTTACTGTTCCAACCTAGCCAATGTGTTGCTATGCTTGTACCAAATGTGCTTGATTGTATTCAGTCCATTTAGAAGCATAGCATTCCTTTAAATTTGATTTCAACAGTGACACAGTTTAAACCAATATTCCTCAAGTACTGTGCTATTAACCTGGCTCCTCTCTGACTTGGTTTGCCAGCTCTTTTTCCTGTAGCATCTCAAACTGTCAGTGATGTCAAACAAGGACCCAAAGCTGCTGATTTGCCCTGCTTTCCATGGTGGTTTATTTTTCACTTTGTCATTGAAAAGAATTTTTCCATCTTACACAGATAAAATCAAAGCCCTTCCATGTGTTTTATACAGCAGCCCTGTAGTTCAAAGCGTGCATTAGGTTTTGTTCAATGGGTGTTCTTTGTTTTTACAGAAGAATTCTGTGCTTAAGTTATGACTCAATATTTAAACAGTGACTGCTCTCAAGAGATTGTGCCAAGATAAGGGGTCTTGTGAGCCTCAGTACCACAGAAACAAAAAGAAGGTCAGAGGATTTTTGCCTTGATGATGATGCTGAGCTCTGTACCAAAAAGCAAGGGTGAAAGAAGCAGAAGCACAGATGCACTTGCTGTTGAATATGTTTGGCCATTTTTTTCCCCTCACAGTTGCATGGCTTATCTAGCCGTTGAGCATGACCTGATTTCTGACAGGCTAGGGAAGGAGATAGCTCCTACGGGGTGAAGGTGGGGTGCAAGGGGCAGTGGAACCAAGAGGCAGCCTTCACAAGTTGAAGGTGTGGAGGAAAAGGTGCTTGTGAAACAAGCAGGAGGGTGAAGTGGACATTTGTGGTGAAACGTGTATTCTGATCAGCATAAGAGATGAGGTTTTGTTTCGATACAAAGAAGATGTTACCTTTGCTTGGAGGACAGCCAGTGGGTGGGCTTTCCAGGAGTGGCTGATGCCCGAGAGCCTCAGTTGAGGATGGTACATGGAGATACGGGAGGAAGGTTACAGCTGAAATCAAAAAAAGAAGAAAGAGCATCAATAGAAATTGCAATCAGTCATCATCATGCTGGGATAATCAGTTCCTCATCAGCTCCAAAGCCTTGCTGTAACTGCCATACTGGTGCATAGCACTGTTTTTAGCGAACTGTGCCTAAATTGGTGCCAGTATAGTTTATTCAGTTTTATTGACTTTATTATTTTGTTAGTTATCTACAATACCTAGGCTATCTTTGCTACAGTACAAGAATATTTTCATGAAGAGATCAGTACGAAATGGAAAAAATCAGAGAAAGGAAGGGATTTAAATCTTGTTCAACCTCAGAATCCAATTGTTATTCTGCTCATGACTTACCATGAATTAACAGCAGTATTTGGGGGCTACAGTACCTGTATTTGACAGATAGATTTCAGCAACAGAGTTGTGCTTGTCTAGCTGACTTTTTTCTTCTTTCTCTCTGTCTCCTTATTTGGTATGACTTTTGTGTTGAGACATAGATGACTTGCAAAACTTTGAAGTATAAGCATCTTAATGAAGACAATACAGCATTTTTTAATTTGAAAATATCTGCAAAAAGGCTAATGATAGAAAATATTCTTAATAAAATATTCTGCAAGATTGATAAAAATGTGCATGTAGTAATATTATAAGAGGAAGTACTGTATAAAGGTTTACTTTTTCACAGATTTGTGAAATGAAGCAGCTAATTCAATCTTCTGTTGACCAGCTTTTAATTGTTCTGGTTTTTAATATGACATTCTAAGACATTCTGTGGGTTACTAATTTCAGAATGAAGATGACTGGAGGAGACAACCAGCATCCCTTCCTGTGAAAGGGATCAAATACTTACCTCTTCTGGATGATCTGTTTGGCAAGGAAGAATAATCCGATCTGCGCAAGGCACTGCTTTTGGATTAGTGTTTCGGCTCCAAAGCTTACTTAGGCAGATACTGAAAACATTCCTTGTAAAACAAAAAAATCAGATATAGGTTTTATTGCATTTAATTTCTTATTCCAACTTAGATGCATACTTTGTGTGGTTTTGTAACTCCTCCTAAATCAACAGTACTCCTTCATACTTATACAAGCATAATTAAAACTGTATCCTCTAATCTTTGTGTTTGGTTATATGGAGAATTTACAAGTATTGAGAAATATTTGGGTCAAACAGTGCAAAATCTGACTGACCCTGCTTTGTTCCACAAACAAAAGAGATCATTGGATGACCTCTAAAAATATTAGGTCGGACTGTATTAGCCCAATAAGGTAATTCCGTTCAAATTTCCTCTTTTGCTCTTCAGGTTATATCTGTGGTTTTGCTATATCCCTGTGGTAATGCTTAAGTACTGTTTGTGTCAAAGTTTGTTATTTTATGGAGGAAATACTAGCATCGTTTTAGCACAGTATAAAGTTGCTCTGGTATCAGAGATAATTATAGCCTTCCAATGTAGAAGTAAATATTTTACAGGCACAGCACGGAAGCTATCAGTTCTTGCTTTTTGTTTTAAATGTGACTCAGATTAGTAGCCACCCAAGTTTACTTGGGTGAGACATGTATGAAGAGAAGGTGTTTCAGAACAATTTTAGTCTGCAGCTTTCTTGCAGTAGCACTGTTCTCGCCCTTTGAAAATTAATTGATGCTCTTCTCTTTGCTCAAAATCACGATGACTAAATGGAGTTCCTGTTAGCATTTTTGTATCTTTTTAATCTTATGCCAGCTCAAAGCCATGATTAGATCTGAATTTACTGCATACTTTCATGGGAGAAGTAATTACTCTAGTTTGAAGAATGAAAGAGCTGAGGTGAAGTAGAGAGCTGACTCATCCATGGCTGTTCCACAAGGGAAGGGGAAAAGGTATGAGCCCAAACCTCTACCAGTGGCTGGAAAACTCACACTTTCAGTGGACTGAGAACCCCATGTTTTCTGTAATCTGAAATTACAATTTGTGGAGGAAGTGTTTCATTTAGAAGGATGAGAATTCAACGTATCTAAATCCCCAGACTGAGAGAAAGACAATAATTCAAAGAATAGCTTAATTTAGTAAATCTGTATCTTTTTGGAAACTTGGAGATACCTTTTAGAATTATGATTCCATTTAGAAATACTTTACTGCAATTTTACGTGATAATGTAAATTAAGTTTCTAATTGTATGTCTTCTCTCTAACACCCCCCTCCCCCCAGCTCCTGAGAAGAAATTCTTTTCCCTCCATATGGTAAAATATGAAGCTTTTAGCAGCTTTTTACATTTTTTTGTCGGCAAAAAAGGACTTGAGGCATGGCAAAATTATGTGTGTTGCTAGTACTTTGGAATAATGGGGAAGTGATGGTCTGTGTCCAGGAGGTCAAAAAGAAAACTATGAAAACGTTGTTAAAGTGCTCAATTTGTAGACAAGACCATGTACTGCTTTTTGATTCAAAAGAGAAAAATGGTTTCTTACATGACAAGAAAAATTTCTGACCATGAGGACAGTGTCAGGAGCCAAAACAATAACAACTTGCATTTGAAGCCAGCTTAATGAAAGCTGAAGATTTTTAAAACATGCCACCAAGACTAAGTTTGACACTTTAAATGAATGCCAGTTGCCCTTGTAAACTTTTAATGTTCCCCAGCCTTCAGAAGAATATGTTTCAGTTGTGGAAATCTTGTACAGCCAAAGGTTTCCAAGAAAGATTGACTCTGAACATTTAGAACTTCCCAAGTAGCTTTTAGAGATGGGAAATTCACTTTAATTTGTTTTTCTTTATGTGTATAGGACAAAGAGAAACCTCTTTTGAGGGGAAAAAAAAAAGTAATTAGTACAAGAAATATAATTTCCTCTAATTTAATATGGAACCCTGTGTATAGGTCTGATCAATCATGATCTGGTCTAGTTATGGTCAAGAAAGGTGACTACAGACAGACTGGAACCAGTGCAGAGAAGAACTGGAAAGGTGACCAGAGAATGGAGATAAGAAAGGAGACTAAAGGAGCTTGACTTGTTAAGCACATTAAATTGACGTTTCAGAGAGAAAATGACGCTGTCTGTAAATACCTTATAGCCAGGCAAGGAAAATGATCTGTTTCAGTTAAGAACATTGATAGTCTACGAACAAATGGGCTTAATTTGCCATGAATAAATTTAAAGTGGACAACAAAAGGTGGTTTCTCACTTCTAAAACAACAAAGGTCTCAAACAGCCTTCCAAGACTGAAGTACTCCGTTAGTTTTAAGGTTGAGATGGGTCACCTGATGACAGTAATTTTAGGATGTTTATTAATACCTTCTGAATTATTATTCTCGCTTCTCTTTCTCTTTTCCCATGCATCTTGCATAACCCTGATGAGCACAAAAGGATCTCCTAGGAGCAGGGCAGACAGGGTCTGAAAAATATTTTCAGTGCTTGTCACCGTGCTCACAATGTGTCATATGCTGTGGTCTGGAGTGTTATAAACACTTTTCACCAGGTTTTCTGTTTTACAAGCAGCAGTGCTTCCAGAAAGGAAAGTTCTAGCCAATGAGCAGTCCAATAATACTCTTTCTATAATGCGACTTACAGCATATGCTGCCCAGAATATTTCAACCTCTCCTCTAATCCTGCCACCAGCTTCTTCTCTCTTTTCACATTGATGATGAGGGGCCTGAATGAAGACAATACCACAAGATTATGTTTCAAGATGGCAGGAGGCCACAGCTTTAAAGCATGCATCACATAAAGGGGAAGGCAGCCCTCACAGTTGCCATTAATCTCAGCTCTCGATCTCTGTAAGGCAGCCAAAGATATCTTCTTTCCACAAGTATCTGTGCTGTCCACGGCAGGAGCGAAGAGATTCACATTACAGTACCAGCTCCCCATCTCACTGCTGGGGTCTGCTGCATGTTCAGTGTAAATTTTTATTTCCTCAACTTGGCATTTGAGAATAAGAGGCTTCAGGTTCTCTGGAATAGCTGCTGTTGCAAGCAAATGGCAGGCTGCAAATGACAAAGAGGACCAGTCCTCACGTGCTGGTTGTGCGCTGCTTAGCTCATGACCTCGCATCAGCTTCTGCTCCCGTCCAGTTCAGAGTGCCTGCTCTGGTCATGAGCAGATGGGCCCCCTCAGACGTGGTAGTCACAAGCAGCCATTGACAATCTGTGGATAAAAAATGAAGTTCCTCACCAGGCAATATTTTCCTGTGTCCTGCCCATCGTACAGGCATCTACTGTATTTTTCAAGACAGAGCCATTTGTACCAATGTCAGACAGATGTTCATCTACATAAATGAAAAGATCTTGAAGCCTCTTTCTGCATTTGTCCCTCTTGTGCTGATGTGAGTTGATCCTACTTCATGGCAGGAAAGATCTTCACAGAAAAAGTTTGGGCTCAGCAGACTCCTATGTCTGCTCTCTCTGTCTTGTCCTCTTAGCCCAGGAGACATTTCTGCTTCCCAAAGGCAAACTGGGGAAACTGTAGGGATCCTAATTACACAATAACCAAAATACTGGATGTTTTCAGTCACTTGACAGCGTTCAGAGAACAGAAATCCATCTATGACTAGTAATTCACTGGTCTCTTGCTTGCTGGACCCTTCTGTGTGTTCCTGTGGTTTGAGACATGGAGCTAATTGTTAGAAGAATTTTCCAGTTTTTAACGTCTTGTAGTCATACATAGGTTATTCAGTGACATGGTGGGAAACTTTAGTTCTTTAAGCAATAATGTCCTATACCCTCAGTAACTTATCCGTTCCATATTTACTCGCAGCATTTCTTCTTCTTGGAGGCAACTTGGCCAGCAAGCCCCAGTACAATGAGAAAGACAAAACTGCACCGTGTTTGTGAAAAGTTACAATATCAGGACAAAAGAGTATCACAATCTGAGCTCAGTCAGATTTTTTAAATTATTTTTAGGTTTTAGAGGGCAGTATAGCTAACATTTGAGAGAAAACTATCTGGAAAGAAGACTTTTTTAGGTTACTGTTTGCTTTGAATTAAGTTCTCGTTGTTTGTTTAGGGTGGTGACTCAGACCCAGTCGGAAGCAGCACTCGTGTTTCAGGCAATGGTCAAACAAGCCAGTTAGGGGTATGGGGAGAAGTCTGTGTCCTTACCAGTTTCCAATGTAAATTTTAGAACCAGAGAGGGAGCATAACCAAGAAGAGGAAGGAAGTTAATATAGATATAATATATTAAAGTTATGGATTGATTATATAAACTTTTTTTCTGCACAGCTGGGCATTTCTGAATCATCTGGAAGTTTCTTCTGGTATGCATTGCACACAAATAAACTAGCTATCCTCATCTGCCCTTCACCCTAGCCATCTGTCCTCTTTGCTCTCCTCTTTCGTCAGGCTAGTTTCGTATTAAGAACTATGAACAAAGAGAAGTAAAGGAGCTGATTCACAAACTTCTCCGAAATCTGATGCGGATCCTTGTCAAGCAGCATGGTGGGATGATCTGTAACACCAAAAATTTGTTGTATCACCTAACAGTACTTGAGAAAGCTCCCACTTTTAAAGGCAAATCTGTCAGAAGAATGGCATTGTCTTGCAAGACAAGAGGAATACCTTTTGCAGAGCTGCTGGGGTGCAGGTGGGATGCAGGCTCCTCTAAATTAGCATGAGGTTTATGCCTTCAGATGTCTACAGTGCAGATGTCCACCCCTGCACTAACTCTCTCAATCACTTACTTGCCAATGGAAGGGTGATGGGCACCTTGAGGGAGTGACTAGCCTACAGGAATATCTACAGGAGGCATGATATCCACACACTGCCCCTTCCTCTGGACTGACTGTGAAGGGATTTAAAATAACCAGTTAAACGTAGATGTTTACATTGCTGTTGAGTGAGATGAATCTCACCTTTGGAGTCCATCAGCGTTGCTAGCGAAGGACTGCAGTCAAGTATGGTGACTGACCACTTGGCTGCTCCCTATCCTTGCTGCAGGTTGTGGCTGCACTGAAGTAAGCACAGTATGTGTAGGAAAGGCTGAGCTTCAGACAGCTGTGTGTAGTCTGGATTGAGCTGGGCAGATGGAGCAGAGGAGAGCATGAGTCCATGGTATGTGCTGACCATGCACATGATCCCTCTCGTGGGGTATTCTGGAGCTTAGGCTGAGCAGAGACTCAGGGCCATGCTTAGCAGAAGGACCTGACTGTCCTCAATGAGCTTGACTCAGGCTCTGGCCAGTGGGACTTGGTCAAATTTCACTCCAACTAGGTAAACAGGAAAACCTGTTTTAACGTAAAACCTGATTTAAATGGAACTAGGATTTCTTTTGTTAATGCTCTCTGAGAATCTCGTTTAGCAAAATATTTAAGCGTATGCGTGAGGCTGTCCCTTTTGCAAAAAGCCACTCAAGGGTGTGCAGAAGACTTGCTAACATCTGTCAAATGAAGCACTAGTGGAAATGCTTTCCTGACAAAGAGAAATTCCTAATTTGAGGCATTTAGGAATTAAAGCATTGTGATAAAAAAACCCACCATATGAGAAGGTAGCAGTGAAAGGAGGTAATATAGAATTGTCTGGACATGTTTATACAGGCTATATATTGTGTGTTGTTATTGTAGTTCTGCAATATAAGCTAGCAATTAGCAATTAAATTCCCATTATGGGATCATGTTGGTAATTGAGATAAACTGTAAGTATGTAACTGTTTTAAACCTTTCTTTTAACTCACCCAAATACTGTAGTACTTATATAATTTAGAGATAATATCCCCATTAGTAGAGTTTATGACTCAATAAACAGCTCCCGCAAGTTCATAAAAGCCAAAACCGTAAACACCAGGACTATTAATGCAATAGAAATTTTGTGCCTCCCTCTTTTCATGGTGGTCTAGATAGAGCAAAGGGAAATGCTATCTCAGAAAAAAAAAAAAAACACACATCTATTCTGGCTGTATAAATATAAATGAATTGTCTTAAAACCCATCTGGAAAGTTCTTCTCCTCCCCATGTCCCCGGTGGTCTGGCAACAGTGACGCATTCTGCTTTTGTCTGCAGGCAAGAGCAAGAGCTCTCATTTGAAATAATTTACATGGAAGGATTGTGTGTAAAAGCACTGGTGGTATCCTCACCCCACCTCTCCCTTCTGGACAAATGAGAACAAAATCATCTCCAGAGTTGGGTTTCAGTGCGCTTTTCTATTATTATTGTTTTTTTTAAAGGAAAAGCCTCATCGAATTTCCTAGACTTGACAGTTTTTGAACCTCTCTGCTGCTGATGTTTTTTCCCCATTTTGACTGCTAAATTAATTTTAGGGAAGAGCATTTGCTTGCCTGGAGGTTAACAGAAGCAGAGCTTTTGTAGCTCAAGCCTCTTCCATTTGGAGCCGAGGGAAGTGATTAATTAAGCCATTTGCAACAAAAAATGAACCTTTTCCTTTGTCTGAAAGAGCTTGATTTCACAGTGTGGCAGGGTGCTGTTCTGCTTAGCAAATCGTTGCGCAATGAACCACCTATGTCTGGTCAGTCACTTTGCTGCTGAAGGACATTTCTTCCTGGGTTGTTAAAATCATATTGTTTGAGTTCACCAAAATGCGTGAATTTTGTGTCATCACTAGCTGGCAGGGTACAAATGGATGTGGAAAGCTAGAGGTACACAACAGAGCCACTGCTCTTGTCCTCCCTCTCCCAGTAGGTAACTCATCCTGGGACAAAACACATGGTTTTCATTTGTTTTACTCTCGCATCATGTCTTCTGTTTTGCCACTTTTGTGTGAGACTTTGTTTCCAGAGTAAGCAAGTCAAGTGGCTGTTGGGATTCATATCTATCACCTTTCCACTGCTGGATTCCTGACCTTTACGCCTACGAGGAAGTCTGGCCTTTAGGACCTCAGGAAAGCTCATTTTCACAAAAGGCAGAAACTCAGACACTTTGTTCTGCAGAAGCATGGTAAGTAGTGAGCAAATATGGTCTCTCTTGGGCTTTGTGCCATTTGCATTTCACTGGCCTTCCCAGTTTATCCTGAAGCTTTAAGTTTCCATAACAATGGTATCAAACAGGGAGGCACTCCCTTGGGAAGGTGCCTGCCCACTAGCTCTGGACCCACATGTAATACTCACTTGGTAACATTTCACAGCCTCGCAGTATGTTCAGAGATGCCCCTTTTGATTCCCTGCTGGCAACCACATCATGAAGACAACCCAAGACTCGAAACAAATAAAATATTGCAATAAAATATTCAGCATCTTAATGAAGCAAAATTCTTTTTAGGAGGCAGACAATCATGAAGGACCTGAACTGTTGTTGCTGAGGTCCCGACAGTTTCACCATTGATTTGTGTGGGAACAGAGTTTGGCTTTACTTTATGAGAAAAGGCATTTGTTTTGCTGCTTTCCTACCTTTGCACACAAAATCCTCAACTTGTCTCAGGGTAGTCCACATGCTTCTGCTGCAGTAGCCAGGTCCTAGCACTGGGGCAGATCCTGGCAGGTCCCAGCTCAAAATAAAGTACTACAGGTATGCAAGTATGGGAGTCTGTCACAGATGCACTCGACTCTTTAACCAAACTAATGGTAGTCTGGTACAGGCTCCAAAGGAGGTAACGGGCTAAGCCATAACAGGGCCAAGAACTTCTCTAGTTCCCATATGTTCTCTGAAAACTCACAAACGAGCAGCTTGATACAGTGAGCATTGATGCATATGAACTTGGAACACCAATCATGCGATTAACACATGAATAGCAGGTGGCTTTTCCAAGACTCATTTATCAAGAAACAAAGTTGTGAGTACAAGGAGTCTCATGCCTACCTTTTCCATCACATGTAATTTGGCTACAAGCCAATCACTTTATTCCATAAGTACGACAGCCAAAGTGAGCCTTCTTTGAGCTCTCCCTGCTAAGCAGCCTTGGTGCATGGTGGTCATCTCCTTTGAGCTGAGACGCCTCGAGACGGAGAGACCTTTCCCCAGAGGCAGATCTTTGGTAAGTGACCGATATCACACGTCACTTTGTGTTATGGTAACTTTGATTTTGTCTTGGTAAGTTTGACTCTGCCTTGGTAGTTCTGAATCATTTTTCAAATGATTGTGCAGTACAGTGAACCTTGACATCAAACTTGAAGTCTTACTTTTACAACGTCATATTTCAAGAAAACCTCTTTTGCTGGTACCTTTGACTGTTTTTTTAAGCAATCTAAATTGCCCATTCATGACAGGGTCGCACTGCCTCCTCTGTGGCTGCAGCATTAGCAGATCTGGTTCCCGGCACTGGGTAGGACAGAGAGCCAGGAGGAGCTGTGCCCTGGCTCCTAGCAAAACAAGACACTGGATCAAAACCTCATGCAGACAGGAAAGACGGATGTTGACTCCAGTGCCTGCTTCAGCCTGTGAGTAGGGAAGTTTTGCCAGTAACACTAGCAAAACTGCACAGATATGGGAAAAGGAGTAATTCCTACATATGATATAACATTCCTGATGCCATGTGAGTATGTTGATGAGCAGGACGGGATTTGAGATTCTGCATCACAGACACATGTCCATAGTATTGTCTGCCTGACCCTGTCTACTACATCTCTATTATCCTGTGTCAACAGAGGGGATTGATGGAGTAACAGAAATTTTCATAAGAATCTCTTGTAAGGAGCGAAGTGATGACTCTTCATTGTCCTAAAGTATACCTTAATCTAAGTATGTGGATGGGCTGTTACTTGAATTGCAGAGGAGAAAACTGGACTTCTTAGGTTTTGACTCCATTGTATGCAGTTATGAAATGGTCCAAAGCCTGCTGAGGGGTTCTGGGTTATTTAGAGGGAGTAGGATTGGGCCCTTCTCTCAGGGTAGAAATCCATCATTTGAAGTCTGCGAGCGGCTGCGGGTCTTGTTGGTTGCCCAGGTCCCTGCATGTAGCTCAGGAGGCAATGGGGGGCTGTCTTCCCAAAGGAGCCCCAGCAATCACAGGATTGTCTCCTCACTGAGGAAAGGTTTCAGGTTTTTGATTGTTCTTTTTCCTCCTGGATTGCTCGAGCCTACCACTTTCCCTGGGTAGGAAACAATGCTCCCTTTCTTATTGGTCAGGGCAATTGCATAGTCTTCCTCCTGCTTCATCAGCTAAGCCTTTCGGATACTCTGAGACTGTTTAGCCCTGTCCTGCAAAGGCTCTGGCTGAGCTTTTCCTACTGATGGCTCGTGGAGAGCTGTAGAAAGAGTGAATGGTGTGGGTATTAACGTTTGACAAGCAGGAGGAAGAGCTTCACGACTAAGGCGTGGATGTCGTGAAAGCTTCCCTCCGCTCACATTCTTTTTATAAAAATGTCCCATTGGTGGCATTTGAGACAACTCTGCCTCAGTGTGCCCGAGGCCTCTTACATTGCAGGAGGTAAACTCTAAATCGCAGTGCGAGATGCAATTTTTTATTTAATATTGCTAATTTAATCCTTGTTAGTGATGCTAAGGATGCATTAGCTAAGGAAAGCAATCAGTTGGGCATCTCTGGGAAACATTTTCAGAGTGTTTCCAGGTCCAAAAGGTGGAACCCAAGTTTATGGAAGAGGATGTTTCCAGTACAGGTGAGTGGAAATCATTCTCTGAGTGATACGGTATAATGTTGCATTTATCTCAGGAGTACGATAGATAGTGTACCAGTGAAATAGATTTTACAGTATGATGTCATAGCAGCCTTTTATCTGTGTGCCTAAATATTCAAACCAGAGTAGCATCCTTGAGAGAAATGGTTACTGTCCTGGAAGATGATAATACAGGATTCAGCAGAAAACAATGGCCTCGTGCAGTAAACTGGACTACATCAGTTAAAACAGTGGTGGTAATGTAAACAAAAGATAGGTGGATAATGAATAATAATGGGCCTATTGCCTTTTCCCTCCCTCTATTTGCTTCACTCACTGTATCTTCTCTGGTAATACGGTGGAGAGAAAATATGGACCTCTGAGTCTGCCAGGAAAGAAAGGGTGGCTTGTGCCAGGGGACGTTGTTTCCAAGAGTCAGGCCATTTTAGGAAGGATGAGCAAGAAGGACTGGGAAAGACTTACCACAGAAAGATGGTTACAGTTAGGCAAATAAGCCTTGCTTTGCCTGCTGGGAACTCATGGCTTTCGTTTCAGGAAAGCCAATGTGTGTCAGATGGCTGAAGGCAACTCGCTAAACAGCATATGCTAAAATTACACTCGTGTTGTAGAAAGAAGTACTAGGAAGGGAAGGAGAAAGAGATAATCAACATTTGTTTTCTTTTAACAATACTGAAATTAAGCTTTTTTTATTTTCAGGGCCAGCTCCCGAGGTTGCTGTGCTCCCTGAACTTCTGTTCATGGCTGTGGTCTTCCACATAAGGTGAAAGCCAGTGTTATGAGCTGGGTATGGGCTGGTGTAACCAAGAAAAGCTATGTCTCTGCCAGGCTGCACTTGCCGTTTAAGTGGTAAAGATTTCAATCTGTATTTTTTCAATTCAAAGTGTGATGCTGTAATGTTGGACTGGTGGGAACACTGCTGCACACAGTTGCTAGGGAAACATCTCCAAGTTCATTTTCCTTTGAGTTTTGTCATTCAACTCACAGCATGGCCGTAATTGTTCTTTTAAAAGTGGGACGTGTGAGCCATGAAGGGGTGCCAGTCACTGATGTAAGAGCTGGCATTGACCAAATGCTCTGGCTTGAATCTCACCAAGGGCCTTAGGGTCAGCAGAGAGGTTTCTGCAGGTGCTGAATGCGGGTGGGAAGCAAACCAGCATCAACATGGATTTGAATAATGTGTTGAGAAAGCCCTGCATTTATACCAGCAGCAATGGTTCAAGTTCAAGCTTATATGCTTGAGATGTTTTGCTAGAGTTTGTATTTATGTTTGAGTAGCCTTTTCTTCTGGCAGTGATGCCCCTTGTTTTGTTAATGAGTCTGCTAGCAGTGTATTGGTAGGTTCTGTAATGAAAG
Organism: Tauraco erythrolophus; assembly: GCF_009769465.1. Lineage (NCBI taxonomy): Eukaryota > Metazoa > Chordata > Aves > Musophagiformes > Musophagidae > Tauraco > Tauraco erythrolophus. The sequence continues at coordinate 38,228,285 of NC_141465.1, forward strand.
AAAGTATGACAGGAGTTATTGACACAATATTCAAAACTGCTCAGAAAATTATCCTCTAAAGAGAAAGTGAAATGACGAGCCTTTTTCTATTATTCAACCTTGAATGTCATTAAAATAATCCCTCTTCAGCATGCCACAGGGACAGTGACGGAAGTTGTAAACACCAACTTTTGTGGAAGAAGAGGCCTCTCAAAATAGAGGTGTCTCCCAAACATTTATATGTGTAAACTCTCCCTTGAAGAGAGAATCAGGCACAAAATCACTCACTCCTCTGTAGGAACTGAGCTGGGGACTGATTTTCTAATGGACAATTCTAGGAATTGCTCTGTGAGCAGAGGCAAAACAGATATTTTGGAAAACCAATTGCAGTTTTGTCATCATCTCTCTGTAATGCCTGTATGTCAGCAAAGCTGTGCATGGAGCCTCCTTGTCTTGTTGTACAGACACAGCAGGAGTTGGCTTGTGATCCGGAGATACCGCCCTTGAAGTAGATCAGGCAAAAGTCGGGAAGGGATCCTGAGAAGTGAGGTGAAGTGGCACATCCAAGATTCGCACAGCAGACCCGAAGCAAAATCCTAACCCTCCAAACCCCTAAATAGCACCTTCTTCAGCGGGCTTCATCTTTCCATTTTTCTTTTTGGGTCTACAGCCCAGGTAACATGTTCAGAGGACAACTGCTCTTGATCAGAACTTGACAGCTGAACTGGGATGGGGTCTTCTGTGGGTTTTGCCTTCCTAGGGCCCCCGTGTCCTATTGTGAGTGATTATTTGCATCAAGAAGAGAGAGTGATACAAGGGACGCCCCCACAGACCCTGAGGCCGTGCAGGAGGGAGACCCCATCTGGTCCATGAGCCGCTCCCAGCACACTTGACCGCTTCTCCTGCTCCTGTCCTCAGTCTCCTTCACAGCCACAGGCTGCCAAACACAAGGAGACTTTTTTTGAGTGAGAGGAGATCCTGGGCATCAGGAGAGAAGAATGATCCCACACTGGCTCCTCCGTCCCCCCCTTTAACAGAAAGTTGGGTCAGTGTTGGTTTTGTTTCTGCTTCTTTCTCTCTTGCCAAAGAAATCATTGTGACTAACTCCTCATCATATGTGTTCCACAGTGTTTCTGGGATCAGGTCCTTCTCATGAAAACAAAAATAATCCCTCTTGCCTCCCCTCCCAGCTATCCCATAACATACGTAAGTGTTCAAGGAAGACAGGAATGTATTTTAATTAAGATCATTATTAATAAGTTCAGGAGCTATGAGTGTTCCCCTCTTCATTCAAAATGAATTATGTTTTGGAGAAAAATATATCCATCTTACAAAGTTTTAATCCGAAGGGACATCTCTTAATTAAATTAACCAGTGAAAAGGAAATACTTGTAATAAGGGTGCAAGATAAATATTTGTACCGTGCACATTCTAATTTATCACAGCCTTAAAAGAGTCCATAAGGTTTGTTTTTCTTCACTGAAATGTGACGCATTCAGATATCACTCTCATTTATAAATTAGTGTATGCCACATGGGATATCTCCCTGTGGGTTAAGGGTATTGGCCTGTGAGTGATATACTGCAGCTGAGCGAGCTGTGAAGTGAAGATGAGTAGTCCTGAAACACAAGCCCTAAATTTAACATTACCCAGAGGCAAACACAGCCCTGAACTGCATTAAGGGTGGAGGCAAGGCTGCACAGCCCTGATGTGTTATCATGTGGGAATGCACAGTGTGGTGGTGCTGCTAATTTTAAGGTAGAGAGGTGAAAGCACCCACACTCCCTCCATTAATCTGCATTTGTTTACCTAGGTGGTACTATGGGCTACAGAAGCCCTGGGTAGGTGAAATATTTAAGCATGAGCCTATTTTTAAAGCACCTGATAGGCTGCATTAATTTCACAGACAGTGCTTTCATATTTGTAATTATGTTCATGATTAAATACTTGATGCCTTCATTGCTATAGGTAACTTCTACCTCTTTGGGTTCAACTTGGCATTTATTGAAATAAAACACAGTTCCTGTACACATACCTTTGTTCATGGATTTACCTTCTCTGATGCCTGCAGGAATGCTCATGCAGTGTTATGCACACACACGCACGTACACACACTCAGGTGTATGAGGCAGGCAGATAAGTCAAATATAAACTTGCATAATTTTACCCTATGTTATACATTTGACTACTTTTTAAAGGGTTTGGTATGCAAATGTCTACTTTGTAAAACTGGGAGTAATCATGCTGAAGGAAAATATGCTTAAACAGCAACAAATATGCACAATTATTCCAGGAAAGGAGTACGCACAGGGAAAGCTGTACCAATATAATTGAAATTATAGAGGCAAAATAATGCTAGTGCAGCGTAAGAGGGCTCGAATTAATTGTGAACTCAGATCACAGCATTAATTGCGGATGCCAAACTATATGACAACTTCCGTCTGTTCAGTTGATGCCTTGTATGATGTTTGACCCACAAGAGACTATAGGAGCAAAATTGTGAATACAGAAATTGAGTTTATGGGGGAAGAAATTGCCCGTGCGTTTTGGTGTGCAGAAACTAAATCATCACTTTATTCAAGGAAGAAGGGCAACTTTCCAAGTATTTTAGTTGTGGGCATACTTTGGCCCAGTTTGTGGAAGAAGTTACGCTTTCAACAGGGAAACTGGCAAAGGTAACTGAACTTGTCTACACTCAATATTTGTTGTCCTTCTAATTATTAATAAAACCTCACATTTGAACCATTTATTCCAGATATATTAACTATAGCTAGAAATAATTCAAGAATGAACCTGAGAACTGCAAACTCATGTGCTGGCCTTCTATACTGGGTAAAGTGTTGGAAATTATATCACAGATTAGAACTGGTAGACCCGGATGGGTCCCACGTGTCCGAGATAGGTGGTGAAAGGAGAGAAATGTTGCTTCTGTGGGGGAAATTCAGGCTTTGCAAATCTGTTGGCAGTCTTTGCAGATGTCAGTAGTTCTGTGACTAAGCAAGATATCACCAATCAAGTGCATCCAGCTTTCCAAAAATGGTACTTTGCCCCAGGCACATTGGAAAGCCAAGCTGTGGAGGGAAAAAGGCCCAAGTCCTCCCGCGGAGCTGCTCTAGTCTAGAAAACATTGTAGATGCATGTGGTATAATCCAGTGTGTTAATCAAAGATCTGCAAGAAGGGACAAATAGTTGACTCCATTTGCCAACAGCAAGGAGTTGCAGGAGGATCTCACACTGCTGAGTGACTGGGATATAAGATGTCAGGAGAAAGTCAGTGCAAAGTAATGAAATAGAAGGAAAGCAACAAAATGACCACTGCTTATCCAACAGCCGCCTCTCAGCAAGCTGCTGGCATTTAGAAAGAAGTTTGGTGTAATGATGGAAAATTCTCTGATAGCATTGTCTGCTACTCAGCAATGGAGGGGAAAACCAGGCAAATTAAGTACTAGATACTACCAGGAAAGGAAGTTGTTTAAATCTTAAGTCCAAGCCATGCCATGCTTCAGCCTGAAATGGATACAGGAGAGCCAGAGGTCCAGAGAGAAGAGAAACAAGAACGCGGAGGGCTATGACCAAGTTTGCACAAGAGGAGGGATGAAACAACTTATGCAGAAAGGCCTATTCAGGGAAAGAGCCTATTCAGTGTTTCTAGTAATGTAAGAACTAAGAGTCTTCCAAGGACATTATCAGGTTTAAAAAGAGGACAAGGAAGTATTAATATCACATGCAGCGTAGCTGCCTTGTGCCTGTGTCTTTGCCACAGGAAGCTGCAAAAGCCAAGAGGGTAGAGGGGCTCAAAAGGGGATCGGACAAATTCGGAGAAGACCTGGCCGTTGGTGACTGTCAAGGGCAGTGGCCCAGCTGCAGCTCCAGCTCAGGAAGCCGTGTGACCACTGAGCTCTGGGAGCGCAGTGGGGACACCAGGAAAGCCCCCTGGGTGCTGGTTCTGTTTCCTCTGTGCTTTGCTCTGAGCATCTGCTACCGGCCACCATCGGAGGCAGGATACGGGGTTGGACCGACCCTTGGTCTGACCTCGCAGAGCAGTTCTAATGTTCCTCTGTCTCACTGAGAAATACAGATGTGCTGTGCTGACATCTAAATAAAATAAAATAATCTAACTCTAAATAAACTGAATGTTCTCCTTGAACTAAAAAAAAACCCAAACAAAACAACAAAAAAACCCCAAAATAAAACTAAGATAGTGTTTATATTGGGAAATGTGCATTTTTTTCTTCCTGGATAATTCAAAAACAACCGTAGGGGTTTTATTCAGACTCCCCCTCTCCAAAGTTCACTTTTAGGTTGAGACAAATGTTTTCAGTGCCAAAGAAGACATCTGAAGAAGGCTGTAAATGAGAGGAAACAGAGTTAAGATGCAAATAGCGTTTTACTGCAACCTTAACCAGTAATCTCACGATTTACAGTAATTTTGCTAACATTTGCTTATCTTCAAGGAGAGAATGGCTCTGGTTTAGCGGAAGCTGTGTTTTACCAGGAGGATAAACAACGATCTTACTGACTAATCAGAATTTCCCAATGTCTCATGAAGATTTCAGGAAAAATCTCTTCAGAATAATGCTCTTGATACTAGGGCTGAGAGATTTGAAAGAGAGCATTAAATCCAACAATACTTAGCAGCTGCTGGGCCAGGCCTTGTGCATGTCACAGAACCTAAGGAAATCTGGAATTAATCCTGGTGGCAGGCGCAGCGGGGGATTTTGCCTTCAGTAAAGATAGGATTGCCCAACACTTACCATTATATGCTCTTGCTTATGCTTTCTCATAACATTGGCAAACGTTAGCTCTTCAGGCTATAATTATGCACATTGGATATCTTTCCCTGGCTTACAAGTTTAGGAAAATGTCAATACAAATGGAAACTTCTGAGGAGGAGGAGGGGAGAATGTAGACAGAAATGGGGGCTTACAACCCACCTGCCAACTCGTTCCCGTAAATGTTGCTAAGTCCCTCTGGAGGTGCTTGCAAAGACTTGAAACCTGGCAAAGGAACTGGTGTCAAGAAAGTGCGTTTTCTTGCTGTCACCACAAAAACTAGCTGTCATTTAGCTCTGTGATGCGATAAAGTCCTGTTTTTACATGCTCGGAGATGAGCAGAGAGGCCACTAATGCGTCAGCAGAACAGGGAATGCTCCTATCCCATTGTACAACTCCTGTTCAGTGGGCACTGTCCTAGAGAAGAGGAAACACCCTGAACAATGTTTTGGGGGGTAGGAAGAATCATGCATTCTCGATTTGCTCTTCCCCTTGCAGAAGCTGATTTTGTAAGAGCATCAGTGGTGTGACTTGAGGCCCTGGCACATTAGGGAGTGCTGGAACTGAGTGTGCAACCTTAGCAAGGCTGGACTTCAAGGACAAGATGCCAGAACTTCAAGGAGAAGTCCCAGCACCCTCCCGTCTTCCAGGTGGGGTCATCCTGGTGCTCCAGTGGTAAAGTTACAGGCAAGATTGTGTGATAGCAGCCACGGTTCTCCCCCTCTAAAGAGAAGATGAGAAATGAACAAGGATGGTAAGTACCAAAAAGGTGCTGACATGCATTGAGGACTCTGGGAAGGGACATAGGAAATTTGCGTTTCCTGTTCTGCCAGAGGCACATTTGATGAAACTACTATAATATGTATGTGCAGAAGGTTTGAATGAAGGGTCATTATATGTTAAATTAACTGTATTGCAAGAGCATTAAAGAAAACAAGAACAGGAGAAACTCTTCAATCCGTGAGAGAATTTGTGTGATGTCTCAGAAAAATAGATCTTCTTGTTAGCAGGAGGCCTATCATTCTTGTGGGGTCATTGGAAGAGACCCAGGGCCTTTTGCACTCTGCACGTGCAGCTTAAAACAGCTTTGCGTTTGCTTGATCTTTTTCATTATATTATACAACCTTGAGGAAAGAAAAGCAAGCATCGAATTTGTGATTTATGGCTTCATATTTACTTGCCGTATCCGGGTGCGAGACCTAGTCCAAGAAACAAAAAGAGACTGTGAGCCCAGAACAAAAGCTACACGCTTAAGGACTAAACGTATTTTTCTTGGAGCGCTGTCATCACTAGCTCTGCTTGGAAAGCCGACCGCCTGCACACCCTGCAAGGGTTTCCAAGCTCATGTGCTTCCACACTGAAGTTTCTCTCTCTCTCTCTCACCGCTCTTCGCACTTGGCTCAGTAGACCTTAACCCTCATCCTCACTGCTCCTTGTGGAGGAGATTCCTGCACCCCATGGCTGGGCTGAGAAAACCCCTTTTTAATAAATTAACACAGTACGATGGGATGCGGGAGCATCTGGTGCTCCCAGTTCTGATTTATTTCTGCAGCAACACACAAAACATCGAGTGATAAATTATTGAAAGTCAATGGGCGCTTGGAGAACTGGGCCATGATGAATAGTGAGCAGTTGGCATCCCACATAACCGCATGTCCCGGAGGGCTACCTAGGGAGACAGTAAAGGCTGAAGCCTTTGAAGGATACAGCTGTTAGGAATGTCTTCCTTTCAATGAGAGATTACTTTGATTTTTAATGCCTTATTTCAGCAATGGGAAATGGGATTAGTAGTCGGCTGGGAATAAATAGTAACCACTAAACTCACTTTCACCTGCAGCCCGGTCTGATATAGGATGACAATGAAGCCGAATATTGATTTACTCTAAATGAATTTTTCATTAAGGACACCAGGGGCTCCCTTAAAAGATGCTGCAGATATCAGAGCTGTCTTTTGCAACTACCAAGGCAGGGAAATTCACAGTCAGTGCCTCACCAGTAAAGAAGCCACAATGTGCTTGTTTGGTATGGAAATGAGAATTATTTTGGAGTCAGTGTTTAAAGATACCGGAACAAAAGCCAGATAGTGTAAACACTTCCCGATTGCCCTGGTTGGGGAGAAACCACTGAGAAATACCTTTCCTTAATGATCCTGGAGCTTGTGTTCCTGGGGAAAAGATCTCCAGGCAAGGGGATGTGGTGACTGGGATCACTGCAGAGGGCTTCTTACTGGGACTGCTGGGTGGTACTGGAGCAGGTAATAGAATTGTAGAATCGTAGAATCATAGAATAGTTTGGGTTAGAAGGGACCTTAGAGATCATCTAGTTTCAACCCCCCTGCCATGGGCAGGAACTCCTTCCGCTAGATCAAGTTGCTCAAAGCCTCATCCAGCCTGGCCTTGAACACTCTGTGCCTCCATCCTGTAGCTTGGGAGCTGGCTGCAGAAAACGATCTGTCGATCATGAAAGCCCAGTTGATGTTTGGTTTGTTGTACATCAGATTGTTACGTCAGCCTTTTCCAAGACTGTATGTACCGTGAGCTTCACTACATCCTCTGAAGTAAAATATGCCTGTATCCTGCATACATGGATGTGAGACTTAAAAGGAACCCTGTGCCCAAAGGTAAAAAATTGGAGCCAGGATGAGAGCAAGAGAGAGTAGTGCTCTCTGTCCTGACCAACCCAGCCCGACTCCAGTTTTTCCCACTGGATTTCCTTTCAGGAAGGCATGCAGGTAGATGTGAATGGACATCTAAAGCATCCTTGTGCAAGCCCTTTGAAAATCTTGAGCTGGTGCTTCAGACTGTCATGCTTTCTGAAGGATATGATTATTTACCAGTATTACAGCTGGCAGCCAGGGTATATCCCAGAGTCTTATTTGAAAACACTCTTATTTGCAAAGATTGTACCTGGCAACTAGTGATAACTTCGCTTAGGCTCCAAAATTTTCATTTAAGTTGCCAGAGAAGCTATCAAATGCTACATCTTCCTGTCTGATTCTGCTTCAGGCAGCTCTGCTTTCAGATATATGAGTTTGAGGAAGTTGGTCCCATGCATGTCTACCTCAATAAGAAAAAAGTCAGTACAATGTTTTCATGTTCCTCTCCTCTCCGCTCCCCCTCTCCCTCTCCTCTTATTAGTTATTATTTAGTAACTGGGGAATTCCTTGCTGGTAGTGTTTTTTCTGCTTTGCTTTTGGCTGAACTACATGTTTTGGAAGTCCCTAAAAATTGCTAGTTAGATGATTCTCATAAACCACTATGAGTTACTCTAAACAGAAAGGCAGAAACACCAAAACACCAGTGTAATTTACAATTGCTTGTTGGAAACCTCCTTGTGGGTTTTTGTTGTAACTGTGAATTGCTCAATGAGGCGGTTGAGCTGTTTGGATTGAAACATCACAGGCAGTTACAAAACTGCAGGTATGGAGTGGGACGGGTGCCCACAGGGTGGAGGGGGTACGGGAGGAGCCAGTCACCTACATCCCGTGTGCATCAGTGGCAACTCTGGCTTTCCCTGCCTGGCCCAGGCTGTGGCAGCGTGTTGGCTGATGAAAGCTAACTTTGACTGCACTAACTTGGGAGTCACTAGGTATGGCGTGGAGTTTGGAATAAATGAATTTGTAACTACCTCTCTGCAGGGCTTCACAGCCCAGGCTGGGCTCTGGGCTGGCAGGAGGCAGTTCAGGCTGCCTCTGGTGTTTCAGCCACTTCTATTTACACCCTTAGTGCTGTCTTATTGCAGCTATCACAAGGCAATGACTAGTGAGTTGCCCCTGTGAAAGCGCTGATAACACAGCCATGTCAGGGTATTTTGTTGCCCATTTAAAACCTTCCTCCTTGCCTCTTTGACTCCCTAACTCTCTCAATTTCCAGCCTCTCTTTCTTCCTCAGTGACATTGGCGCAGGTTGTCCGTACTGCCTCACCTCCCTTCCCCTCCATCCTTGCTGCTAGCCTGTGTTTGAAGCTCCAGCAAAGCAACCAGGATCTGAAGGGACATTAGAGTTGGAGTTACTTCTGACAACCTGTTCTCTGCTTCCAAACACACCTAGCAGCACTGACTCTGCCTCCTGAGCTGGGAGACAGCATTGGGGTGCAGTGAGTACCTACTCTGCTCACGCAGGACATGGGTTTTTCTGTAGCTAAACCAGTGGTTTTCATTAGTGCACTGCATGAAAGAAAAACACAGCACAGATATGTCATTTAAAGTACTTTAATTAGGATAAATTCACCACTGATGATATCGACAGTATCCTCCTTATAGCGTGAAAACAAAACATTTATTCTTTTTAATGGAACTTTTTTTTCCTCTGCTTCTCATACGAACAGGGGCTTATTATCACCATTTCCACTCCTATATTCCATATGTGACTCCAAATCAAATCCTGAGTTATTTCATCTCTTGCCTGGAAGGGTCAGTTTAACTTATCAAAATCAGCCCGACTTACATCTGCTTTGCAGATCATCACTGGCATACTTTAAAAATTGTTATATGCCTATAATGACGCCTTCCACCCCTCCCCCAATGCTCCAGTAATGTCAAGATTTATTGAATCTGAAGGTCCAGTTGTGACCTTGGCTCTCACTCTCTAAAGCTGAACCTCTGGGGTCTATAAATCTTTGTGCGCTGTTCAATTTATAGAAGTGAACATCTGCTTATCATACAATATTTAAGTTGCAGGTGTATTCTACCAGTAAAATAAACACAAGTTCACAATTGCCTGGGCTATAGGACATTAGACGGATGTTGAAGAGATGGTAATGGTTTTGCCTGTTGGGAGAGCCCTCAGCAGGAGCCCTCACCATTGGCAGAGCTGCTGGATGGCGAGTTGGCTCTCGGGGGCTGTGCTTGACCAAGAAGCGAAGGTGGCGTGGCTTTTACCTCAAAACATCAGCCTGGTCGTCTTACTGTGTGGAGAGCAATATCTGGCTGAGATGCATACAAATCACATAGGGAAAAAAAATCTCATCTTCCTGGCACTCCTACGTCTGGTGGGAAAGGAGTCAGCCCACGTAAGGACGGTTAGCTTTCTGCACAACCTGGGGAATGAGAGGCAGAGTGGTGACTCTGTTTTTTCACTCACATGATGAAAAATACAGTGCACAAGAGAACACAATTTCAGATCATGAACAGAGATGGAGCGACCTACGAACACGTGAGTATGATGAGAAAGGCTGAAGAGTCCTGCTCTGCAGTGTGAGGAAAGCATTACTGACCACAAATCATTGGAAAGAGAAAACAAAAGGAGCAGAAAGTATCCACTGTGAGTGGAAAGGAGGAAAGAAGAGATGACTAAGCAAATATAATCAGAGTCAGTGATGGCTAAGCTGGGAAACAGAAAGGCAGCACAAAACCAAGATGACTTAATATGACCCATAGGAGATGACCAGGACAGAAGATTTTTGACAACTGAGGAAGCCAGAGGAGACAGCAGTTTCACTAGCAAAAGGAGGAGACAAAATGAATGACTAAAATGACTGAAAATCTTCCTTGTTTGGAACGAAAATGTTGAGCTTTAAATACTGTTTGTATTTTAAGGCTATCTCACACTAAAGCTCCTGAGTCCAAGCAGGCATCTGGTTAGATCCTAACTCCCCATTGGGAGCTTATCCTCGTCCCTGTCTCCTTGCCTTCTGGGAAGGAAATGTGGCCATAGAGGCCTTCTAGGAGCTGTGGTGTGCCTGGGACCTCCTCAGGCTTGTGCCCTGATGCCCCACAGAGATGAAGGAGGCTGATATAGTCGTTCCGGACAGTGAGATCACACCACTCAGCTCCTCTGCTCTCCCCATGGCTTAGGGCTGGTCACACCACACACAGAAGTGCCACTCCAGTGCCTGGAGAGTAACTGAAGTCAGAGCTGTGGTGAGCATGCACAGAGGCTGGGGCAGCATCCCTGGTTGCCCTCCATCCCCATGGCTGGCAGAGGCAGAGCCTTTCTCCTGGGTTCACCCAGGAGATTCCTTGTAAAGGGCTTTGGCCCTGCACTGTGTGAAGTGTCAATTGCAAGCAGGTAGAAAAAGTGCTTTTGTGCATGAGACATTTGAAAAACCATATTTGCATTTAAAACAGTGCTTATACTCCCTTTTTGGGATAAAGATCCTCTCTGCAAGAAGCCCATCTCACACGCTGAAGCGTGGGGCTTTCTTCTCTCAGCCAGCAGCCGGCTGGCGAGGGAACCAGCTGCGATGGACACAGCATGGCATGGTTCTGGTCTGAGAAACTGGTTGGGGTCCTACAGCCCATGTAGCTGTGTCAGGAATGGACTGGCCCTCAGCTAAGTAGCCTTGTTTTACAGGAGAAGAAAGGAGGACCAGCACTGCAGTATTTTCGAGGCAGAAGCCTGGACCTATTCTGCCCAGGCATGTGGCTGACCACTGTGCTTCTCCCTGCTGACTGCTCCCTCAGTGCTCCAGGATGTTCAGGTGGCCTCCAGGGCAACCTGTGACACTGCTGGAGCTACTTTGCACAGCCTTGCACTGAAAATGTGAATTCACTCATTGGAAGGGTTGAACATGACATGAAGAGATGCAATGGCACAGGATGTATTTCACTTTGCTTTTATTCCTACATGTCCCTGTGGAAGGCAGAGCCCTGCAGCTAGAGACAGCCTTGTCAACCTGTTGCATCCATTTTGGAGGGTGACCAGCTCAGTTCAGTAAGTCACTCATGAAGGAGTGCAGGAGGGCATCTAGTTAACGTAACAAAGCACCTGAAAAAAAAATATTGTGAGATATTTTAGCTCTGCTTCTATCAAAACATCTATTAATATATTTCAAGACATTCTAGTTGTTTTCTCGTCCCTCCAGGCTAGTCTAGCCTGAGCCATAATTTAGCATGAGGCATGAATATCTTCACTTATTTTACCCATAAAAGAAGAAAATTGGGAATTTGTTCAGACTGCCAGGAATCTGGAGTTTGTTGATGAATGGACATTTGGCTGAACATAGTGAATTCCCAGCTAATTGAAAGCAGATAACAAAAGTAATGCATTTACCTTGAAAAACATAATTTTCTTAATAAATAATTGAAATGGCAATCTTCTGACAGATGAAATATGAAAAAAATACTAAATAAATTCAGGATTAATTCCTGTCCTATATATTATAGCGTACTTAACAGTCATACGTTATGAGGAGATTAAAAACCATAAATCTTTTTTCAGCACAGTCCCAGAGAGTGCTTTGGTCTAGAAAGTGCAAGGGCCATCCTGTTCAGGGGAGTGTGGTTTCAGTCATCATCAGCCCATGTTTCTGTCTCCAAATATCATACCTAGGGAGAAGAATGCAGAAGCTGAGGGAAAAAAACAGCCTCAGAAAAATGTAGGGGGTAGCCAGCGTGATCACAAACAATTGAATTAGCATCTTTGTAGGTGTTCACCCTTCTTCCTTTCCATGAGGGTGGGCCAGAAAACCTGTTTCACATTGCACTGGTGAGGAACTGTGGCTAGATATTACACTTCAGTCAAGGGGCAATGATTTTCAGCTAAAGGGAGGTTAACGACTGAAAAGATGTTAGCTTAAAACACTTGCAGATGATCCGAGCACGCCCTCCATTTTAAGGCGAAAAAAAGTGAAGGGTCCAAACAAAAGCATATGGGTCCAAATATCCTGATTTGGGTAGGGCTATGCCTTGGAAACCCTTCTGGATCTAGAAGCAGGTTCCTCCCATCTTTATGCAACAGGACAGAATTAAACTACTGACCTGAACTCCACCAAAGTGTAGAGCTTTCAAACTGCAAAGGTGGACTCTTTTTATAGCTTTGGTTTGGTGGTAATAATTTGTTGTGGGATTGTGGTTTGAGTAGAACAAAATGTTCACAGAGAGACATGAAACCTGACAATTTTTAATGTGTTAAACTGCAAAACTTGGCCATACTAATTGGAAACATTATTAATCTGGGTTAAGTTTGGAATTACTTTTCAATGAATTTGCAGCAGGTTGAGGTTTTGGGAAAAGGCCAAGGAAAACTCAGTAATTTCACAAATTTTTAATGGGAAAAGAGGGAAAACCATGGTGATTTTGCTTGAGTTGTGATTTAAGACTTTAGATTTGGTCAAACTGATAGGCTGCAAGGCCATGTGAACTAAAAGAATAAGTCTTACAAAGGGAAACTTCTCCACTGAGTGCAGCAGAGCTGCTCACAAAGGTGCGTCCCGTCAGATCAGCTCTTTAGCTTATAAGCAGCAAGAGATGCATCCAGCTTCTTCATAAAATCAGTGGGCAAGAAGTTCTACAAGGCCACAAAAGGAGCTGAGGAGTATGAAGAAATGGCATAAATGGTTTTGAAACATTAGCTTCCTTGCTACTAAGTGTTCACTAATTTGCAAGATCTGTAAGGCCTATTAGCATGGGGAAATTGTCACACTCTCAAGATAGAGTTAAAAGAACCACTGTTGAAAAGCTTGACAGTGCCTAAACATGGTGGCTGCACTAGCCAAGATGTCTTTTTTTTTGTCTATCTGTGAGAACATCTAGCTGGTAAAAGCAAACGGTAACTTTGGGAATGTTTGAGCACTCTATGGTGTAAAGAAAGGTCGTCTTAGTTGTCTCAGTGGTGAGACAGTCTACTGGATGAAAGACTCACTGAAAGTGTACTTATATCATCACTGACAACCTGTTTTCTCAGATTTTTTAAGGTTAGAATAGACCTGAGGATCTTCATTGTAACACAACCCATGAGACCTACCTGGGTTTCTTCCTGCTTGAAATTTCCCAATCTCAATGTTTTGCACTTTTTTTTTTTTTTTTTTTTTTTTTTTTTTTTTTAGGGAATCCTCCAGGCTTTATTAGAAACTGATCAATAACAAGAAGCCTATTGGTGAGTAATTCTGGAAGTTAATTATTCTCTCCTCTGAAAAACAGTGTTTTATTTCTGTCAGAAGGAATCTAACTTCAGCATCAGACCATAAACTTTGTTAAATATTTGTCCAACAAGTGAAGGAGCCCATCTTTTGAAAGCTCTGCTATCTGTGCAGCTGTAACTCATTAATATCAAGTCATCCTCGAGCCTTCCTTTGGACATGTCACATAAATTGAGTTCTTAAGTCTCTCAGAATAAGGCATGCTTTCCTATCCTTTAATCGAATTAGTGTGTTTTTTTTTTCTGAATCCTCCCCATTTTTTTTTTCAGGACCCTTCATCTGAACACCAAAACAATTGTAAGAGTCATCACACTATTGTGAAACACAGAGGATACCTTGCTCCTTAACGGACCCTGCTTTGCACAGCCAAAGCCTGTCTTGACCTCTTCAGACACTGAGCTCATGTTTGTCTGACTGTCTACCAGGATCTGGAAATCTCTTCAAAATCACCCATCTCCTCACTTGGTAAGCCTGGCCTGCTTTGCTGTTCCCTGCTTGTGCAGTGTCACTGTTACGGAGCAAACCGGATTCGTCTCCCAGATTAGCTGCTACATCTTCGCCATTCACTGGTCCCTCCCAGTCTTTGTCTTATTTGCCAACTTCATCAGCAGAGAACAGTTGTTAAAGAGTGAAGGGCCAAGAACCCAGCATATGATATTGACTGCTTCCCCAAAGACAGTTTTATTTGAGGACCTATCAGTTGGTAAAATAGTCCAACAGTATTGTTTACATCAGCACTGTTACCTTTACCAATTAAACTTGTACATGCTCCAACATTACAAAATTATTTGGATAAGGTCTGCTTTTAATAAGTTTGTTATAATTTCAATTTAATTCTATTTTTCCCCTTCTTAATAGACTCCCTAAATAACCATTCTATTATTTTGTTCAGATTGATGTCAGGCTGACAGGCCTATATTTATTCATGTCATCCTAGTTACTCTCTTTCGGTGTTGGCACAGCGTTATCTTTCCTTCACATCTCTAACTTCTCTAGTGTTCCAAGACTTACTCAAAATCAGCAGCAGGGGTTCAGTGAACATCTTTGCCTCTTGGATGCAAATTATTCAGGAACTGCCAATTAAAAATCTCCAAGTTTAGAAATTATTGTTATAAAAGAAAGAGTTGTTTTTCTTACATAAGATGTGATGCATTATCTGGCTTTTCCCTGATATAAGTGGGAAATATTTACTCAACGTTTTTACTTCTTTGGGTTTATTATTGGCAGTCTTAGCATGTCCATGTAGAAGAAATGTGGTACCTTTATGATGATCCCATTTGTAGCTAACATACTTTGAAAACTCCTGCTGACCATAGATTTCTACTTGTGTCCTTTCCTTACCAAACTGTGGTAATTTACAGCCTGTAATTACCACTGATTTACTCTTGTTTTAATTAGCGACTTCTCTGGGCGAAAGCCTTTAGTACAGTTTCTCAACTTATTAGACATCAGAGGACTAACCCCAGAGAGACCTCGTATGAATGACCAGCAATAAGCAAAGCTTTGGCCAGGCTCAAGCCTTATCAGACACCCATAGTCACTTAGAGGTGAAAGACATTCCTCACAAACCAGGATTCATTAATTTTAGTCATCACTGATCTGCTGTCATTAGGCAGTTGTCAGTCATCCATGTTCCTCTGTTTAAATTCTTCCTCATGATATTTTCAGTTTTCTGAAGCCAGGCTTTTCGAAATACGCAGTCCTGACTGAGGCTATATGATGATGATCCCAACAAACGTGATCCAGCTGTGATGGCTTGTATCTACGCAGCCACTACGTTGCACTGTCTGATCAGCCGGTAACCTGTGAAGAAACAGATCTAGCACATAGTATGTTACGTACCAGATTTTACACAGCAGGTGTTATACACTGCACGCATTAAGTTGTGATATGTCTTCTTTATGGCTGGACATGCCATAAATATGTTGGTAGATGCCATAGGAGGTCTCTCACTTGAACTACACAGGCTGCAGCGCCCATAACAGTGCAGTTGTTTTGTCCCTGTGCATCATAATCCAGTGAACTAAATTCACTCTTCCCTGTTGGCTCTGGAGTTGATGCTGGTTGCACCCATCTGAGACGCCATTTCTGAGGACACTAATCCATGAAAATATGAGAACATTTGTTCCCAAGTTGCTAAAAACTTGGAAGCAGGCCAAAACACTTTTCACAAACAGTGTGGGTTCTCCTTAGCTTTTGCTCAGCTGATCCTCCTGAAATACGCAGTAAAGATTGATTTAAACATTCCAGCCATGGGAATCTTCCCACCAGATTTTCGCAATAACAACCAGGTCAAGCTTGTGTTTCTAAAGGAGCAAAAATTTTTCCCAATTCGCTATAAAAGCAATTACAAAATTTCTTCTCCTGATATAGAAACGTTTTTCCTCAACTTTCTGGTTTTATACTAAAGGAACAGTCAGATCTTCTCTTGCTTATGACCCCTTTGCTCCAGCATGGGACCTTCCCTCCTTCTCAGGAAGGTCGATTCCTTCCTGAGATGGATACTTCCCAGCCCACCACAGCCCTTGCACTGGAGAGCAGAGCCAGCTGAACCACAATCTAATGATAACTGCTCTTGGCATTTTAAAGTGGTGAGTGGTAATTTTGCTTGTGAAATAAAGTTTCTAGCTGTTCCTCACATAGCACAGGAGACAGCCTGTCTCAGTGCAGATTGAATTATTATAATGAAGCAATCATCCTTTTACTGCCATTCTACCCTTACTCTAACAGGATTGTGCCAAGTGATAAACAGAGACAATAGCAAATGAAGCTAAGGTGTTGGCTGGCTCCCTCCAAAAAGTCCCCTCAGGTCTTTACAGAGGCATGGAAATTGTCTAGGTTGGGCAAACGTTCTGTGAAAATTGGGATGACGATTAAGAAGTGAAGCATGAGGTAATTCTTCTGTGAACACCAAATTCATTCATTGCGTTTATTAGGATAATCTGGCTGGTTTTCATATTGATTTGATGGAAATGCGTCACTTCTTGATATTGCCAGCTTTATTTGCTTGTTGATATACAGTTTGGGGTGAAAAGCACAGAAAGAATAAGTTAACTCAAAACAAACTGGTCATCAAAGCATTTGACACTGTTCTGCACGACATCCCTGTCTCTAAATTGAAGAGACATGGATTCAATGGATGGACCACTTGATGGGTAAGGAATTGACTGGATGGCTGCACTCGAAGAGTTGCGGTCAATGGCTCGATGTCCACATGGAGACCAGTGACGAGTGGCGCTCCTCAGAGGTCGGTATTGGGGTCAGTGCAGTTTAATATCTGAACATGACAATGACATGACATGGACAATGGGATTGAGTACACTCTCAGCAAGGTTGGAACTAGATCCTTAAGGTCCCTTCCAACCCAAACTGCTCTATGATTCTATGATTCTATTATCTATTAGCAAAGGCTTATTCTGCTTTTTTGTATGTGTTTGTTGGATGACAGTGGTGAGGCTGAGGCCAGTCATCTTAAAAATCATTCTTCAAAATGAAACCAAGTTGTACTTGGGGCTGATGGCTTGCTCTGACCTCAGAGGTGGAGTCTACCTAAAGCAAGTAGACACCTCAGGCTCAGATAAACCCAAGGCAGGATTCATCTCACTTGGCTTTAGGAAGCTAGAAGGAAGCTTTTGTCTTCAGTGGAGAGGAGCAGGTTTGCCTGGGGCCTCAGTTTTTCCTTGCCTATAGTAGGTGTGCACACAGATGTCCACTTTTAATTAAACACCATTACTCACGCTCCGCAGCCCCAAACTCTGTGGGCAGTGCTAGTCCCCCCATCAGGACTGCCCAAGGAGCAGAGTCCTGCCCAAGCTGGGTGAGGCTGGCAGAGTGCAGGTCTAAGCCAGCTCATCATTTTGCACTGAATGTGTGGTGATCTGATCCATTTCTTTAGATTTCAGAGTTTGAGAGAGAGCAATGCAGTTCTCGCACCTCTTCCCTTCCGACTGTCTTGCCAGACTTGGAATGCTCTTCAGCCGTTTGGGAAGGTATTATACTTGCAGATCCATTTATTACTTTGACTTTGGCATTCTCATCAGAGCCCTGGCTGTACATCCGAACTATTACCCCAGCTCGGTTTACCTTCTTGTAAACTTTGCTGATATGTGAAGTGTTGGATAGGTCCTGTGTAAAGCATATTGTCCTATTAAAACACATTTAAAGAGTCTTGTAAACCCTGGAGATTAACCCCAATGTTTATAGAGAGTTATAGATGCTAATTCTTGCATACTTGTCATTCCAGAGCATGGCCTGGTGGCAAATGTTCTTGCTACCCCACAGCATTTACGTCAATGGGATTTGTCCGTGCTCTGATTCCTTAGGACAGAGAAAAGAAATAGTGGGAAAGTGAGGAATATGGGCATTTACCATCCTGGACTACATTAACTGGTCATAAAAATCTTATAGTTATCTCATAATAGGAGACTTCAGACTGGGAAATAGCAGAAGAACCTTCCTCAGAGGACAGTTTTGATTAAGAGCGCATTGATAAGAGGTGGTCCTGTCCTGTTGGAAGAATAGTTTTCTCTTTCAGTTTTTGTTAATGTTCCTGTGATGGGGCATATCTGTGTATGATCTCCTCTCCTCCTTGTCCTGCCAAATACACTGAGTTGGCAGCAGCAACTTCACAAACTTTCAGCTTCCTCACTAGCTGTAGACGTCTTAATTTGCACAGCACCCATCAGTTTCTTCTCTTCTAGATTTAGCAGGTTTTCAACATCTACAAGCTTCTGTCTAGTGGTAAAATAGTAAATAAAAAAAAGTGGTGGACTCAACTGTTTGGTGTATATGGGTGTAACTGCAGGAAAATATGTTCTGTGTGTTCATATAGATATGTATATATATTGGTTCAGTGCATTCGTGTGTGTGTGTGTGCGTGTGTGCACACACGCATGCACAGTTTGGCGCGTGTTTACGTGGCTAAAATAAATCCAAGTAATTCAGTTTGCCTGAGCTGATGCCGAGCTACACCACTGCCTTTGCTGATATCTTAAACAAGTAACTTTGTACATCTCCATAAAGATAATCCTGGCAACTTTTTGGTGGAACAGAAGGCACATTTTGGATGATACCATTTCTTTGGGAGACAACAGATATATCAATTACGACACTCAGTGGGGCCACAGCTAGCTCACAAATTTGAACTTCAATAGGTGGCCTTTTTGGGGAGAACGGAGGTTTATGAGACGGACCACCATGGAAAGATACGATGAGGATGGAAAGGTAGCACAGCTTTGACCAAGCACTTTGGGAACAGCTGCCGGCCAGAAAGGTTGTGAGGGGTGCCTGCAAGGAATTCCTTTCCCGATGTTGATTATTCCTGTCTTCAGGAGAACAGGTCTTTATAGTGTTTGTTTGGTTTTTTGTTTGTTTTTCTTTTTGCCTAATTTGATAAACAAACAGATGCCATCAATAAATCAACTGGCTTTATTATCTTAATTTGACACAATCTTCTGGATTCCAAATTTTGGCTGACCACCGTGATTAAGACGAATGAGGTAGATGGAAATTAGTAAACCTCACACTAGCCAACTCAAAACCAATTTTTTTTGATGAAGAAAGATTTTTTGAAGCTTGAACGAAGAGAAAAAGTGCTCTGTACAACTCGGAAACCAAGAGGCGATAGGACTATTAAAGGAAAGCAGATCATACAGTCCTTTTTGGTTAGGCTGCTGCTTGACAAAGCTGGGCTGATAATTTGTCAGCAAGAATCAATCTGATGAATTTGATCTCTTTTTTTCTTTTCAATGTGCTTCCAAGAGAACTCATTATTTTGAATGTGTGCATTAACCAACAATACTTTCTGGATAAATTTTGAAAAATATTTCTTACTCTCTTGGCCTAGAGCAAGTCTCAGTGAATAACAGATACTTGCGATGCTTTGGTTGCACACTTCACCATGTAGCATGCTGCTGTGATCTGCCGAAGGAAGTGCAGCTTAAGGAATCAGCTTTCTAGTAACTGTATCTATTATCCAGCTATACCTATGATGTGCCATAGAGGAAGGTACATTCATCTGTATAAGATGATTTTGTGTGCGACATAGATGGTAAAAAAGACATGCTCCCTTTGGCTTTTGGAGCATGCTGGGGCTCTTGGTTTCTAGAAGCAGTTAAATCTTTGGAAGCTCTTTCCCATAGTCCACTTGCTGTGGCCAACCGCAGCAGAATCATAGAATCATAGAATGGTTGGGGTTGGAAGGGACCTCAAAGATCATCTAGTTCCAACCCCCCTGCCATGGGCAGGGAAACCCTCCACTACATCAGGTTGCCCAAAGCCTCATCCAACCTGGCCTTGAACACTTCCAGGGATGGGGCATCCACAACTTCTCTGGGCAACCTGTTCCAGTGCCTCACCACCCTCTGAGTGAAAAATTTCTTCCTAATCTAATCTAAATCTGCCCTCTTTCAATTTAAAGCCATTGCCCCTTGTCCTATCACTACATGCCCTTGTAAAAAGTCCCTCTCCAGCTTTCCTGTAGGCCCCCTTTAAGTACTGGAAGGCTGCAACAAGATCACCCCAGAGCCTTCTGTTTTCCAGGCTGAACAGCCCCAACTCTCTCAGCCTGTCCTCATAGCAGAGGTGTTCCAGCCCTCAGATCATCTTCGTGGCCCTCCTCTGGACCCGCTCCAGTAGCTCCATGTCCTTCTTGTGTTGGGGACACCAGAGCTGAATGCAGTATTCCAGGTGGGGTCTCACGAGAGCTGAGTAGAGGGGCAGAATGACCTCCCTCGACCTGCTGGCCACGCTTCTTTGGATGCAGCCCAGGATACGATTTGCTTTCTGGGCTGCCAGTGCACATTGCCGTCTCATGTTGAGCTTCTCATCCACCAGCACTCCCAAGTCCTTTTCCTCAGGGCTGCTCTCAATCCGTTCTCCGCCCAGCCTGTACTTGTGCTTGGGATTGCCTCAACCCACGTGCAGGACCTTGCGTGTGGCCTTGTTAAACTTCATGAGGTTCTCACAGGCCCACCTCTCCAGCCTGTCAAGGTCCCTCTGGCAGTAAAGAGATATGACTAAGAGAGGTGTGTGAAATAACTCT
The DNA here is from genome assembly GCF_009769465.1 of Tauraco erythrolophus. NCBI lineage: Eukaryota > Metazoa > Chordata > Aves > Musophagiformes > Musophagidae > Tauraco > Tauraco erythrolophus. The sequence continues at coordinate 38,248,937 of NC_141465.1, forward strand.
TGCCTCCATGATGACCTGTCTGCGTATCCCTAATATTTGATTGTGCTCCCAAATTAAAAACCTAAAAGGATGCCTTTGTAAAGAAACACAGGCATCCAGCTCCAGGTGGTGCTGAGCACACCCATTTTACACAGAGAGCATGCAGCTAATGCTTTTTTTCCCAATGTTTAGTCCGGTCAGAAATACCCACCAACTACCTTATGATTACCTAGTGCCTCTGAAGGCAAGCTTTGCCGTGCCTTGTTAAAAAACAAAAAAAAAAAGGAAAAAAAGAAAAAAAAGAAATTAACAAAATGTCATCCAGGGTTCACTTAGTATTTAAAACTACATCTGCCTACCCTGCAGAGTGATTCTTGGGGCACTCGTGAGAAGACTATCTCTTGACTGTGCTTCTAACCTCCAGGTGCACCCTCAGATTGGACTGTCATGTAACTCCTGGGAGGAAACATGGGTGCCCATGGTGTTTCAGGCCCTCTTTATAGTGCAGCCTGTGAGCAACACTGCAAAACCTACCACTCTTTCTATCAGTCTTTCTTGGTTATCCTTTGTGCTGATTACATCCTCCTGTGAACAGTTGTGTGGGCGCTGCTTGGAAATGTCACTGATAATGTTTGAATTTCACCTCTTGTCCTTCCCCAACACCTCATTTAGGAAACTTGCCTCACCTAGGAGCAGCTTCTGTGTCTTGCTGACCCACATGCTTACACCCAGAGCACAAGTTACAGCAAAAATGAAGCCATAACACCAGCAACGAGCTGAAGACAGTTTTGCCTTTGGATGACTAAGAATTTTGAGGTTTTTATCTCAAATAGCTAAAATGCAGGGAGCCAAAATTTCTTCATCTTGGAGGGGTGCAGAATTGGATGAAGACAGCTCCTACGCAGAGGAAGAAGAGGAAAATCTCCCTTGCCAATCATTTATTAATTTCGTGTCCGACATGAGTTGGCTGCTAGCTCTAAATAACAAATCCATTCATTGCATTTGCTTGTGGGAACTGACTGTAGTGGCTGATCTTGCTGCAGGGCATGGACCAGTGTGTGTGTTTCCCGTGGCTGTGCAGCATCCTTCTGATCATCACAACTTGGACCCTGGGGCTACCAAAACAGCAGCCAGACATGGGCTAAGTGTGCTGCACCCTGCCTAAGTAGAGAGTCTTCCCCAAAAAAGAGAGAAAAACTATATAACTGGTAAAGGGTTTGGTGACAGAAGCCTGACAAGTTTTGCTCTCATTCTGAGAGCTGTAGTGGCCCCTCAGGTTTGGTTTCCTCACTGTTCTTCTCTCAGTGGAGTTAATTTAGACCTTTGTTTTGCAAAAAATGTTATGTACAGGACCCGTATGTTCCACTTGAGCAGGAATTTCTTCTGTGGTCACAGCAGGTCTTCATGGGAGCAAGGGTGGCCATGGGAGCATCTGCAGTCTCACTCCTTGCACGTGCCCGAAGGGAGTGGAAAAACCTCTGGGCTACTGTGTGGGGCTCCCTCTACAAAGGCCTTGGTGGTGAGGTGAGGTGGCGGGTAGCAGGGATCGGGCTTTCAGCATTACTGGGAGAGTCCAAAACTCCAGGATTTCCTAGTCACAAACAAATGTACCTTGACAGGATCTGGTCTATTTCTTCTTCAGTGTAGAAAAGAGAAGATGTTGTTGATTGAGTCTATAAAAAAGACTAATAGACTAATAGAGAAGAAACCAGCTGAGTGTCTTGCAAGCTAAAGCAACGTGCAGCTATGGAGTTTGGTCTGGGTGAATGATTGCTTCATTGTGCAGTTACTGGAAAGCATGATTTGAGTGGCAGTGCAAATGGTTTGTCAAAGCCTTGGGAGATGCTGGGTTCCTGCTAACTATAGGCTCCCTTGCATCCACTGATGAGTGGGGAGCCTCTAGGGGGGGAGCACAGGAATGCATGGTAAAGGGTGGTGAACAATGCGGATCCTGAGGATGCTGGCTGCTGGCGGGAAAGCCAGCCAGCGTTCCTGTCGGAAGTGCAGGCTCTTTGAGGAAGCCAAGGCTGCAGCATCACCAAGCGAACAAAAAGTGGCAGCCTCAAATGAAAACAATGAATGGTGAATTGAATGAAATTGGTAAAAGACTTATGTTGCTTAGAAACATGCCACTCTGTCTTTCTGTTTGCGAGGGTGTTGAGGTTATAGCCCACAATGATGACCACAGAGATGGCAACCAGTAGCTCATTGTTTGTGATGAAGACCCTGTGTTAATTGTTTGTTGTCCCAAGCAATTGCTTGTTGCGATTAGTCTGTGACTGATTGGTAAAAAAATCTGTTGCCTGTTGTTTGGGAGCTGGCTGAGCACAGGAAAAAGAGGCTACTAAGAGGTTGACTTGACTCTGTCATTTATACCAGCCCCAGCTTGCCTGGGCTTGGGTTAGCATTGAACAGACTGTGACTTAGTTGGAGTCACCCACGGCTGCTTCCCTGCTTCAGCTCTGCACGAGGGCTCCTTCCGACAAGCGAGGCTGGAGTGACATGTAAGTCAGCTTGTCTGGTCTGACCCCTGAATGGTGTTTTCCTGCTTGGATGAGCGCAGCAGAAGAAAGAAGGTACAGATCATGGGAAAGTGGTGAGAACCTCCCTCAGTGAGCCAATTACTCAGACTTTCCCACTCTGATTTTGTCAGGTGCCTCTTTCGAAAACCTTAACTCACACTGTTAGGAGTATAATTTTAGGCTCATGCCTCCCACATATGGCTTTTATACTGTGGGAAGCCTTCAGACATATCACACTTAATCTGTTTATCCTTACTCTTTCTTGCCATGCTTGATATTTGTTTTTAATCAAGAACAACTTTTCTGTCTCATGCTTCATCCAGCTAAATGATAATGTGCAGTTCTGCTCCAAGAAGTCACTATGTGCTTGCTGCATCAGTTCAAAGCCGGGCTTACTGAGTTGAGTGGCAATATGGCTTTTTCTTCTGAACCCCTGAGCAGCCAGCACAATTCTAAGGCAGTAAAATAAATTTTATGTTATTTTGTGGCACATCAAAAGAAATGGCAGATAAATTCCCTATCTGTGGCCAGCTGTCTAGCACTTTGAGTATGCTTGTAGGACTTTTGCTAGGAGGGGATTTAGTAAGGACGGAGAGAATCCTGTTTGAGTGACACTGTCTACCTGCTCATTAGAAAAACCACAGCGAGTGAAAGCTTGGCCCTTCAGAAGACAGCAAGAGCTTTGCTACAGACTTTCATAAAACCAGAATTAAACTCACCTACTTTTAAAACAAATAAGGCCAATTTTACACTCAACGCATATGACACCTTTCCCATTGAATTTACTAGTAGCTGAAGTGGAATCTTGGGTCTGAAAGATAGTAAATGCAGAGCTGCAACCACATTTCACTGGGCAGCCTATGCTCTCATACTGCAGCTGATGTTGCCAAGGCAGAGTACATGAAAGACAAATGCAGATGTTTTAGCTCTGTAAACTTTGGAGTCAAACGAGAGGAAGAACTGAATTAAAAGAAAATACACTCTTGCTTCCCTTACAGTCATTGGAGCTGTGATGGAGACAAAGGAAAATGCTTGTCCACAACATGTATCCATACAGCCATAAGTTTGCAGGGTGTTAGAGGAAATAACTTCTATGAAAGCAGCTTTGTGAAAAGATAAGCAAAAAAAATGTATATGTTTTTTTTGTTCAGCCAACACATTTTAATCTGCTCCTTTACGTCTGTTGGCTATTTCAGGGAATGTGAGCTATTTGGAAATATCTGACACACGTATCAAGTATTTTCCATGTCAGAATCACCATTTAGGATATATCATCATGTTTTTCAGCACTTGTTTTTATCTATTAGTGAAAGAGATGAGTGAATGAATCTACGTTCCCAGCAGAGCTGCCCAGCTGGGATGGACATCCTGTACAGATAGCCTCTTCACAGATGCTGCCAGACGCCAGAGCTTTAAAACTGCTTATCTTTCACCATCCATTTTTGCATGCAAAATATCCTGCAAAAAGAACATGCTTTGCAGAGGTCAAGGGTTAGGTGAGACATAACCATACCTAATTTCTCTTTTACCCTCCGCCTCTCGCAGAAACCATCCTTCAAGCCTCTCCTTTTAACATCAGCCTTGCTATACTTCATAAAAGGTGTTTTTCTGCACGGCCAAGTTTTACAGCACCCTCCACTGATGTCGGTCTGCTCCTTCTCTGCTCCTTGGAGCATCAGTTTGGACGTGGTTGACTGAGAGGGGCCGCGCTGCAGAGCTGTGGTGCGACACTGCTGGTGCATGGCGGGAGGATGGAGCACACGTGGGCTCACGTGTTTCACTCAGCTGTAGACATAAAACAAGCTTTAGCCGCTCTGTGTGTAGCCCCAGGGTGAGCAAAGCCCTGGCCTGGTGCTTATTGCCTTCTCGGTGCCCAAAGCCCTTGGCACTGCCTCGATTCTCATGTGGCTGCTGGGGTAATTAAAAAATTACCTACGTTTTGCTTTCCTGGAAGATGCTACAGTCATGGGACAGCTGGAAGTGGTGACGTTACAAACACCAGAGAGTGACCGCGGGGCAGCTGGAAGGGAAGATGAGGCTGTGTTGAGTTTGTGTGGCGGGATTTTGGTAGCTGGGAGGGGATACAGGAGTATCAGAGAAGCTGCTACAAGTGCCTTCGTTCTCCCTAAACTGAGAGCTGGGGAGAGTTCCGAAGCGCCCCTCTCCCAGAGCACCCGCTGGGCAGAGCTCGTCCTGCTGGGATCACCAGGGTTTGTTGGGGCGGTCGGGCCCAGCATGGCAGTGGGGAGAGAGGGCTGAGATCTGAGAGAAACAGCTACATGGACACCAGAGTCAGTGAAGATGGAGCAGGAGGAGGTCTGCCGGAGCTGGGATTCCCCTGCAGCCCGCAGTGAGATGGCAGGTGGCCTCCCTGCCACCCATGTTGGTTAACAATGGAGCAGAGACCCACCCACAGCCCATGGGAGAGGACCGCATGCTGGAGCAGATGGCTGTGCCCGAAGGAGGCTGTGACTCTGTGGGAAGCCCATGCTGGAGCAGCCTGTCCCTGCAGGACTGCACCCCGCAGGAGGGAGCCATGCTGGAGCAGTTTGTGAAGAACTGCAGCCCCTGGGAAGGACTCACGTTGGAGAAATTCATGGAATACTGCCTCCCATGGGAGGGAATCCAAGCTGGAGCAGAAGAAAAGTGTGAAGAGTCTTCTCCCTGAGGAGGAAGGAGCAGCAGAAACAATATGTGATGAACTGACTACAACCTCTTCCCTGTTCCCTTACACCACAGAGGGGGAAGAGATAGAGAAATTGGGAGCAAAGTTGAGCCCAGGAAAAAGGGAGAGGTTGAGGGAAGGTGTTTTTAAGATTTGGTTTTATTTTTCATTATTCTACTCTGATTTGATTGGTAATTAATTGATTTTTTCCTCCAAGTCAAGTCTGTTTTGCCTGTGACAGTAACTGGTGAGTGATCCCTCCCTGTCCTTGACTCAACCCATGAGCCTTTCATTATATTTTCTCCACCCCATCCCACTGTGGGAGGAGTGAGCGAGCGAGCAGCTGCATGGTGCTTAGTTGTTGAATGGGCCCAAGCCACAACATATGCTTAGTCAAATGGTTTGCTCTTCTGTGGGCCAGAATTTCTCCCCTGCTGAGGTATCTCAGTATTAATTCAATGTGTCTCCTGTTATGGCATCAGACAGTTTTGGTTTTGTCTTCTGTCAGCAACTGCATAACTCAATACTACTTCTTTATAGAAGTAACCATTAAGGTCTCAAACTGCCTGACAGTCCACAGGCAGGTGTACAAAATGACAAATAAAAAATCCATAACATCAATAAAACTTCTAGAACAAGGATGAGATTTGAATTTTTTTTTGTACTTCAGACAGAAACAGAGAGCACATCTTTAAACTTTGATCTTATATGTCATTAGCTAAAGTGATGATAATCCTAGGTTAAAATAAAGTAGCCTTCTTAAGTCCTCTTTAAGTTAGTCTTACCCACATTTCAGTCAGGTACTGAAGAAGCAAAACAAAGCAACACAGTTTTTTTCCAGTCTCATAAATCAAAAATCTTTTCCCATCATGCTAAAGCTTTGTGCCAGAATTTATTTTACAGATAAATGTACACATATGCTCTGCCTGAAACACCCACGATTGCTAGAAAACACTGAGAGGCTTTGAAGGATTAAAACAGACCATGGGACCTGCAAATAGAGTTGGCTAATAAGGATTTTTTTTTTCAGTTCATTTGCAGTACTGAAAGAACTAAAACACAGTTTGTTTCAGGTTGCCCCAAAATGAGAATATTCAAAGTGTTTTGGATTAACAGAAGAGTGAAAAAAATCATTTGTGGCTGAACAAAATGGCTTATTGTGCCTGAAATCAAACATTACAAGTATTTAAGTGAAGCTGGAACCCTGTTTTCAATCACAAAATACAGCATTTCATCTTAAAAATACGAACATTCAATTGTTTTTTCACTTTGTCAGGGTCTTTTAAGGTCTTATTTTTCTGCCCAGTCCAACTAGGCAATGTTGGACATGAATTAGAACTATTTTTTGTCAATCTGTGTCAGCATTTTCCAGGAAAAATCTATAGCCATAAATGCCATCCATCTGTCCAGCCAGAAACCATGATGTTACCTGCTCCTAATTTGTGTGTGATTCACTAATGACATGCAACTGTTACAAAGTTATTGTGAACTCTCAGTCTTACAGCAGACCTCTAGTTTTTCATCCTTTTAGGGTAACATTGTGCTGAAAAAAAGAAAGACGACATTGGTCTCCGCTGCATCTTTGGGGAAAGATTTTTCGCTGAAGTGTCAACTCCATCTCTCATGCAGCTATGTGAATTGTGGAATCTGCCAGGTCTGCCTGGCATGAATAAGTTTGTAGACCACAAGTGAGCAAGTTCTTGAATATTGTAATCAACTAGTTTTTTTGATGGTGGGAAATCTTCCATCTTGCAATGGGCTCTTACCTAAAGCACATTATGCAACAGACTTTTGCCATTCAATCCTGAGGTTTTGCAGAAAGCTATTGAAAACGCATAATGCATGTTATTTTACATAATAATGTTTTACGTGCAGCACATATTCTAAGTTATTTGCTCTGCAAAGACCTGTGGTAAAACATATGTTGACCTTAGTAACAGTGCCTTTTTTTTTTTATAATTTGCAGCATATATGGTTGTGGGAGAGCCAGCGTTTTCCTGTGACAGCCTTGCATTTGGAAGCTAATATGAGAACAGAAGACTCGTACAATGGGAAGTGAATATATCTGTCAACTTCATGTTTCTTTCTGGCATATTAATGGGCATCATGGGGTGAGATCCTCAGTTGCTGAATATTGGGCCCCTGTGTGTTTCCTCGGTATAGCGTACTGTCCGACGGTTGTAAGGCAACAACAGAGCAAACCCACTAAGCCTGGAGCAACGGCAGTGTTTCATAACCCAGAACACAAATACAGTGGTGCTGCCAGGACTGTCAGAGCAACTGAGCAGACTCCTGGCCCCCGTGGAGTTCGAAGTTACACCTCAATGAATGGAGATAAGGACTTTGTGAGAGTCAGCGTTTGCATTTATTAGAATAACTGAGACGCTTGTCTGTTTTTTTCTTTTGATCTCTGTCATCCATGGATATGTGTGCTCAAGCTGGAGAGTGTTTCTTTGACTAGGAAGCCCACAGTGCCTTTTGTTTCTTGGTATTGTCCCACAAGACTAGCCCCCTGGACACAGTGGAGGAGAATTTTCAGAGGGTTACTCAAGATCTTGTCTTGGCTGGAAATTGTGTACAGCCTCAGGAAACAAACTGAGAGGAGGGCATGGAAAAGCAGCAGACATTAAAAGCACTATCACATGCTTCTCCTCCATTCTCAGAAACCCTGGTAGTATACTGTTCTTGTTTTCTACAAGGAAGAAGTGGTGGGGGTGAGGGCAGGGGAGAGCATCTTTCAGTTCACTGAGGAAATGATTTCTCTCTGCCCTTCTCCATGTAGGGATGGGAACCCTCCAAGGGAATCCAAAGGGATGCATGGTCCCAGAAGAATGTGCTTTGGGTAAAATACGATGCTTTGCACAACTTAAGAAATGTAGCAGACGTGCATTAAATCATGTCCATTGATGGGAAAGACATTTCTACCCTGGGTAAGATCGTGGTTCTGCAGATTTACTGCTCGGCTGTGGGGGGCTCATGGAAAGTCCTGAGTATTCTGGTATGAGCTGTGTTGTGGAGGTAGGGAAGGTTCACACCTGCCTCAACCTAGACCAGTGTCAGAGGGAAGTGTAACTCTGACACGATCCAAATCTCCAAATCTCGACTACAGAGGATAGCTACTCAGAAAATGGGCCTGGAAACTGCAGGTTGATGAAAAATACAGAAACCAATTTTAAAAAAAAAAAAAAAAAGAACTTATTTCTTTCCAGTTCCAGAGAAGTCTAGGCTTCTACAGGAGCTCAGTTTCTGTTATTTATTTGCATTGTGTTGCTGCCTGCAGGTCCTGCCAAAATACCAGCAGCACAATGTGGCTGGCACTTTAGTGGTAGAACCAGTGGCAGAGACTTTCTGGCCAGCTGTTGAGCAGAAAGTAGACAAAACAGATGCAGAGGTTACCACAGATGGAGAGGCAGTTGCTAGTAGGCTAAGCTCTTGCTGTTTCACAGTAATATAATACAGTATAAAATTGCTCAAGGTACAATTTTGGCATGTCATGTTCCAGTCTTCACCCTGGCTGAGGAAGACTATGCCTGACAATGTGAAATGTGAAGACTGAGGTTTTTCTGCCATGGGTACTGTTGTGCAAAGTGAGGACTTGAGCCTCCAAGACTTTGGTGGTCCACACAGCCTGGCTCGACTTCCTATGGCACTGCAAATGGCTATGCTGGAGATCTCTGAGGGCTAGGGCCCCTCACCACTCAGGGTGGCTGGAGTCTTGAATGCAAGAAGAATAAGGGAAAGAAATGTGTGGATGAGGGAAGAATGAAGGACGGTGTAAAAGCAGCCAAGGTGCAGTGTGTGAGTAAGAAAATCACTGGACATGTCAGTCTTCACAGTTTGGCACCCAGCCAGACTGCGATACTGTGCACTTTTTATCATGGGCAACAAACTAAACAAACTTCATGGTCGCTTTGCAATTTTTTAAAAAAGACCCAGGCAGAGAGACATGTCATGTGAAGCACAGGGAAAATGGGATTTTGATTTTCCAAAGGCAATCAAGCATCGTTTTGGCAACTGCCAGAGGTACACGTGATCTCACCCTCACTCTCCTACCACAAAGTGAGTGGCACTTGGCAGAGACAACCCCAGCCAGTGATGCTGGGGGCAAGGTACCCCATCCTCACCCTCCAGACTGATGTCTGTTCATAGGAAGAGAGTCCTGAACAATAGCAATAACCCCCTGCTTAATCTTTCTCAGCTGAGTGGTTCACTCTTTTTATGGAGCTAACCCACCCGCAGACGTCCCTTGCTCCACAGCCAGAAATTATTTGCTGTTGTTTTCTTTTTTCTTTTCAGTAGAGTGTTCTTGCTCCACACCTGCCCAGCCCACCTAGGGTGCCGTGTGGCAGACAGACTGACAGCTAAGTCCTGTCTTTCCCACCCTGCATGCCCAAAGTCCATCACGGCACCCTCGGGGGCTCATCATTTGCCTAAGAAAGTCACATGTTGAAATGTATGGCATGGGACTTGGTCTCCTTTGCTCCTTTCACCAGCAATGTCAGCTCAGAGCAGGGCTTTTATGGAAGCTGGTAGTTCTGGTGGGTTTTGATCTCGGTCACAAAGAGGGTGGGACTGTGAAGCCATAGAGCAAGGGCGGGTGGGTGGCCCGGGAGGTCAGTGGGACCATTCCCTGCGCTGAAGCAAGTCCAAGTGTATCTACATCAACCCTGGCAGCCTGCTCATTCCCAAGCATTTTAGACCAGCTCCCCACTTCTGTGCCTGAAGTCTCTCAGAGATCCCCAGCGTAGCCACTTCATGCCAGCAAGTCTGTGAATTTCAGCATTTAATATTGTTCTGACTATTATTTATGGCAGAACCCTTTTTCTAGCCTACATGAGTTTTTCCTTCATCTTTTCCCCATAAATCATGCATTGCAGTCTCTTGCAGCTCCTCTGGCTCCTCTTTCCTATGTTCTCCTAACTGCCCGCATCCTCTGCAGAGCCTGGTGCCAAGGTCTGGGCACAGAGCTGTTGTTCAGGAGTCCTCAAGGCAGAGCAGAGCGGAGTAATTGTTTACAGTGCTTGCTGGCATGTCCCAGAATGACATTTGCCTTTTTCCAACAGTATCACATTGTCGATTGATAGTCGCTCCCCGCTTCGCTCTGAACCCCAGACCAGTTTGTGCAGCAGCCCAGTCCATCTCGCCAACTGTCCTTCTGGGCACCCGAGTTTTCCTTCCTGAATGCTGCCCTCCACGTCTGTATCGCTGAGTTTTACCCTGCTGATTGCAGATCTGCTTTATTTTATTTTATCAGGACTGCTTTGAATTCCGGTTTTGTCTGTGAAAGTGCTGCTCAGGCCTCTCCAGCCTCACGCTGTTGAAAATCTTATTGAAGCCAAGATATACCACATCTACAGCACACCCGTACCCAGTAGCCCTGTGACTCTGCCAGAGAAGGAAATTCACTTGGTTTGACATAATTTGCTCTTCACAAATCCACATTGACTGTTTCACTTCCCCTTGTTATCCTCTGAGAGTCACAGACTGATTGTCTAATAATTTAGCTGAGTATTTTTCAGGGTATCAAACTTCTGTTGTCTGCTCTATCATTCCCTGGGTGGTCTTTCTCTTCCTTCTAAATCCAGGTACCATTCTTTGCCCTCAGTTAGTGAATCCCACGTCTCAAAATTCATTCACACCTGGCTTATTGGGAGCACTCTCCCTGGGATTGCCAGAAGCGCTGGCAGTACGCAGTGAGTACGCGGCCAATCCCGTAGGTAGATCTACGCACACTTAGTGGCCGGCTTTCAATGAGCCATGGGTTCACAGAAAGCAGTTTGCTGCTTTTCAATACACAGCAAAAGTGGTGTCATAGGAAGAAAGGCTGCTGCAAATAAGTCAACTCAAAATCTGCTGTGTAATTCCGGGAGCTGAATTCGTCCCACGAGAGGGGGGTCTCCATACCTGAGTCTGGGAGCGATGCCTGAGCTGACCAACAGAACCGCTGTCTTTTGCTGTATTTTTGGAAGGTGTCACAGGGAGTTAGCTCCTCAAAAAAACCAAAACCAAAACCAAAAACAGTGCAACATCCTCACGTTCATCCCTCCTGAAACATCTTCTGATGGAATTCTCCCCCATTCCCTTGAGATTCTGCTGAGTTTTCTGAATTTGGGAATGATGTAATTTCCTTGATCTTAGTCTGGTCCCCCAGCTATCTAATCCTGTGCTACTTGCACCTACCCACCTGACTTAAATCCCTGTGCGATACCTTTTACAGACGCCTTCTTTAAAGATAAACATATGTTATAATAATAGTAAAATAACACATTACTCTCGCAGGCCTTCACACTTGTTAACACTCATCTGGATCTATGCAACCTCATTTTTATGTCTATAATTTTATTTCCATAAATTTTAAATCCATACCTAGGCTGTGGGATTTAATCACCGGTAACTAATGCCTTTCTTTATGAATCTTACTGTTGGTGCACTTAACTGTAGTGCAGAGAACAAAGTACAAGAGAAAATTTCTTTTCTGGGGACCATATGTTAAAAGAATAAAGCTCTGACTTAATGCCGTGGCCTTGCAGAGTAGCACAGTCAACAAACCACTATTAGATCATGGGATAAATATCGACAAGTTCCAGTGTATTGTTTAAGCCTGTTGCTATAGTAATTTGCAATTTTGTTCTATCAACTACTTAATAAAAGGGGATGAAACAACATGTTGGTATTTAATTCTTCCCAAATTTGCTGCGTTTGCAACACTCAAAGTAGAATCATTTGCTTTTAAAAGAAAAGTGGAGCATGGGCATCTCTAGGCCAAGTTACTCTGCATAGGCTTCCACCCTGGAAATTATTTTTTCATATTCATGGATAAGAACAGTGTTTCCCTGCTCACTCAGCCGACGCTTTAAGGTTCACAACTCCAAACCAGATGACGCTGCCTATATTTGAAGCCACATAACTTTATAATTTCATGTGAAGGTTAAGTGTTTTAATGGGTATTCGCAGAAGGGCACGGGGTCATGTAGTGAGCTTTCCTGAGCAGCAAACGCTGAGGCCCTTAGCGTGGTGCAGGAAGGCATGTATCATCCATAATGTATGGATGACCCCTGAGCAGACTTTCTGCAGGGTGAAAAAATGGTGTGAGTGCAGCGGGGAACAGCAGACAAGGTCAGGAACCTGGGCAAGCCTGAGGGGACTAGATTAACTGTAGGATGCAGCAAGGGATTAAGCGTCAACCCTCATCCAAGCTAATTCTTCATAGCTGTACCAACTGTGTGAGGCTCATGTCCCTTGGCAGGACCTGACAAACTGACCAGTAATAATTTTTCCTTGTTTCTTACGCATTTCCTTCCATACCCTTAGTAAACCACAGTGCAATCTTCTGAGACTGCATCGGTGCCCTCCTGCATGTACAAAGTTGCCACAAAGAGTGTGTAATTTGAGAAAAAGTTTCTTTTACATTTTCTCTGAAGAAGGCAATATTCTTCTGCCCCTCTGTTTTGCTGTTACTTCTATGACCAGTTAGAGGTGTCATGCTAGGTAGTTTCTTAGGGTTTTAGAGTTACTCTTTCTTAATATAAAGCTGTAGTTTAACTCGTAGCATTTTTGTACACTAAGGCTCTGGAAGGGAAAGAAAAGTGCTTTTCAGTCTGTGGTACCCACATTGTGCTGGTCTGTAAGGCAGCAGATGGGTGGTCTGTGGATGGATGAAAGGAATAAGAAAATCAAAGCACACCCATACACATCCGAGAAACAAACAAACTAGAGGGGGAAAACAGACTTAAAAATTAATGTCTGAAGTTTAGCATCAATTCCATTTGGCTGCAGAGGAAAAGCAAATTGGCAGCACTACACAAGCTGGCTCTTGAATTTTTTTTTCAAGACGATGCATAGCTTTTGCAATAAGGAATGTTAAAAGCACTGTCGGGCACTATTGCCCACACTGTTGCATAAGAGTTATGGAGACTGCAGCACCGCCATGTGAAATTTGGTAAGTGCCTTTGTCTAAATGTCTGGCGATAGTACAATTGCTGCTGTGTCTTTGACTAGGCACCATGCTGCAAATTATTAAATAGGTCGCTGTCTGCTATGAAGTTACTGCGTGAAGGCCTTTGATGGCACAGAGTGATAAAAGTGAGCTTCATCCGCTCGTGCAAACCAGGATTTGTCACTCTGGTGAGTTTTGGTGCCTGGGCGCGCTTGCTGTCCCCGCGACTCTCTGCAAGAGCATCGCCTGGCAGGGTTAAATCTTTCCAATGCCACTGACCGACTCACACCCCTGGGTCCAGCCTGTCTCTGAGGGGCAGTTGGCGCCCTGCCCACGGCTTGTTTGTCAGAAACTGGAATCCTTTCTTTTCCGAGTGTGTGGCCGAAGAGCAGCGAGCGTGCCTGGCCTGGCCTGGCAATGTCCTGCAATGTTCTGGGGCTGAAAATGTTTCTCGCGTCTCTGGTGACTTGCTGCTGGTGTGGTGACAGCTCTCAAGATCCACTGGATGACATTTTTTCCTTTTCCCCTTACAATCCTAGCAGGTACAAATTTTCTACTCATGGCTCATTAAGCAAGCTTTTTCACAAGAAAGGGTTTTGTCCCCTCCTCTGCACAGATCTTGACATGCATCACCCAGGAATGAAGACAGCCTGATGGAGGGAGCGGAAGGAACAGGGAGCAAATGCTCTGCTCTCACGCTCAGGACTGCTCGCCCTCCACAACTGCCACAAACACCTCCCAGGGCTTCCTCCGCTAGCTGAATTTCTTGCAAAGCAAGTAAAGAGAAATTCAAACAATCTTATTTGGACTTGCAACTCCTTTGGATAGTGCAACTGAAAGGTTTGAGACCGTTGTTTTAAAATAATCTATTCTGAAGCACCATTGCTTGGACTGCTGGCAAAATCTCTAGTTCAGTGATGGGGCCAACAAATGCTTTTGCACATTCGTTAGGTCTCATGTTTGTAGGGCTCCGCACATAACTCTCATCTGGATTCTGACACATAGAGTTTATAAATATTGAAAAGGTGACAATCTAGTTATTTTTGCATGAGTAAGTTGTCTGGGCAGTAGTGAACTGTAGCTGCTACTCCAGCCTGGAAACTGAGGTAGTTTGTGTCTCCTCGTCTCCTTGTTCCATGGGAATCTATGACAGGCAATTTCACTCAGCATCATCTACAACGTCCTGCCCCAATCACTGTCAAACGCTCCTCCAGATGCAAAAAGCATCTGGGGAGCTTTCTCATAACTACATACCACCATGAACAAATTTATCTACTTGCCTGCATGATGCAGCCACCCTGAAGCTTTCAATGGCTGCAGAGGAGCTGTCTTCTGAACCCTTCTGAGAAATGCCCAAGGTACACAACCTACCCGTAGCCCTTTTTAAGAGCTGCCTGTGATTTTTTACAATGATGTGAACTTTCTAGGCCAAACTTTCTGTTGGAATAAACCAAGAGAGTGTCAAGGACCCAGTTAACCGAAACTGGGTGGAAGGACTTATACCACTGAGGACAGTTATGAGCTTGCTCTCACTCAGCAAAAGTTGGACAGAGTTTAATTCAAATTTGTTCTACTGGATGCTGCTGTCTTAAAGCTTGTTTTTGCTCTTGGCTGTAAGGAGGAATCTGCTGCGGGTAGCACCACCTGCTCCGTGTTTTCTGTTGACAAGACTGAAGAGGAAGACCTCTCATTCTGGAGCCACAAGCCCCCCGTGCTTCCCTTGCAGCATGCCAGAATGAGCTGGCAAGGAAGCCATGTTGCAGGTCCCCATCTCTCCAAGTGCAAGAGCTAGTCTCTTCCCTTAAGGCCTACAGGAGTTTTCTCAGATGCAGAAGCCCAGGAAATGCCACGACTGCAAGTTTGGGGTAGGGTAAGAGGAAGGACGTAGTCCACTAAAAATCAGCACTGTTGGGCTCACTAAAGATCACAGGTTGAGCTCTGGGGCAGCGCCTTTCTGTGGATGCCACTGGCAGCATGACTGAGAATTCGTGAAAAATTTCAACCAGTTTGTGAAGCAGTAGCTTGGAAATAAAGCAAAAATTACTTGGAAAATCAATATTTGATGAAGCTGTGCTATTATGACTGAGAAGAAAATATGCTCAAAGAAAATATGAATGAAATGGCTAGGAGGACAGTTCACTTAAATCCCTCAGAAAAATATTTGCACATCCTTAGCTCATTAGCACAGCCAAGGAAGTCTTGCAGGAGTTATTATTCTTCAGATAAGACCTCTTTTTTTTAGCATTACGTCTTTGCAATGCAAGGATGGTCTCTGAAGTGCCTCTGTAGGTAACTGTAACTCTATATACGGTATTTCTGAATTTAGGGAGGGCAGATGTGGCCATACTCTAAAGAAAAGGCTCTTGAGGAGTGAAGAGTGACTCTGTAAAACTGAGACACTCTCTAATAAGTAGGAGCAGTTGGCAGGTCTAAGCATTGGACAGGGCTAGAGGCGGGTATGCATATGCAAACATGAAAACAGATGCAAACCCAGATAATATTTTTTTTACTTAATCCTTGGTAGAGCCACATTCCTGAAGGTAACTAGAGCACTGCATCTCATGTGCTTTTCAGGAAAGCTGTGCCTGCAGCCAAGACTGTGTCTAAGGTGTGCATGGCCTCGGCGTTGCAGGGTTGCCGTGCTCCTGGCACAGGCTCTGGGCTGTGGCTGGTGCATTGAGCAGGCAGAGGCAAGTGTTGCAAGGGAAGCATCGACAGAGGGACGGGCACAGTGGGGACAGCAACCACCACCATTGATGCCACGAGGCACAGCCAGTACAGGCAAGCCCATGGAGGGGGCAGAGCTTCCCTATGAAACAAAGGATGGGAGCACGGATTTTGCCCCAGCTCTCTGAGTCACAGTTTGCTTTTCATCCCAATGTGTTTTTTGGCAGGATATCTAGCCACTGCTATCTGATTTAAGTGTGTCCTCCATTTCTCACTGAGTGTGAGCCTGTGGGCATGAGAAGCACCTGAGCTCTGCTCCTCATGGCACAATGAAGCAGGTCTGTGGCATGCACATGGCACATTCTTCCCACAGCAGCCCTGAATACCCTGTTGGGGGGTTGAAGGGCTCAAGTGTGTGCCGGGTTAGTGCAATAACATGCGTTTCACCCGGCTTATGGATAAACGTGATATCTTTCATTAGACCAGCTGATATTTGAAAAAAACTTCAAACAAGCAAATTGGTGGACACATAGCTCTTTCTTCAGGACTCAGAAAGCAGCAGCAGCATCTTCCAGACAGGTTAGAGACAATAACTCCTTGTTCAACTCAATTATGCTAGCTATCCAGTCAACTTGAGAGAAAAAGGGCAGTTAAAGCCTGTGGGGTCAAGGTAGGGTTTTAGCAAGGTGAAGGTGATAACACGTTTGTTCCTTCAGAGCAAAGCAGGAGGGAAACAGGTTGGCAGGCAGATCATGTGGAATGAGTGTCATTCAGCTAGACAGAAGAAGATGAAAGTATGCCTTAAATACATGGACTTTCTTGAGTCCATAACTTTTTTTTTCTCAACTAGAATTAAGCATTTTCCTTTTTAGGGTTGTCTTTTGGAGTTGTATCAGAAGCCACCCTTCAGGACGACCCTCCAAGATGTCAGAGGGAATGTTTAGTGAAAAATTTTCTCTACGTGGTAACTGGATGCTATGGTTCCTTGTTAATTGTCCAGTAGAATTCACTCCAGCACATAAGTGTTGTCCAACTGCATAGTTTCCGTAAGTCCTGTAGTGTACAAGTGTAGCATGTGTCACGTTTCATGGTGAGCATGTGAAGGCTCCCTGGATTGCAGTGGGGCTTGCTCAGAGGGCAGTTGTGGCAGAGGCTGCAGACAGGGTTTTTGCAGCTTGTTGCTTTCATTTGTCAAGGAGTGATTCAGTTTGTTTTGCTTCTGATTATGAGTTTGTTGAGGATGAAGGCTATTTAAAATTTAGGAAGTTAGATGCTGGGGGACATTCCTTTCAAAAAAAATGGTCTTCTAATGCTGATTGTGCTTGCTTGTTGCAACATTTTCCCTGTGGATCCCATTAGAGTTTAATATGTGAAAACTGAAGGGTGAAGTCATTTGGGTGGTTGGTTTGGGTTTTTTGCATTGAACTAAGCTTCTGTTTGCTCATTCACTTTAAGGTAAGAGTAGTTTCTTTGATAAGCAAAACCCAGTCTTACACCAATGAAGCAAGTGCCATCATGGCTCTTCTCCAAGTGACTGGTGGTCCCTGGGAGTCTGCTTTGAGGCACAGCAATATAATGTGTTTTGAACGGTTGCAAGCTCAGTGGAGATACATGTGTTGATCTGGAGGCATGCTTGTGAATGGAAGATTTAATGTGTCACTTCTCTAATGGTAGTGCCCATGAAGCTGATGATAGAGGTGTAAGAATATTTCAAAGACAGCTTGATGGCATAGCTGATTACTGAATTTGCGATGGGAATTGAAAACAAAGTGCAGGCTTCCAATCCAGATGGTGAACATGTGATTTCTGAATGTTGGTTAAAGCATAGACTTGGTGACATAGTTATTTAAAATGAAAAATCTTCTGTGAAGTGAGTTATAAAGAAGTTGGTGTGTTTTGGGGTAAACTAGGTGCCTACGGTCTGCATTTATTGGAAAACGAAAAAAAAGGTGGGATTAGAGATGGAGAGAGATGAGGTGGTATGCTGGAGTTGGGAATCTGAATATATTTGATTTTGTAGGTTCTGAAGAAAGACTGCAATGCTCTCCCTGGAGATGTTGTTGCACAGGCGGTGCTTGGCTGTGGTAGCTAATTTGAGGTGCTGCTCCATGTTACCCAGCCCATGGAAAAAATCCTCAGCTTTCCATGTGAGAAAGGGCTGAGGATCGTTTCTCTGGCTTGCGATAATTCTTCAGGAAAGTTGGAAGCAGAAGATCTGCCAAAGTTGGGTGGTTTTTATGTGTTGTTGGCTCAGCAGAGCCAAAGCACTGCATTCAGAATTGTTGTCTCAGTGCAACCTTTGTGCGCCGCAGGGCTTCCCAAACTCCACAGCCAGGCAGCTGACCGGCCCTGCCAGCAGCCGGGCTCTGGCTGCCCGCGCTGCGTGTGCACGCATGCAAAGAGCTGCCTGCTCTGCCTGTTGCCTGCCCTCCCGCATCTCCCCTTCTTTTCCACTCAAACCCTCCCACGGAGGAAGAAGTTTCTGCATGGCTGAGGAGTTGCACAGACAGTGAGCTCGGAGGATATACTGGGATTTTCAGTTGTGTTATCCTGAATTGGGAAGCTGTTTGTCCTCCTTTGGTATTCCGGGCAGCCAGCCTGAAAAGAAGTCCTGATCCTGTGCTACAGGCCAGTCATGTTCACAAAGGTCTCTTTGTTACACCCGTGCTTGTTGCATTGTTCCTCTCAAAGGAAACTCCCCTGCCAAAGCCCCGGCGTACTTGGCTCTGAAAGTGCCAGGCTGGTAGCGCGGGGGGTGAATTCCTGCTCGTCTCTCCTGTCCTGCATCCTGCATCCTCCTGCCCTGTAGCTTTCCTCTCGCTCCTGCTATGATGTGTGGGAGAGTGCAGGCAAGATGTGGTGCATCCTCCTTGCAGCCTCCTCACGGCTTCACTTTACGAGGTCAGCAAAAGTCCTGCTCTCCAGACAGGTTTGGATTGGTTTGCCTGGTGTCAGACTTAGCATCTGGCCTCTGAGCAGATGATGGCAAACAGGCTTTCAGAAATAAGACTGGCTGCTCAGCCGATGGGGAATCGAAATGCCAAGCTCTTCATCATACAGGAGGGTTTTTAACATGGGCTGGATTAATTTGAGAAGCTCCTCCTGCCTCCTCACAGCAGCCATAGGAGCAACTCGGAGAGTAGCAACATACACTTAAAAAATTGACCCTCCAGGATATGAAGCAAAAGGAGAGCAGTTCCAGACCCAGAGAAGGAAGTGCTGAGGCTACCTGGAGTTGCCATGCTCCTTGGTGCATGTACAAAATCCCACTGCCAGGCACCTGGGAGTATTTGACAGCTTTTTAGTCTAATGCACCTATTTCTGGCCCCTGGGGCAGGGGACATGCTGCAATCCCAGTGCAGCCAAAGGCTGTACCTTGAGTTCCTGTTGCTGGAGGCTTTACCTGGATTGCCATGCAATATTGGTAACACTCTCTTTTTTCTAGTCAACTTGCCCTGTACTTCTACGTGTATTCACTACTACACTTTTCACTACCTTAGAGCAGCATAAGGAGTTTTCCAACCCATATTTCTGTTCATATTGACTTATATTTCATAACAGGAGGCCTAATAGGGAGGTAACAGAGGTAGGGAACAGTAAAGACCCTTTCTCTTTCCTCCTCTGGCTCTGCATCTCAGCCCTGAAAGGTCCCTCTAAGGCATCCATCTGCTCTTGGCAAACACCAAGCACCTGTGAGCCAGACATCAACAGCTGCATGGTAGGTGTCATTTGTGATCCAGCCTTAACACAAACCATGCGTAGGAATGGTTACACATGGCTCTATAAAAAAAAGACAGAATGCATAGCACAGGTAAGTAGCACCTCTTTTCTTATTTCATCTTTCCTTTCATCTTATTTGCTTTCATATCTATGGTATGGAGGATGCTTTTGTGTGGCAGGATGAATAACGATGATTTTCGTTAGTCTGGCTTCACTGTATTAAATCGCTTAAGTAAATGCTTAAGTCATGTGCTCAGCCTAAACGTTTGTTTAACGGCTCACCTGAACAGGGGTGCTTTAGTTCCATTACTTACCTTCAGGAACACTAGTGGCTAGCCTGGGAGGCTGGCTAGTTCTCTCTGATATTTAACTTGGTGCATGTAGAATTACCTAATCTGAGAGTTTCTGATAGCGAACCCTTTTAAATACTGCAGTTCCCAGGCAGCATAGACTTTGCAAGGGTATTGCCTTACAGTGAAGTACGTTCTGAAGACCCTTCTGGGTAAGGGTAACATGCCTGTTGCCTTTGAGACATCAGTGTTCCAGGCTACAGTTGCCTTCGTTCACCCCTCCAGGGCTGGCTTTTCACTACTTGCTTCCTATTACATTTTCCATTTTTGAATACTTTGGATTGATATCAGAAGTCCTTTTTTCATTTGTTTATTTTTATTTTTATTTTAAACTTGAAACTTCTTGCCTTGTCCGAAGGCCGCAGTTAGTAGCTGCAGGGAAGGCACAGACTATTTTCCAATAGTCTGTGTGACTTTGCTGACAACTTCAACAAATATATTGAATTTCAATCTGGATCGTGATATTTTATAATCTCACATTTTACAATCTCACATTCCAGGCAGTTACAGTTTGATTCTCCTGTCATTGTGAGCTATTCGTATTTTTAGCAGCCTGCTGAATAGTTCATGCTGTGTCAGATCATGCTGGTTTCTCTGTAGTAGTTGCATTATAAGTCCCCAAGGAAACATATTCTGTAAAACAGGTTTGGCTCAGACTGGATGTTAAACCAAGGTTATAAAAAAGCTTACATTTTCTTTTCTTCATTTTCTTTCTTTCCATTCCTCCCCTTCCTTCCTTTTCCTTTTTTCCTTCTCTTTCTTCCTTTGTTTCTTCCTCCATCCCATTCCTTCCTCCATCCACGTCTGGCATGTATCTGTTTTCATTTGCCATATAGGGTGGGAATCCTCAGGAAAAAGCAAGCCTTGAGGTTGTTCTCACCTACCATCAAGAAAAGTTGCTGAAATGAACCTGTAGCCACAAGAAGCAGGATCAAAAGGTAGATGGTAAATAAAGGCAATGTCAATACACTGCCTTTGCAAGCCAATCTTAGAAACATTTCAGAAACCTTTAGGAAGTGGAGTATCTTTAAGTAGACTTTTAGTGGTTTTCTGATCATACCTCAATAAAGCACTGTGGACTCGATACTTACAGTCAATTGCTTCATGTTTACTTTATAAAACAAACAGCAGCCATTAACTGGTATCCTTAATTGTATCCTTCCTAAAATTTTAAGGGGCAAATAAAATACAAATCTAGAGATAACAAGTACATGTCTATCAGATAGTTTTGCACATGCATGCAGACCTATAGCAACCGCTGAATATAGAAGGGAAGCAGGGCTGGAGATTATGTCAATGCTCCCTTAAATCAGGAGATTAGTTAATAGCAGTGGTCTCCTATACGGCCACATATTCCCTGCCATCTCCTCAACGCTGTTTCCATGGTATCTCTTTGACGACAAGTCCTGAAGAGGTGGGGAGAGACCGGAGTCGAGCATCTGCTGGTACTATCGTACGTAAAGATGATTTACTTAATCTTCAAATGTCAAAAGAAAATGCAGAAATGTCGGGCTCGGCTGGCAATACCAGTTGTAGGTTGGACACTTGAAAGTTAGAGAGGCAGTAAATACAAGCCTTTTTTGCCTTGTTTGCTCTCACTATTTCCCCGCCCTTTTCCCACCAAACACTTCATTCTCTGACCCAGCAGCAAGTTGACTCATTTTTGTTCCTGTTCCAGGAAGTTCTAACAATAAATTTCAAACTTTAATAGAAAGCAAGATATGGGGCAAAGGAAATACAGCAACTTAGATTTTTTTTTCCATGGAGTAAATTTACAGAAATATATTTGGATAACTTAATTTCTAAGGATATAGGAGAAAATGGGAGATGACATTTAAACATGTTTAGTGTATGAGCAAATTCTTAACACGAAAAAATCACTTTGACTTTCTTTGAAATCCTTGCATTAAGGCTGGGGTTCACTATTGAGGGGAGGAAAAAAAATGAGAAAAGAGCAATAGATAGGTTGGTTTTCCCCATCAAAAAAGGGACTGAAACATAATCTCCATTTAGAAAGCAAACAAGAAAAGAAGTAGACTTTGCAGGGTTGAGTAACCCTCGCTAACAGTTACTGGCACTGTACTTGAACCTGAATGAGGACCGTACGTTGCATTGATCTGTGTGTACAGCCTCCGCAGTTACACCGCAAATGAGGGGAAAAAAAAAACCTTATGCCATCTCCGTATTTGATCTGAAAGCTCTAGCTTGTTTTGAGAAAAGGAGTGATATGGTAGTACAGATGGATGGACTAAGTTAAAAAAAGTCATGCAATGATTCCTGAAAACTTCCAGCCCTGCACACACCTGTCCAGATCTATGTATAAATGACCAGTTTCAAAATGGCAAGACCCCATAGTTCCCCAAAAGTAGCCATTTTCCGATCCCTGACGTTTGGTGCCCGGTGGGTGGCTGGACAGTGCAGGTATCCCATGGACACGTTGGGAGGTGGCATAAGCCCTTTTCTCATCTTCCTTCCTGGGCGATGGGATAAGTACCCTCCCGAGAAAGCCCATTGCTGCCTAACACAAATCACAGCTACTCCAACTGTCTCCTTGCGTTTTCCTTTTTCACGCCTGGTTTCAAGTCCCAGATGCCAAAATTGCCCCATCGCTTTGTGGGTGGTGGTGCCCTACTGTGTGTCCCTGGGGAGGACACTGGGCACAAAAGCTGAAGCTGGAAGATAAGTTTTGGGGGACCAATGCTCCCAGCTGACCCTGCCAGACCCCCAATTCTTCATATGGGTGACACATGATTCCAGACCATGCTTCAGCCAGACTTTTCTGCGCAAAGTCTGAAGGAGTTGTTCATCCCCTCTCCTTTTAATGAGCTGAAGACAAGAGTGAAAACTCTCAAATGAGGTTCACAAGCTACTGCTGTGTCTTACCTTTGAGTGTTGCAATGTGCATGATGCCAAGTAGAGATTTGTTATTTATCAGGGACCTTCACTCCCTAACCCCAGATACAAAGCCAAACAATTTGAGGGACACAGCAGGGGTGACAAGGGAATACCTCAAGTCATTGCAATTAATATATATTTGTTCTGTGCCTGGACTTCAAACACTGCCTTACAGAAGTACTGTGTTTATAAAGGAGTGGAAGTGCAGGAACTTGATGCTCTGGGTGCCATGAGGATTTGTACCTGGACCAACACAGTACAGTGACTGTGAAGCAGTGTTGGGACTGCCCCATCCCTGCCACCATGGTCCCTAAACCCAAGCCCATTTCACCAGTTTCCTCTGACATCAACCACTTTTTTTTCTCTGCCCCCAACCACTTTTTTTTCTCTGCCCTTTTTTCAAGATGGCCCCTGCCCATCTAGAAACTGCTAATGAACAGCAGGATTTTGGTTTGCTTTAGGGACCCAACACCAGTTGGACGGCATTGACATGGTGATGCGCGTTAGTGAGCGCTGGAGCTTGTCTCTCCAGACAATGCTGCTGCCCAGTCCTGTGCATCTGGAAGAGTGGTTTGGTGTTGCTGCTGATGGAGATCTACCAGCTGAAGATCTGCAAATGAATTAGCTATTGACTGATGGATTTAGTTCTTATTTTTAGATTTCTTGTCCTTTGTATACGTTAGAATTACCAGATAGATTTATCAGATCTTCCAGACTTTGTATTTTTATTTGGTAGCGTTATGGTGACTTGTTGACTATAGACAATCTTTTCATTTAAGGCTGTATAAATGAAGTCACTGCACAGCTCTTGGGAGGAGTTATTTATTTGGAAGAGAAACTATCTTATTAGCTCTCTGTCATAAATTAGATGTATTTGTGCCTGCCACAAAACAGTTACAAACTCTTTTGCTTCTTGTTCTCTTCTGTGATACTCCTATGTTGGACAAGATGGTAATGTACCTAAATTAAATTTTGTATAGTCTTTCAAACTTCATAGCAGGTGGTGCTTTGTCTTACCATACCATAGATGGAATACTGTGGGATCAAAGCATGTCTCCCTGCACAGGAAGATGCCAACAAACTCTCTCCTTCATGACAGGTGATAAATGATTTCAGCATTTTAGCAAGGTGGCTGCCTTCACCTGGAAAATCCGAATTGGCAATGGTAATTAAAGAAACTACTTATATAGAGACATCAACACTTGAGTGTTATGAGCAGTCTGAGACTGCTGTGCTGAACAAAGATATTCTCCAATTTGTTACAAAGTGGAGAGGTAGAGCTGGCCTCTTGAGCTCTGTAGACTAGGCTATTGAAATAAATGGATTTGATTTACAACTACAGAGAATCTAAATTGTAATTTTACTACTATGAAACACCAGAAGAGATAATTTCTGTTTTCTAACAGCATCATTTTCTCCAGGAAAGTACAGCATAAATGTAAACGAAATGTTCTGTGAAAAGGTAACAGCCTCAGAAAAAAACACACAATCTAAATCCCCAGACAAACAAAATCAACAAACCATGATATTGCTTTTCTTTATCAGAAGGCTTGATTTTAATGATTTTGAAAAGTTCTGTTCTGAAGAAGCAAAACTATTTCATCTGGACTTCATCATTTGATTCACTTAATTCATTCAACTATCATGCCACACTGTGTCATGATATAACGTATCTTACTACATTAATCATAGAACCCTAAGCATGGCTGTGCTGCACCAGGCAGAGGTCCACCCAGCCAGCACCCCATCTCCAAAAGCAGCCAGCAGCGGACACTGGTGGTGAGGAACAGGCAAGCTTGTGGGGAGGACTGTGTGTGGGAGTAGCTTCATGGCTTGAAGCCCTCCATAGCTGAGGCTGGTGTCTGTGCTGCCCTGTTGTGGTAGTGAAACCCTCCAGCCCAAGGGGTCTGGCACTACAGCACTTTCAGAGCGGGCTGTCACCACACCTCTTCACTCCTAGGGGAGATCTGGAAGCTGTGATCTCTCCTGCCATGTTATTCGACTGTGCTGCAGCTTTGGAAGACATAGTACCAAAACACCAGTGTCTTGTCTACACTACAGCTCCTGGTCCTCCAGATAGTTGAATGGACCTGACCTACTTGCAGTGTGGTCCTACAGCATTCGCTGACATCTTGGATACCCCAGAAGGGTGAGTTTGCGTGACTATTTGCAGATGACAAATCTGGGGACGGGCAGCTCAGGCGCTCACAGGGAATGCCGCGGTGATAGCAGAGGCTGAGGGGAACTTAATGCCCACAGAGCTCACAGAACCTTCATTGCACTAACAGTCTGCTCTGTGGCTGCTGCATCTATAACGTATTGTGTTGTACACAGTTCATCATCACTAAAATGATCAGTCTTGATGGTTATGAGTGTGTCTCTCTTTTGATAATTAATTTTGAAGGCTGCCTGTTTCAAGCCAGAACAACAACAACAGAACAAAATAGCAACAATTCCCTTTTCTGTGTCGAACAACAGTACAATGAACTGCGAGTACTGTGTGCCCAAACTCTGGAGGTTTTTTAGAAAGCCTAGAGCACAGCCATGATTCCTTCCCAAACTTACCGTGAGAAATCAGCATCCTACAGTACTATGTTTCAAGTGTTGAAACAATACAACTGCACCATCTCATTCATTGGATTTATTAGATCAATAAGTATTGAAAATACTGAATTAGGTTCTATCACTGTATAACTGGAAGGGTAAATTTAGTGCTGATGTAAATTTAGGAGTCTCACTGACAGAGTTAATGCAAGGCCTCAGGTTTTGCAAACTAGAGCTACAGCCTCGCCACTTTACTTTCCAGAGTGGTCTTTTGAAATTGAAGGTGTGAGCTTAGCACGATGGGGCACTCCAGTTCCAAAGCATCTCTTCTAGTCATCATAGATAGATGTTACAGGCTGGTAGAAGACTGCAGCCCCAACCTAATCTTACACAGGTTGTAGCTACCCAGGGACCCAATGCAGCCCAGGGAACTGTGAAGGCACAGTTGAGGAGGGAGTGAATAACAGGAGCTTTTATGAGCTTTGAACCAATTCTGACTAAGCCAGTCCACAGTGCAGAGCTATTGGCAGTCCCAGTCAAGTCTGTGCAGCTCAGAAACCAGGCAACCTGACAAAGACCTCTGTAATTAGTTTGTTCCTTCATTCATTTATTTGTTCATGCAGTGGCTGAGTTGTAAGTGATAGGCATAGCCCAGCAAGGAAGTATGCAACTCACAACCAGAATTCCATCTAGCTCTTACAAAAGCATCCCAAACAAGTTTCCTGGTTCTTTCCTAACAGGTTAAACAATAAGCGTAGCAAGGAGGAACCAACAACACAGAAGTTAATGCCATATAGACAATGTGCTAATTAGTGGTGCTTGCTGAACCTCTGAAGAGCTTTTCACTGTCAAGTGAAGATGTTGACTTTGCCTGAGATGTCTGCACCGGCGGTTAGGAAACAGCAAACTCACCAGCTGTCCTGAGCTCTGGAGCTCAGCCCCAGCCTGATGCAATGGGACAAACTGGGTTGGGGCTTACAAGGATGGCTAGTTGTATTTCCAAATCCATACCTCAGGGTTTGATTTGTCCCCATGAGGCTGTGCCCTTGTCAGATATTCTTACATCAGGTACAATGTCTGTGGCAAACTTGACATCTTTCTGTCTGTTTTCCAAGGGTTTTCAATCAATGTATCTGAGTCCCAGCCTCAAGGCCTCACGCTCACAACTGCATCAGTAAGTCCTATCTCATTCTCTGTGAGGTTCATCTTGGAGGCAACCAGCTGGGGTGACCCAGAAGAGAGCCAATGAGTGGGCTAACACTTAGGCAGCATGGACCAGCAGGAAATCACACCTGAGCTTGCTGTATCACCCTCTTCTAGTTAGCAACATGCCCAGTCTCTTCTTGCTCTTCCTATGTCCTTGAACCTTCAAAGTCTTTTTTTCAGGAATGAAAATCTACCCTTTAATGCCTGCTAGGTAGTGGGAAAACCTGGTCCCTTCATCGTGGTTTGAACTGCTGTCTGCGGGGCTGGGCAGCACCTTTGGCAATCACAGTCTGCACTCTATGTGATGAACATCCAGATCTGCTTTCTCCTTTGCTCTTGGTGCCATGGACAGGCACCTCGTACATGACACACAAAATGCTGATCTCCAGGCATGGAATTCACTCATCCTTTGCTTGGAGGTGTCTGTGAGAAATATAATTTTAAGTTTACTCTCACAGCAGTGCAGGGTCAAGGATTCCGTAAAGGTTTCTTCCTCTTTCACAAGTCTTTATTAAAATGTACACACCGTGAGCTGCCCACAAGCCTTGCTGACTTGCTGGTGCTGCCAATAGGTTCCTCATACAGGTCACCATCCCAAGGATGCTTTGCATCCTTTCCTTGTCTGTTAGGATAGATGTATTGGTAACGACTTCGGCCCTACCAGGATCTGCCTGCACCCTCGCTGTTTTATTCTCCCTGCCAGGCATGCCATTTCTGTTGCATGGAGTTGGCAGCTGTTGTTAGCTTTGCTGCAGCCCCAGGAGGCTGAGCTGTTTCCTGAGCTCAGATCCGTAGATTTTCTTGCCTTTAGACAACAAGGTTGTGTATGACCAGGACACTTTATGCAGCCCAAAAGTGCCTTTTCTTGAGAGGTTTCTTTTCCTGAGAAACACCTCCAGCTTTGATCACTGCCCTGATGGCAGTGAGGCAAGGACATCTCTGAAATGATGCTGTTGAATGCATGCTCTGTTTCAGTACCGGCTCCTGCCCAAGAGAGCTACGCGGTCTGTCAGGGGCAGTGTGTGGTACCAACTGTCTCCTAAAAGCCATTCCTCTCTGGGAGGAGAGGAAAATGGGCTCAGTTCACGCACTGACTTAATTTTTCTTATTTGTTAAGGAAGGAACATTTCCTCCTGTGGATGGATGTGGAGTTCCTCCAGGGCTCAATTTCTCCCTGGACGGCTGATTCCCAGGGCAGTGCACTTGCAGCCCTCACCCTGGGCTAGGGGTGAGAGGCTCCAGCCACCCCCTTGGAGCGGGGATGGGAATGGAGAGGTGCTTTTGTGCTCCATTCTGCAGTTTTCAGAGACTGTCTCTGCTCCCTGGAGTCCCTCAGCCTTTTCCACTATTGTTTTGATTCCAATGCATTTGCCCTGAGATGAGCTCAAGGATGCGACATTTTAAAAATCCCTGACACTATCATGAACTCTCTCTTTCATTTGCACATGCCTTTATCTTCTTCAGCGGGGAATAGCCCTTCTGAGCCCTTTCTTTTCTTACCTTATGCTGCCTGTAGCTTTTCTTTCAGTGCTCGTAACCCTGTCAGACACCTTATCAGCCTGTGCAGCTCTGTCCAGCTGAAAATTGATTATTGCCATTTGCCTACGGTCTGGTTGTCCTTTTATCTTCCGCCACAGCATTTTTCACGGCTCCTGTGAATAAGCCCCTTCCCTCTAATGGGGCATCCTCCTTGCCCACACTGTGCACCATAGGTTCATGTTTATTCTTTCTCAGACAATGTAGTCTGTTGTGATTTTTGCATCTTTTCCCAAATGCTGGGTGTAGCTGCATCTTGCCAAGTCATGTGCATTGTATGTGGTCTTTCAGTGTCTCCCAGCACAGCAGACTCAGATTGCCTTTCCATTTCAGAGCTCTTTTCTGAGGTGTTTCAGAGTCTCTGACCATCCTTTCATCAGCCTCACTCTGTTCTGGTTGACCTCCTTCGCTTGGCAAATCCTAATTCCTTTCTCTAGAGTTAATTCTGGATCCTGCAGTAGTCTCTAGGCTCTGCCTCAAGCAGCAATTGCAAGGGATGTTCTTGCCAGGGTCCACTACTGAAGCTCCTAAAGCTGTAGCTTTGGCTCTGCCACGTGAGGGCCAACTTTTCTTTTCGTACGCTCTGTTTGAAAACTTTTTATTTCTTTTTAGCTTTTAGATGAAGTATAGGACTCATATTTCTACAATGGCTTCTTTGCCTGGCAGAATTGAAAACTATTTGGAAACACCAAGGAATGACTCTTTTTGCTGCCTCTCCTGCCTTTTGCTGGCAACCTTTCTTACCCTTACTGTTTTCACTCTCAGTACATCACAGTTTATATCCTCTGCTGGTGCCCTCTCCAGCTCCAGCATGTTTCAGCTCTGTCAGATATTTTGCCACCTCTGGTCTTACAAAAGGAATGTTTTCTTAGTTTGTTTTCCACCTGAGGCTGTGTGCTGCTGTCCTTGCTACCCAGAAAGCCCCTCTGTGGTCTTACTCATCACAGCTCAAGCTGGGACTGAGGAGGATGGTGAACCCCTTGGCTTTCCATGACCTGTCAGCTCTCTGTGCACTGAGCATCCCCTGAAGTCAGCAGATCCCCAGGAGCTTGACCAGCCGCGGAGAGTGGCTGGCTTTTCTTATGGAGTCCTTGGTCACACACAGCATCAGGCCTGCAGAACATCTCCTCTTGCAGAGGGGAATCCGAATCACTCCTTTCTAAAGGTAGTAATGAGGCAAGGTTTAAATGCTTTTCTCGAGTTTAAAGGTGCTTAAATTTATAACTGTATGAGTCTTTACCCTCTTTCTGTACCTGAAGTCTGCCTCTGATTTATATTTGCGGTTCGAGGCATATTCTATATCAGAAAGATGTTCTTGCTTTTATTTGAAAAAAAAATCATAAAAAATTGAGTGAGATGCCAAAACTCCACTCACATCAAATCCATAACAAGATCCACTTAATTCCTTATTGTAGGCTTATAGAATGGTGGAATAATTAAGTTCATATGTTCATTTGGACTAAATAAACTGCAGTACTTTAAGGAAGTTCAGTGAGCTTCACCTCTGCTATGGAGACCAGAAGGCAGAGCATCCAGCTGTCAAGGACCAGGCAGTGGTGGCACTAAATTTGCAAGGTCACAGGTTGCACCAAAAGCCACAGAGCATTGCTGGCTCTCATTAGGTGAGGATCTGGCCCCTGGGCTGTCTCCTTCTACAGTCTGAATTGCAGCAAGCTGCCTTCTGCAATTTTGGCATCTGCCAGCATAGGCATATATTGCATTGAAGCCGGGGTCTGCACGCAGCTGTGTACAGACGTGTCCTTGTGGCTCTACTCCCACCAACTGCTGGGGCTCCAGGAGTTCATCTGAGTTCAAAGGGACTCGTGTGTGTGTAAAACTAAAGACTAGCATGGATTTCGGTGCCGTTAGAAAGCTGCCCACCAGGAACGGGCCAAAAAAGGACTTGTTTCTGGCCCTGTTTAGTAGGTGGGAGTTTGGACTGGGGGCATTTGTGAAGCCAGGATTTCAATGAATTGGCCAAAATGACCACATGTCTGAAGAGCTACTTGCAAAGAGGTATTAAAATGCACAGGTTTTCCAGCTGAGGGCACAGTCTGAGCATCCGACCATTCCACCGTAATGACTTTTGTCCTAATAATAACTTAAATGGTTTCCTAAACATTAACTTGAACTTGCTCAAGGGAATGGCCTTTCTTTGCTTATAATAATTTCACATGAAGTACAGCATGCACATTGGAGGGTAACTGGAGTTAATGTCAATTATGAATCACCAATTTCCCGCTCTAAATAGCATTTCTTCTCAGCAGCTTCACATACGGCAAGCTGCCCTGCAGTTTTAACCCAAATTGTTTAGCTGAGACTGACTTTCATTTAGCGTTTCCTTTTTAGACACGAGGTTTTGCACAGGGAGTGGCCACACCAACCTGGGTGGGAGACAAATTAATTTGCTTTATTTTTTTGTAGTAAATAGCATAGAAAAATGTCTCCTCCTCTTTCCTTATTGCATTTTTACTGCAAGAAAATCACATCATGTGTGTTTTGGCAAGAGACTGCAACAAAATAAGGTTGCCATTATTAGTATCTGGCTGTATCTTGCCAGGTCATTTTTGCTGTTCTAAGTGAATTTGTGGGAAGGTTTTTGTCATTATGGAAATGTTGTTCAAATCACAGTCTTAATCTGAGATAAGCAACGGTGCGATTAAGTGGCGATACTCCTGCCACCTTAGTTTTTTCTCTCTCTTGCAAACCGTCCCAGAAATGAAAGTACAGTTTGACCCTCAGCGATATACGAGCTACAAGGAAGCCCTCAGGATCTGACCCTTGCTGAGGGAAGCTACTTTAAACCATATTTAAAAACATTAATCCCAAGTTTGTACTCAGGCAAAACTGCCACTTGTGCCGTTGGATGCCCTTTAGGACTTTCTGACAAACTCTGAACTCTTGAGGAACACGGGGGACAGGAAACAGCAGAAATGTTATTGTTTGTGGTTTGGGATGGCGAGGTAGAGAGACCAACTTTAGCGCCCAAGGTGCACTATATATCACCCACATGGGGACGTGGAGATGCAAATGCTGGAGAAGCCTGGGAGAAACTGCCAGAGACACCATACGTAAGCTGTATCCCAAGGCCCCAAACTCCACATTGGAAACCTGAGGGGCACAATTGTAACTTCTTCCTACAAGAGATTGGGGTTAGTACAGCTGCTTTTAGAGGTGGTTTGGGGATCCTGTATGACAGATCATAACTGTTCTTTGATACTTGCATAAGCATTTGACAGACGACAAGTCTTCACAGACAGACTCTCTCTGCCTCTGTCAGATGGAAAAAATGCACTGCAAATTGCACACTGCACATCAAGTGTCATTATCCCACACCGTTTGATACAAAGCTTTCCCTGCAGCCTTGGCAAAAAAGCAAGATACTTAGCACTGACCTATGTACAACTATAGATATCTGGTATGTTATGTATCTACCACATATGCTTACAAGATAATTTGAAACAACCTTGAAGGTGGAATTCATCTGCCCTAACCAAGGCATCCAACAGCTGGATGACTAAATCTGAACCAGTCCCTCTTGGCTCCCTTTGTTATTAATAGAGATAAATGGATACTGCCAAAAGGCAATTCCACCTGGGCCTATCATCAGCAAGTGAACAGCCCTTTGGACAGCACCTACTTGTGGTTTCTGCTGACATTAAGAGGAGCCAAGCTGGGACTGAGATATCTGGCTTCAGGAAGGGCAGGTAAATCCTGCAAGCGTCTGTGGAACTGTCGATCCATATTGCTGAGATTCAGAGAAACATGGTAGCTTTCCTCTTTCTCCACTAGATATAAAGAAGTGGCGAAAGAGACCAGAGACGTGTAGCCAGTCACTCCAAAGGTGGTGGGGACAGGGATTATGGTGGCTGTAGTCTCTTCCAGGAGAAAGAGACTCTGCCTTCCAGCAGACTGAAGGTATAAAAAGGACAA
Source organism: Tauraco erythrolophus (assembly GCF_009769465.1). NCBI lineage: Eukaryota > Metazoa > Chordata > Aves > Musophagiformes > Musophagidae > Tauraco > Tauraco erythrolophus. The sequence continues at coordinate 38,280,890 of NC_141465.1, forward strand.
CTTTACTCTCTTAGTTACGATTTTCTTGTAGGATTGAGCTGCCTTTTTTCTGTCTGTCCTGATGTTAGTCTCTCTCATCGACATTTCAACCAGCTGTCCAATTTCAAGCAATTTTAACAACAAAGCAAAGGTCTCTGAGAAAACAAAGTCTCTAGACAAGTTCTTGGATATGTAAGGAGCTGTGGTGCTTAGGCAGGAGTGTTGCATCCTATTCCTGTCCTGCAGAAGGAAACTGAAGCACCCACAGTTTGGCAGTCTGAGGAGGTGAGGAGCAGCAGTGTGCTGGGTGATGAGTACGTGCTTGCTAGCTATGGAGGGCTCACTGCCCTTACTCAGCCAGCAGTCTGGTAGGGGCTTTAAAAGTATTTGTGGCAGGGAGCAAAGGCAAAGCGGAGCACTACACATCACCAAGAGATGCAGGGGTCAGGGAGTTGGAGGTAACGGAGAGGCAAAACCTGAGTGGGTAATCGTGAGGGACACAGACTTAAAAACATGTAGGAACCCAGGCTTCTTTGTTGTCCTATACAACCTGTTCATCGTGGCTCTGTGGTGAGCGCAGGGGAGCCCAAGCGTGACTAATGGCAGGCAGCGACCTATTAGGAGGGCAGAGAGGCGACTTCGTGCGCTAGAGTTGCTCATGCTAACCTTCCCCTGCCTGGCTGCTGCCTGCCTCCCTCCCACAGACCTGTTCAAGCCACTGCTCGTCCAAGATCTCTCCTTGGTACATTGTTTTCCTTGTCTTTTCTAAGCACCGGTACTCCAACACCATTTGTGCCTTGCAGGCAACACACCGCAGGGGAGCCCTAGCTGACCAGCTTCTTGCTGCCACCAACTTCTGGCCCTGCTGCAACCACATTTTCAAGTCAATCTAATAATGGTGTATATGTAAGGCACTGAATAAACACTTCCAGATACTTTATCTTAACAACACACTTTTGTGGATACACATAAACATTGAAAGAAGAGGCCTATTTACATTATAGAAGAATATATGTGTTTAGGTGTTTAAATATCTTTGCAAAATGAATCTGAGGGAATGCACAACGAGGTGACAGAAGGGATGAAAAACATCAAGCACCTTAAACAGGCTTTTGTGCCACCTGGTCCTGCATAGATGTATGTGGGTATGTAATTTTATTTATTTGGAATATTATTTACCTAATACTTATTTTGATTATTAAAATGATAGAAAATGCTTCCTCTAAGAATTCTGGTTACCTCTTGTCTGCATAAAGTATATATTCATTATATAAGCATTATGTTGCTTGTTACTGTAGACTATCATTACAATACTTTCAATTCCTCCTACATCACCAACTGTGAAAAGAACTCTGATAGCCAAGCCCCAAATATAAACCACCCTTAATAATGGAAAAAAGCGTTGTCCTTCTCTGAACCTTCCTATACATCCTACCCACTCCAACTGCTTGCAGCAATAGCACCCGTGTTTATGCCTGTGCGTGAGTATATATCTACACTTAAAAATTGTCCTTGCATGTGTATTCCGTTCATGGCCTTCACAGACAAAACCAGCACAGATACCAAGTAGTGCCTGTTCTGCCAGTAATTTGATGATATGGAAGTCTGTTATCCACAGTTTCAGAATGTAAAAAATGCCTGGCGAAGACTACAAAATGGCAGCACTGGAAAATCCTTCAGATGAAAATGAAAGATTGGTTTTGCTGCAGAATTCTGAATGCATTTCACAACATGATGGAGAGGTGAAGTCCTGGTCCTTTGTGGGAGCAACACAGTGCTTGATGATGCCAACGGGGCAAACAATTCAGTCCCACAGAATGCAGGTACTGGTAGTACAATGCTTTTCCAAGGACAAACACAAGTCTTGTAGGTCATACAGTGGTGGAATAAGGAAACCTGTTGCAGGTCTATGATGTGTTTCACGGGGATGGCACCAGGGAGGCTGGTAGAACTCCGTGTAGAGGTGGATCTCCATCTCTTCAAAATTGCAGCCTGAGTCCTTGAGGGAAGGATTTATCTCGCCTAGTTTTACCTGTTCAAAAAACTAGATATTTAGTCCAACTGAGTCAGAATAATGTCCTTCTTTGTTCCCAGGGAGAAAAACTGTTATTGATGCCAACCTTGAACTGGCCTGAACTGAAAGTAATTTGGGATGGAAAGTCTCCATTTGCTGCTGGGAGAGCCTGAACTTAGTTTTCAGGCAACTACTGCTAAGTGAGATAAACTCCCTCTGAAGGGAACTCAGATCAAAACTGTTGGGAGCAGGATACCTCAGATCTTCTGGAAATCTTATCTAATATCTGAGGACGTCTCAGATGTTTAATCATCTTTGAAAACTGAGCTCTGAGCTCCTGTGCTTTCTGCTTTTATTTGTTTCTTTAAAATGACTATTTTTATGGGTGGGATTAAGTCACAGTCGTTGAAAGAGGATGAGGATTTATGAACAGCTATGAAAAAGTTATGGGCCATAGTGTTCCTGAGGTGGGGGGAGGTTACATTTGATGCTTCTACTTTTGTGTTTGTGATCGTGCGTAGGTTCATTCAGAAAGCCACAAATGAGAGCGTCAGTTTATAAGTTACCAGCCTATGAGGTCAATTAACTGCCAATTAATTCCCATTTACTGTCAACCACGGTCTTGAAGCTGAAGATAAAAAATTGAAAAGTACTTTGAATTTTTTTAAAAATTCTTAGTCCAATATCTTCAGATTTTCCTGTATTAAGAATTTGTAGCTGTGGTAACAAGCTGCTGAGCACTACTTCTCAAAAATACCACTGTTTGAGGTATTGTTGTTAATTGTTGAGTATTTGAAGTATGCTTAGCACCCAACAAACAACTAATGCAGGTATTGTCTCTTGTAGATGACACAAAGATAACAAATCTAAGCTGCACCAGTAAAAAACTTAAGCATCATTTTCAGAAAGCACTGTGAGTAGGACATCTACTGTCTCCTGGACAATTTAGTCCAGGAGCTACTTAGTCACGCTTTTGTCTTGCACATGTCAGGTCCTTAGCACAAGCAACTGGAGTATGTGAGCCACTTTCTTTCCCATGGAAAAAGAGAGACAACCTGGCAGCATAATGACCAAAGGGCCGATAACCTTAGTTTTAAAAGAGAGTGTTGGCTAAATTAAAAAACATTGCTACGTGTAGTCTATCTGTTCAAGGTAAGGGCAGTGTCAGACCATCAGTGACATTTGAGCCTGCAGCTGCAAAGAGGCAAAGATGCTGGTGAGCTCTGCCATCTCCCACCCTGGGCAACTTGCAGTGGCATCTGCAAGGGAGGCAGGGAGCTGGTACACATATTATCGGTGAGGGAAACCCAGAGTTGACTTAAGAGGAAAATCAATGTAAACACTGGATATGAGGGAAAAAACGTGCAGCAAAACTCACATCCTGAGAATCTTGGTCCTGAGTGGATCATTTGTTTATCTCACCCGCCAAACCTGGCTCTGCAGCAAAGCAAGCCAAAGAATGTCTCCTTTATTGTTTCCATGATGCTTACTCATCTACAAGCCATTCCCCTTTTAGATTATTCTATTTTTAAGGCATAATTTCCATCTGTTCTTTGATCTTATACCACATAAGACATTTAGCTAATAACATCATCCATCAAATACCAACTTTCCTTTAGAGTTCAAACACAATCGACACAGGACCCTGTCCATCTGCTGGCCAGTGCCTCTGAACAGATCCAGCTTGTGAATGGCCAGCTATGTCGCCTATTTTTTAATTAACTGGCTAAGGTCTGTGCTTCCCGTACTGCCGCAGGACAACTAGGGGGCACTCCAAAGGGAAGTGAAATATGCTCCTCCGCGGAAAGTGGAGAAGAGGGTTTGGTGCATCCAGAGCTGCCGTGTGCTTGTTGTAAGCGGGATTTTCTGATGGACGGAGACTGCCTTCAGCCTCTCCGGGAATTAGATGTTTGTTTTTTTTCATAAAATCACAGTATTTCTATAAAAGGTTTGAAGGATAACCGTTTAGTCTTCAGAGGAAGGTGGGTAAAGCAGAAAGACAATGTTTGCTTCTGTGAGCAAACTTCTGAGTTTATCTGAGAGGAACTTCGGGATTTCAGGGCAGGTTACCTGAAGCATCGGAACTGCAGATTTGCAGACAAGTATTTATGCAGAAAATGCTTGTCTACTTACCCAACTGGAGAGTCAGGGAATGTCAGATGATTTAGGTGACCAATTGTAGTGAAGCAGCACAGCTTGAATTAAGGATATCTGAGATCAATCACAGTTAAAAAAATTCTAAGAAAAACTTGTCAAAAAAAAGGAGATTAATGAGTAATCCAGGGAAAAGCCAGTTTCTCTATGGATATTTTCCAAGTACAAACAGATATCAAATTTTCTACATCATTACTTTCAGATTCCTCACTTAGCTCTATTACCATGCTTCGCAGTGGTTTGCTTTATCTTGCACACAGTGCATTTGTTTAGGAAGGAATTTAATTCAGGATTTCTATTCCACTGGTTTACATATGCCACAGCGTCCGTATCTCCAGATCTGAAACAATAACAACAACAAAAAAAGCTCCTACATTTCCTTCTATTTCCTGGCTTGCCAATAATGAGAAGTCCCTGCAGAGGGGAGCTTGGCTGGTGGTGTTTTGTGATTTCTCAGATAACAAGAGCTTCACATTTCTGTGGAATTCCCATTTGCCAGCGAGCTGCTGCTGCCGCTGCCCTGATTGATATATGACTGCAATGGCACTTTTCCATTTGACATTCCCCCTCTCTCTCTCTCCCTCTCTCTCTTAAACAACAGCCCTAACTTTTGTGTGTTGCAAATATAAAAGGCAAGCCATGTGACAGAGGGACAGAAGAACAAAAGCATTTGGAAGTAACAGGACCTCTTTTTAGCTCTCCAAAGAGTTTGAGGAGAGGAAGAAGCAGTGCATTTTCCAAAGGTAAGTACACAAATAAGAGATTCCTCTGGATTTTGAGTATTACATGGACTTAAACTGAATGCTTAATCTTTTTATCTGACAAACACATGTTCTCCTTGAGCCATTTTTTAAATTAAAATGTCTTGGTGTAGAATCGACACAGCTCTAGTACCTGTGTCTCCTCCTTATCTTTGTATCTTTAACTGTTTCTCCTGTCTGAAGGATGTCTGTACGCAGCCAAAGAGGCAGCCCAGTGCATTTCTGAGCAACTTGGTTAAACATCTATTCTTGTGAGTGTGCTGGGCTCATGTCTGCAGCTCCGTGCTGGTCTTGGCTGTATGGCTTTGGAGTGAATGGACGTGCTGGACTCTGCCCTGAATTCATGGAGAGAGTGCCGGTATCGCCAGCACCCTCTTTGTCCCACTACAATAGGGTTCTATGAATGCAGGCAAGCCTGCTAGTTTAAAGCTGGACTGTTTACTTTTATCACTACTTATGCATGCTGTTCTCTTGCCAGTCATCTGCCGGAGTGCTTAGAATAATTTGAAACAACAGGCAATATTTATTTCTAGCTTTCAGTGTCATGCCTCGCAGGAGCACTCTGAATTTGCACATTATTATTTACCCAGACTTCTGGGAAGCTTTACTACAGACTGGACAGCACTGGTTCTGGATTAGAACAGATTTAATATACACTCTTGATTGGCTGAAATCTACGAGGAAAACCGCAGTGTTTGCCTTCGCTGTAATGCCGAGGGGTATATTTAGTAGGTAGCCGACCCCGTCAGCGCGACACCCAAGGCAGTGTGGCTGGGCAGTCGGTAGCTGACACGGGAGGATGCTGCAGGACCCCAGACCGCCTGCTGAAGGAGAGAGGGAGGCTCTCCTCGTTTGCTGGCAGATCATTTTGCTGCGTATCGCCGTCAGAGGCACGAGCATAACTGTTTTCTGTGTCTTTGGGACAAAAGAAGAGTTTCACTGGTACGAGCCCAGCGGTAGAGTGTCAGTGTAGTGACACTGTGGGGCACGGGAACGGACACTGCCCCAAGCAAGCCCGGCTGAGGAAGAAAGCCTCATCTCCCTGCTAGGATTCAGGTGAGTGAATTTATCCTATAGAAGTTCAAATGAAGGGGTCCAGTAACAAAAAAAACAGTAAGAAATCTGAACCATGTGAAGAGCAGTCTCAGTACCACATTGGCTCACTGCTGTAGTGCCAGTAGAGCACACTTACACAGAGTGTGCGTTGGGGGGGTAATTTTCTTGTGGCACATCTGAATTTGCAAGACAGCATGTGTGGACTGACTCTTGTGGGGCTGTCAGGAAGATTTCTTATGCTACCCCTTAAGTTCTTTTACATTTTGTCCTGTAGCCTCCCCCTAACATGTCTTAATTGTTCTGCCTGGGACAGACAGCAGACAAGTAACTTGTTAAGGTTTCTGCTGCTCTTTAAAGAGGAAAAAATGTTTCCTATATGCTAAATGTAACTAACCATTCCTAAAGCTTTGTAACTGTCCTAGTGGCTGAGAGCTGAGAACTCTACATACTGGCAAAAGACAGGCAAATGGTTATTTAAGACTAACAGTGGGGCCAAATTCACTTTGAACCAGTTCCCTATTGTGAAGTTATTTTCTAATAGAAGCAACCCAGTTGTCTGGTGGAGTCAATAAATGTGGACGTAATAATCACAGTGCTGTTATTTGTCCCTCCTCAAAACAACATCTACATTTTAAGACCTCTTTTTTTTTTTTTCTTGTGAATTACTGATGAGCTCTCTTTTGCTCAGGCTGTGGGACCGTACTCATATCTGTGAGCAGTTATACACATGATTAATCCCCTTGACCTAAATAGCACTCTTTGGTGAGTAATTACTTACCAACTTGAATCAGGGGTTCCCAGTGTCTTATATATACATTGACATACTCTTGCTGGAATAATGAAATCTTATTTGCAATACTGGTATTATAAGAACATGCTTTAAGATTTTTCAGTTAAAAGCAAATGTGGAAGGAATAGATGTTTCAAGCTTACAATGCAATTTGATTTAGTGAAGGGGTAAAATTAGGGGCTGCTGCTGATTACTCTAGTTACAAGCTCTGATTTCTACCTGAAGGTGTCTTATGTAGGTTTTCCAGGTTTGCTCAGTGCCTGGTTTTGATCAGATGCATGTACACTGATGATTCCCCCTTGCAGAGCAGAATAGTTACTATAGACAGTCTTATGTACGGTTTGCAGTTAGCAATACCCCAGGTAGCTACCTACGCATGGCTGATCTCCACAAAAGCCATCTGCCCCACCGGAACAATCCCTCGTGGGCTATTGAGGCTTGTGATAGCATCTGTATGTTCTTGCTTGCTTGAGTTGCCAGGATTGCAGTCTCTTTTGCCCAGGTGGGAGGGAAGTGAGCCACCTCCTTGGGGTGACTCTTTCGGCAGGGACTCCTCCTGAAGTCAGCTTCGCTCTCCTTCCCTGGGGAAGTTCTCCTTCACTCTCATTTTCCCTGGGGCCAATAGTATCCCCTTCCTGGTTTGTCTGCTGTCGGATGCATGAGGAAGTACTCAAGGTTGTTCTTGGACCTTGAAGGGAGTTGACTCTCTAAGGTGAACAGCTTGCATGAAGCCACTGAGACACTTGGTTTTACAACAAGTCTGGCAGATTATTTGTTTAACTGAAAGTAGGAGGAAAAAAAACACCTTTTTTTCCCAAACACTACCATTGTAGTTACAATTATAAATATTAAGTAGTTGTATTACAAATACTACTAATTCCTCTGCCTCTAATATCCTGCTGAGTATGAGGATACACTTGTCTCTATGAGTTTTAGAAAAGTTTTGCTACATGAGACGATGCCACAGTCCCATGTTATTTGAGTAATCCCTCTCTTGAGCGTGGCTGGACGCGGCCACATCAAAGAAAGACGTAGAGACCCCATGGCAGGCAGCTACAGGGCAACCTGCTGTGGTGAAGGATTTTTCCCTAACCCCATCAACTGAACTCTCAGAGTCCTTAGAGCCCTTCCAAAAACTTCTTAAAAAAAAGCCCAACAACCAACCTTGTGGCTGTAACCCTCCTGTATATAACAGGTCCTTTCGCTGAGCCCAGCTAAACTTTTGCCCTCTGTGATATCTTGTTCCACCGGATCATTGTCGGTTGTGTAAACACGTGTTTCTTTTCATCAGTGTTACATGTGCAGCTTCTCAGCTCCCCTGCACTTCTACACGTCCTGCTATCTCGGGATGGGGTGAGTAGCCATGCCCAGATCACCTTTTTTTCTGCTGCCTTGCTTCCCACTGTACAGACCTCTCACTGAGGCTCATCTCAATGGCAGGAGAAAGATTCAACTGGTGCCAGATTAGCTTGGGTGCCTGGGTCTCCCTGACCAAGAGCACCCCACTTTGCCCACGCTTCTGTGCAGACATATGAAGAGATGCTGCAGTCTCTGCTGACTATGATCAGCTGTTATTTCCTTTTTATATGTGTCAGTGTGGAACATATTAAAATTTCTCAGTAGTGGTATGTTAGGAATCCCTCTGATGCCCCACCTCTAACTTAGCAGAACAATAAAAGCAAGGTTGTAGTAAGCCTTTGAGCAGCTGGCCGTCTATATATTCCTTCTTTTTTCATATAATCTAATTCAGACTGTTATCCGGGTAGCAGTGGCACTACCACTTCCAGACACCATCAGTCCTTGTCCTGTTTGCTGGAATTTTGTTGTGTGGCACGGAGATCCTTCCTAACACAGACGAGCGTAGCCTTTCTCCTGGTGTCAGAGTACCAGGCTGCTGATGCCACAGAGACGTCACTCCTAGGAATTCCACCGCATTGCTCTTTTTCAGCTTCTCTTTGTTATTTTTCTATTTACATCAATCATTGTTACGGCTTATGCTTGTCACATTTACGTGCTTATTATTACTGAGCTGCAAACTGTGTCAGTCCGACAGTGCGGAGGCAGCACAGGTTATGTTGCCCTTTAAGACATGTGAGTTGAGGATCTGAGTTAATGCCTCAGCTCTGGTTTGGCAAAGGTTAAGCATACCATGGCAGTGACAATCGCATTACTGTCATAGCAGCACGGCTCAAAGAGAGTGGGACCTAGGGGAACGCTGTTCGCCTTGTTAGAAGACATAAAATTTTTGCCACGAGCCAAATATTTGGGTTCCCTAATTATCGGAGGCCGAGGTACATGGACGGTGGTCTGAATTTTGAGCGTGTGTGAAAGAAGAGAGGATTTTGCCCCTAGGCTCAGAAAAGAGAGGACATCCCTTTCAGTCATGTGCTATCATCTCCAGCATGCATAGCACTCTCTGCTGGTCCTGGTGGCAGGGATGTCGTTGCTTAGTATTATACTCCTGCATCTGTTGCTAACTTTCCTACTCCTGCATCTGTTGCTAACTACAGTCCTTTGAGTTCTCTAGAAAATACGTAAAAGACAGAGAACAAAACTGCCCACCTGCTTGTGACACATTCCAACAGGTAGAGGACACATGCCCGAATGCCCTAGACCTCTCAGCGACTTGTGCTTTGGCCAAGAGTCATTTTGCCTCATATTGAGTCATAAGACGGACGTAGAGGTAATTACTGAAGCAAATCCCAGCTTGGCTGGGAATATTTGCACTTAGTCAGTAGCCACCCTTGCTGGTTTCCCTCCTGAGAGAGATGGGCAGCCTTGCTTAGACAGCTCAGCTCTGCTCCTGGTGCTTCAACGAGGCGTGATCCCATCCAGCACCTTCTGGATGAGCAAGTGGAAAACTATATTCCTCCCAATTCCTGTCCCAGACTCAAGACCATGACTACTCTGACATTCAGTGAGATTCAAGAATAGAGAAAAAATCCAAGGCTGGCATCACCTCGCCATTAAATGGCTCCACTAGCTCATTAGAGAGAGATCCCATACATGCCCCTAATCAATCTATTTAAAGTTTCCTGGAAGCAGGAAAAGGAAAGAATAAAAACACAAGTGCTCTTTTGTCCACCAGTAGTTATTCTTTGCGAGTGTATTAGAAACTTTTTCCCCGTGTTGGCCTGTGCCTGTCTGCTGGCGGGGCGCCAGCTTGCCGTACCCACTAGAGTTTGTTATTTCAACCGCCTAGCAGGAGCCGGCTGTTAGCTCTCCTCCTCTCCCAGCTACCTGAAGGACTGGAAATATTTTTGGAAACTTCAAAAGGAGAGGGAAGCTCAGCCAGCTCAAGTGCTGTTTGGTTTAATTTGTTCCACCTCACCCACCAGGTCCTCACAGAATGAACACTTACGGGGGCCTTACACGAAGAAGGCCATTGAAGCCATTGAAGCCCAAGGAAAGAGTCCCATGTGTGGTCATGATCCCAGGCGTGCTTGCAGCAGTGGATTCTTCCATTATATTTGCTGCAATGACTGTCTATATTGTTTCTTATGCTTTAAATACCATGGTCTTCCTATTTTTTCAGTCTGCTTACAGTCACAGGTGTTCATCTCCTGAAATATCAAAAGACTTAGTGAAGCCTCGTAGCAGAAAATGATGTGCAGGAGTTTCTCTCAACTTCCATTAGCATGTTTAACATTTCTAACTGCCAAGAGGTAGTGTCTGTTTCATCTTCTTGGATTTTATGGCACAACACTCTGCAGTTGCTGTCTGGCAGGTGATAGGACAGCACAGCCTCAGTGGGATCAGAAGATGTGCTTCCCTCCTATGGATGCCCGGATGAACCTTCTTCTGCTTCTTCTGTTTTCCTTTCTACTGCCTTTTTCCTTCTCCTCTCCTCTTGCCCACCAGCTGCCACCAGCTCTGGCCAGGAGCACGTGTTATTCGTGCACCCTCCTCGCACACGCAGGCTGCTGCGCAACGGGTGAATGGAGCTCCCATAGGATGGGTGAGAACATTCCCCTTGGTGTCAAAGGGGCCAAGCTCCAGCACAGCTGGATGTCAGTGGGGCAAACGGTCATTTACCACAACGAGGCCATGGGGAAGCATTTCATTTATTCAGATCTGGAAGGATCTCACTCAAAATATTTAGTTTGGTATTTGCCCTGCCTCGGGAGGGAACAAAACCTGTTTAAATGCTGCATGGAGGCATTTCACAAACAACTGGAGTTCCCTATGTTCACCTGCTGCTTCCTGGCTGCCACATGGACTCTCAGTGACTTTGTCAGGTGTTTTGAAAGGCGGCTGCCGAGTGGAGCAAGGATTTTGAATGCACACACAGGAGGCCAGCTGCTTCACTGCTGGAAGAGAAATGGCCACAGTGAAATAATTACATGAGAAGATAATCGCATTTATCTACAGAGCTAAAACATACACTGGGGCTGATAAAGCCTCTGAGTTGATTCAACAAGATCAGGCACAGCATCTTAGGTCCTCTCTCCCACTAGGTAACTGTTCTCTTAAATTGCTCAAATGGTCACTCGTACTACTTTGTCCCTCTGCTCACAGTACTTGCCAAGCAGTTCCCGGGAATTGTGCAGGTGGTTGCATGAGCTGGAAGCCATCTAAGAACCAATGGAGGCTGAAGGAGGTCTGGGAAAAGACCACATGGCCACAGGGCTGGAGAATCACTCCAGGAAGCTTTAACATCCCAGCAGGGATGTGGCCTTAGAGCAAGTCTTGAGCTGGAGGACACGCAGAATGGCACATGGTTTTGGGAAAGTGGTACCCCTTCACAACGGTAGACCTGGACTCGCTGCTGCTGTCATCTGGGAGCAGTGGTTGAGCATGTTGCAGCTCTGTATACAGAGGCCCTCCAGCCAACCTCCCCAGCTGAGGTCTTGGCAACTCGTTACAGAAGCAGAAACAATGGGTCCCCAAGTTCCCTGAAAGCACAGATCTGTTAGTCAGAAATCCTGATGATGGGTCACTATGGGCCACGGTAGCACCGTGGCCAGGCCAGTAGGAACATTGCAGTGCTATCCCATGTCCAGGTACCCATTTTGGACTCATAAAGATCTTGGTGGCATTTTTGCCAGAATAGCAGCAGCAAACTACTGACATGCATATATATACACACGTATATGGTTAGCGACACTTTTTTAGGGCTGGAGTTTGGAGCAACTGAGTAGTCTTGTAATCTTCTGTTTACATAACAAATGCAGAATGAGGGAACCACATGGTAGGATCCAAGTAATTGTGTTTACTAAATATGCACAGCATGCAAGGCCAGGCTTAGTTATATATACACACTGCTGCTCCGGGATTTTGGCAGCCTCCGAAACGTAAAAGGCATTGAGTGACTTGAGTTGTACCCTCATCATCAAGCAGGAGTCTTGAACATGGAAAATGCACACCAAACGAAGGCCAAGCTGAACATACGTGCATGCCTAATTCATGGGGCTCAGGAGCAGGGAACAGCTAAATAGAAGTACACCAGAAATGAGCTTTTCCATTGCTGCCTTCCTTACCTTCCAGGGTAAAAGCTGTGCAGATCCAATAGACCTTTGGAGAATTGCACAGCTCTTTATTTTTTCCGAGATACATAGCAAAAAGGGAATTTCTGTTTACGTTCTCACAAAGTGACTGGCTAAATAATTCCAGATGACGGAACTTTCTTCTGTCCTTAAAGCGAAACAAAATCTTAACCTTCACCACTCTCTAAATGATATTAAGATTATGATATGAAATCTTTATTTCAGCATTCAAAAAGTAGTTAATAACAACACAAAGTTGGAAAAATAAACCTAACTCTGCCCCTATGTCCATGTGCGATATAGTCTTGGATTGTATGTTCATAGGGTCTTTCTTTGGGATGTCTTCTGTTTTTCCCTGCAGTTTTTGGGTAACAGCTGTAGCAGTTTAGGTAACAGCTGTAACAGCTTTTAGCATGCTATGTCTCTACGAATTCCTGAAAACTAGTTATATGGAAAGCCTATTATTAACAACATGTAATGTTGTTAATAAGTGAATCAGTGAATTCTGAAAAAATGAGAAGTAGTGATTTTTGTCCACTGTTAGACCACACATTTTTGTAGCCAATTTTCAGCCCGAGGATACAAAGTCACCTTCACATCTTTTTCTTTGCAGGATGCTGTAAAGGGGGAGCATTTTATCTTCCTTTTCGTTAGCTTGACAGATGAGCTCTTTACCACAGTATTTCACATTAAAAGAAACTTAGGAAAAAACTACTTAAATAAAAGAAAAAGAATCTATGTGAAATTGTTGATTTTTATTTAAAAAGGTGTATTTTGCAAATGAAACAAAATGTCATCATAAGTACAGCTATAATGATTAATAATTACAGGTGTACTTGCTTCTGGTTTTGGACAGGACGGACTGGAAGCTACATATGTCCCTCCCGATATCAGGTACTGTCTAGAATTTCATAATTCAGATAGCATTTCAAAAGGAATATAACATTTTTCTTAAAAAAAAAAAAAAGAAAGCTAATTTAAAGTGAAATGCCATTGCACAATATCAGCTGGAAATGGAAAATTCAATGTCAACATTCTTCATCACAGTGATGTACCTGAGTGAAAATATTCATATCTGTTTTACACAATTGAAAATCTGCACACTAACTTCTATATGTTTGAATGTCCCTGGGAGACCTTTTTTTTCCATATATCTGTATTATATATGGCATATGTACTTGAAAAATGTACCTATATACTTCGTGTAGGTATGACAGGAAGTACGGGCATGTACAAATAGCCTGGTGTTGTCTGCAGTCCTGTTTCCAATACCTTCACACTTTTCCAATACCTTCACACTTTTCTGCCAGCACGTCTATCAACAACTGCACACAGTTTTTTCACAAAAGATGGGCCATGTTTACATCTGTAGTCTCTCTTTTTACTAACAAATATGTGATAACAGTACTTTTTCCTTCTTTCAAAATTTTGTTACCAAGCCCGCTACATTTCTTTGCCAGGAAAGTATCAGGGCAATTTTAAAAGATCGTGAAAGTGTTAATAGTTTTTGTGTTGTGCTGTGCTTGTCCCGAAGAAGGCACAGACGTCTTCCTTTTCTCACATTTTTCCTTGCTTCTTTCCAGCTTTCTCAGAGTGTTTTCATGAGGCAGACTCTATGTCATCCAATTATTTCCTGAAGAAAACTAGAGAGATAAGCCTTTGAAAACCGAGCCAGGACTTCAAATTTCTCTCACTGTATTAAATCATACTGACCAAAATCATAGAAAGGTATAGAAGTACAAAATTAACAGTGGGACAGAGAGACTGGGAAACGGGGATCCCTGGATGTAATATTACATGAGATGAGACCATCCAATATCAAGCAAATTTATTTGGACAGAGAGGGAATTACTGGGTGTGTAATACTGATTAACTATGTTGGAGAGAGACTTTGCCAAGCAGCGTGTTTTGGTCAGCCTCTTTATAAAGAAGAATAGGAATGTAGGTAAAAGGTTATACATTTAAAAAAAAAAAAAAAAAGTGCATCACTCCTTCTGTTAGCTAATCCTCGGGCATCATCTGCATGAACCACAGTAGTACAGTTCATTTCTGGGAAGGCGTCTGTCCAGCTCCCATGACTGAGAGATTTCCATCTTATCCTGCTGAGACGTTTGGGGGAACATTTATTGACATGAATGAGGCTGGACATAAATGTCTCTGAGATCCTAAGTGTTTAGTGTTGTTTAAACTCCTCACACTGCAAAGACGTAGTATTTTTTAATGCCATATCCAATGAAAAACATTTGCTTGAGGAAAATACGCCAGGTCACAGGTCAGACTCTGGGAAAAAAAATATATTGTCTTTTAAATCCACAGTCACATCATTTTTCCTTTCCTACTTAGGCACACGGACAATAGTTTGAGACCCAAAAAAGGCTTTTAAAAATGTCTAATACACAAAACATCCCTAATTACATTTCTTCCCAGCATGAGACTTTGTATGTCGCTTCAGCCCAACAAGTCCCAACTCCCAACTTGGACGAACTCTGGAAGTGTTTCTCACTGCTGTGCACTCCTCTCACAAGAGCATTTGAGCAAGCTATAAAGCAATACACAAACCATCAAGCACTCTGGTGGGGAGGCCTCGTAATTTCAGGTTGTTTAGGAGATGAGTATCAGTGGCTTTAGAGTATCGCCAGCAACCCAGAAAGCAGTTTCAGAAGAGGTTTGTATAAGGCAATAAAGGCACACATCAGCTCTTTAAATAGGCAAGAGGCTCTGGGGAGCATTTCTGGATGACCAGAGAACTGTTTTATCACAAGTTTCTTCAGAAAATCCTCACACGTTTGACTCTGCTTGTGACTATCCTTTGCTTCATCAGGTTATATTTAGACGAGTAATTTATGGCTCTTCCAAGCTATAGCTGTTTGTAGTAAAAGTGAAATTAAATCACCCATTCGAGACTACGGGCTTTGTTAGAAGCATCAAGGGGCTATGATGAAGCAGCTGAGGGAGATGCCCTCCTTTCTCTGCAGGCAGAGCTCTGGGCAGCATTTCGGGGGTTGTCCTGCACTTGTTTTCTGGGAGACTACTTGGTCCTCAACATGCATCAGAAATCCAGATGCTCAAGTTGCAATCTATGTGACTCTACCTGCATGTATTTTTTTTCCCAATCAATAGCTGAGATGGACTTGGATATTATGGAATATAAAATATTTTTTCAGATGCTGTTCTTTAATTAATGAGGAAAAGACTGTCATTGAGCAAGTGCAGCCTGATGAGTAAGCGAGTAAAACATGCCCACCTTCGTGCGTGTGAGTTTGGTACTTGGGAGGGCAGGGCAGCTGGAGACCTAGGTGCAGGTCCCCCATGCAGGGCAGGTCGGTGCTCAGTGAATTTTCCAGGGGACTGCACTGCCCATGTCTGGACTTGGACCCTCCACCTCCCTCCATCCTGGGGGTGCCCCTTGTCCTGGCAGCGCAGGGGTTGCAGGAGCCCGACACACAGCTCCTAGAGCCAGCTGCCTCCAGCCTTTCCATGTGCTGCCTGTTCCAGAAATTCTGACCTGGAATGCAGGAGGCAGCCTAGCTTTGCCCCATGTTTTTTGATACTTTGAGTGGATACACAGTCCTTTCGATTTGCAGAAATCTCTGCTGTGTCACTAATCACCAGTTTTGAGGGGAACCCGTTAGGGACATCACTAAGGGAAGAAGATTGACATTGCAGCATGTTAAAAGTCAAAAGGTTCTCCCCAGTAAAATGATAGAGCAATGCTTAAACTAATAGTGCCTTGACATCTCCCTTCTAATGCCATATACGTTACCTACTGTGAGAATGATACTCACTCAGAGTATGTATTTTGGCTAGCCAAAGTCCTGTGTGCCTTAATATTATTTATATCTGTTTTTCTCCAGTGCTCTTTTTGGTGGGGATTGTGATTTATGTTGTTCTTATTCCAGCTACGCAGGAGATTCTTTGACGGATTACAATTTCGGCAAACTCCAACTCGAGGAGAAGAATGACAGCTAAGAGACTTAAACCAGACTTTTCACCATCCTGGAAAGGAACTGGCTGCCAGGATTTGGAGTTTTTTTAATACTCTACCTCCCTCTGCTGTTGTCAGCGAGAAGTTCCTCGACAATGGGAAATCATGTTCTTGCGGCTTCGATTTCCGTGCTCTCGCTCCTGGCAATGATGGGAGATGGGGACAGTAAAACAGACAGTTCCTTCATGATCGACTCCGACCCCAGCCGCTGTATGAGGCATCACTACGTCGACTCCATCAGCCATCCTCTGTACAAGTGTAGCTCGAAGGTAAGGACTTCCCTCACTCCCTCGCAGCAGGTTGCTGCATGGGCAGAGTTGTTAAAACGAGCCATTTTGGGCCATTTTTCCCTGCACAAATTCCTTCCTACCAAAATCCGGCTGCCGAGACATACAGATGTAGAGACATCTGTGTGTGTACATCAGAACTGGGGATGGAGAGAATGGTGCTTGAATCTCTTTCCACTTTTTCAAAAGGAAAAACACACTATGATGGTAAAGCTAACATGCAGGAAATGATAGGAGTCAAAGGAGCACGTCGGAGTCTCAGCTACCAGTACCAAGGAGATGGGCTAGTTTGGAAGTTTAGATCATCCCAGTCAGCCTTCTCCTTCAAGTGAGTCCTTAATCCAGAGTATGTAAACATGTAACTTTCGAGATGACGTACTGAGATAAAGAATCAAGCTGTAAGATGGTACTGAAAAAAGAATTCAAAAACATTGCTAATTATTTTCCCTACCTAGTTTCAAAGCCTTTGTTTTCATACAGAATGACAATTGGGTGTTTACTGTAGGGCTTAAGAGCAGACGGAAATATGAGATTGCCTTTCATCGGAGATTCCAAGCCTGAAAAATTTTGTGTCAAAATGGTTTAGCAGCCACGCATGTAGCCTAAAGTCATTTATTTCATTGCATGGAGAAAAAGAATGGGGAGAAGCAATGGGAAAATCTTTGCTGGTCCCTTTTGTCTTGTCCTAGTTTGCTTTGGCTGAGTTAACCCAGCGTGTATTCACATGTACGATCTCCACCTGGACCATGCCTCTGTCTCGCAGGAAGCAGCTTTACCTTACGCACCCGCAGGCCTGGCTTATCGAAAGGCAACAGCCGCCACCACCAATGCTTTTACCAGCCCTGTCTTGGGTGAGAGTGCCATGGGAGGCAAGTGGGAGATCAGAGGCTTCTGCCTTACTGCTCTTGAGTTCAAACAGTAAAATTGCGCATTACTTGTGATTCAGGAGAGATCTCTTGTTTTGCTCTTAGCCTAGGCTGGACCTTCTTACCATCTGGGAAACATCCAGCACTAACACACAGAACTGCAGGGGCGCATCTGTTTGTGCAATATTGATTTTATTGCAGTTGACTCCAATGTGAGGCAAAGGTGAAAAGCGTGGGTGGAGTGGATGGTTTTTATGTCCTGGTATGGAGGGTGCTACCAGCCCTCCCCTCCCACGGCAGTTCAGATCACGTATTACACCTGAGAAGCCATAGCTATTGCAACGGTTTTGTTCCGGAGGGCAATGCTTCATTCAGCCGGCCCTCGTTCTGAGCTCCCTGCACTGCCAGAGAACAGGAGGAGCTGTGGTACATAACGTAGGCAAGATGGTAGGTAGCCCCCAGAAGCCCTTTGGTCTCCAGCTTTGGATAGTACCCTCCTCTGCCCCTCTACATGCAGAAAAGCAAATGAGTAAGAATTACTGACTTCACTAAGGCGGTGAGAAATGCAGAGTGCAACTGCCCTGAGTAGGCTGCCTCAGGCAAAAGAGGATAAACACAACAGGTCCCAGACCAGCACCTGAGGCAATTCAGTCATGGAGGATGAGATGGGCCTTCTCCAGTCCGGGGCCAAAGGGCTGCCATGTCTTGGTGTCTCCTTTCCCAGGAGTCATCATCTACCCACCACCGTTCTCTGGCTGCAGAGGGTTCCCACAGCACGTCTTTGCTTCTGTTTGGCTTCAGTGGCCACAACCACGGCCAAATCCTCCTGTCTCAGGGCCAGCTGGGCACTCACCCTGTTGCTGCTGCCCCTGCGCTCCCAACCCCACAGCTCCACACCCTCCTGCCTGCCATGCAGTGAGCCTGTGCCTCATCTCCAGCTGTGATTTTCTTCTGTGCTCAGGGCTTCACTTTCTACACAGTCCAAGGAAGGAAGAAAGAAAGGAAGGAAGGAAGGAAGGAAGGAAACCCAACAACAATTCAACTTCTTAACATCCCTAATGAGAAAAAAAAGCAACCAAGCCTTTAGGAGTGGAACTGATGGAAATGAGAACAGGGAAGGAACTGTAATGAAAACCATATTATCTCAAAACTGCTCTTTGAGAAAAAAGCTGTTGACATAAACATTTGTAACCCTGACTGCAAAAATGTCAGTGGCTTTTTTTAAATCAAGCCTTTAATGGAAATCATGTTTGAAAATACTATCACATCTCTTGGCTTCCCGAATTCCACAATAGTTTCAAGAACAGTTTTTTAACAATACTACAAGTTGTATGGACTTTCTCATGAAGCAGAAAATGAAAACAGTTTCCATACAAAGTGAAATAACTTTGACATTTCCTAGAAAACTTGTCTCTGTTAAATCGAGCTTTTTTTTAAAGGTCTCAGGGATCTGAATCATCCTGCTAGACATTATGGCTTCTGTTCTGGATCTTACATATAAACACAGACCAATATTAGACTTGCTAATGAAAATTAGATGCAATGTCTATTTCTATATATATTGTGACAAATATAAACAAGTCAAAAAAAGGAAGGTTCTGCTGGAGTAGCTGTGGAAACTGTGGTACCTCTTGTTTCCACTGAGTTTCCATTGTGAAGCTTGGACTGATGATTGATGTCAAGCAGAGACTTTGCCCATTTTTGGCGTGATATATTGGTTCCACTGAGCCATCTTTTTTCACTCTGTATGTTTTCCCTTTTAGTGAAGTATAGAATTACAGAAGTTAAAAACAGCTTCAGAAATTAGAAGACATATTATGTTTGCTGTCCGTCTTGGTTAAAAACGGATTATGTCCACTGTGCTTCTCTGTGGAGGTGGCCAATTGTACCTACATGGGAAGTAGTTTTGTTACGTTTGGAAACATCCATCCAATATAATTTAATCATTAAAATCCCTCTTGCTTGTGACCTCAGACAGATTTCGAAAACAGCTTTCCAAAGCCTTCGGAAACATAGTCCATTATAGTAACAGGATGTATAAAAGAGACACAAAAGAGGGATGGAAGAAGGTAATTTGTTCCTGAAAAACAGTGTTTTCCTTTGACTTCAAGGAAATGTTTGTGTCAGCTCATGAAGTATTGCCTTTCCTGACCATATTGGATTCTGCCTGACCTCTGTCATGGAGACCCACTGGTCTTCCCTATGCCGCTGCAACCAGAGCCTCCTAAATTACAGTATTGGCTGTCACAAGTGCTTCCTCCAGATGTGCCAGAAGAGTGCTACCACTGACAGTCTTGCACTGAAGAATCTGGCCCAGAGAGACACGGACCAGATGAAGAAAGATTTAGCAAATGTTTGAAGACGTTTGCTCATGAGGTAGCTCAGGAGATTTTCAGTCATGCCTGCTCGCAGCCAGGCCACTGATACTGTGTGAAAGTCTATTCTCACACGTCTCAGCCCATCTGCTTTTGGGTCTCAGCTTGCTGCTGAAGAGGACTACAAATGCTGTTAATATCAAACCAGTTCAGAACTGCCAAATTTCCAGAACACGTCTCTAATGAGCAGAGTCAAATATCGCCTCGGATTCAGGTTGCTCTCTTTCGTGGCCGTTCAGATACCTGTGAGACTGCTGGCTTTAAGTAAGAAACTCTGTTTTTCCCTAGTTGCTCGTACACATGAGACCGGCTGCGGTTCCCACATTGTAGTGCGCTGTGCTTCCGGATCCAGCCTCACAAGGTGACACGCAGAGGCTCACATGTGCGGGGGACAAGGGGAGCCAAGAGGCACATGTATCAGGTTATAAAATACCCACACGTTTTTACTATATATACACCCACTGTATTACTGTGCTATGCCATCATACCATTACTAATTATTTAGGTGATAATCTCTATTGCTCTATAGCATACAATGCAATAAGCAGCTGGTGTGATTGATGAAATGGCAAAGTAAAGCTTTTAAAGTACATGCTATTTCCAGCTCATTTGCACACCTGCCAAAATCCACTGGTGCTGTTCAGGATTTACGAGTAGGAGGAGATTAAATTTTACTGAGGACTACAGGTTACTCCAGAAGTTTAGAAAGCTATCAAAATGTGAAATCTGAAAATCTTTTGTCCTGAAAGGGTGACTTGATATCCATGGTGTGGTTCCATTTGTAGAAGTTTACTCCATAATGCAAAACCAGAGCATAAAACCAAGACTCTGTGTAATTTTCCATGATATGAATACTGACCGTACTCTTACGAAAAACTAAGTAGCTAGCAAAATTTGAGATTAGAATCAGTGTCTCATCAGAATAAAACATGTTTTTAAAGACCAGGCTTGCTAAGCAATTATAAATGCAGTTGCACATTGAAGAAATATTGGCTGGTTTTGCATTAGAAACCTTGCTGTTCATAAGAAATGCATTCAGATACAGATATTGGCACATCAGATAATTCTGCCCTATAATTACAGCTCTTAATCCTGTTCCCTGGGGGTTGGTTTGGTTTTTTTCCAACATTTCTGAAAGTACCTGCAGATACAGAGCAGATGCGTGCCATGAAAAGTCCTTAGGGTAACAGTACCAGAAGTGACTAACTGTTCCAGCTCCAGAAGCGCCAACCGTTAGAAGTCACCTGCACCTTGCAGCAATGTGTTCTGTCACATTTGGGCTGAAATCACAGAATCAGAGAATTGTTGGTTGGAAGGGACACTGGAGATCCTCTGAACCTCCCAAAAAGCATCTTGTGGCCATTACACATCCCCCATTGCCACTCCTGAGCAGTGTTTGGACCCGTTGTCTTTGCAGATCCTCTTCAAGCCGTTGTCAGCTGCCATTGGATTGCTCCTCATCCTCCTCTTCAGCCAAACGCGTGGCAATAGCCTGTGACAGAGTGTGCTCACAGTCTTGTGAACTGTTCAAAGGGAGGGACCTAACAAGAGGCGTCAAGATGCCACGATGGAAGCTAACTTTTTAAAATGTCCCCATTTGCTGTCTTTCCTTTGCAATACGGGCGGGGTTAGACACCTTCACCAGCTGCCTACCTGTCACTATGGGAAGTGAGTTTTGTTTACCAGGGGACAAAAATGGATTTTTATCTCACAGTAACGGGTTGATAGCACTGTAACAATTATCCCTCTCCCTGTTCTCGTATATACTAAAGACACTGGTATTAAGAAGATTGACATAGCTGATACATCTAAAGACAAGGTGTGGCTCAACAGTACAATGAAATTTTCTTCCCACCATATCACTACTAACAGCTGGAGTGAATTTGCTATAAATAGGCAACATCATAGGAAGAGGACCATAAATTTATGCTACAAAATCATGAAGGACAGTAAATTTATTGGAAAGCCACAGAAGCCATCTCCTAATTAAATCAAGGAATAAAATGGTACCAACTTCTGATCATCAGCTCATGAAGACATCTTCCTTGTGATCAGTCTATGTTGACTGAATTGTATGTGTTACTATATTAATACACTTTCAGGCAAATCATTTAGCATGCAAGTACTCTTGGAAGAGCTATTTTTAAGCACTGTAAAAGTACGTTCTTTGTGGATGATCAGTGCCTTTCCCATGGACACAGGCACTGCTGGTATTTCCTACTTTATACTAGGAATATTCTGTCTTTCTCTCTCACCTTTCTCATGACTGTGACTAAATAGAAAATCAAACATTTGACATACCTGCTTGCACGACTTGGAGATTTGCAGCCGATTGATCATGTGTAGTGAAAGAAGCTCAGTAGTGTTTAATGTTGTAAAATATTTGCTGTGACGTTTGTAGTTATCCTTTTAGATTGCCTGGAAAAAAACACGTGATATGGGCAGCATGGTGAAAATGTAATTTTCTTCCTTGATTATAGTTTAGACTCATGACTGTTTTACTGCCTACTGTCTCACCTGTGTCACTTTTTGACCTTGTCAGGATGATACAATAAGTTGATTTTGAAGTTTGTGTTGATTAATGAGAAATAGCTGATCTGGATTTAAATAATGTTTCATTCCTCATGAAGGTGTAGAGTTTGTTTAAACTTGTCTAACGCTTGTCTGTTATCAAGGTGATAACAGCAGTTAGTAACTACATAATTTCCTGAGCTTTAGAAGATCCTTTCCATATTTTCTGTAGAGTTTAGGAGACTATATCTTCTATCTATATTTCCTCTGCTCAACAAGGGATTGGGAAGGGGAGTAGGTGACACACCATGGGCTTTTCTTCCTTAGTGCCTCCTATTGTGCAAGTTACCTTGCTCTAGTCACAGCTCAGTCAGTGAACTCAGGAGGAGAAAAACCATGGAGCCACCACTGCCTGTGGAAAATCTCACTAGTGAACCCTCATGCTTGGCAAGGAGTTCATCTTGTTTACATTTTCACTGCCTTACACTGTACAGTGCTTTTTATACAGACACAACTGATGCAGTTAACATACGCACACATATAATTGCAAATACATATTCAAGGTGATCTTTGTAAAAGAAGTTAGAAACTTTCTTCTTTAGAAGCAATAAATTGAGCATCTTCTTTACATTTCTATTTCATATGTTGATATATCTAAGCGTTTGAGACATTCACTGGCCTCAAGGACCAGTTCTGAAGATCACTAGTATACACTCAAAACATTGGAAAGCACCCAATCGAAGCAGCAGTCTGGCTGATGATTTAAGGGCTTGGCTGCCACAAACCTGGGGTTGGCAAGTCACGGTTGCAGTCACCGTGCCTGGAAAGCAGGGCTGGTTGTGATCGTTGGGAGCCCGGAGATCAGTTTTCAGAAAACCTGGCCCCGAAGTCCTTATTGGTGTCGGTGCGTGAGACTCCAGGAGGACATTCTCTTTTCCTCCTGCCCATGTTGCCTCCTCTGCTCTCTCAGACACAGCTCAGGGGCAACACACAGCGTGAGGCCGGGTGTCCTCACCGAGGTGGGGAGAGACAGTAAGTGAAGAAAGACCGCTTAGGCTGGAAGGAGGAACCTGTCTGCCGGCGTTCGCTGTGCGCCAACAGCCGCGGGGGCACGTTTCCTAACCCGTCTCACTTCCTTCGCAGATGGTGCTGCTGGCTCGCTGCGAAGGGCGCTGCAGCCAGACGTCGCGCTCGGAGCCCATGGTTTCCTTCAGCACTGTCCTGAAGCAGCCTTTCCGCTCCACCTGCCACTGCTGCCGGCCCCAGACCTCCAAGCTGAAGGCCATGCGGTTGCGATGCTCGGGAGGCATGCGGCTCACTGCCACCTACCGCTACATCCTCTCCTGCCACTGCGAGGAGTGCAACTCCTAGAGATGCGCCTGCCACGGCAGCGGGGGACCAGGATGCTGCTGTCCGGGAAGGCTCCCAGGAAGAAACCCGAGGTGAGGCCAACGCTCCCAGCAGACAGTTGCAGCAAGGACAGGACTAACCAGGCTGGATTGGATCTGAGAGCTGAAGCGTAAAACATCCTGCGGTCCTGGATGGTACTGGTACCGAAGTGTGGACTGTGACAAAGGCAAAAGCACAAAGACTTGTTTTTAAGAAGCCTTTCTTTTTTCTTGAAAGGGTATTTTTGTGAGTTTCTTTTTTTTCAGGCTCAGCTCTGACTACAGAGAGGTGCTTTTACCTTAGGCCAAGGGCAGCAGGGGAAAAGAGACGAAAGTTGGCCGGATGACAGCATCGCACTCTGGGAGTTGGTGTTCAGACAGAGAACGGGCACCAGTTCCCACATACGACCTCTTCACCTGTCAAGTTATTCTCAGTCTTCTAGTTATACTGGCCTTCAAAACTGTGCTGCTGGCAAGGGTTATCTGTTACTGATCTAGCAGCCAAGCGCTGGATAACTTTAACTGTGGTTTAGCAGGAATTACAAATAAATCATTGAAAATCGAACTGGATGTGAAATGGTGCGCTGGGATTACCCAGTTCTAACCAGTTGGAATGATTATTTGCAGTGTGGGCATCAGAGTTCAGTGGCCGAGTGACTCCTGAGAAGTGACAGGTCGTGAGACTCATGATTCCCCTCTAAAAGCCTGGAAATGTGACACACCACATCTGTCACAAAAGCTTTTATTCAAACACTAAAAACTAATTGAAGATTAAAATGACATGTACTAAATGGAGTCTTTTCTTAACTTGGGTAGAGCTGTTGATGTACAGAGCCAGAGTCACCAAAATAATGACCAAACCTGGGATTTACTTTCATCTATAGCTCTTAGGCCAATGAGAACCATTTTGCCTTTTAAAGACAGACAATCTCAAACACGGGAATCACACTGATGCGCCCATAGGAAGCTCAAGGCAGAGTTTGAATCCCAGCGCTATCCACTGGAGCACAAAGGCTGTGTTTCGATTTACCTAATGATCTGCTACCTGAGGTCCTGGTCGACTCACCATCCAGCTTGGCAGCTGCTCGGGGAAGGCTACAGCTCTTGGCTGGGCCATATGCCCATGCGTCCTTTGTGCGCACACAAGGATGCAGGAGGTTGTGGTGAGGTTGATGTGAGCCCAGACCTCACCCACACACGATGGAGAGGTAGCCAGGGCTACTCTGTAAGAAGCAAGCGAGGCCATCAGCTGTTTTCCCCTGTAGGACCATTGCAGAAAGAAATGCACTGAGGAGCCGAATGAATCGCAGTGATTGACAGGGTAAAAGGATCTCAAAATAACAAATGATCCCAAGTTTTGGTATGGTATTTGTGGAGAATCTCTGTCCCTCCATCATTAATACGAGGTTTTAGGAAGGTTTAGTCAGTCTCTTGTGACTGCAAGGAAACAACATAATGTGTTACAGTTCTTATCTCCTTAAATGGCGATATATCCAGTCAGTCAGCAATATGTCTGGGTAAGACATTTTTTTGATAGAAGTCATGAAGATGTTGGGAACATCTTTGCTGGAGTCAGTGCAGTTTCTACCCCTCAGTAGCACCTACATGCATAGTTCCATGGTTATTGTCTGGGACAGGCTGGAGCATCCTGAGGTCGTTTCCAACCTAGAAATCTATGAATCTATGAATCTTCCCTGCACAGCAAAGTCTGGCAGGGCCCAATGGTGAGGAGGGGAAGTCCTATCCAAGCCCAGAGTTTGGTCCATCAGTCCAGTGCCATCCAGTCTATCTGCAGCAAACGCCATATGCAGCAGCTCAAGGATGCACACTGAGGTTGCAGGGGGTCCCCAAGGTCTGCCAAGGAGGGCAGCCATCCTGCAGTCTACACAGGCGTTACCGTGGCTGCTCGGGCAAAATCAAATTCCTTTGCCACCTCCTCCTCATGGTGAATATGTATAAGATGCGACGGCAGGCGGGTGACAGCCAGCGGTCTTGTGAGCCAAATCCCAGAGCAGGATGGCTGTCGGTCAGAAGTAGAAAACAACAGGGGGACAAGTACACCTGCAGGCACTAGTTAGAGAGGTTTGTGATACATGGGAAGGACTGTCTCTGTCTTCCAGAGATGACTTGGAGATGGACAGTTTACAACAACGCAGAGCTGTGGGCAAACAAAAGAGTAAATCAAACTGTTAGAAGCTGAGGGGCTCAGATTAAAATGTCAAAACTGGGAGTGATGAGCTCATTAGACACCACTCGTTGTTTCAGCACTGTCAGTCATTCTTTTTACATCTGATGTTTGGTCTGAACATCAAAGGGCAAACAATGGGAGTATAAGCCAAGCATTATCACCAGACTACTTTACATGAAAGATCATATGTGTTCTTTTCCAATTTCTTTCAATCTCCAGCATCTAAAAATCCCATTATCCAAAATGGCACCACCTCCTACCACTAATTATCTATAGAAAATTCCAGTCCTTAACCGAAACATCAGCAATACCTTTGATAAGCAAAGAACCATACTGCAAAATATGCGTGACCTCTAAGCATGGGTATAGAGACTGCTGCACACAAGTGATGCTATGCAGTTACCTAAGGAATAGGGAATGTTTTAAGGGTAACTGCTATATCCAGCATCACCCTACCTGGGTCATGCTGCCACTGGCCTCCTTTGCTGGTGCAAAATGGTATGCCTGAGGGCTGTGACACGAAATTTGGGTGATGTTTTGTGGTGCTCCTTCACAGCCGCAAGTAGCTTTACTGGCTGGACAGGATGTAGCAGAGCAGCATAGACTAGATCATGGTCCTCTGGTAAGGAGAGAGGAGGAGGTTGAGCAGAGACCATGCCTGAGCCAATTTAGAAAAAAAGAGAATATTTATAGTGAGAGAAGAGCTTGGCTGGTATTTATTCCCACATCCCCTTGCTATCGCAGTGCCAGAGCTATAATTGCTCAAATTACTCTCACAGAAGACATTCGTGTTTTAACAAAAGCTTTTTTTCCCTCTCACACCGCACATTCCTTCCACTTTTGCTTGGTTCCTCTAATGAAATCATCGCCTTGTGACCGCAAAGGCTGTTGCCAGGCATAAATGTTGAGGTGAATTCAACATTATCTAATTTAACTGTTGAGTCGAATCAATGCACAGAAGTAATGTAACATAAATTAAGAAGGACAAGGCAAAACATACTTGTAAATAGCTAGAAATGGATATTAAAAAATGAACCAAACTTTCAAATCCTCCTTTTAGCTTTGTCAGGCAATCTTCATATTAACACTTAAGAAAAGGAGGAGCTATTCTTCAAAACCCAGTGCCCCAAAGTCTGTTAAAAATCTCTTTTTTGATACTTTTTAATCAGTATTTTAGGCAACCAAATGCTAAATGAAGAACACTAGTGCTACCTGTGTTAAAATTCAGGAGGCATATTGAAGCAAAACAAAAGGAGGATTCAGGTGAAAACTACAGGATTTGGCTCACGGTGAGAAGGAGTCTAAATGCTACTTGGAGGTGAAATGGCTTCCTGGTTTCGTAGCCTGACACCACTCTGGATACTTAAGGTCTGTTTTTCAAGTTAAACTACCATGTAAGCTCTTAAATTGCACAACAGAGAGGACAATGTCTAGCACTCTCTCACTGGGACTCGAAGGAGATGGCTTTCTACTTTTTTCCCCTCACTGCACTTGATCCTTCAGGCACTGTCTTCCCTCACAGAAAGGCTGGTTCAGCTGTGACCATCCTATGGTTTGCTCAAGATATGAACTTTCAGTTGTCACCACCCTATGCCCTCTTTTCTTTTGATTAAGTTTCTGAGTCCAGCTTGGCTTACTTTTGAAAGCTGCCCATGCCAGCAGTGGTGATGTTATGTTTCAGCTGGAGTGACTGCACTCATGGAGACCAGCAGGAAACACTAGACCTTTGCTGGTACCCTTTCCTTGTAGGAAAAGCCTTATAATGCCACTGCATTTTGTGCCTATCAGAAATAATCTGTGATTTGCCAGGATAAAGAGCCTATGACCTAGCAAATTTTAATTGTTCTGCTCCCAGCTTCAGTGAGACAGTTAAGTGCTTAAAGCTGCATAGATACAAAACCAGGTTGCTGATTCGAGACTTATATTGGATGGACAGTCACACTCAAGGAGTTGAGGTCAACAGCTCAATGTCCGAATGGAGGCCAGTGACAAGTGATGTTCTTCAGGGGTCGGTAATGGGGCTGGTTCTGTTTAACATCTTTGTCAGTGACATGGGCAGTGGAATTGAGTGCCCCCTCAGCAAGTTTGCTGATGACACTAACCTGTGTGGTGTGGTTGACACACTGGAGGGAAGTGATGCCATCCAGAGGGACCTTGTCAGGCTTGAGAGATGGGCCTGTGGGAACCTCACGAAGTTCAACAAGGCCAAGTGCAAGGTCCTGCACGTGGGTCGAGGCAATTCCAAGCACAAGCACCGGCTGAGCGAAGAATAGATTGAGAGCAGCCCTGAGGAGAAGGACTTGGGAGTGTTCATTTAGGAGAAGCTCAACACGAGCCAGCAATGAGTCTTGCAGCCCAGAAAGCCAACCGTCTCCTGGGCTGCATCCAAAGAAGAGTGGCCAGCAGGTTGAGGGATGGAATTCTCCCCCTCTACTCTGCTCTCATAAGACCCCACCTGGAATACTGCATTTCAGCTCTGGGGACATGGAGCTGTTGGAGCAGGTCCAGAGGAGGGCCACAAAGATGATCCAAGGGCTTGAGCACCTCTCCTATGAAGACATGCTGAGAGAGTTGGGGCTTTCAGCCTGAAGAAGAGAAGGCTCTAGGGAGACCTTCTAGCAGCCTTCCAGTACCTAAAGGGGGCCTACAGGAAGCTGGAGAGGGACATTTTACAAGGGCATGTAGTGATAGGACAAGAGGTAATGGCTTTAAACTAAAAGAGTGGAGATTTCTATTAGATCTAAGGCAGAAATTCTTCCCTCTGAGGGTGGTGAGGCACTGGAACAGGTTGCCAAGAGAAGTTGTGGATGCCCAATCCCTGGAAGTGTTCAAGGCAAGGCTGGATGGGTCTTTGAGCAACCTGGTGTAGTGGAAGGTGTCCCTGTCCATGGCAGGGAGTTGGAACTAGATGATCTTTAAGATTGCTTCCAACCCAAACTGTTCTATGATTCTACAATTCTATAAAATTGTTAAACTGAAGAACCCACTGATTTCTTGGAGACATCACCATTGACTTCCTTTGCACCTCACCTTACCCTCTGAGCTCGGAGACTTCCTCCAGACAAGAGATCCTAAGCTGTCTCCTGTTGGCCTTTTTCTGGGTTTTTGTAAGCTACTGTCACAGTGCTCACGCCAATAATGGAGAGGTGAAGTTTGCTGATACCCATGGCACACCACAGCCTGCGCTGGACCTTCACATGAGCCTTAGTTAAGACCTATTCACTAAGTCCTTGCAGATCTACCATGAAGCCCTGAAACTCAGGCAGGACTGTGTAGCTTGCAGCCAGATTATTTTTGTGAAAGAGAAAAATAAAAGATGAGAGGTTACTGTCTCGTTGAAATAGTCCAACACTCTGCTGCTCTGTGTGCACAACCTCAGTTCTTAGGACCTGATGGGAGAAAAGAGATGCCCCTGAGCTCCCTTCTGTGGGTCAGTGGTTTTTCAGTGTCTAGTCCTACATGTTTAAAGACATTAGTTTCTTACGGAATTTGTCTGAAACGGGATTAAACCCTCTAGGAATCAGAGTTCTTATTAGTAAGGAATTTTTCATTTGGCTTAGGTCATAAGCATTTTTGAAAAATCCAAATGTCATTAAAAAGGTCACTGTAAGAGGGGTGCGTGGGAGGGCGCGTCTGTCTTTCTTTGTCTCTGCAGTTATTTAAAATACAAGGGCTGTGGAAAAAGAAAAAAAAGTATTATATCCAGGGTAAAAGTGATTGACAGCCTTCTAAGATAGATTGCCTTATACACAACAGATACTGAGACAGATACTCTTATAAAAGTGCAGCAGGCTGTGTTGGAAAATAGCAGTCCAGTTAAGTTTGCTGTGTTGCACATGTACAGATATGCTGGTTGGAAATCCAAATAATCCTCTTTATTTTGCAGGCAAAGGGTCACAATCTTTATTTATTGTTCAAAAGGGAGAGGACTGTTTATCACTAGTCTGCACACTATGTTCATAAGCAGGTTAATGCACTGAAAATGGTCTTTGGTGGCTCTACGATTTGAAGAGGATGCTTTGTGTATCATCAAGATACAAAAGATTTGAGTTCATTAATGAGAATAAGTAACCTGGTTTGGCCTGCACCAAGAATGTATATTTCAAAATGTTTTGGTTTGCCTCTTTTTTTATTTTTTTTTTTAATTAGACCATTAGGAGTGCTCTAGGAATCAAAAACATGTATGAAAAGACAAAAGTACATCTATCATTTGTCCATGTCAGAACTAATTCTTCCTTTAGATGTCGAACAACAGTACAGCCCATTAAAACAAAATTTTAAAAACAGTTAAGTACATTCTCAAGTAATCTACATATATTTATCTCATCTTTTTTCTAAGAAGAATTAAAGAGCCGATCCTGAGTGAGAGCCGTTTCCATTCAGATGCACAATTGCTATTCCAAGCTCTACATGGATCTCAAGACTTCATAACATAAAAACTAACAGAGGTTAGGACTGATATTCTGTAGTGTAGAGAGTCACTGTATAAAAAAAGGGGATTAATCCGGGGAGCAGCAGTAAGCAGTGTGCCAGGATTCATTTCCCTCAGCTCCCTATCCTAAGCACTAGAGACTTGTTGGGTCTAGTTCTGCCTCCAAAAAGATTGGTACTCGGGAGAAGTGGTGGAAGGCCCTCTTGCCTGAAAGCATCTATCCGCAGCTCTGTAACGGATAGGGGTCAAATCCCCTATTTGAGAAAAGCATGGTCTGGAATCGTTCTTCCCTGTCTCAGGTGAGCACGTTGCCATGCAGGAGCTGTGCAAAAGGGAGGTGATGCAACCACCAAAGTGGTTGTCACTAAACACAATGGAGTTAAACATGCTCTGAGCACAGGCAGAAAAATTAGGCTGCTCTTTGGACTTGAGTTTTCTGTATGCCAAAGGACTACACAGATGCAAGTTCCCAGTAGTCCCTGTAAGAAAGGCAGGGATAACATCTGGTGGTTACGGAGGCTTCTGTCTGAAACTCTGAGGCTGAAAACATCCCCGGCAGGTGTCTGATTGTATTAGAAATTAAATTTGCAGAATTCAAACAAATGGTATTGAAAATACATTGAAAGCATTTCAAATCTTGAA
This sequence comes from Tauraco erythrolophus, assembly GCF_009769465.1. NCBI lineage: Eukaryota > Metazoa > Chordata > Aves > Musophagiformes > Musophagidae > Tauraco > Tauraco erythrolophus. The sequence continues at coordinate 38,311,804 of NC_141465.1, forward strand.
ATGACATGCTGACTGCCTGCTTTGCTCTTTGACAGAGAAATAAACATGCTTTTGCAGCAGTCAAACATTCACAAGGGCAATCAGCCCTATGGCTTTATTAAGGAGCAGTTCGGTACTACTGGAAGTAAGAACTTTTGATCTTTTTGCTGTATTCCTCTATATACATATAGGCATATATATGCACAAAACAAGGCTTTATGTCACAGCCATCTCTCTTCAGCCTCACGGTCTTCTACCACTCCCTGAGAGCCTGGTAGCTGGAGAGGAGAAAAGACCTCTCCTAGACCCTTTCTACTGCTCTTGGAAAGCAACCATGTTTCACCACTGGTTGCAAGATGGAAAAAATTTGGCATCATCTTCTACACTTTGATGAAATGTAAGGGATATTCTTTAGCTAAAGAGATCCCATAATTAATACTTAATTGAATAAACCTAAATGGATTCTGAGAGGGATTTTTCAAAGGTGCTCAGCATTGACTTAACACCACTTTTATTCACACCAAAGGAGAGCAATCAGTCATGTCAGTGAGAACAAACCCTGGCCAGCACTGCAAAGTCTCTTGCCTGGGGGTGATGCAGGAGGCAAGAAGGGAAGAGAGGGGGGAAGTGTCCAGTTCTGCGATGCACTTGCTCGGGATATTGGCAGTCTTCAGCATCAGATGTTTGCAAGTCAGCTGCCTTTAACTGAGGAAAACTCAGAGTTATGTTCATTTAAGTTTTCTTCATCCCTTTCACCTGCCTTGCTCCTCCTGACCCACCCTGCACCTCTAACACGTGGAAACAATCGTGCTGTTGGGATTTCCCTGCTACTGCCAGACTCATCTCCACATTGCCACATACAGAGCTTGTCCAAACATTCCCAGTAACTGGGAATGAGATGCTGGAAGAAGAAACTTGTGACCTGCAGCAGCAAGACTGTGCAGACTTAACACCAATTCTGATTTTATATGAGCTCTATATATTCAAATACTACCACTCCAGGGACTAGAGTTACTACCGGCTCACATATTTCATTCTCTCTGAAGTGCGCGAGAATCCGTATGCTGGGAGAACCCACCCCTGTGCTTCCTAATTTCTCCTATGTTGTTTTCTTTGTTTATATTTGCTGCTGCCCTTAAGGCCTTGTGCAACGAGGTGCCTGCACTCTCCAATTTGGAAAAAGCCTCAGAGAGGAAATGTATGCAGCAACCTCCTCTATATTGAAGACTTCTTTCCTCTTTTTCATCTTGTTTCAAAGATTGAATGATGTGCTAATTCTGGCTTTTCATGTGCAGGCACCGTAGAGTCTGGGACACTGGGGCAATTTATTTGGTGACCTGGTGTTGGAAAATCGCTAATGACTATTTTGCGATTTTTTCCCTTAAACTGTAATGATAGATACAGGTACATGTGTATGTGCACACACACATACATGCACATACAAAGAGAGACAGGGAGGGTGAGACTGTGTTCACTCCAGGATGGGAAAATAGAGTTTCTAGCCTTGACTTGGATAATCACAGTTTTGTGGGAAATGATCTATGTTACAGTCTTTCAAGGAGATATAAATGAGAACCGCAGAGAGACACACAGATCTACTCTTACATATTCATAAATAAATTTTTATACGTTTAAACCTAACAGTGCTGTTGCTGTCAGACAAAATAACTGCCTGAACGACCTTGAACACGATAAAATAAAAAGTGATAAATCCCAAGTGATGCTAGGTCAGCGGCACATCTGTCTGCAACGGAGGCAAAAGGGCAATACTGACGGCTCCCACGTTTTGCTGAGTAACCTACGCTTTTCCCTGGAGGTGGAGCACAGCGTGAGGCTGTCATGACAAAATAAAATCCCTGCGGATGTCTCCTCCCTTCCTGGGAGAGGGCTGGGGCTGGGGCCGGGCCTCAGCCCGAGCCTTTAGGTGGAGCTGTCGCACCGCCGCCGGCGGGAGCAGCCGCGGCGCAGCGCTGCGGGTCCGGCCCTGCGAGGGGAGAGCCAGGGAAGCAGAGCTAGTCTCCTGATTTTTCACAGCTCGGGTTAACAGCCAGGCTCCTCACAAGCGGAAAAATGGTTTCTTTCGAAAGCTGTTAGGGGCTGACTCTTTGTCCTGCGTACACGGCGTTGCCTGGTGCACGCGGGACATGAGGCTGCTGCTCCGGGATCAGCCTTGGCTGGGCTGTGTTACCAGGGCTGGAGGTGTTGTGTGCACCTGGCTACCATTGCAGGATGAGCATGATCTCAGAGACTCTTTGTGTAGGTCCACACAGCCAGAGAAGCTCCCTTCAGATCTACCTCGTATCCCAGTCTAAAAGGATCCCACGGACCTTCAGTTTCAGAATGAGACATGGCATGGCCCCGGAGCAGGGGACAGAGGATGCATCTGGCACATTTTGCTGCATGGCTGCAGAGGGCTGTGTTGGGCTGTGGGATGGGGAGAGCAGTGCAGAGGCTGTGCGATTGGGAGGAGGGTGAGGTTAGTGGAAAGCACGAAGAAGCAGGCGTCTGTGCAGCTTTTGTGTGCAGCAAGGGGAATTTGGCAGGCTTGCATCTACTGCAAAGTGTGTGGCTCCCAGTTCTTCCCATCCATTCTGTGAGATCTGGCAGGTTGGAGAAGAGGCAGAATGAAGTAGAAGAAAGCTTTATGCTAGCAGCAAACCCCAAATCAGTGGACTGCAATTAAGTCACATGTGAGGGCTCGCAGTTTTGTCTAACAAAGCCAGGCTTGTAAAAGCTGTGTTTATTTTGCACTGTAAAAGTGATACCAGGCATCACAGGCAGGGCCTGTGTCAGCTCAGGAGGATGAAGAATCTTGAGTGTCCTGGATAGCACCAGGGGATAGCGCTAGATAGCAGAAGGGGACAGGAATGGTCCTTAAACGTGCAAAACATGAAAAGACAAAATGACTGCACTCCACTTTCTTAATATACCTGAAGCTGCCAGTAATATCACACCATGCTCACAGAAGAACTTGACATAATCCCAGATCTTGCCCACCATGTTTCTACACTCCCAAGCCTCGTGAGATGAACAGATGTTTGGGACAGCAAACTTTTACTAAAGCAACTTTACGCTGAGGGTGTCCTGCTGCCAGCTGTGGGATGGTGAGGATCTTGCATGGATATCAAAGAGGGATCAGGAGGTGCCAAATGTCTGGTGTGTGATCAGGAGGTGCCAAATGTCTGGCAGTGAATGGAAAGATGAAATTTTTAGCAACCACTCCTAGCTTGCTGCCCCAGGACTGGTCTGAAAAGTTTAGTGGTTAGAGCGAGCCTGAGCTGTGGGGTCAGCGTGAAGATGGCCTCTCACGACACTGCAGCTAGAGTGGTGACGTGTTAACAACAGAGTTGCTCTAACGCTCTTGTCATTTCATGACATTTCCTGAAACACCATGACTATGAGCTCTTGCTCCTTCTTGCACTTAACATAAGTTGGCATGAGGTTTAGCCAGGGACAAACAAGGTTGATATCGCCAGTTTACAATAGCTTCAGCCAGCAGAGTCTGTCTTACAGCATCTGAGTTTATGCAGCTGGGGCAACTAAAGGGGAGGCAAAGCTCAGATATTCAGTTAGCAAATAAGGCTTTTGAAAAGCACATTTTGTCATCCAGCTTCAGCTTCATACTTAGATGATATTTAAGTCTTTACCGGTGAGAATCAATGACAGGTAGAAGAGGAGATGTAAAGTGATGCCTCCAAGGAAGAACTGTCTGCAACCATGCTATAGACAAAGGAGAGTCCAGAAGGGCAAGAGGCATTTTGGAAAAACAAAACAAAACAAAATAAAGCTTAAATCCAAACCAGAGAGGCTTTGTAATTCTGCAGCCTGCAGAGGTACTCTTCTTTCTTATTTTAGTGCCTGCTTATTTCAGTTGGATTCTCACAAATTCCTGGTCTTTTTCCCTACTCGTACAAGAAAAAGGCCGTGATGGTTGTAAATATCTGTAAAATAGAAAATTGTTTGGTGACCTATTTTCCAAACAAAATTTCGTCAGCTGAAACTACATCTGTATCAAAAATCCTTCCCCATTTTGCAGTCTCTCATACTGGTATCCAAACCTCCCTCTCATGTATGCGATAAGAAGTTTCGAAAGGAAATCATGTTATGAGGAAAACAAATTTTAACAGTGTTCCTGGTGCACGCTTCTCATTCTGTTGTTATTGTATTTTCCTCCCCAGGCCTCTGTTTTTTCACAGGATAAAGCCCAATTACTAGAAATGTAAACAACATTAGTAATTTAAGATGATCTCATAGGTCAGGGTTTGGAAGACTCACTATGCTTTTTCACATGACAGATCACTACCCACTACTGTAAGTAGTTACCGAGATGAATAATAACAAATTTCGGTGTTGCAGCATTACTCCTATTTGCACTGTAAGCATTACCCTTCTCGTTGGTTTTCTTCTGCACTCTAAAAATATGTACCAAAACATGACTAGAATATATAAATACAGCATATTATCCTGCGTATTATACAGAACTTGGAAGGTGGGATTTGGCTCACAGATCAAGGCATCCAGAATTAGGCCTATGTCTAACTGCCCTCTGCAGTTGGTGGAGATCCAGAGATGACTGGATCTAGAGTCAACTCACCTGCCCGTGGATTGTAACAGGTGGTTAGACACCTATTGCATAGGTAGACATGTCCTCTCCAGTCCCAATCTGCAAGCTGAATCAACCTGCTATTTCTTTCCTCAAAAAAAAAAAAAAAAAAAAGAGCAATTCCCTTACTATTATTTGTTACTTTTACTATCACTCTTATTGCAGAAAGTCACAGGTACAGGTCAATATACTGTACACACAAAAAAAGGACAATTTTCACTCAAAGAACCCACATCCAGGTATAACCACACAACAGATGTAGAGATCAATAGAAGTCACGCTGATGCTCTTAACATAGTTTCTCTAGTGATATTCTCGTAAATAAATGAGGAAACATGGTCTAGATGGAACCAATGGGAGATTATATCAGTTGGGGCCCTTTGTATTTTCACTGATGACCAAGATGATGGAATAGGGAGGATGTTCACTGTATTTGCACATGGTATTAATCAGGAGGGACTGCAAATACAAATAAGTTCTCAAAGCAATCCTGACAAATTGAAGGTACTGCCTAAAGTAAACAGTAGGGAGATCTGAAAGATACAGCAGACAGGAAAGAATAATCAGCTGTATAAATACGAACCTTCACCAGGAGGAGATATGGGAGTTATGGTGGGTCATGGCAGAGCATAAGTCAATAACAATGTGTTGTTATGAGAAAGATAAATGCAATACTGGACGGCATCATAAGGTACCTGAAGCAATCCTCCTGCATTATTCAGTATTAGTGAATCTTCAGCTGGAATAGTGTGATCAGTTTTGAGCTCAAGAAAGATCTCCTCTAACTGGAGAAAGTATAGAGGAGAGAAATTCTAATAACCAGAGGGCATGAAAACATAGCCTGTAAGAAGGAATTGAAGGAAGCGGGTTGTATAACCTGGAGAATAGAAGGCTGAGGGAAAATCTGCTGAAAATATTAAAATATGCAAAAAGAAGCTGCAGGGGTTAAATCCTTAATATCCACAATGAAAACACATTCTTACACAAAAGACAATGAAATACTGGAAATAATTGCAGTAGGTGGCTGTTAAGACACATCCTTAGGTGTCTTTAAAAACAGTTTAGATAAATGTTTAGGTATAGTCAATCCTGCCTCCAGATGGTGCTGTCAATTAGATGATCTCCTCAGGTCTCTTTCCATGCCCTTGTGTGTAACAGTGCATCACGACCATTTTGTCACAATATCATTCTCTTGGGTAAGTTCATGATGCATTACCCCTGGGGAGAGACTTAAAACAATTGTGCCACTAAACTAAGTGGAAGAGGTCAAGGCATGCGTCCTCATTGCAAGAACTGCCACAGAAAAATTGTGTCAAAGTAATTCTCTGATCAAGAAGCAGAAAAGGAGAGTCACTTGCAAGCTGCCATTGAAACTGAGCCAAAAAGACAGCATTTAGAAAAAGTAAACATAACGTGAATCTGTTTCACACAACAGGGCAGCCTGCAGAGGCCTACAATTTAACATTTAGCTTGTTAAATTGTAGGCTAAGGTAGCCTATTTGTTCTGACTGTTCTTTGGCAAGAGGAAATCTAGCTTTAGCTTGCAGCTGTGAGCATGAGCTCTCAGTGCCCATAAAACTGAGGTAGATTTAACTCGAAGTCTTGAACATACCCCTCTGCATCTGCTTTTACTCTTTTTCCCCCTGCTTTTTCTCTCCAAGAGTGACTAGATTCTGTTCCTCCCGGTTTACATATTCCACTCCTGTTCTTGTTTATACTCTGCACTTTCCAAAGACTCAAAACACTTGTCACATAGCCAGGAGGCTTAGAAATCTCCTGAGGCTTGAAGTCAGGTCCTTGACACAGCCAGTATCACCACTAATCCTTCTTTACTATAATGATCCAGCAATAAACAGATATGCTACTGGTCTAAAGTACAGTGTCAAGACCGCAAGAAAAAAGCTATCTTGGTTTTAATTGAAGGAACTGAGGCTTAGGCTTTAGAGTCGTGAAGGTATATAGGAAAGGGGATGGCCAAAAGGCAGGGAAAAAGGTGTTAGGAAACCTCCAAAAAGCACCCAAGAGAAAATATTTTGAGGGGAGAAAGTAGTGGTGAAGCATAGGGATATGACTTGCAACTACAATGCAAAAAAAAGAGGTAAATGCTGGTTCCATAGAGAATAGGCACACGGAGCTACACTATCAGGGCAGTCATTTCCTGGGAGTCTCTGCTAATGGCAAAGAGTAAAGGTTAAGTGAAGATGTGTGAGGGAACCTCAGTCTTTCCCTGAGCGAGCTTTGCTGTGTGTATGCCTCTGATAAAGCACTCTAGCTCCAAGGTCCCAATTCAGGAGGCTCCTGGGCAGCTTCACTGACTTCTTGTAAGGCAGTATCACCTTTTGTGAACCCTGTCTTTCACTAGAACTGATCAAAGCAAGTACTTCCACTTTGAAAAAGAGCTGATTGTGCTTTCCTCCTGTTCTCCACCTCCCCACTCCCACAACTCCAGCTGAAGAGTGAGTTATGTTTGTGTATTCCCTGCTTTCTTACCTACTTATCTGTGCTCCTGGAATAGCTGACTTTCAACTGAAGCGATGTTAAAATGTCCTCTCCTGAATTCAAAGACAAGCTAGCAGGGAAAAAAAACAACCCACAAAACCAGACCTTCAGTTGCACCAGGAGAGAGCGAGGCCCAATTCCCCATCCTCTGGATTCAGCGGAGTACCTCATCATACAATACAAAGATGTACCACACCATGCTTTTTCTGGTTTTAAGGTTTGTGGTGTTTCCTTCCCCTGTCTTCACTGACAGACAGCAGCAAGAGCCTGCTGGACACCAGCTCCTCTGCTGCCTTTCAACATCTGAGGCAACGAGCAGCTCTGTATTGCCTGGTGTTTAGCACCATCCAGCTCTAATTTACAGGCTGGTTGGAGTGTGAGAGTCAGCATGGAAAGAGGATGATTGTGGGGAGCTCTTTGCTTTTTTCCACCAAGTGTAAATCCTTCAGTCACACAGAGATTGTAGTTACATAGCCTGCTGGGGAACACAAATGTCCGTTACAGCTCCTGAACATGTATGACCTATGGACCGTTTTAGATGGTAACTATGACCTGGAATATGACCAATGTCAACAAGGAGATAGGGTGGCATTATCATAGTTTATTTGAAGAGTACTTCATCTGTAATCTGTCTTGAAATCACAAGGTTATCAGCCTTCTGGAGAAGTATATATCAGCCAGTAGAATGCTTTGCCTCTATCTCATTTAATTGCTATGGCCTTTTCAAATGCCAGCACTGAAAATTTTTCTGTAATGAGATCTAAGTACAGGACATGTGTTCAGGCTCTGAGGCTTCACAGGACTACAGAAATAACCAGAACATAATTTTTAATTGTATTTGGAGGTGTTGTTCTGATTTTGCTGGATTATAAATCATCATTGAGTATCAGGCAAATCTACCAAAGCTAGACACATAGAGGAATAAATACCTTAATGCTGATAAAACTCAATATTTTCCATTTTGCTGTTTCATACATTTAAACCAGGTTGTTCTATCACTTTCATTATAAATAAAAACAGCTGCTCTGATTCTTGGCAGGCAACATATGTGCTTCTCCCCTCCTTCCCTCTCCCTCAGGGACTGATACTTTGATGGGAGCATGATTAGATATTGGAAAAAGGAGAGGAATCTTGCTAGGACAGAACTAACGTCAAGATAATGTAATAAAAGACCACACTGTTCATATGGAAGAGAACAAACAGGTGCTTCATAACATAGCTGAGACACATCACCTTTTTTCTTGCCTGTTCAAAAGCAAATAGTGACAATACAGTTTGTCTTACATTGAACACAGATCAAAATGGTAACAAGATGAAATAACCAACAAACAATGAGGCCTGTGACACAAATTGTGAATCTTATGCTATTCCTCTGCAGTATTTTATTCTGTTTCAAATATTTGCAAAGAATTCCTCTTGTAGAGCACCAATAATGTTGAAAAACAACTAAAATTGTTACAGCCTATGACTAATACTAGTGCAGGATGGGATGAGACTAATGAGAACTGCAGAATATCATAAAACCATAGAATCATAGAACGGTTTTGGTTGGAAGGGACCTTAAAGACCATCTAGTTACAACACCCCTGCCACAGGCAGGGTCACCTTCCACTAGACCAGGTTGCTCAAAGACTCATCCAGCCTGGCCTTGAACACTTCCAGGGATGGGGGAGCCACAACTTCTCTGGGCAACCCGTTCCACTGCCTTACCACCTTCAGAGGGAAGAATTTCTGCCTTAGATCTAATAGAAATCTCCACTCTTTCAGTTTAAATCCATTGTCCCTTGTCCTGTCACTACATGTCCTTGCAAAAATTCTCTCTCCAGCTTTTTTGTGGGCCGCCTTTAGGTACTGGAAGGTTGCTAGAAGGTCTTCCTGGAGCCTTCTCTTCTCCAGGCTGAACAAATCCAACGCTCTCAGCCTATCTTCATAGGAGAGGTGCTCGAGCCCTTGGATCATCTTAGTGGCCCTCCTCTGGACCCGCTCCAACAGCTCCATGTTCTTCTTATGCTGGGGGCCCCAGAATTAAATGCAGTACTCCAGGTGGGGTTTCGTGAGAGCAGAGTAGAGGGGGAGAATCCCCTCCCTCAACCTGCTGGCCACGCTCCTCTTGATGCAGCCCAGGACGCGGTTGGCCTTCTGGGCCGCAAGAGCACATTGCTGGCTCGTGTTGAGCTTCTCCTCAATGAACATTCCCAAGTCCTTCTCCTCAGGGCTGCTCTCAATCCATTCTCTTCTCAGCCTGTATTTGTGCTTGGGATTGCCTCAACCCACGTGCAGGACCTTGCACTTGGCCTTGTTGAACTTCATGAGGTTCGACAGGCTGACCTCTCAAGACTGTCCCTCTGGATGACATCCCTTCCCTCCAGCATGTGAACTGCAATACACAGCTTGGTGTCATCAGCAGACTTGCTGAGGGTGCACTCAATCCCACTGTCCATGTTGCTGACAAAGATGTTAAGCAGCGCCGGCCCCAGTACTGACCCCTGAGGAATGCCACTTGTCACTGGTCTCCACTTGGATATCGAGCCATTGACCTCAACTCTTTGAGTGCGACCATCCAGCCAATTCCTTATCCCCCAAGTGGTCCATCCATCAAACCCGTGTCTCTCCAATTTAGAGACAAGGATGTTGTCTGGTGCAGTCATGCAGTCAATGCTGTGACAGCTCTCCTTTGAAATAATGGTGTGTGCAGTATGTATAAATTTCAAGCTATAGCTTGCATCTAGAAGTGCTGGAGGTATTTCTTTACAATAAGATATTCAAGTTCTATACTATTTCTAGTGGCTAGAACTGAGATATGCACTTCCCATCAGCCAAAGACAGACAGATGTTTATGAAGAGAAAAGCTTTCTTTTTTTAAGCTTTTCTAGTTATAATCAAAACAATTCCTCTCCGAAAGAACGTTGTTCCATACTCAGGAATTAATTACATCATTTAAATTTTATGCTGCATCATTAAGCTGTCCCCAGACATTAATATTTATTTATATTTTATTTTCACTTCTCCTTAACACCACGAGGTTACGAAGTCTGGTGTTCTTCACTTGGTGATTTCCAGTTTTTTATCACTCCAGCCCATGTCACCTCTCAGAATTTCTGTAGGCAATCATGCATCTTAGCACTTTTTTAACTGGAAACATCATGAAGGTGATAGCAGCTCCATGATCATCTGCAGATCACTTGCCACAGTCTTGCAGAACACTATGCTTTGAAGACAAACAGTTCCTCGGGATTCATTTATAGGGTACAAAGAATAATTTCCCTTAAAATTCAGAATGACGTTATTTGGTGGCTAATAAGCAACACCTTTATCTCTGAAACAGGTCCTTGTTCAAGATGCATTTTACAGTCGGTGGAATGATGAAGACCAGCAGGCTATGAATGTTGGAAACGGTTTTAAAGAAATTAAACAGTTACTGCCCACGACATCATATTATCTATATTTGGTCGTTTGGGGAAAGATTATTCTGACTGCACAGTGCCGTCTTAAGATATAAACCTCAGAGCCAGGTTCCAATGTCCCCAAGTGTAAAAAGGTCCTCAAATCCAACAGTGAGTGCCCTGGTCCCATAAGACTTACTGTATGCCTGCAAGATTATTCACAGAAGACTGCAGAACCCCTGTGCTTACCTTTATTAGAGTGTGTCCTATTCATAGGTGCCATACCTGTTTCTGCAGTCATTGGCCAACACTCATCTGGAGCTCAGGACACGTTGCATAGGCTGTTATCATGAATACTTTTCAGACAAGAGTGAAAACAAATCACAGCTATTCCTAATGAAGAATTCAATGTCATGACAACAATGAAGAAATAGCTCTCATGACAATATTCCATGTCTGGATCAATTAAATGTCACTACAAGCACTCTTCTACAATATCTCGGTGGATAAGGAATTGGCTGGATGGTCACACTCAAAGAGTTGTGGTCAACGGTTCAATGTCCACGTGGAGGCCAGTGACGAGAGGTGTTCCTCAGGGGTCAGTACTGGGGCCAGTGCTATTTAACATCTTTGTTGGCGACATGGACAGTGGGATCGAGTGCACCCTCAGCAAGTTTGTAGATGACACAAAGTTGTGTGGTGTTGTGGACAAGCTGGAGGGAAGGGATGCCATCCCGAGGGACCTTGACAGGCTGGAGAGGTGGGCCTGTGAGAATCTAATGAAGTTCAACAAGGCCAAGTACAAGGTCCTGCACGTGGGTCGGGGCAATCCCAAGCACAAGTACAGACTGGGCAGAGAATGGATTGAGAGCAGCCTTGAGGAAAAGGACTTGGGAGTGCTGGTGGACAAGAAGATCAACATGAGCCGGCAATGTGCGCTGGCAGCCCAGAAAGCCAACCGTCTCCTGGGCTGCATCCAAAGAAGCGTGGCCAGCAGGTCAAGAGAGGTGATTCTGCCCCTCTACTCTGCTCTCGTGAGACCCCACCTGGAATACTGCATTCAACTCTGGAGTCTCCAACAGAAGAAGGACACGGAGCTGCTGGAGAAAGTCCAGAGGAGGGCCACGAACACAATCCAAGGGCTGGAACACCTCTGCTATGAAGATAGGCTGAGAGAGTTGGGGCTGTTCAGCCTGGAGAAGAGAAGGCTCCAGGAAGACCTTCTAGTAGCCTTCCAGTACTTAAAGAGGGCCTACAGGAAAACTGGAGAGGGACTTTTTACAAGGGCGTGTAGTGATAAGACAAGGAGTAATGGCTTTAAACTGAAAGAAGGCAGATTTTTATTAGATCTAAGGCAGAAATTCTTCCCTCTGAGGGTGGTGAGGCACTGGAACAGGTTGCCCAGAGAAGTTGTGGCTGCCCCATCCCTGGAGGTGTTCAAGGCCAGGTTGGATGAGGCTTTGAGCAACCTGGTGTAGTGGAGGGTTTTCCTGCCCATGGCAGGGGGGTTGGAACTAGATGATCTTTAAGGTCCCTTCCAACCCTAACCATTCTATGATCTGATGCCAATATTTGGGCTATCTTAACCTCCTGTCACCCTAGAGTCCTTCATCTAAGCTTTGCCCGCACTTCCCTGTGTACTGTTCATTGCCAAAGCCTTGTACATCTGCAACCTCTTTTTAAAGCATAGCACACCACTGTGTAAGTAGGTATAGGAACACTGCTACATCACAACAAGATGAGAACTAGACACGAAATTTCACAGCACAGTTTAGAAGGCATGAACACTGTTTACTTTGCACAGGCTTACGCAAAGGAAAACATGACATGGAAAATTCCAACCATGATCTTAGGAGAGATAAATCAAACTTGTAGAGAGAGCAGAGTTCCCTAGAAAGAATCTGTTGCGGTTTAAGGCATGACTGCCATCTCCTTTCCCACTCAGAGTGGCCGGAAAGACTGTTCAAGTGAACAACAGCACTGCTTATTTTGCTGGGTTTCTCTACACCTTCTTAGGCCAAAGTCTCACTGTTTCCTCACATGGATTATCAACGTGATCAGTATCAGCACTGCCTGAAATAGTGTGAACACAGCCGCCGTCCTGGCTTCAGGAAGCCTCTCTGGCCCTCCATCAACACGGATCTCACGTGAAACCTGTGAGTTTATCTCCGACCCTCGATCAACCTGAGTAAATACAGACACTACTGGCCAGCCCAGCTCTGCAACACAGTTTGCAGTAGCACTGAACCTAGAAAACAGTTTTATGCAGTGATCTCCTAGGGGCATGAAAATTGTGCTGGATTTCCCTGGAAGACAGCCAAATGGCAGAATAGAGAGTTTTAAGAGTTTGACTCCCAGGTTTATAATTCAGTGGCTACTGACTAGCAACTGCAAGATCTCTCACCACTCACCATAGGACCGAGTCTACGGAGCCCAGACCCCAGAAGTTGTGCAATGGAGTGCTAATCCATGCTGTGCCACGCCTTCTTCAAAGGAAAATCTATACCTGTTTCTCAAGGGAACAGTGTTTTACAATGCCGGCATTAATGGGGACATGGCTACTGAGTGCCGGTTTAAAAGACACAGGTTCATCAGAGAATCTCACTTCAGAATACAGTCCCTCATTAAGCAAGCCTCATGGTTATATAATATTTACAGTCCCAGAGTCCCCTATGAAAATGTCAGGATTTTTTTCAGAAATACCACATATATTTGCTAATTAATCATTGTGTGTTTACTTTGCTTATCTCTACTCTTTTTATTGGTCAGTCAATCCCAGAGGAAATGCTGACTGTTCTAATGAACTCGGGGTATTTGAAATCACTAACCAATATTCAAAAGGCCATTTCTTTCTAGTACTGCCTATGCATATCTTTCAAGTATGAAAGTATGCAAATATACTTGGTTTATTAAAATCTTACCTGAGTGCTAAGGCATTTATGACTGTGAATTCATAAGAGCTGACTGACAGAATTGCTTCAATTGCTTCACTTGACTGACATAACTTAAAAGTCACATTTATTTGCCAGAAGAATTACCAGATGAAGTATTTTTTGTACCTTTGTCCAGGTATCTCTGGACAGGTACCAGTTCCAGAAACCTGTGTGGCTTAGTCAAAAGTCTGTCTAGCTTCACTGAACTGCTTGTATGTGTTAATGTTCTTTTCATCTAAAATCATGCATGAAAAGCAAAACTGTTTTCAAACCAGGAATTTTAGAATAGCAATAAAAACCATAACACAGGCTCTCAGAAAACAGTCCCTGACACCAGTAGGAATCTTGCCAGTGACTCCAACAGTCAGCGGAACAAGATCACAAAATACATCGGTGATCAGCAGTACTCCAAGCAAAAAAATGTGGCAGAAGTTGCAGATGGCTATAAATTAGCCCCTCACAGCATGGTCTGCAATACTAAAAAATACCCAAACAACAAAACTTATTTTGTGATCTATCTCCAAACTGGCAGAGAGACATAGCAGATAAAGCAACGCACAGCTGAACTAGCCATATGCACACTATAAACAAGAGCAGTAAGCAGTGCTACTGCATTCAGAAGGACATCATAGCAGTTTCCCTGACCACTATGCTTATATTGCAGATACATGCAGGTAACGGGAATAAAGACCGAGAAAGTTCAGGCTCACTCAGCCACAGTATAGAGTGCCAACAATGGAGAGCCAGAAGAAAATTATGCAAAACAAGGCAGACCAAAAGGATGTCAGGGAAGCAGGCAAGACTTCATAAAGTGTACAGACTCAAATCAGTGCATGGTCTGATCCCAGGGCATCATTTAGAGTTCTAATAGAACATTTGAAATAAAAGGATGCCCGTCTGAACAAGCAAAGCAGATGGAAATAGCCTTGCAGAGCACTCTAGTGCCAGTGCTTGCACACAATGAGTTACAAACATCTGACACATCACCATCAGATATCAACCATTCCCCAGAAGGGCATGGGAGAAAGAAATGGCCACTGCATACGGAAAGGAGGCGATCAGACAAATGCACGTGATGGCTCAGGACCAAGATTTTAATCCCAACAGAGAAAATGCAGAAGGCTTACCTTGATTTTTTTTCTGCCGTCTGCTGTGAAATGATAATTGGCAGAAGATGAAGGATCACTGCAGTTCTCCCAAACATGCAGACAGTAGGGTCAGGTATCTGAACACAACAAGCTTCTCTTTTCACATCACAACCTAGATGGTTGATAGTATTCTAGATGATATTCTGATTCTAGAATCTTGTTCATAAAGATAGAGCCAGGACCCGGTGAGGTCTTTAGGTAAAACAGCTAACGTTTCTCTCAGCCCTGACAACTCCATTCAATGAAGTCATCAGCAACGAGAGACTAGATCTCCTTGAGCTGAGAAATGGGTCAGAGACAAGGTCACCTGGTGCTGTCTGGCCGGTTGCTCATCTCTGTCAAGTAATGGTATTTTAAAATATCCCGACTAGTACTGACCTCCTCTAAAATCTACATTTTGTGAAATACAACCTGCGGTAACACTAACTACTTGCTGGCTACCTCCTGAAACCAAAATACTGATCATAAGAAATGTGATTTTTACCTGAAAACTATTGTTCAGTGTCTGTATGTAACAGTAGTTAAAATTCTGATGTACCTAAACTCAAAATATTTTTATTTCATTGAAACTAGAAGATTGGGTTCCATAGGAGATCTGTAAACGTAAAGTGAATGCAGCAGGCTCATTTTGCAGAAAACAGAGAGACTTATGACTGATCCTAGCTGCACTGTAGAGAAGTGCTAATATAAACAAAACACCTTTGCAAGTTAGGCTTACTAAAATAATCAAATGTTTCAGAAGAAGCAGGCTATAAAATGGAAGACAATAAGTGAAGACAGACCTAAATACTTCGAGAAAAAATAGCAGGAAGACAATATGAAAAGCCTTGCTGATTTTTAGATCCAGATTCTATGGATTTTAAACTATTGCACATCTGGTAAATGGATACATAGATTTTTTTTTTTAATTCTCTGGAGGAGATTTGTCTTTTACGGAAATGAGTTAAAGGAAACATACAAGGAAATGTTGATGAGGAACTGGACTTGGGAATTTATAGGGTAATTAAAGATTCTGGAGACAGTTGAGGACTGAAAAGAATGAAAACTGTGTATACAACAGAAAGAAAAAATAACAAGTGTGGAAAATCTACCCCAAGCCTCAAAGAACAGGATCAAGTCCTGACCCCAGAGGATTTAGTACAGAAGGATTTGGATTAAACTCAGCACTTTGCAGTGCCAGGATTTTGAATGTTTAGAAAACACAGAGTGCAAAGGGCAATGTAAGATAAAAACTTGATTCTGGTCCAGCATACAGCTAATGCTCTGTCTACCCGTGGGTGCTTGAAATCTGTGCTGTGATGTTAATAGATAGCAAGGTCCTACTGTTCCTATGTAAAGGGGTTCTCCATGCTCTTTCAGGAAGCTTTGCTTCAGGGCACTGAGGGGAACTCATGAAAGGCACAGAGAATGAGCAGGGCAACACAGGCCTTTGCAGAGGTAGTCCTAGCCTTCACAGAAGAGCAAGTAGCCAATTCATTTTGAAGTCACAACATCCTGCAGCTTGTCAGGAGCAAAGACAAGATCTTATGGTCTGTACAAAATAACCCGAGTGGTAAGTTTCCAGGGAAGATTTGTATTGATTTCTCATTTTCTTCATTAGTCAGCACTTCTGTCACCTTCACCAAAGAACTCTATGAGTAGCTCTTTGCTCCCTAAGTACATACCTGGAGTGGGACTTAGTTCACTAGTTCTAATAATCTGAAAGGTTATCGAGTCTAAGTCAATTAGTTAAGTGTCCTTGAAGAAAGCCAGGCATCTCAGGAGGAAACTTGTCCCACTTCTCTTGATTAACTATCCTATTATAGTATAAATCAGTTTCTAGACCTACCTGTTTCTACCATTGCCTACAGAGGGAAATTGTTGGCTAGTGCAGGTGCCAACATAAGATTAAAAGAATCCCACCTGTAAAAACTATAACCTCTTCATCTTCTCCTCTTTAAAATTAGATTTTTCACTAGCAAGTGTATTTCCCAAACTGTTAATTATTTTCAGGGCTCTTCACTGAAGCCAGTCCGATTTACACAGGGCCATCTTGGACTATGGAAGCGTTCACAGAAGTGCAAACAGCATCCCCCTAGTAGTTACAGCATTATTACTATATACACACATAGTAATGCATAATAGCCTCCTCAGTGATAATAACCTCCGTATCAATACATGATAACCTGTTGTTCATTATTTCAATTCTTTCCTAAGTTTGCACTGCAGAAGCTTCCAGAATATCTTCCTGTATGCTTTTCCTGCAGAAGAACATGAGTTTTGCTACTGATGATGTCTATTTCACCACAGCCAACAATTAGGGAATGGGGCATTAGAAGAAACACGAGGGAAAAGACACAATGAGAGAATGAACAATCAGAGTAATGCAAACGTAGGAATTCCTTTTGACTTCAGTTCAGGTGAAATAGGTTAGTAGTGAATTAATGAATGCTGGCAGTGGCCAGACTGAAAGGGAGCTATCTTTCAAGTGACAGGTGGAAACAGTGTGCTGTGACTTCGATAGATGTGAAGCAGCAGGACCAGAACGATTAAGAAAAAAATAAAAGGTCATCTGCCATTATTTGCTAAGAAAACATTTGACGTGAGTGAGAGGCATAACCTGTCTCTTCAGCAGCTCTTCAGATTAGGTTATCAGTGAAGGACATGTCAGTCGTTTTTGTTAAAAGGATGAAAGTGTTTTCTTTCTTCATGTATTCTGAGGTATGCCAATGAATATTATACAGGGCACTGTCTGTTTAGAGGTATGAGAAGGAATTTCGTTGCTATCATCTGCTTTGCATCTTTAGCCTTTGCTCATCTAGTTCAACAAAAAAAAAATGAGCTCAAACAGACTCTGAAGAAAGGTCAGAGATAAAAAAATAGGCATTACATAGCAAAGAATGTTGATTTTCAGTTCAGAACCCGTCTTCTGGTCACTGCTTACAAAACACCAATTATTTTGGAACAATATCCTTTGATTGCAAACTTCAGTCTGGCTCTGTCTGAAGCCAGGCCCACCCCACTGCGCTCGGCATGGCCAAGTCCTCAGGGAGGTGCCTGATGCCCGAGTCTGGGGCTGCCCCAGTGCCCCCAGTTGCTTCTGGCAGGGGATGGGATGGGTCTGGGCCACCTGGTCCTGCCCTGCGGCCCTCCCATGGGGAGCCCCCACGGTCCCAGCCCCTGGCCCGAGGCAGCTGCCAGCCTGGCTGTGCCATGGCACTCGGACCCTTGACCTGTCCTTGTGCTATGGCTTGATGTGTTCACAAGTAACATTTGCTTATTGCTTTTACTAACGGGCTTAATCTTGTAAGTTTTATATTTAATGATCAGTCCTACTTTGAATGGAATCCAACTGATAAAATATTAAAATTTTGCTTATTAGGTCTAGATTAATGTCAGACTGTTGTATGTTGGATTAAAAATCTTGGCTGTTAACATTTAGCCTCTCCAGTTAACATTCACTGCTAATCAAGATACATTTTGGTCATGGCTGAGGCTGCCGTAAGGCAAAGGGACAGACCAGACAACCTCCTGAGAATCCTTGCAGCAGTTTTCTTTTATTGGAAAGCCTGGCATGGAGCTTATGCTCTTTTAATTATACAGCGTTTCAAAAGCACTGACATGTGCTTTCACAATTTCTGCACTGATCGCTTTAGAGAAATTTGAAATTATGTAAAATGTATGTGCAAAAATGTGTTTAAACCTGCCTGTCTTCTGTAACATCAGTATTCAGTAGACACAAAGGTGCTAACCAGAAGAATGGCATGACCTGGTTGCAGACTAGAGAGGCAGCAAGCCATGTTCATGCTACCTTCAAGGGATTCTCAGTCACAAACCGGTAATGAAGCACAATCACCAAATTTACTAGGTGCCTGAAAGCACCAAGTCTCTGTGTATGCTTGTGGCTGATGGAAGATGTTTCTCTTCACAGGGTTTCTCTGCATGTGACTTTGATGCCCTAAGGCTGTGTCTAGACTTACCTGTGCTCCTGAGCCTGAACCTCTGACCATTGGCAGCCTAAAACCTGTTGGGTCCTTGTGCCCTGACCCCAGTTATGAAGGTCTGGGACCCACTGTGGTGTGCCGTAGCGTCCATCTATCCTGTGTACCCAGGCTTCCTCCCTGCACAGTAGGAGATGATGGCAGTGGTGAGGAAGGGTGGGAGACAGGATAAACGCCCAGGCCTCACTAACATGAACTTAGTGCAGTGGGAGTTTGCATCCAGACCCAGGAATTTAGAAGAATTCCTGGCTCTGATTATAACGCTGTCTCTGAAGCGCCCTGATGCAGGTGCTGATATAGCTGGAAGGTAATGAAGGAATCTATTCTGCCACCTCGATTAAAGGTGATGTCAGCATGTATTATCTGCTGTTGGGAAATTTCAGCAGTGAAAACTGGCTTGTCCTGAAGCAGACTTTCCCACTGAACATGATGAAGACAGACTGTAACACAAAACAAACAACGAAAAGCTGTCTTATTAAATGCACTGCTATTTAAGCAGCAGAAACTGAGACGATGTGCAATTTAAAAGGCTGCACTGTGTCTTTACCAGCCACTGACCAGACAGGCATGAAACGTGCCTAAATTCTACCTCTTAGTCTTTGCAGATTTGGAGATCTTTGGCTTTGACCCCTACTCCATCCATTTTCCACTCATTTCTCAAAATTTAACCCAAGGCTGTCAGTACATTTTCTATGAGACTCTGTAGCTATTTATGCCATCTCATTGCCACAGTGCGTAAATGCCTAACAAAATTTATGAAAACTATACTTTGTCTCAGATGAGTTCTCTTCCAAGCTGAGAATATGTGGAGGCTCTCAGTTGCTCTGTTTGCTTAAGAAGTTTGCTTTGCTTTATTTAACATTATGCATTCAAAGGATAATGCACCAAAATCCAGGTAGAAGACTCTTTATCTGTTCAATTAGTTAGAACCACATGGGATGAGAGAAGTAATGGGGCCATAAAAACCAGAAACAGGATCCTAATATGATTAGAAAAGATGTTTCCCGACATAAAAAAAAATATCTTTATGCCATCAAAGAGGCTTTATTAGGATTACGCATAGTGTTCTGTTGAAGATACTTTTGGACTAAGACAGATGTAGAAAAGAGCTATTAGGATCAGCAAACGTGTATCCCAGTACGTAAGGCTACTAAAGTGCTTGACAAGCATCAGCCTTGCAAACAGAAAAGCAGAAAGGCATATATGGTATCTGTTTACATGCATTGTGGAGTAAACATTTTGGAAGCAGAAGCAACTGAAATGAAAAAATTAACCTTTGAAATGGACTTATTGCAGGAGAGAGGAGGTAAAAACTACCAATCTGGCTTCGGGAGAGATTTAGCCTGCTCTAGACAGTGCTAGATTTGTTAATCAGAAGGATTATATAATGTGTCCACGATGACAGAAAACCAGATCCAGAAATTTGTTCTGTTGTATCTCAACAGCCTTTTAAGGGCTTTGTGCCCTCAAACACTCCCACAAATCTTCATGTGACTTTAAGGCATGCACTACATATCCCCAACTGCAGGCAATACAGCCCTCTCTGTTTCAAACACTCATATTAAAAAAAAAAGAAACAAAAAGTATTATTCCTTAGAGTCACAGAAGGAAGATAACGTCCAGAGTAATCCCAGGATTAAGTGTTACATGTTGTGGACATTTTGAATCTGTGGCACTTGGCATGAAGTAAATAGATGTAACCATAGCTATCCTCACCAATAGCCCAAGTAAAATGACCCGCTTCTTCTTTTGGAATAGCCTTCCCTACCTTTCAGTGTTTCGTATGGGGTTTAAAGTAATCTCTACAGCTATTATTTCTGACCACCATTTGATAATTGTGTGTCTCAGTATGAAGAGGTCTTGGAGTTTGATTTAACCGTCCTCAAATCAGATGGATTCTTTTAATCAGAGTAAGAATATGTATTTCTGAGCAGAAACTAGAAGTCTCCTATTAATTCATCTTCTATTAATTCAGCCTCCTCAGTCTCCCAGTAACTTTTATTATTCTTTTAACTTTTATCTATTTTGTTTGGAGAGACCTCTTTCTCTCTTCTCCATTAACCACTTCTCTCAAAACTAAGGAATTTCTCCCTGTAACTGATTAATCATATGGCACTGCTTCAGGCCAGGCAAGTATCACTCAGAAAAACTGTTTTCAGAGGGAGACATTTATGATACTTTTAATAAGGCAAATGTTCTTGTTTTCATATATCTTCTAGGTAGAAATGAAACAATAAAATCAAGAATGTAGATGTTGTCATTAGGCTACTTTACTTTGTAAGAAGTTGATACATATATGGCCTTAAGAAGAAAGAGATCACATTTAAAAGTACATAGAACGGGTAAGCAAGCACCTAGATGAAGATCTAGAGAACAGATATATGGAATGAGAGTAATAGAGAAATAACGGTGTGAGAAGCTGTAAATGTTCTTCACAAATTTTCCTAGTTTTTTAAAGCAAAAGATTGGTTTGATCAAAGCAGGCTTCACCAGTGCAAAACAGAATCAAATGTATAAAATTATCTGGAACTGCAATTCCAGATACAGAACCTAACTGCAGCTACGATACTCATAACTACAGTGATGAAATGTGACCCAAATCTCATATACAATAAAATATCCTAGACATTAAACATATTAGGTATGGTAATACTCTGTAATTCTATGAAAAATATAAGTGAACAGAGAATGCTTATTAGACAGTATATTTGCAAGATGAAAGGTATTTCATCCTGGAGTGTCATGAAGATGCTAAAGCTTTAGCACCAGACATTAAACTTAATGCCCATGAACAAAATGTCATTCACTGTGCATGCTATATAGGATACAGGTCTCCTAGCAAAATAAGCATGACCAGGACACATGCTCAGGCAGTGCCCTGTGATCATCTTACTGTCTAGATGTTAGCACACCTTCTGGCGGTGTTTGGCCCATGCCAGCTAGCACAGCGCCACACAACACCTGGGTGAGACGCGGGGAATGGCAGGGAGCCGGAGCTCTTCCCAGTAGTGAAGAAGATGGGTTCATCTGTTCACTTTGCAGACAGTTGATCTAGACCTATTTTTATTCTTCTTCCTGACGCCTACATTTTCTTCCCCCACATTCTCCCTCAAAAGGCATCACAGGTGCCTCTGTCTCTGCACACCATAAACTGTCACTGGATGTATTACGGCAGAGGGATGGGGAATCCTGTCCAGACTCTCATTGCCAGTTTCTCCCGATGTACGGCTCCAGGAAACAGAGAATGACACAGGCTGAACAAGTGTCTTTGGCTCAGAGAAGCCTTGGAGCTGGGTGCCTTCTGCCATGAGCCTGCTGAGTGTAAAAGGTCAGGTATGACTAACATAACCGCTGTGTGTAATCTGTACAGATACACCTGATGAAACATGCTTGCATGCTTGGACCATTCCCAAAGCCATTTCTCCTGGAGCCACCATCATGGTAAAGTAGAAACGTGAGTGATGGGAAACCCTGCTGCGTGTGTAGGGGACCAGCCGAAAGGCTCCAGGTGAATTTGATGACACCGTCATTTCTGGATGAGCCAGGCTTTTTCCCTGCAGGTGAGTCTCTGAGGGGTCTCAGCAGACCACTTTCAGCGTGGAGGCTGATCTGGAGGGGCACTGATGCACGCCACCGTCACACAGCACAAACTGCAGTTGGCACAAGGTGGAGGTGCTCTCAAGGAGAGCCCTAACTGGTCTTCCAGAGTCCATACTACCAGCCTTGGCAGCCACAGATCCCCTCTGGCGACCCTGGGGCAGCTGCAGAGGGTGCAGAAGCAGACCCCAACGTTTCCATGGCCTTTGGAGATCCGTGGAGGGCAGCGAGCCCGCGGCTGCTGTGCCTCGGGGGCTGCGCTCCACAACCAGAGGGCACATTCTCTCCCCAGAGCTTACGGGAGGTAGTAGAAAAACACATGGCTCTCGCTGTGGGTGAGCGGGGCTGATGCCAGGGGCCAGCCATCATCTGGATGGTTCGCGGCCCCTCAGCAGCAGCCTCGCTCGCTACCCCCCGGCGAGCCCACCTCCCGGCGGGCCGCGCCCGGCTCCGCTCAGCCCCGGGAACGCGGCGGAGCGCAGCGCCGCCAACCTCCGGCCTCGCACGGGGCTCCGGGAGGCGGTGCCCGTCGGCGGTGCGGGGCGGTGCGAGGCGGGGCCCGCCCGGGGGACTCCAGAGGGACGCCAGAGCCGGGCTGGAGCCGCTGCGGGAGGGAGCGAGCGGCAGGTGTGGGGACGGCGCCATGGCTGAGAGATGCGACGTGGTGGTGGTCGGGGGTGGCATCTCAGGTGGGTGCGGCGGCCCGGGGGAGGGCTCTGAGGCGCCGACCCTGGGCACCGGGCGGGGTGGCGGCAGCCGGGGCGGGCGCCGTCGCCCACCGGGGCCCCGCGCAGCCGCCAGCCCGCCCGGCCGGGGGGAGGCGGCGGTACCGGCGTGGCGGAGCATCGCGGCGGCCGCGGGGGAGCGACGGCGCTGGGGCTCGCCTCCTCCGCGGCCCGAGCGGGTCTCCTCCGGGAGCCCCGGGAGCGAGCACATCCCCGCCGGCTCGGTAAAGCTGGCTGAGTAGAGTCCTCGTAATTCAGGCTGAATGACACATGGTGCAGGCAGTACTTTTATTTTATTTTAGTATTTTGTTTTATTAATTTCATTCTATTTTATTATTTTTATTGTTTTTATTTTATTGTTTTTATTTTATTATTTTTATTTTATTATTTTTATTTTATTTTACTAGTTTTAAATTTTATTATTTTTCATTTTTCTGGTTCTTCCACTATCCAGCCCCAGCATCCCCTGAACCAGCGTAATTCCCGCCGAAGCCCCTGGAAGTTTTGGGCAGATGAGGCTATACACACTCTGCATCCTCTGCACCCATTCCAGGGGCACTATGTAGAGGCCCTCGGTCATACATGACTAATTTAAATCTTGAGGTACCTTCTGTTTAGAGCAGGTTAAAGCATAAAGGAAAAATGCCTGAAATCAGCTAGATTGGGTAGGTGTGTAGTTCGCCGTTCAGCACGGGTCTGGGTTTGAGAGCAGGAGCAGTCTGGCAGAAATGGACAGCAGGCCTGGAAGCCATCTTGCACGGAGTGGCAATCTGCTGGTTTTAACCTAATCCTGGCTCGAAGACCTCTGTGCCTGCCCAGAGTGAACGTCTCTCGTCTGTTTTGTTCCGAGATATGCCTGCCAAATAAATAGTGTACGTGCAGTGTATTTTTTTTTTCTATTTTATTTCTGTGCCTTTGGCATACCAAACAGTTGCTTTTTGTCCTGCTGGCGTTGGGAGGTGTGCAGTGTGATAGCTCCTGTGCTGTATGTTAATCTCCTTAGTGCGTAATGGGTGTGTATATGTCCGCAGATCTGAGTAGTATCTCTTGCCAAACTGCAAACAAATGGCTGGAGAAGTGTTACGAAACGTGATTTTATTAATCCTTTTTTTACATGGCTTTTAATTTCTACTACTTTATTTATATGTAATTCTAGATGTCTGTTTATATTAGGTGTGCAGCGTGCAATTTGAATGACACACAAAATGCAGTGAACAAAATCATTGGCATTATTTCCTGAGGACGATTCCCTGATAAAAAACTGCTGAATAATTATTGAATGTTTCAAGCATGTTTATGCTATTAGCAAAAATTAACCACCGCTTTTCGATAAAAGCACAGTTGATTCTGACCACTGTGTTATAGCTAATTTTTAACTTACACCATGTTCCACAGTGAAAGTTGACTACAGAAAATTAAGCAGTGGAAACTATCTTTTCATGCCTTCTAAAACGAAAACGTTTCCTGGGGCGTGTTTTTGTACAGCTGTAGAGCTACAGATTCCATCTGTTGAATGAGTTGGAGTGAAAGAGTTAGGGTAACAGCTTTTAATATACCCTTGTTTTTCATGGTTGCCATGGGAATATTTTCATGGCAGGCCTGCACAGCCTCTATATTTTTCTGAAAGCGCTTGGAACAGAGCGGCAGTGCTATGCCCTATTAAATTGTGTGCTTTGCTCTTTGCTACCTGCAGACAGCAGCAAGTGGCAGGGTGTGTGTGTGGAAGGAACCAGTTTTCTTTTTACTTCCTTTTACACCCAATCTTCACCAGACCACTCTGGTTTCATGCTGTAGCAACTTTTTTCCTGTCCTCACACAGAGGCTGGAAAAATATACACACGGAGAAATTACTAATGACTAAGCACCTCTCTTCAGTCACTTTCCTTTAGCTACTAGGTACCACTCCCAATTCACCTCTGTCTTTTGCCCACACACTTCTCTGTGCATCGTTGACCTTGCAGCCAGGTGATGGAACTGTGGTTTTGTATCTCCTTGCTCTGATTGAAAACTCCTGCTGACATGCCTTACAGCTGCAGAGATCTTTTCTCCTGTCTGCTTGAGAATGAAGTATATGATTTTTAAAGCAGGTTGCTCCTTGGAGACCAGGTTTGTTACTGTTCTAGATTTGATGTGCATTCCTTCAGAAAGTCACTGTTTTTAAGCTGCCTGAGGCGCAGCCGACTGAGGCTCTACTGTGACTGCCTTTAGGTGAGGAAGGCATCAGTCGGTGCGTGGATGTAGAACAGCAGAAAGCTCTCGTGACCTTCAGAGTAGGTGTTCTTGAGTTAGCTGCTACAGCTGTAAGCAAAGCAGGTCATCACAGAAAAAAACAAGTTACTGTGCTGGTGTGAGAAGGCATGTTGCAGAGGTGCCGTTTGGCTGTTTAAATATTCAGGTTAATGAAATCTGTCCATTTGCAGTGTTCTGCCCTCTTTGGCAGCAGTTCTGCCCATCTTTTATCCAGATTTAATTAGTAGAGTTTAAAAAGTAAAAAAAATCCTGATAATGGAATAGCAGTGCAGAGGCCTTCACAACCCTGACAGTTACTGTTCTCCTCTGAAGGGGCTGATGTTTTATCTGAAGATACCACTTGCTTTGCTGAATCATTTTCAGTGTCCTCTATGGCAAGTTTGTTGAAAAGCAAAGAATAAAACTGAAGAATTGGCTAATCTAAGTGTTATGTAGTGAAAAACTATTCAAAATTAGACTTCATTAATTTCTTTAATTTCTGAGGCCCTGAGCAACCTGATCTAGTTGGAGATATCCCTGTTCCTTGCAGGGGGTTTGGACTAGATGACCTTTGAAGGTCCCTTCCAGCCCTAACGATTCTATGATTCTATGATTCTTTCAAGTCTAAAAAAATCGTCTGTGGCTTCTCTGAAGATTTCAAATAAGCTCAATACAGTTACTACGACAATGAACACATTTGAGGAACAGGGATATTTACTATGGAGTAGATTCTGGTTTATAAGTAAAACTTCTGCTGAAGCCCTTGAGATTTTAGGGAATGGTGAGGATTAAAAAGTAATATTTTAAAAGAAAATTCCCCAACTTAAAAATGCAAAAATGAAAACGGTTCACCACACACTTCATGTAGTATGCCTGGTACTAAAGAATATTTAGATCAGAAATGTAAAAGGTCCTCATAGAGCTGGGACTTGCATCGTAACAGGTTCCCCTGTTTGCTCAGAGCGATCTCTTTTTCCTGGAAGGACTCTTAAGCATGAAGATAGAAAAAAACTATGAGGTTGTGTCATCAAACTTGCTTATCTTCTTAATTAATTGAGACAGCGATGACAGAATTTTTCTTAAAACTTGGAATCTGTTCAGAGGTTTTATTTAAAAACTTCCTCGACATAGTTTTCAAAACTCCCTTTGTCCCTGCTTTGCCATGGGGACCTCTTTCTTTTTTTGTTTTAAAAGAGGTTACCAGATTTTAACCTAATGTTATGATGGTCCTATTTAAGAAAATGCTTCTCTTAAATTACTGGTACACAGATTTTACAATTAAAGTGAGGTTAATTGATTTATTTATTTTTTCCCCTGAAAGGCAAAGCCTTTTTTTTAATTATGGCAAATGTTACTTGAAGTATGCTGAGTGTTTTCCTGTTCACAAGCAACTTGTCATGTTCCTATAAGTTTAGAACCAAAACTGACTGTAAGATAAAATATTTTTATTGAAATGTTAGGGTTTTAAAATATTTACATACCTGTTCCTGTGTTATTGCGATACCACTGTGCTCTATACTCTTCTTCTTAAGTCTTGCAGTGTATTTGTATGAAGATCTAATATGCTCTATAATGACAGTAACTCTCACTGTATCTGAGAGCCAGTTTCAAATTACTTTAAAAAAAAAACAAAAACAGGTCAGATGTTTTGGGGCTATTATCTGAACATGTTCAATCTGATTTAAAATAGACTGAAGCAGAAGGCAAAATAGTTTTTCAAAAGAAATCTGGGACGTGTAGTAAGAAAACTATACAAGAGATCATAACCTTCACTACTTACTTATCAATGTTTTCTTTTTGCTTCCTGGTAGTAATTTACAGTGTCAGAATAGTCCTCCTTTGAAAAGATAAGATTGCCAAATGAGAGACTATTTTTGAAGAACATTCCAAATCTAGCAGTCCTGTACTAGATGCCTATTTGGAGAGGAAAAAAACCTCAAACCAAAACAAAACGTGGGCATGGATGAAATAGCTGTGCGTGATGAAATGGAATGGACCTGTCTGTGGGAGCATTGTGACCCTCTCTGAGGAATACCACCCTCTCTGGGATGCTCTCAGGCAAAGGGAATCCAAGACATTTCCCTGTCAGTTGACATGATGAAGCTCTTCATTCTCATTTTGCATCGTCTGTCTCTGTATGTGCCATCAGGGGGTTCTTCCTTTTGTATTCAACTACTGTCACAGCTACTGCAAAGGAATATGAGGGAATTAGGTGGAGCCTGCCATTCGACTTCTAGATTTTTCACAAAAAACTTTGCAACACACAGTAAACAGGACAGAAAGCAGCTGCATAATGTTGTGAGATCGTTTGGTAGCCTAGGCAGCAAGGACAGTATTCTGAGTCACTGACTGATAAGTCTTAATTGGTCTGAAAGGTGGTTTGGTAAGAAGCTTTCCATTCTACCTGCAGGAGCCATCTCATCTCCCAAGGCTCAAAGTGATGCATCATTAAGGAAAGCTTTTCCATTAGCTTATTTAACCATTACGAAAGGGTAGTATTAGGGAAAGTTCATTCTGCTTGTTAAGCAAAATTTGAAGACCACCCTGGAAGGGGCAAAAAAGGTAAGTTAGGATGGTAAAACTTTGGGCAAGGGATTCCTGAGTAGCCGTTATGGAAATAACTGGTGGAGAACCCTAGTTTGTGCATAGCAGTTGATGTTAGATTTACAAACCGCAAAGTCCACAGGATTTTCATATCTTTACTGCTGAATTGCATATTTTTTGATGGACAAGATTAGACACGGGAAAGGCTGAAAGTTCGTTTTAAGAAAGTTCAGTGTATCGTTTACTTGGACAACCACCTGCAGTGATGCTTTTAGTTCATTAGGTTGGTCAGAGTCTAGTCTAGCACTTGACTAGAACCTAATCAAATTACAGGTGGTGGTAAGTATTCATCTGCATTAATGTGTTGGTTTCGGAACAAGTGTGTACCTTGAGCAGATCTCCTAACTGACCCTACTTACTGCTCTACAGTGTGCTCCACCGAGCAGACTCAGAGCATATGCATTGGATTCCTTTTTGCGTGAGACCAAATGGGAAGACATGCTCTAGGAGCTCACCTTCCAAGCTCCAGCCCGTAATGGGATGTTCAGGCTGTAGGACCTAGTCTGAAATAAAGCCCTTTTCATGTGTAGGGTATGGATACTGGGTATTAAGGTTACAACTGTTTTACTCTGCAGATGTGCTGTTCTGCACTACTTGCTAACATAGACACTGCACACTTGCTTTCTTGGGGTACCTTTAGTTTTGCAGATCAAAAGTAGTAATATGGAAAGAGTAAGCATTTCAATGTTGGGTTCTTCTTCGATGAAGGGACAGTCAAAAATAATTTACTTGTTCATCCTGACCACAGGTGTGCACCTACATCCTCTGTCTCTGCCCTCCATGTCTTCTTGCTTACTTTTTTCTTTCGTTTTCTTGTACCATTAAGAGATTGCTGAAAGATCACCACCTGTGTACTCGTGAATACTGATTCATCTGTTTTACTTTTTGGCTCCATCAAGGACAGAAATAATTTTACAGACACACAACTCGACTACTTCCCATCTGTAGTGAGTGACCATAGTGTCAGTCTCCAGCAAATAGCGAGAAGTCAGTCACCACAGTGACACGAGTCCAGGTCAGACTCTGGTGCCCGCAGTCCCAGGAGCTATGAGGAGCACCCCACTGCTCTGGCTCCATCCTGGGTGTGTTCAGGCTGTCTAAAGTGGTCTCAGAAGTATGCAAGGACTTAAGGACGGCTAGTGAGTGAGTGGAGGTGGTCTTATCAAAAGGTGGAGAGCTGTGGCAAAAGCTAAGTAGGCATGTTCGTCCTGCTTCAGTAGGCAGCCTGAGCAATGTGGGCGTACACAGCCTGGATAGTCCCAGAAGTAAACTTCCAGCGCTGCTTGTAGTATCATCAACCAGCAGAAAGTTTGCTCTATGTTTATGTATCTTACACAGCAGCTAATGACAATTAATTAGGTCTTATGCATAATTTAGTCAACTGAGAAGGCTTTTCTTCTTCACAAGTTACTATTCTGTATGTAACAATCTGAGTGATTTTGGCATGCTTCCCACTGGCATGGTTTCCTTCTCTGGAGCACAACAGACAGCTGTAGTTAAGTAGTTCTGTTACTTAAAGATGAAAAGCCATATTGTCTCACTGCCGCTTCCCAGAACAAAAGTAGCTTGCCTTGTGTTTTGTCTCAGTTCCGTAGCAGCTACTTCAGAGTTGCACTGACACAATGGTAAAGTTTACCATGGTTATAAAGGTTTACTGAGCAGTGCCATGGTGGATTGAGGACCTTCCTTTGGTGTTGCTTTACAGAGAATGTGTCTTGATTGACTTACAGAGCTCTCATTTATGTTTTTGAAAGTGGTCATCATTCGCCTGGGCATGCATTCTGGCATCTTGCAGTTACAAGCATTAGGTGATGGTGGTGACCACTGTTTGGGACTTAATGTTTCAGGGGGTTTAAAAGTTCCAAGAAGTTTCAATTCCTTTGAAACCTGTCCGTCTTACAAATACTATGTTGTACTATTCAACTTCTTTATGTTTTTCAGTTTCTGCTATATAACTCAGCTGGGAGTAAGAGCAGTGGGAAGAAAAGATGCCTTTGTAGCCTCCTACCTCCCAGCCAGCTGGTCTTTATCTTGATGGTGTAATTCACACATAAAACATTGAATGAAGTCTGTCTGGTTGACTGCATATGGCAACAGCTGATCAAACAGCCAGTGCCTACTATACATCCTGATTACCTGGATAGTTTGCATATAAACTTGCATCCTGTTTGCTTGAGTGCTAGATCTGTGTTTGAATGCATTAAATATTGGAGCAAGACAGCTCTTTTGTTCCAATACGAATTAATTCTTCATG
This sequence comes from Tauraco erythrolophus, assembly GCF_009769465.1. Taxonomy (NCBI): domain Eukaryota; kingdom Metazoa; phylum Chordata; class Aves; order Musophagiformes; family Musophagidae; genus Tauraco; species Tauraco erythrolophus. The sequence goes on from NC_141465.1 coordinate 38,341,738, forward strand.
AGGGTAGCTTGACCAGAAGTTGAATCACTACGTTATGCTATGCACAAACAAGGAAAGGAAAGACTGTAAATTCTTTTATTTTACATCTTAGATACTTCTCTTTCCCTCTATGCTTCCTTCACCTTTTTTTTCCCCACACATTATATCAGAATGGTACAAATCTAATGGTAGCATTTTTTCTTTCATAACACTGATGTTTTTATGAGCTGTTTGGCTCAAACTTTCTCCTGCCTGCACTTAGAGGTGGAGGGAAGACAGTCACTGGAAAATCTTTTTATTCAGTGGTTCCTTTTTGGGCTTCTCTGTATGACATCTGTGTTCTCAGCCTTTGGTATGTCAGCCAGGGAATGGTTCATCCTGAGCTGGCTGTCAGTAAATTAAGTGGTCTTTTTGGGATATCAACAAAGAGCTGACTGGCATGTGAAGTGATTATACAGGATGCTGGGAACTGGTGGGGTTCGTCTTCATTTTTCAGTTGTTGAAATAGACAAAATGTTCACAAATCTTTGTAAGTTTACAAGCTACCAGTATCTAGCCTGTGTGTGTACACTTAGCTACTTGTTTATGTGTGCTATGATGATGATAGGAATTTTCATAGAGTCACTGGGGCACGGCTTGGTGGATATTTGAAAGTGATGCAGAGAAATGCTCAATATAAATCCATAATTATTAGGTGCAACTGGGTGAAAATAGCTGAAGATCAAGGAAAACATGAAACAAAATGGATAGTCAGGGAATGAGGGCAAGTAGGCTCTGCTCGGGCTTTGCTAGCTGCCATGAGAAGTGACCTTCTCTAGACGATTGCCTGTGAGTCATCAGATATTGAGAAATCTGGGAAATTACATGTTACTCTTTAATGTCAAGATATGAGAATTATATTCTGTTTATTTTTTTAAGTTCACATCTTCTATTTGATCACGTATTTTGAGCATTTACTTTTCTCAGGAGACTAAAAAAAATGGAATTCTTTGCTTGAGAACATGCAAGACAGCAAAACAGATAAGCATTTCTCTTCTGAGGCAACTGCTGCCTAATTTTGCAAAATTTTTCAGACGTAGCTTAGTCTTTTTTTCCAACATTGCTGTGTATGGAAGGCAAAAGTCTTCTTCAGATTAAATCTGGCTGGCATTTTATTTGCTTGTATATCTTTTCATAATAGTAATGCCTAAAAGGATACTTTTAGCAAACTACTTACGTAGTGCCTCAGCCGGTTCATTGTGCTAAGCTTTGTTTATTCCAGTGCTACAGTATGTTTGTTGTAGTGGTACCTTGTCTTTCTGTTATCTTTATCTCCTTTGTTTCTTACTTCTGTCTGTTGTGGTTTGAGGCAGCCTAGGTTTTAAACTAGCAGAAAGGAATGACCTAAGCCAAAGCAGGCCCTGGATTTGAAAGTGTGAGATAATACTGCAGTACAGGTGATGATGATGATAATAATAATGCAATTAATTTTAACTCTTCAGTATATCCTGGGGCCATAATAAAGGACATGCAGAATGTGTTTGGGTTTTTTTATCTGACTATAGCCTACGAACTGGCTTCTGACTTCCTTTTAAAGGAGGTTAGTGTTGAATTGGTGTACTGCTCTATATGTAAGACATGACCAGTCCATAAAATGAACGGAATACTGAGTGAATGATTGATACCAGAAATCCTCATCCTTTCAAATACTGGTTTTGTCAATCTAAAGTTTCATTGGAAACTTCGTATGTAAGAATACAGTGGACACTAGAGGGAAGCCCTGGGCAAGGGCAGAAGAACAGCTGTGGCTTCAGTGCTTGAGCGTGTGCACCTCCACACTGCAGGTGGTGGGTTTCCACCCCAAACACAACAAGCTGTCTTTGCGCCACATTCAGCAGGACTGAGCTTAAGACACCATCACTTTGCTTGTCTCACTCATAACTGGCCAGCCTTTGTATCGCTTAATCAGTGTGATGCCTGGGACAAATGCCGACTGAATGTTTCCATGTTGGTTTAAGAGTTCTGCTTAATAAATACTGCTCCTTGGCCCGTGGATGAACCGTCTAGGAGCGCTGCCAGGGAGGAGAGATCACAGAAAGCTGGGAAGAGTTTATGTGCATGTAAAGTCACATTAACTCGTGGGGACCTTCATACTGACCCTCAGTAAGAAGGTTAAAGAACCGTTGCTCAGACAGAAAGACTCATAGCCTCAGCCAGACAATGAAACGCTAACAGAAATAAATTACATTTGCTCATAGAGTGCTGTATCCTAGGCACAAATGATGTGTCCTTTGTACAAATATTTAAGTGAATGTTCATTTTAAACAGATAGGCAGATTGATAATGTCTTTTTTTTGCTCTTTGGGGTTTCTGAAAACTGTAAGTTTAATTTTTATTTTTTTTTTAGTTCTCTAATGTTGTAGGTGAGTGATATTTGTTTTAATGGCATTCATTGCTGCACAGTGGTACAGCTTAGGAAGAGAGAGTATCTCCCCCCATGGTCAAACTACTTGTATCAAAAAAGAGTAGCTTAATACCCTTTACTGCACTGTTTGGCACGTGGAGGTAAGGCATTGAGAATAGCCAAGAGTGACAATTTGCAGAGACCCAGCTGTACCATGGTTTTTAAGGTCTGAACTATAATTTTTGTATCTTTCTTCCATGAGATTGAGTCGGATATCTAAAGCACCTGTGTAGAGATGGCCTGAATTAGAGAAGTTGAAAGATTACCTTCACCCTGAAAGCATATGGATTTAGATGAGGCACTAAGTTAATAACAGGCATTGTTGGGTTGCAGTGTCTCATTGTCCTTGTAGCCCTTTGCTTTTCAGAAGAATTGTCACCTGGACAATTCTTGGAGCAATCTGGATGCTGTGTACCCTGTCTTGCAGAGGACTAAGAAAGCACCGAAGCAGGAAAACTGACTATTTTCTTGTGCATGCTTGCTATTTTTGATAGCACTGTGCCAGCCCGATGTGAACTGAGTTTGAGGCAGTGTGCTCTTAGCTATCTCTGTTGTAGTGTTCCTGTTACTATTCTGAGCACGTCCCTTCCATTTGTAAAGGGATAGTATTCTTCACAAGAGCAAAATCTCTTGACCTTTCCATAACGTGAGGAAAGCTACAAAAAATGCCTGTATCACCTTAACTCACCCAGACCCTGGGCCCATGTTGGTTTTGCCTTTTTTTTTTTTTTTTTTTTGTTTTTTTTTACAGTCCTTATCTGTAACGCCTTACAGGTATATTGTCTCAAGCCGTTATTTCAATTAAAACATTTTAGCCGGCTAATGATGAGTGACAGGGGTAAAGGTGACCAGTGCCAGGTTCAGTCTCTCAGTGACAGAGCAGTAATCGGATTGTGTTCATTAGACCAGTCAACACAAACAGAACCGATGCTATTACATTGCAGTTTCTAACACAGTAATGCAATAAAGAAACTGTGGAAGATTTGAAGGAGAAAACTCACCAGTGCAAAATGGCTGCTTAGCTGCAGGTAAGTACGTGCCTTTTCTCTGGTTCTGCCCTCCATCCTTTCAGTGCCGCAGCGGGTGTGCAAACTGTATTACGCTAATGGTACTGAACTTACAGGATGCTTTGAGGACATCTCTTAAAAGGAGGTCAGAGAACCCTGAGTATAAACAAGGAAGCTTTTTGTTTGAACTTTAGAGTAATTAGGTGTAAGCAACATCAAACAGGATTCTTCTATTAACTGTTCTAATTGTTAGATGCTAGGAACTTGCCTAGAGGCTATTATGGGTCGAAGGACTGTTGTTCTGTGTCGCCCCCACTTTACATCAACTCCTTGTGGCGTATTCCTCTTTATTTCTTCCTATTACCCTCAGTCCAAACACTGCAGTTGTGTTGACCACTACCAAAAGGGTTCTCCTCAAAGGTTCTGTAGTGTTAAGACAGGTGGATTTTGTTTCACCAGTACAGTGCAGCAGTGTTGGTCAGACTCATGTATTTACCGTGTGCATTTTGTCTGTATTTCTGACAAATGGAGGATCAGAGATGGTAGGTAAGGGTTACTGTATGCAGACAACTAATAGTCAGGGAAGTTGTGTTCCCAATGTGATCCCACAGCAATGCCAGCTTGTATAACTTGTGCAGGTTTTGACAGATTTGCTGTTTTTTCTTAACATTTCAGCTACTTTAGATTTCATGACTTTTTTGAGAGTCATCACTTCATTAGGAAAAGAAATTAAATTCCTGCCCCTCTGATCAAAATGAGACTTAGACTCAAAATCAAAAGATGAATACAAATCTTGAGACTTGTAAAATAACAACTTTGAGATGTGAAATGTCCATGGACAAAGGTGGTCTGACTGGTGGTTTTGAACACTTATGTTAAGAAATACTTGAGTTCGTTTACCATAGTGACCCTGAACTCAACTCTTATTGGTCTATATATAATAAATTATGGTGTGTTTCCTTTTCTTGCTATCAGTCTTGTGCAAGGCTTTTACATCCTACAATTTCCATTCACCCCAGGGCAGAGGACGGTGCTCATTCAGCAGGCTGAGTCATTATGCCATTTCCATGGTGCATTTTGTGCCAGATCCTCATGTCGAGCCTTGTGCTACATTTGTTTACTGCCCTGGACCTCATGGAGAGTGCTCAGGCTCCGGCTCCGGTGCTGTGGGCTCCTCTGCCCGCTGGCTCTGGGTAAAGGAGCATCTGTTACCTGACGTCTCTGCGGACAGTGATTTAGATGTGGCTGAACAGGTTGAGAGCAAGGAAAAAGTCCTCAAGAAACTCAGTGGTTTTGGCTTTATTTACAAGGTACGCTGCGCCAGCCACCCCTCATGCAACCGCCCTTGAGGGGCGACTTGGCGTGCAGCTGCTGCACCTGCAAATACGTGGGGAAAACCAGATGTTAGCACCTGCTCCAGCACGTGGTGTTGGGAGGGATGCTGTCATCAACATCAACAGGGGGATGCTGTCAGCAGTTCACCCAGCCAGTGTAGAGCTTATTCACATGTGCATATCCAAGTAATGGAGGCACAACAAAGGTCAAAATCAACTCGTTGCCTCTTTTAAGTGTTGAATGTTTCTAATCTACGTGTACAGCCAGTGTTTGTGTGTAGAGCCCAAGCCTCTGACATCTGTTACAAATGTTGGAACTCCCCTGGACAGTACTTTGTAAACAACTTTGGTGTCAAAATAAATAAATAAAGAGGAGGAGAGAGAAATATCACCAGATTTCATGAATCTGAGGGCATCCAGGTGTGACACACAAGTTCTGCAGTAAGACCTACAAGTAAGTACAGTACGATGGCAGCCTTTCTTCCTGCTCAACTTAAAAATTTCTCTCTCCAACTAAAATTGTAAGGTTATAAAGTAAACAATATTTTGACAGCCATCTTAGAAGCTATTAAATGAACACCAGAGGCTTAGAGGCTCTTTGCTACCTACATGAATTAAATTTAGAATTCGTAGATGATTTCATAATTACATGTATGAGAGAAAATATTATTTTTTCCCTTAGAAGGGAGATAATAAATATGGGGGAACATGATAAAGTAGTGAATAATACAGAGTAAGTACATCAGGAACTGCAGGAATGCCTTCAGAAATAAACTTTCACAGCTTTATAATCTATCCCTCTCTAGGTTACCTGCTGTGTCCCTTGTACACTGCAAGGGAATTGGGTGTAGCCTGAGGGAGAAATAAAATCTTGCTGATGGACTTGCTGTTGTGTATTGGTTGCCTAGTGTCCAGAGAATGACAGAAGTATCCTATGAAAAAAAAAGTGCTAAATGGAAGAAGAGATAAGTATCATTTAGAGATGTAGCAGATATGAAACTTCCAATCATGTCCTTTCTAGTGATTTTTTGTGGAAATGCTAAGGTTAAAAGGATATTTCAGTAAATTTGCTGATTCCAGGCAGAATCAGACTGATGTTACAAGATTTCGATCAATTTTTAAAAAATTTACGTTAAAAAATTTTTAAAACAGTCGGCTGTGTTTGACTCTAGGGTTTCATTGTAACCCATAATACGTGGGGGTCAAATGAAAGATGTGACTCTTGTCACATTTGTCAATCCAAATGTGTATTTGGATTCTGCTCTAGCACAGAAATTCAAGATTTATCTTTAATAAATAAATAAATAAATAAATCCTAATTAATGGTTCTCAATACAAGAAAGCTGTTAATGTTAGGAAGTGAGGTTATAATGAAACTGTTTAATCAATGGTGCAATTTAAGATGTTTACCAGGAACAGAGATCTCAAACAGGAAAGAAGTAAGTTGGAACTCAAGATGGAATAATTGTTGTGATTATTACATTTGAGTGAGATCCATGTGAATGCAGAGTGCTGCATGATGGAGTAACAATGCTCATGGCTTGAACTCGCAGTATAAAATTCTGAGGGAGGCAATCTCTCTCCAGTATCTCTCAGTGGCTGCGGTTGGGTACAGGTTGCTATGGTAACAGATGAAGGCTTGCCCGGTTAAACATCCTCTGAGCACAATGGTATTTTCAGTCTGGGGCTTCAAATAAGACCTATCATCTTCTGCTTCTTTGTTGTTTGCAATAATTATCTGCCTATCAATTCTCTGAGAAGAACTGCAGGTGAGGCTGCTTAACCATATGTTTTCTGCCATAAATATGTGATTCTCTGTTGCCCCTTGAAGAAAGCTGACCTGCAATGGAAACTTGACCTGGTTACTGTCCTCTGCAAAGTGGTGGCAAAAGTGGCTGAGCCCTTATATTGCAATTCAGATCTGATTCTGTTGAAATGCTCCTGGGGAGAAGGGGAACGTGCCACTGTGTGACAAAACATCGTGCACAAAATGGGAGTAATAACAGCATCGGTCACGGTTTTTGATGAACTTTACGTTTGAATCTGGCTGTTTGCCTCACTTGTGAGGAGTGGGGGCAATATTCAAGATTTGCCTTGTTTTGGTGATGTGCAAGAGAGTGAGAGGTAAGCCAGAGGCAGTGCTGAAATGTGAAACTTGCGAAGGGTTAAACTTCTCAAGAGCAGATTTTACATCATGTATGACAGATTTTTCCAGGCTTTACTTCACAGTCTTCGTGCATGCTCTGTTTGCAGCAATCGGAGTATTAAGCACAGACTCTTGCCCAGAAAAGACGTTGTGGTTTGTAGGAGTTTCCTGCAGCAATTCTTAGTTTCTGAAAAGCAAACCTCAACCTTGTGCCCCAGTATTGATGTTCTAGTGTTAATTTCCATTTTAATATGTTTTGTTGCCGTTCCTGGCACCTTATCTGTCCTTGTATCACTTTAACTGAGAGCTCTCCCTCTGCAGCATCCAGTTCTTTTGCTGTTATTATAGAAACAGTTCAAGAGCCCATTTGAGATCTTGGGTCCAGCTCCAGGGAACAGGTACGGGGTGATGTGGCAGTACTGTGATTCCAAATGGATGAGATGCCAAAAATAGCAACATTCCCATCTGTCAATATTGCACTGTAAGTGGTATCTGTGACGGTTAGTCTTGCCTTATCCTGTACTGTGCATGCTGTGTGACCTATCTGGTCTTTCGCTGTGCCATCTGACCCTCCCGAGCCTCTACTTTCAATTCCACCTTTTTCCCAGTTACACATTTGGCATCTCCATTAGTGATGAGGGAGAGGAGGAGGTAGAGGTTGGCTGTGTTCCTGCCTCTGTCAGCAATTATCTGCATAATTTCTCCAGCAAACTTTGGTCCAGAAGAGAGCTGTCATGTAGGTGAGAGGAGGGGGTGGACCACCTACTCTTCGAAAGAAGTAAGCGGTCAGGGTGGTGCTTAGTTTGTGAATCCTGCAGACTGCAACATCCACTACAGAGTCAAGCCCGGGGACATGTTACTTCCCTTACAGAGATCTGATCTGCTGGAGGATGGGCATAGGGCAGCGAGATATTAATGAGCCCAGTCCTCCCCTCCACACTAGTTTGGGTTTTTGTATTTGCATCAAGAAAGAGTAAACCGTTAGTCATCTCTTAACAGGTACATCTGTGAATTTATGGATTAAAAAAGGTGGCACCTGCCCTAAAATAAACCGTAGGAGTAAATAGTATGTAGGTGTGATAGGATGGATGAAAGGTGTGTAAGGAAACAAGGAGGTGGTATCTGGGCAGACCTCTCTGTGTGTCAGCTGTATTTCAGTAAAGTCTAGAGAGATATCCTCTCACAAGCTTCTCTGTCTATTCAGCTCTTGGGAGTACACTGCCTTTGTTCCCAGCTGTACTGAAGTGTTTATTCATTAGATTTTGATAAAGAAAGTCAAATTTCACATTCTTTAATCAGTGTTGGTAACTGAGTGTTATTAATTGATTGCCACTACCTGTTAGCATGATAGAATCATAGAATGGTTAGGGTTGGAAGGGACCTTAAAGATCATCTAGTTCTAACCCCCCTGCCATGGGCAGAGAAATCCTCCACTACACCAGGTTGCCGAAAGCCTCATCTAACCTGGCCTTGAACACTTCCAGGGATGGGATAAGCTAACATAAACCGCACCGACAACAGCCTCAGATTATGTATTCATTCTGTAAATTATTAATAAAATACTATTGATCTTGTCCCAACTGCTGAAATATTTGTCTTTTATGAAGAGCAACTTTTTTTTTTCCCTTTAACTAGAAACTATATTTATTTAGGGGTTTCGTTGCCTATTTTTCCTTCAAGAACCAGCCTCTTTTTGCAAGTTATTTGAAGAGGTGGTCTGCACACCATGACTGTTTTCTGTATTTTATTCTTTCTTGGTATCCTCAAATATTTGTGAGTGTAGTCAAGGACACTGATCCAGCTAGATGTTCGCAATATAATTTCCTCAATAAGGAATATGGGAAGACCTTTATCAGTGTCATTACTGTTTTCTCACTAGCACTTGTGTGAAAACCCAAGGTAAATAAGCCCATGAAGCTAGAAATAAAAGCGGAACAGTATGATCTTTTAATGGAAACATCTGCTGCTTTTCTTCAGAAAACATCTGACCTTTAAAAAGATAGGTTTACACCATGGTCTCTTTTTTACAGATAGGGAAACAAAGAGCATAAGTGGTTTAACCAGCATGGTACAGCTGGTTCAGTGCAGTGCTGGGAACAAGACTCATCTCTCCTACTCCCAAGCCACTAGTTGACCGCCAGGATTTCTGTAGCACCTTCAGTAGCTCTTATACTATTGTTCTCTCTCCAGGGCTGTTGTGTTTTTTTCATTATCTTTTCGTTCAGTCCTGCCATGCTAGCATCGCCCATCTGTTTTTCTTGCAAGTGCTTTTGCTATTTCTTCAATGACTGCCTTATGCTTGGAACAATCTCCTTGGTCTCTTCCTGTCGTGGTTTCAGGACACCTCCTTCTCAAAAACTGTATGTACTAGGACGCAGAGAGGAAACTGATTGCCTGCTGATGGTGACAAGGCAGAGAGCCAGAAAGGATAGCTAAATTATGATGCATGAGTGTGGTTTCTAGCCTGGTCTGTGCTGAACTTCAACACTTTCTATCGGTTCAAGAGGATGAGACAACCCTCTAGAATATCTCTCTTGTCGTCCACTAGAAATTCACCACATGTGGTCAAAATGAGAACATCAGTTTATAAAAATCTCATGTTGTATCTGAAGCACCAAGGGCAGAGGTAATCTTAGAAGTTGAGAGGTTGTGGGCTGTGTTCACTCCATGTTCTGCACTCTTTGTAGTTCCCTTCATTCTCACTTGCTGTGAGGCCTGACTAATATTTTCTGTGCAATCGTGAGGATTTATGGCATCGGAACTAAAATGAGGTGTTCCCTCCTTTACGCCCATTGCTCCTGTCTTGATATCTCAGCCTCAAGAATTGTGAGATGGAAATAAAGTGTAAGAAAAAAATGGATGAGGAATGAAACAGTTTTTTGGGGTACACTTACCCATATTTTTTCTTCTGTTGTCACATACAAGCAGTGTATTTTCTCTTCCAAGTGTGACCATGGCTCTTCAGGAGATGAAACCTGTGACCTGACTGTGTGGGAACTTTGCGGTTGTACTTTAAAATACCCAAAGCTGGAAAGCAGACACTTATGACCAGTTTTTTGCTTTTAAAATTAGCACAATCCTGATAAAACTTCACTTCTTTTTTTTTTTTTTTTTTTTTTTTTTTTCTTGAGATTTTAAATGATGACGTGCTGTATTAGAAAACAGAAAGCTGTTCTCCCTGAGTTCTCTGCCTGGCTGGATGACCATCATAACAAGTGCTGGACTTCTGCATCAGAAGCACTGAGCATGTGGTGCAAAACGTTCTCAGCATATGTAAAATTTGCCTGCAAACTGTTTTAATATGTGACTTCAGTTCCATTTCATGATTATTAATTTTTTTTAATCCCACATCACCCCCCTGTTAACGTGTTTGAATGAAAACTCAGGATTTTGATGGATAGCTATGTAAGTGCTTACATACCAAGTCACAAAAGCCATGGGGTGTGTAATAAAGAAGTATTCTTTAATTGTTTTTATCTTTTAGGTCCTCTCAGCAGCCAACTGCTGACTGAGTCAGGCTTGAACGTGGTGCTGCTGGAAGCCATGACAGGATTGGGGAAGAACTTTCACTGTAAGGGTAATTATCTCCAAACCCATTTCTACTATATATACATACATATAGTATATACTATGCGTAAGTATAATTACACGTGTATGGTGTATGTGTATATATAGTATAGGATACTATACTGTATGGCTAGTGTATCTAAAGTATTTATTTATATTTCCTGCTAGAGGACCTGCTTGAGGAGAATTTCTAGAGAACTAGTAGGTGGGAAAATTTCCTGATAGTGTACCAGCAAGAGTAGGGAGGACTGACATGATGGCAGAATGGCCATGGAAAGACTGGCGAATACTTTCCGTGTAACTGCAGGCTCTGGAGTTACCAGTCCTTTCCTCTGACAAGGAGAACATGATTGGCTCGTTTCAAATCATTTCCCAGGGAGAGACAGGTGGAGAAATCTCTGTGAAAAAAAAACACCTGTAGGCCGACCATGCCATGAAGAGCCTTGAGCTGAACCATAACAAGTCCTTGAGGAGTGACATAGGTTGGAGGAATGGCGTGTCTCCCATCATTCCTTCACCTTCTGCCCTACCTTGACCGGGGAGACCTCCTCCCACTCTGCTCATTAGAAAATCTTAACTGTGCTATTTCCTAGTACAGTCTGTTTTGAACTAGTCCATTGGCGAGATGCCGACAGAGCAAGAACAGCACAGATGTCTCTGACTCTGTACTTCTCTCTCTGCCTGTCAGGCTCTTCCTCTCATATTTGTTAAGGCTGTATGTAACAACAGGTCAGCAAAAGCTGGTTATGAACTCCTTATCTGAGATTCTCAATAATTACCACACCAGAACCTCTATCAAGAACGAAGTTTTCCATGGGGAGAGGAATCTTGGCCAAAGTGCTCTGGGAGTATTTCACTTAAGAGTTCCTCTGGCTTGATCTTTTAACTTGGTGCCATTTGCAAAGAGCTTATTTTTTTTCTTTTTTTTTTTTTCCCTTTTGTGTGATAAACTAGAATAAGCAAGTTAAATATGTGGACCTTGGTGGAGCTTACGTGGGGCCAACACAAAACCGTGTCCTGCGGTTATCTAAAGAGTTAGGAATAGAGACGTATAAAGTGAATGAAGTTGAGCACCTGATACACCATGTCAAGGTAAGATGCTCTCAAGGATGCTGCTGTAGACAGACAAGTTATAGTGATGTCCTTTCTCGTTTCCATCCATGTTACAGCGGAGTATACCTGTTTAGGTATTCATCATCTGAGTTTCTCGAAAAATAAGTCCGTTGGTAATGAAGACCTTATACAAATTACTATATGCATGCACATCTACATATGTATCCTGTAGATGCATTTTGTGCTGATGCCTTGGTTCAGGTCTAAGCTCTTAGTTAAAAGCTCTCAAGAAGCTTCACTGTTTCTGAACAGTACAACTGTGACTCTTCTGTACAGGTCAGCTCTCATATACCCTGCCTGAGGTATCTGAAAGTCGCTTTCAGAGTCCTAGAATTGTCTTCAATCAGGTTGACATTTTCTCAGGATGGGCTTCCTAAGCCAGTGACAATTATAATGCTGACTGAAGGAAAACCTGAGAGGTTAAGTCTGGTTTTGCTGCTGGGGGAAACTAACCTGCAGAGTAGCAAAAGGCATTGTAATAGTAATTGCAAAAGGCTCTGGGATTCAGACATTCCTGGGAGGCAAATCTAAACGATCGGTTCATGATCTGAAACAGGACAGCTATGGCAAGGCTGTTGAAAAGCCCACGTATTCTCAGTATTCGTACTGTGCTTCTTCCAAAAGAACATCCTTTCTCCTTTCCTGATATAGAGCAGTGTTGCACTCCCCAGAAAGGAAACTTTCTATGTTAGTCCTGAGCAAATTAACAGTGAGTTTCATTATATGCTTATGAAAGCCATTGTGCAATGACTGGCAAAATATTTGTCAGATAGTAGTTGATGTTTGATCAAAGGGTAAAGAAACATTGTCCGATTTTAAAAACAGCAATAGAGAAAAAGTATTTTGCCATGTTTTCCAATACTTTTCCCACTCAATTGTTATAAAAAAGAAGTGTATCTCAAAGTGATTTGCTATGATGACTGTCCACAATTACTTCTTCTGTGTAGATAAGAGTACATTCATGCTGTGTGGATGTTTCGTGTGCCTCTGGCATCATCCTCAAAGCCAAATTTTATGTGTATTCATACTATTTAGCCTTCAGTCCTCCTCAATAGTGATAGGAGGTCATGCTGTGAGGGGAGGACCTTAATGGTAGAAGATAACTGACACGGCCAGTCAGATGACCAGCTCTCAGGACAACCTCGCTGTCCTAGCATGGGGACATTCCAAATGCTGCCAGAAGTCACTGAAGCCAATGCTGAAGCTGACACTTGGGCCTGATTTATTATCAGCAGCCAGTCAAACATGGCTGCTTGTTTGAAAAGCCAGACCCTAAAAGATTCTTTTAGGATCTCTAGGAACCAGCTTGTGGGGGAATTATTGGTATTACTATGCTGGTTGAAGTAGCCTTTTCCAACAGGCTTTTAGAGTGAGGAAAACAGAGAACGGCACAAAAGTAGAAGTTGGGCTCTTGCCAAGGACAATCTCTCTGTCCCTTGATCACAAGTATCTTATCGCTTGAGTTGCCAGTAGTTGTGCATAGCCTTTTACCGTCATCTATGGATACCTTTTAGTCAGATTGGTGAGTGCTGCTGTGAGTCAAGGCTCTCAGCTTCCCTCCCTACCCAGCACTGATGGGACTTGCTGGCATTCAGGGGTGTGTCCCAGGCTGGCAGAGAGACCTTTGGACATTCCAACTCCACCTGAGCTTGGAGCAGTGTCTACCTCATAGTTAGGTCAGGTTACTTGGGGGCCATTCCGGTTAAGTGTTGGAAGTCTCCAAGGAGAGAGATCCCACCTCCTGGCTGAGGTGCTCCCAAGGCATGCTGAGAGCCTGCAGGTTGGATTCAGCTTGTAGGCTCAGGCTCCCAATGTGGCTGCCTGTAGGAGAGCTCTCAAGAGAGGAGGGAGAGAACTGTGTGCCAGGACTCCTGCTAACCAAGAATCAAGTAGAGAGATGTTCTACGGTCAGTAGCTACTCCTTTGATCCCCTCATTTCACTCATTTTAAATCTTTTATTTCCTTTTGCCTCTGTGTTTATACAACTGTGGAAAAGAAGTATTATCATGGCTAAAGAATTACTCGCGGTTAAGGAACTGGAAGATGAACAGTGTATGGTAAACATATGCATTGTTTTGGGGCAAAGTCAATGTAATGATCTTCAGCCTTTTGCATTTCATGTAACTGTAATACATTCCTTACAGATCTCTGACTTTCAGCCATGTGGCTTGCCCATGCGTTCCCTGAAAGTGGACAGTGTTCTTGTGTGCTTCCTGAAATTTAAGTAGTACTCTCAAGTCATAGCTTGCAAATTGGATTCCAAAAGATACAAAGGTCTGTTGCCCCTGCATGAATTTGAATTCACGTGCTGACTAAGCTTTGTGATTGTGGCCAAATCTAATTACATTCTGGACCCGCAAACTCTCTCTGAACCCAGAGAGGTGAAGAAACCTAAAGGTTTAATTCTTCTCTCTCTACAATTCAGGCATCACAGTGCATCTTGTAAAATCAGCTTGCTGTTTTTACATATACCCAAAGGCATAATCAAGCCTTTCATAGTTAATTAAATTCATTTTAGAGACTTTTTAATACAAGTAATATATGCAGCTTCTTTGTACTACAAATGAAAAGAATGCATTTTGTTGATCTCTGGGTGGGTCTTTGCTAATTAGGCTTTACCAGCTTGATTGGGTTGTGTGGGGTTTTTTTGCTTTTAATCTTTTTTAATGTCAGGTTCTATTGTGAGATTATTTTGGTCTCACTTATATTGGTGTGATATCTTCACAGAAACTCAAAATTATATTTCTTGCCCTACATTTTTTTTTTCTTTCCCTCTACTTGTTAAGCAGCCTTTTTCATGGTCTTTGAAAGGAGATGAGTATGTTTCTTTTCATTTGTGTAAATACTGGTTCATCAGCCTTAGTGAGAAATTAGGATTGCTTTGCAAGTAGCGTTGGTAGGCAAATTGCTGCCTGAACACCATTGCTTTTCAATGGTGTAACTGAAGTTAGATTCATAAATCCAGTTTTAAGAAGCAAAAGCAGAACTATCTGAGAAGTCACCTCCTAAAAGTGCTACCATTGGACTGGTAAGCAGATGTAAAACACTTCTTAAAATGGGATAACTTTTCCTTATTTTCCCAAGACAGAATTCAGGGCCCTACCTTAGATAGGTAGATTTGTAGCTTTTGACTGGTGGTTATTTTCCTCACCGAAATGACAGCTTTTGTCATAGAAAAACAAACCAAAATACATATAATCTGGGTAATTTTACCTTTACCATGTAACAGTCCCTGGAAAGAAGTATTGAAATACGAAAACATATAAATTATTGTGAGGGTTAATTACCAGCATATTTTCTTCATTAATTCAAACTGCACTTCACTTTTGTGCAGTCCCAATAGCCATGCAAATTTATTGCATTTTAAACCACAATTTTCTCGAGTGTTATCAAGTGTAACACAAATTCCTTCGCTAAGTAAGATAACTGCGGACTGGTTTACTCCGTTACCCTAAATCTGTGGAAAGAAACGTTTCTTTGTATGACTTGTTTTGCCAAATTAGTCTTTTTAAACTTGATTCCTTCATATGGTTTAATGGGAGGTTAGGGGATGGTTGGACTGGATGATCTCTAAGGTCTTTTCCAACCTAGATATTCTATGAAATTCTATACACAATCAGGATGACCTGCCCTTTGTCCTGCTGTGGTGCCATCTGAGCACCTTCTGATCCCGTTTTCGCTGATGGAGAGATTGAATGAAAACCCAGCAACATAGACTGGCAATGAGATCCCTCTACCTGGCTATGTCAGACCAGCAAAGCTTGTTTCTCAAATCTAGACATTAGCCTGTGGAACCAGACTGCCATTGATGCTTGTTGTCATTTTCTTTCCAGATGTTTTTTCCACCATAACGTTCTATGAGGTAATGCCATGATCCTTCCTGGTATTTCCCCAGATTATAGCATCGTTGCTAGAAATGGTAGTAACATTTATTCCTTTTAATCTCTGTGTTGTCTGAGTGCAGACTGTGGATAGTGCTAACAGCTGACTTAGGTCACTGGCTATTTTGACAGTGTGCTGCACCTGAAGCATTCCTCCTGTGCTGGTAATTAAGATAAGTTCTGATGGTTGTTTCCTTAGCACCCAAAAGGCAGACTTTGCGTTGCACACAGCCAGAAGGTTCTTTCAGGTTAAAATGCTGGGTGAAATGTGAAGCATCTCTCCCTACTTGCTGGACAGGTTCTTGACAGTGAGTTGCTGATTATGTCGTTTCCCTCAGTTAAGTTCCCTGTAAAAGAATGAAGTTTTCTTATGCCCATTTATCTACCAGCAGCACTGGCTAGAGGTGTCCAAATGCGTGTCTTGTCCTCTTCAAGTTTAACAACAACTTTCATATACAATCAGCATCTCTGGGCAGAATGGCTAATTGAACCTAGTCTGCAGCATGTCACTGAAGGTGAATATTTAGTCTTATACATGCAATACATTTAACCTAGGACCACAAATCTGCACTAATGTTAGTGGTTACATGCTGATCTACAATAGATCTGCAGAAAAAAAATTGTTACGGCCCTCTTGAGTATCATTCATTTTCAGCACTATTGGCTTAGTAAAATGCAGTTTGCTGTGGTCTTGTCATGATACAAATGTGATGGTCCCATTGTATTGGGATTTAATTAGCAGCTGGATAAGTGACTGCTGGTATCTACAATTATAGAATTAGGGTGCTTCTTCTGTGATATCAGTGATATATGCACTAAAGCTAGGCATATGATTTTATTTAAGCTTTTGACCGGCCTCTTGCAAATCTAAGGGCAGTATCTCCTGATATAGTATGTTATAGCATAACAGCTTAAAGGGATTTTTGAACAACTAGGAATAAAAGTGCTTTCATTTTTCTTTGTGTATCTTAATTAGAGTGCCGTCAGAGAATGAAAAGTCTGCAAGACTCTCAGTTTCTATCAATTTAAATGAAGGCGAAATGGCATCACATCTTTTGTTTGTTTTTTTTTTTTTCCCTTTTGCTGACTGTTTGTAAGCAAGAACTTGGGGAACTGAGAAGAATATATCTGAATCTTTGAGAAGCTGGGCATCTGGTGTTTTTGAAAAGGAAGCCAAGGAAATTTGAAGATGGTTAAATTACTACAGGGCCATGGTAGTTGCACATGTCATTATTGGAATGCAGATTTAAATTATTTTAGCTCTCTACTAGATCCGAGAATGGAAAGCATTCCTGTCACAAGACTTCATGTCAATAATTGCACTCATTGACAGCCTTGAAAGCAAGCCTGGAGGATTGAATAGGCTGAGGTTGGTGAAAGCATCTTCCAGACTCTCACAAGGGATGTCCTCCATGCTGTGCATGAGGAGCGGTCATTGGCAGGAGTATAGGAAAGGCTAGTCTTGTTTCGGTCTCATTGGACCTGCCCTGTAAATAAAAGGGCATCTTCCTTTCTTTTGTGCCAGCCACCTGGCAGTAATTGCAAGAACAAAGTTCATAATTAGGCCTTTTTAATTAAAAGATGGGTAATATTTGTATTCCAGCAGCCTAAAAGAAGCAAGATTATGTACAGCACATCTGCAAAGTGATCTCTGTCAAAGGGGACTGCAAAGAAAGCTCTTGCAAGGGATGTTTATTGATCCTGAAGATTGACTGGAAGACTGGCAGCTGTGACCCAGCAGTAATACGAAGATGAAAGTAGTAAGAAAAATGAACTGGAAATAAAGTATGCATTTCTTAATTAAATCTGCATGGAAAGCAACTTCCTCAGTCTTAGCCCTCCCAGACCCCAGGGTCTGTTCCCTAGGAGATAAGGAAAAGGAGCTGTGCTCCCACCTAGCTTATTTAATTCAGGCTGCTGGGAGAAAAGCTTCGATTGCATCTGATTGTAAGAACCGATTTTGTTTCCCTTGAGAAGTTGATTGAGGTCTACAGAAAAACAGAATTAGAGAAATGTGTATTTCATACAGGAACAGCTGGCTGAGCATTCTGGGTATTACGCGTCTGTAAAATTTTCTGTAAGCTTTTTTTTTTTAGGTAAGAAATTTGATAACCTGGAGTATCTCAAAAACAAAACTAGTGAGGCCTAACATTATCTTCTGCTTTAAAGACAGTGTTTTAGTTGTGAGAGAGCATGTGTGCCTTGTCTGTTTGGTTATGTTATCTGTGGGAGGAGTTCAATAGATGGCTTTCTCCCAAATGAAACTCCACTTTTCTCCTGTTTCATTTCTTTTTGCCCATTTATCTGCTTTTGGGAGGGGAATGAATTTTTTTAAGACTAATTCTAGAAATACTGAAAGGTTTCTGTTGATTTTATCCACTTTGCTGCCAGGTTTAATTCAGGTGTTGAAAGCCACATGCAAGCCAGTTTCAGAGAGTATTTAGAAACAAAGTCTCTATAAATCTCTGCTTCATAAGACACCTGAATGCTTTTTGTAAAGGTATTTCTTAATGTCTGAAAACAAAAAATCCTGTTCTAGTAGGAAGATGTAGTCAACTCTCTTTTCAGCTGATTGGAACAAATAGTTATAGTCACTTTTAAATTCAGAGCAGAACCTCAATTTCCCGTTTTAAATCACTTCAGTGTTGTTTTTTTCTTATTCTACCTTTTTCAGATAAGAAAAATATTCCAGTGGATTGTGTGACTAACGTTGTGACAAAGTGAAGATGGACTTATTTCTATAATATGGCAGAAACAAATTGTTCCCAATTAGCTCCTTCCTTTTCAGGATGCATGTTTCAAGCCAATGTGTATGGCTTTGTTACACTTAAAATGAAATTACTTTTGCTGACCAAATTTCTCAAAACACTCTGGGCATCCGCAGCTGATGATCTCAAATTTGATATTGAAAGATATTTAGAGAATATGTTGGCATGTTTTAATATTGTAGCTTTGCACCATTAGTTATCGAGATTTTCTTGTGCTGCATTATATTTCTAACCTTTACATCTTTTTACCTTTGGGATATCTGTCAGTATAGTAACCAGCAGAGCATATGAGCTCATGAACAATCGCTCAAAGATGGAACTTCGATGAAGCTCAACACTGTTATAGTTTTCTAAGTATGCCTGTATATCTCTCTTAGCAGCTGGAGATACCACTTGGTCCAGCTAGTTGCCACTTTTATTGAGAATTATGATTACACAAGAGGCTTGGTCACAAAAATGCCTATTCTTACATGCTATGGCTTAAAAACAAAAGAAAAAAAAACCCAGCAACAACAACAAAAAACCAAACAAAACAACAACAACAAAAAAAACAAACCTAAAGATAGGTTTGCCACACCAAAAGGATAGTTTTCCACATGGGCAACAGATGAGAATCTGAATATCTGAGACAGATACTGAGTTACAGCCTGAAGTGATGCTTTTCTGTTTCTCGTTTTCCTTCTCACAACTTTGCATCTCACCATTTCTGTGCTTTATATGAGTGACATACTAGGATTTTAAGTTGAGAGAACAAGGTGTGTGTGATGTACCAGTGCTGTGAATCAGCAGAGGGCACTACGTGCCTATAAACCTATGTAACTGTGAATTACATGCAGAGTGACGTCTTGGTGAAGTTAGCATCATTTACTCCAAGGTTTAGACGATTTAGCTGAGGGAATACCTGTGCTCATTCAGTGATGCAGAGAATGCACCACACCATCTCGTTTCTTCTCAAATGAAAGCTGACTATATTTATAAGATGTTTATACCATGCTATAAAAAATGAATAGATCACAGGCACCAGGGGCTTCAGTTCACAATACTGCATCCCACTCGTACGGTCCCTGGGTGTAGAACGTTTAGGGGAGCATGAAGTTATCTTGTGCCTGCAAAAGCAGACTTTCTCCTGAGATCCCACTCTGCATTGAGCTATTAATGGGTATTTCCTGGCAGAGCAATGTCCTTTTCAGCTAACCATTCACTCACCCCTCCATCCTCTCAGGAGAAACTATTCAGTTGCCCTGTCTGTTTTTTCCCCGTGTAATAACCCACTTATGTCAGCTACTTGACCTGAAAGAGACTGATATATGTAGAAAGTTTATTTCTATATTACTACATTACATGGGTCCCGTGTAACTAAGCAAACATTGTTGACGTGGAACAGATGGTTGAGAAAATCTCTTGAGAATTGTAATATTTGTGACAAACACTGGATTTCTCATTTCCCTGTTCTTTATTCCTGAGACAGCTGGTTGCATAAATTTCCTCCCGAATGTTTCAACTTCTTCAGTATGCTTTAGCTCATAGTGCAGCAACAGCCTTTGTGCGCAGCAAGTGGCCCATACAATAGCAGGTAGACCTCCAGCTGCTGATGCTGGTGTTCTGCTTTTGGAAGCATCGCAAATGGCAGCATGAAGCAGTTTTCTAAAAATAAATATATGCCTGTGTTAAATACCACTAAGCCCTAAAAAAAAAAAAAAGCAAGAAATATTTCTGAGTATTACAGTACTGGTGTTGAAATGTCATGTCAAGTGGTCAGAAGGGGTGGTTATTATTGCTGGTTTTATAGAGCTCTGATTTAGGTATAAAAAATATTTGAAAAGGAGATGTTTTGTGCATCTTGGGATATATTTTTCATCTGTGTCTTGTTTTTCTTTAGAGATTATACAGCACCAGGAGGTATGGAGAATGCTATTCCCAGCAATATGATAGAAATAGGTAAATTTTGCCTAAATATCAATAAGGTTGTTGTTTTTGCAAAAGTGCAAATTCATCAGAAATAGAGCTGAAATGTTTCAGTTTGTTGGAAACTACTCAGAGCTATGTCTAGGCTTTCTTTGGTGCTGCTGTTTTTGTGTTTGCATAGAGCCTAGTCTTGCAGTTTCTTCTCAAACAAAATTCTGATTGACAGCTCCTGGAGTTTTATCTGTGTAGGAAATAAGAGTCAGGCCTTAGGTAATGTCTTAGCAGCTCTTGAAAGTAGCTTTCACAGGTCGAAGTTTGTTCTTGCTCTTTGTGAGACTTGTCACCCCAGATTTTTGCACAAGAGACATACCCAAGATTTCGCTTTCGGCTGTTCAAATGCAGTGAAATAGAAGAATACTAAAACAAAGACATGTTCTGTGTGTCTCTGAGCCATATGCTCAGGAGGAAGCACCACAGGAAATTCGTAAAGGCTTGAGTTAACTCAGAGGGGATAACTCAACTTAGGATTGCCTCTGGCAGTGCAGGAAGCTCAGAACAAAATCAGTGATTGGAATGGCCCATTCTGATGCTGTCCTGGTTTTCTTGAGCACAGCAGTATACGTGTTTCATAAATTGAAATCTGGGCAATACTAAGTACTTCAAACCAAACTGATATGCTCTGTCTTGGGAATACCTGCACAGTGTTTACGCTAGTGAAGGGTGGCCCCAGTGTTCAGAAGAAAGCACAGTAAAACTGACTCCTTGCTGCCATAGGAGTTAGTTATGGAATTTTAAGGTGCCCAAAAGGGCTAAAAGGTAATTACCAACATGGTTCAGATGTTACTAGCTGGGACAGTACTCAGTCTGAGAGCTTGTGCTGCTCTTTCACAGCCTTTGGCAGCAGATTATGAAGGTGTGCCCCAGTTCAAATTAATTTCAAGTTAAGAGATGCCATACTAGTACCCAAACATCAGGACTAAATGCTTCTTATGAGACAAACTCATGGAGTTCATCTCCATCTACACAGATGTGTTTTCCTGATTCCAATTTAATGTATTTTCATGTGGTTGAGCACAAGAGCTGTAGAAATGCACTTGGTTCCATGCTGAATCAAAAAACCCACACCCTCTCTATTTTCTAGAGTACTTATGAACATGTTCTGTGATGTCCTTTCTTAAATTAGAAATGCTAAGCTTTCAACCTTGGTACCTCTGGCTTATGAAGTGACTGGAGATCTACCCTGGCTATGACAAAACTTCTGATTGAAAACTTTTAAAAATTTTGATGTTCTGGTATTTTACAAACCATAATGTCTCCTCAAAAGCACTGCAAAATGAAATTGCTGTTTTGCGGCTACTTCTTTATATGTCCATATACCAAAGAATTAATTCCATTCTTTCCACGCTTTAACTTCTTCCAAACTTTCATTACCTTGGTGTTTCTGACAAGGATTCTGTTAGTCCTGAGTCCATACAAAGACTAGGTGAATGTCCTGGTTTTAGCTGGGACAGAGTTAGCTCTTCTTTTTAGCATCTAGAAGAGCTCCGTGTTTTGGTTTTACTCAGAGGCTCGCTCTGAGAAGGATGTTGATAGCAAGCTGATGTTTGTGGTTGGACATGAGATTCCAAGGACTTTTCAGTGTGCCGGAGAGCAGAAGCATAGCCGGGACAAGGGGGCCATGATTCCCCTTGTGATTTGTGGTGGAACTTAAGATTGAGGGCCAAACTGGCCAATTAGTATCCCATATCGTGCAGCGTCATGCCCAGTATAAAAGTGAGGGACAGCCGGACAGAAGGGCTTTTGCGCTTTGGCTCTTTCACCGCTTTTGCTATTTTGCGCTTCTGCACTTTTGCTCTGTTGCCTTTTTTTTTTCCTCTCTCTCCCAGTACTCCCACTCTCGGAGTACTCTCTCTCTCTCTCTGCCCCTCTCTATTTCGGGGCCTCGCGTTCATCTGGGATTGCAGCCTCAGGACAAGACGGGCTGCGGATAAGAGGGGGTGGTGAGCATCTACACTGTGTATTAAATCATCTGTATTAAATTGTTCTTATCTCAACCCACGGGTTTCCCGTTTCTCCTTTAATTCTCTCCCTCATTCCTGGGGGTGGGGGAGGGTGAGTGACCGGCTGTGTGGTGTTCGGTAGCTGGAGCGGCCTAACCCATGACAGTGAAAAAAACGTTTCGTTTTCACTTTCTCTAACCTGTTCTGTTATTTTTTTTGTAAACCAGTTTTCTCTTATTCTTATCCTTAGGGTTGATTTTTTTTTTCCTTAACTGCTTTCTAACTGTCCCTCACTTTGAATTAGAAGTCCTCAAAGTTATTAGCCGCATTTTTCAAAGTTGTATCTCATTTGTTATTTCTGGACCAAATTTTAAGTCTTTTAGGATCCCTTTGTACCCTTTCACTGTTTCTTCTAGTGCTTGCAAACACCTGCAGATTTGAATAATATACTCTCTGTTCCTTCTCTCACATTATTAATAAAGAGGCTAAATCAAATCAAGCCTCATACTTTTCGAATAAGTGGTCTTCAGACACTTGTCAACAAGACACAGTGTTGTTGTTTCCTGGTTCTAAATATTAAATCTTAATGCAGTATTTCTTTTGAAGCCAGTGTAAATATTTTTTTTTTAGTGATGAGTTGGTGTGGCACTACATCAAATATTTATTAAAAGTTAGTACTTCTACGAATTGACATTCATACTGATGCAGTGCCCACTTAAATACATAATTTAACATAAGCTTTGAAAAATCAGCTATGACACACAATATGGCCTTTATTGTTTATCCATTTTATGGAGTCCAGAATGCATTATGAAAAAATGAGTAACTACATAATACTAATGAGCATTTCTTTGTGAATTTAAAAGCTATTGTGCTGCCATCCATATAGCCGGCCAGAGAAATCCCATGTAAATAAAATAGCTCTACAAATACCTGTTGTCTTCCACTCTTAATTCAGCTAGACTTTCTGTATATCTAGTAGTGGAGATATAGATATATAAAATCTAACTATTAAATATGTAATGATGTAATTAGGACATTCATATTGGCCACACTATCACTGTCTGGAACTTATGGCCAGAGGTGTTGGATTGGAAGAATGAGTCACTGTTAGTGAATGCTAAATTTTCTGTAGGGCTGGGAATTTTTAGTTTAGCTGAAACCATTTTTTTCCAGGAAGGTCTCTGAGCTATGATTTTAGTGTATAATAAAGCTCATTAAAGCCATTCTTGTCTGATTTTGAAAGAAAAAAACCCCACTAAATACAATTAACAGTTTGGTCTTTTCATGAACATTTAGGAGAAAAAAATATAACGTGTTCCTCTTTTTCAGTAACAAATAGCCAGTTTTTCATCTCAGTTGAGCAGTGCTGTTCCATCTAATTTCTTTGGTCTGATCTTAGTGACTCTACTGCACAGTGCCAGTATGGGCGCAGAAGTGCCCAATATGAAGCTTTGAATACACAAGACAGTATTAGTTCTGCACACAGCTGACTTAATTCAACTGTGTATCACACTGAGGTTGTGCGTGTAGAATAGCAGGATCGCAGAATGTTTGAGGTTGGACGAGACCTCTGGAGGTCAACTGGTCCAACCTCCCTGCTCAAGCAGGGCCATCTAGAGCCAGTAGCCCAGGCCCATGTCCAGGCAACTTTCAAATATCTCCAAGGGTGGAGACTCCACAACCTCTCTGGGCAACCTGTGCCAGTGCTCGGTCACCCTCACAGTGAAAAAGTACTTCCTTACATTCAGACAGAAGCTCCCGTGTTTCATTTTGTGCTCATTGCCTGTTATTCTACGTGCACACACAGAAATGATCTGTCAGAAGCTGTTATATGTATTGATTTAGTTTGTACTTTCTCCCAGTGAACACTTAACCATTTGGTGCAGCATCCTGCACATGGAAGCCATGATTATGGTGCTATTTAATTTTTATGATGTTTTGTTTGTTTTTCATCTTGTAGGGTAAGTCTTACCCCTTTAAAGGTCTATTCCCTCCTATGTGGAATCCATTGGCCTACCTGGACTACAACAACCTATGGAGGACCATGGATGAAATGGGAAAGGAGGTATGGCATGAGGAATTGCAGCTGACTATCTCAGCTCAACTTTGTCTCCATGAGGGACAGAGTGAAGATGGGACTAGGATGCACATAGGCCAAGCTGCTCTGCCTTGAGCAAACCTGGTGCTGTCAAGAGCAGCATCGTGCCATGCATTTCGATACGCACCGATGGTGAAAGCATATGTTATAAGTGGCATCCTGGCAAGCTTTCTGAAGGCCATGCTGCTGAGGCTGTCTGCAGTCATACTTCTGTTTTTCTGGCTGTATGAACATCAGGGTTTATGCATGTGATGTTTAGCACTTTGCCTTACGATTGGGCAAGTAGTATTTTAAGAGGCCTGCAGACTTTAAACGTACGTCCTTCTCGACCCTCACATTCAGCTCAACCATTTTAGTTTGTTACCAGTAGTTTGTGTTTTCCGTTAACTGAGCTACAAGACTTTGAGAAGAGGTTGCTGTTACTCGCATAGATGAGTGGGAGAAATATGGAATAACTCAGAGACATTCCCTAGCACTGTACTTTGCCTTTCTAGGCAAAGTTCTTAACTCTAAAATTATTCTCTTTTCTTAATCTAAAAAAAAAAAATCTACAAACAAACAACAAAAACCTAAAAGCATCTTCTGTTAAGTTCGCTGTATTACCTGCCAGGAATTTGTAGGCTGAATTACTATGTAAAGATGAGATTGATTGTGACTGTGTTTGTTGTCTCTTTCTTACACTACTCATTCATTTGCTGAGGGATGCTCTTCTGTATCTCCTTAGATTCCCAGTGAAGCCCCATGGAAGGCTCCACATGCAGAAGAATGGGACAAAATGACTATGCAAGATTTTATTGATAAAATCTGCTGGACAAAGTAAGAAACTCTTTAATATGAAGTATAATAGCTTATATTTATATACCTTAGAGCTCCAAATAAGCGTTACTGCTTTGTGAACAGGTATAACTATCTCTAGAATACAGCCTTCTTAAAGAAATAGGGTGAGAAAATCTTGTAATAATGGACCACGACACCTGTCAGCACACACAGTAGATTCTAGTATATTTCTGT
Source organism: Tauraco erythrolophus (assembly GCF_009769465.1). Lineage (NCBI taxonomy): Eukaryota > Metazoa > Chordata > Aves > Musophagiformes > Musophagidae > Tauraco > Tauraco erythrolophus. Next base: position 38,366,993 of record NC_141465.1, read on the forward strand.
AACTTTTTAGACTAAATTAAAGGTATAAGGAGAACGTATTTGGGGACAGTTACTTCTGAAGACATAGGTAGTACCTTCATCTGTTATATGCACTTCTGTCTCTTTACTGTGTGTTTAACTTTTACAAGAAAAATGCTCTGGCTGCAGCAGGTTTTGAATCAAACTTTGATGGAACAACACACATTTGTTCTGTGCTGGACCAGCTGATTTTACCAAAGCGCTATAAAAATAACATTTGTCTTGAAACAGCACTAAATCACTTTAACACCCATCATTCTATTCTTTAACTGCTGCACTATATACCACCTAGGGAAACTGAAACGCTTCCTGTTTTTATGTATACATCAAAGCAATTTTTCTTTACTTGCCATTCAACAACAGTTTGATTGGTTTTCTTCGCACTGAAGCAAAAAAAACCACCAAACACAACATAAATTCTGCATTGCTGTAAAGCAGATTGATGTCTACAGCAACCTCTTCAGAATTGCTAAACACCCGACACGCGACTGCAGCGAGCCTGCATGAGCTCGGTGCAGAAGCCCGCTAGCACCTGCTCAAGGTGATGCTGTCGTCAACAGGGGCATTTTTACAGCTTCAGCCAGCCTCTAGAGAGCAACATGATCGTTGTTAACGGACAGCAGGTCTTGTCCAAAAACTTTTATCTTCTGGTTGTTTTGCTTTAGCTTCAAACAATTGCAGAAAAGCTTATAGAGAGCCTCGTTTGTATCACTGTACGTATTCAGTAAACCAAATAGAAATGTATGCTCGTGGTTCTGCTGGCCGTCTGAAACTCTGATTTGGTGAGGAACTATAGAAGTTAGCAAAATGCCACGCACCAGTAGTCATTCCATATCCAATAGCTCACATGACTACAGTCATATTTTTTCAAACTCTGATGGAATAAGACTTGACATTTTACCTGAATATTGGTGTAACTGTCAGCCTCCCTTAATTCCAAGATGCTTTTCAGATTTTGTATGTGCATCTCAGCTTGATTTGCTCAGTTTGTTCAAGATTTAGGTAACGTGCTGTAGAAACTTCCCAACCTGGAAGGTAATGATCCAGAAGGGTAATCTTCTACTATTTCCTCTCATCTAACAGACTGTACAGATTTGCTTTTGGCTAGAATTGCATGCTGGAAATACCTGAGTGCTCTTGGTTGAAATCATACTGCATTTCTAGGAAAGACACCAGGAGAAACTGGGGAACTGAAATGCTGAAAAGCAATGTGAGAAGGCAGCAGAAACTGGGAGGATTTAACCACCATCTAATACCTTCTGCTTATGGAATATAATAAATACATATACTAATTCTCCCATTAGACAAAATATCTTTCAGAGTTGATCATATTTTACAGGTTGTGTCTATACAGACAAACTATTTTCTGTATTATTTTTGGCTGTCAAGAATGAAACCAGAATGTACCTGTATTTCAGAAAATGGATCAGCTTTTTTGCATTTTTAGAAAGGACAGAAGATGCCCTTTTCTATGTAGATCTTCAGCTGCTTGCAATAGCAGTTTGAGTACGCATTTCACTTTTTTTTTTTTGAAGTTTGAAGATTGAAAGGAAGCAGAAAAAGAAAATATCTTTTCCTTTTCTTGTCAGACTTTTTCATGAATGTTTGTATGCTGACTCTTCACTTATGCTTTCCTGCTTACATTTCTTTTCCTCGTTGCATTCCAGCCACAGGACCCTCCCTGAGCACAGCAGAGAAGTAGACAGTGAGGGGATGCTGACTAATCCAGAGAGCTTAGATAATTAGCTTAGACAAGATTCCTAACTTTTTTATGACAAACATTGAATAATCCCTATGGTGCAAACAGAGCTGCAGATCTTGGATGTAACCCAGGAACCATGGGAAGACATGGTGGTTTTGGAGTCTGGTGAAGACAGGAGGGCTTGTTTCCCTTAATCCTGAGTCTAGGGTGACAAGCTGACTTTGCATTAGTAGCACAAAGTGACATAAGCTTTCATTGGCTTTTGTGTCTCCTGGGGCCCTGGTTTTGCTGGGATACAGCTGTGAATGATTAACATTTTTTTAAAATGTTGCATGAAAGAAGTTGATATTGTTTCCTACTTCAACTGAAATTAAGGAATCTTTTGCTCTCAGTGAAAGAAGAGGTTGCCGAGATAGTCTTTCCCCTACTAAAGACCAAGATTGTCACCCTATTCCTTTTTAAATCGGCTGGCTTCCCTGTCTTTGTTGCAGGGCTGCCAAGAGTTTCGCAACTCTCTTTGTGAATGTGGATGTCACGTCTGAACCCCACGAGGTCTCTGCCCTTTGGTTTTTGTGGTACGTGAAGCAGTGTGGAGGGACAACAAGGATATTCTCAACAGACAATGGAGGGCAGGTACTGTCAGCATCACCTTCTGCACCTTGTGACAGGCCCTGTTTTAATTTCATTCTTTTGCTTGTTTATTTTAGTTCAGAAGTCCAACTGAGATGTCCATGATTTTGAGCCAGTAGTACATTGATAACTAGTTCTGTTCATTTACATGCTAATCGTGATCTTGCAAACCTAGTGTTGAAGGCTGTTCCTGTGCTGAAGATGTTTGCCCAGGGATCAGCAGATTTGTATCAGTTCCTGACCCTGGCTTCCTTTTGGGCTCTGGTTAGAACACGTACTTTGCTTATCCACGTTGAAAAAAGTAAAGTTTTAACTTATGTTTCTTTCTGTCATGAGGCTGAAGCAAGCCTTACCACTTCAGAAGCACTTAATGGAGATGGCAACGCTAGCTGCACAAGAGTGTAGGGCGCTCCAAATTAATACTGAAAATGTAGCCCAGAGCTGGGTTCCTAAAGACGCAAGCTTCCATGGGTTAAAACTGTTAAGATTTTTAAATCAGTCTGAAGAAAGTGAACACCTCTGCTTAATGTGATATTGCTCTGAAATGTTTAAAATCTCGTAGATTAGTGCTGCTTCTGCATTTTAAGAAAGTAAAGACTCAATGATTATCTTCTACTTAAGAAATGCAAATTTTACTAATTGTATTTTAGAAATGCAGATTATTTAGTCATAAATAACTAAAAATACAAAGACTATTAAAATGTGTTAAAATGGCATACATACACATAGATAAGCAAAGATTATAGGTAATTTAACTGTAAATACATTGCATAAAATATTATTTGAATTCTGTGTTGTGGTAGAGGTGATTTGAGTTCAGGTTAGGTTAGATTACGTACTGCAGGATACGTTTTTGGTGTGAGCTACATCTCTTCTTATAGCTCGTTATTTATTATGAGGATGAGGTTTCCTACTTCTGACGCACAGACCTCTACAAGTATAAAAGCAAACTCAGGACAAAGGTTTAAAAGTTAAGCGCTTTTCAGAAGTCTTGCTGATTCACACAGGTCTGTGAAATCCATTTGGAGACCACTTGAGAAGGGTTTTCTCATGAGGTTACTGGTACTTCTAGTTTTGGCTGATGTCAAATACAGGAAATGTTTGAGGAGTTCGCTGAAAGACAACAGAACGTGAATATGTTTTCCAAGTGAGACTGCTGAACTTTCCTAGAAAGGTTTGATAACAACAGAAGAACGGAATTTGTTTTGAATGCCAAGCAAAACATTTGTTGTGATAAATGCTTCACGTGCATCGCTCTGCTCATTCTGCTTTGCCAAGGTGTTGTTTCCTGTGTTTCAGGAGAGGAAATTGTTGGGGGCTCTGGCCAGATCAGTGAGAAATAATGGAGCGCCTGGGAGGCCGGGTGAAGCTGGAAGAAGCCTGTCATTCGCATCGACCAGACGGGTGAAAGTGTCATAGTGGAAACCTTAGATCATGAATTATATGAGGTAATGGAGCCTCTAACATTTAAGCAACTGTTTGTTCTGGGATGGCTAAAATACCTTTAGCTTTTCCTTTTGACTTCTCCAAAGTCCTATACAAAAATGTAGTAGAGGTTAAAGTGACTATGACATAAAGTCGCACTTTCTCATTGTCCCTGAGTAATAGATGTGAACACAAAAATGTAGCTTAGTAATATACTTTCTGTGAAAAACACTTCAAGGTTTGCTTCCAAGCCGTAACAGAGGAGTCCAGATGGAAGGGAGACCTTATGGACTCTTGTAACACAGAAAATCTTTCCGCTGGCCTTTTTTCAAGTGCTGGGGAAAGAGCAGCTGCCCATCATTGGAACAGATGGCTGTTTATATAATGCTTGTTTGTTGTTTAACAACCAGAATTTTGTGAGGGTTGAGTTTTGCAATTCTTATGCTAAATGCCAAATTGCTTCAGAAGATACACCCTGCAGCCTCCCCAGATGTCTGCCAAGATCATAAGAGCACTATACTTAGATGAAGTAGTGGAGAATGTATTTGGCTTATGTATTAATTTCTTTTCCAGAGCAAATACGTGATCAGTGCCATTCCTCCAGCTCTTGGTTTGAAGATTCATTTCAACCCACCTTTGCCGCCAATGAGAACCAGCTCATCAACCGGAGTCCCCATGGGCTCAGTCATCAAGTGCATTGTGTACTATAAGGAAACTTTCTGGAGGAAGAAGGGTATTACATTTTAATTGAAGGGAATCGTAGTGACAGAGAGAGGGAAGAAGGTACATGGTAATCGAGTAGACTTTGTGTTTGGTAGATGCTGGACCTTAGAAGGAGACGTCGTACACTTCTATGCCATTTTTGCCTTCCCTGTTGGAGAAAACTCGAGAGATCTGTTAGGAAGAGAGGGGTGGATATGAGAATAAAAAGGAAGGAGCTAGGCGTGAAGGGAGAACTCATCTCTGTGCTTATTGCCTTGGTTGTTCTTTGTTGTCCTCTCCTTTTCCTTCAGAGGCACCTGAGTATGAGATAAGTCTCTCCCACTTGTAATCTAAAGGTACAAGTGATACGTGATGAGAGACGTTTATCCCAACAGTTGTCAGCCTCTGAAAACTCTGCCTTTTGGATGCACTGGGCAGGATTAATTTAAAGTGTCTTCCCATAGACATCTCCAGCTGGCTTACCATCCCGCACTCACTTTACATGCTGAATACTTCCATCACGATTTCTCAGATCTCTTTTTAGAACTTACTGAATCTAAAACAGTCTGCAATGTAATAGCACCCATTTCTCTTCACTGGTTATAAAGAGTCCACATCTGTGTTTGTCTACAAATGTCACCCACCCTTCATCTCTGTGAATGAATTTAAGAGTTCTGGATCCTGGCGTGTTCTGGCTGTTAGATTTGGGATGGATTGGCAAGAGGTCACTCCCATTTCCTGTAGAACCATAGTTTGCATACTGTGCTTTGCTAACACTGTTGTTCTTTTAAGAACTATTTATTTTCTTCAAACTCTTCTTTTAAGAACAATTATGTTTTCAAAACAATGTACAAATATCTCCTTCTATGTCTGACATAAATGTCATATACAGAAACAATTGTGCTGGAGGCACTTGAACATCTTCAGTATCTGAGAGCAAACTGTTTCTATGGAATAATAATTACCTTGCTAACCAGGTTGCCAGAATAATTTATTTTTCTACCCTGAATTCAACAATAGGAGATTCCTTTATTGACTTTCTATTTAAAGATGCTTGAAAAGGATTGTTAATTGTCAGCACATCTCAGATCTGAATTTTCTCTTCTAGAGATGATCTAGCACTTCTCTTTGCCAAAGGAACACCACACTGCAAGGAAGCTGTGCACTAATCTCGGTCAATTGATGGGGATCGCTTTACTTGGATTTTTTTGTTCTCTTTCCTTTGTTTTCATATGTCTCCACATTAGAATCAGAATCAGAGAATAATAGAGATTGGGAGGGACCTCTGGATGTCATCTAGTCCAATGCCTTGCTCAAATCAGGGTGAATTTAGACCATTTATTTAGGGCTTTTTGCAGTCAAGTTCTGAGTATTTCACAGCTTCCTGGAAGCTCGGTCCTACATTTGGATACATGGATCCAAACTTCTTTTCTTCTTTGTGCTTACCAGGGTATTGTGGTACCATGATCATTGAAGATGAGGATGCTGCCATTGGTTTAACACTTGATGATACTAAGCCTGATGGCAGCTTTCCTGCCATAATAGGGTAAGAGACAAAGAGGTGTCTAGTTAATGCCTTTTTATTTTGCCTTAGAGGCAACAATTGAAACAGAAAACCTGCTACTTTTGAAGGAAAGTGCTTTAAAATAGTTAAAGAGTTGAGTTTTCTCAGTGTGTGGTGAATATGTTCTATGAACTTTACTTTCAGAACAATTCTTCCTACAATTTAGTTGCTAATTTAAAAATAATAAATTATAATTTTCTTCTCTTTTCTTACTGTTATCTATTGCCTTTTTGTGTAGCAAAATACAAAATTGGAGAAGAGGAAAGAAAAGAGAAGAAAAGGGAGTGATTGCAGAAATGTGAAGTTTTCTCCAAATATTTTGCCTCTCCCAAATCTTCCAGTTCTTTAAATGAAAATTTGCTTTCTAGAATTATATTTTGTTTTGTTCTGCTTTTTTTTTTTTTAAACAGCCAGAGAGTAAGATCAGTCTTAGAAAGCTTTTTTTAACAATAATTTCCAGCTCAATCCCAGGCTTTACCTCTTGTTGTTATATGCCTGCATGCATTGCTGTATAAAATTAAGGCAATTGGGAAACAGCTCATACAAATGTTCTAACCTGAATCTCAGAGTGCTTCCTTCAACAGTGAGTCCTGCAAGCAACAAGCATAGCATATAATGTTATAGAGAGAGGTGAAATGGATTTTTTGGATAGAGACCCAAAAGCTAATACTATGAATTATGAGCATCTCATCATAAGGTATTGGCATTTTAAATAATGCAGAAAATGTAGTAACATAATGGAAGTAAACTGTTTGTGGTCTTCCTCTTTTTACAGCTTCATTCTTGCTCGGAAGTGTAGAAGACTGACCGGTCTCACAAAAGAAGAAAGGTAAGTACAAACACTGGAGATCTGCATGGAATCTGAGTCAAACTTTTGTTATAAATGAGTAGTGCAGGAAAAAAATGTCTTGATTTTCAAACAAGTTGTCTGTAATTTTGCAACAATAGGAGGACACGTCACTTCAAGGAAGAAGATCTCTTATTTGTTTTGTATGAAGACCCCAGAGAATTCCCACAAACAGGCAGCAGATGTGGTAGCTAGCCCCTGCCCTTTGGGCACTCTCAGGTCCTGGTTCTCATTTTCCAGCAGGGCTGCTCTGCTTATGTGACTTTCGCAAAAGAACTGCTCTAAGCTGCTGACTATGAAAGTAGTGTAGATATTCTGCTGCCCTCCCTGGAAAGCATCCATGGTCAGCCTCATCTCTCCCCTCTTCTACCTCTCTGACTTCTTGCAAGTGTGCTGAGCTCTTTGAAAGCTTGTCAGGAGGGACAGGTTTGGCTGCTGTGCTTGATTTTTTTTTTTCCAGTCACCTTGGAGGGTCCTTACAGTGTCTGTAAACTTGGGGCTGCTGTAGCTGCCATGAACGAGACGTCGACATCATGAAGGGGTCAAAAAGCTACCTCCAGCTCTGCAAACTCAGTTATGAGAAAAAATGCCCTTCAGGCACAGATGGAGGTCTTTTTTACTGTCTTGTTGAAAAAAACCTCTTCATACAGTAATGCTCTTTTGTTTATTACTAAAATAGAATTTTACAAAGTAATGAGATTTTTCCACCACACTGATTCACAGTGTCTGATCAAATTAAAGCTACAAGTAAAGAGTGTGGATATGAGGAGAGTCTTATTTTGATATGGAGAAAAAACATTTGTTTTTAAAGCATGCCACAAGGAATACTCTGTCCAAGTAAACATGTTTACAGTAATAGGTAGTCTAACTAGGGAAGACGTAGTCATCTCAGGTTAGCTTTACAGATAGTCTAGCAGTCAGTGGATAACGGGTCTAAATGGGGTTGTTAATGTCCTAGTCTCTTCAAATGACAGCGTGGTACCACAGAGCACTTTTAATTTTGGCAGGAATGGACAAGGCAGACATTTCCTCAGCGCTCAGGCTTTGAGATAGACCCCCAGCAGGTGACTGATGATAAAAGTAGTGTAGATATTCTGAAATCCAGTGTTCGCAATATTGTAAGCCATCATAAACAACAAATTGTGTCGTACACTATGTCAGGATACTAGATACAACTGAGTATTTGAGAACAGCTTCTCTTTCTGTGAAATGAAGGGCTGTCCTGGCTGTTTGCAAGGCACCATGAAGGAAAGGTGGCTTTCCCCTGGGCACTGAGAGCACTCGCACAGTTACCTGACTCTGCTGCTGCCTATGGCCAAGTTTTAAACAAAAGGATTTTGAACTCTTCGTCCTTTGAATAAACCTTAGACTAGGAAGGGCTTTGCTTTGGTAAAGAATGGTTATGAAATATGCTTGGGTTGGTACCTGAAGGAGGTACCTTTGTGCAGGGGTGCCTCTGGCTCCTAAAGTCCTGGTCACGGCTGACCAAGGCAGGAACCCGTTGGGCTGCATTGCAGCTCCTCTCCTGCACACGAGCACAAGTCTCCTTCCAGTGGAAACTGGTGTCCAGGAGAAGGCTAAGCGTGAACCTGGACCTTTTCCCAGCGTACACTCAGGGTACAACCAGTTTGTGTTGTTCAGATGAGGGCTATGGTGTTTGCAGGGAGGGATCTCTTTTGAGGACAGGCTTCTTGTGGCACCTTACAGAGGACATATCTCCCTGAGATGCTGTGCTCACCTATCAACACAAGCTGGACTCTTCCTTTATCACACTGATGACAGGATAGGTTTTCAGTAATCCTTGGATATGAAGAGTAGGATGTAGAGCCCGTGGCAGCTATCCTAAATCATGACTGGGAACAGCAGTTGTGGGAGGGGATGGAAACTGTTTTACAGCCTAAGCCAGACTGAAGGGAGTAAAACTCACTGCTGCCTTCCAGCTGCTCTTCAGAGGTCAGGTGCCAATGAGTAATTACAGCGGTTAGATTGTGTACTACCTTTCACAGCTGTGCAAGGAATTGTGATGACATCACACACTGCCGTGGAATAAAGACCAGGGAGAGAGCCGAGTGTCTGCATGTGCACTTCTTCCACACTGGGCACAGTCTAACTCTCAACAGGACCATATCTAGTTAGCTTCAGGATAACACTCCTCTTATTTATTGCTGGTGACAATTTCACAGCTGAACCCAAAGCCAAGAAATAAGGAATATGCAGTCAGTAAAATCCTTATGTTCCATGCTAGCGTTAGCCATAAATCTGTAAGTATTTATTTAAACTGTTCTAGGACAGAAAGTGCAGATGTTGCAGAGACCAGCGCATCTGCAAGGATTGCTTTATTAGGGGGAATGTCCTCCTCAGTGATAAATTACTCTTGGTACAATTCTGTCCTTCAGAAACTGAATTTCTGTGAGGTTTTTTTTCTGTTAAATAATATCTTCTTCTTGATTAATTAATCCTCTGAAGGTAAAAATTTCTTAAGAGTCTGAAGATGCCCTTGACCTGAAGCTTAGCATTTTCTTTTGCACAGCTATCTTAAACTAACTTTATTTATATTTGCAATGTAGTTAGCAAACAGCAGTGAACTTGCACCTGCTTGGAGCCGTGCGGTTGGCCACACGTGAGAAATCCCTGACAGCCTCTGCTATGCCATTTCCAGGTTCCCTGAAGAGTCTGCAAGTCACATGTGTAAAAAGGTCAGGGCACAGGCAGATCTAGAGAGGTCCTTCTCATCGCTGTCTTGGTGCTGAGAGGAGCAGAAGCAGATGGCTCCCAAGGTGATAACTCACTTTCCTATGGAGCCCTGTGGTGTTACTGACCTGCCCTGAGAGCAGGAGGCAGTGGGCATTGTGAGAGGTGGTGAGAGACCTCAGCAGAGGCTCTGCTGGATCATGCTGTTAAAATGGCTTTATTCTCTTCAGAGACTGGGTAGGTGCTGGTGGTCTGCAGGGCACAGTGGTCACCTCACTTAGGGAGAGATGGAGAGAGGTAAAGGAAATGATCCCTTCTGTTATGGCTGTTGCTGGATTCATGTCAACCCCCTGACTGCAGAGGGATGTTCATATGTAGATCCTGCAGATCTCTGAGTCCTCCTGGCTAGTCACTGCATCACCAGGCATTTCTGCTTCTGGAGCAGGCTGACCCTTGTCCTCCACCCCAGGGCACAAGAAAGGGGTCAATTCCTTTTCCTCTGCTGCTGCTGGACTTGACACCTGCCAGCAGCAAAATCACCCCAGGGCCATGGCTCCTCCTGAGCTGTAGCAGCCTTCACTTTCTGGCTCAAACCCCAACCTGCACAGGAAGAAACCTTCTTCAAGGCCCTTCAGGTCTTCCTGTTTTTTTTTTTTTTCTCTCCATTTCCTTTCTATAGCATTCTTTGAGTTCAGCTACTCATGGATATAGCTGGGCCCCTGTCATGGGTTAGGCCGCTCCAGCAACTAAACCCTACACAGTCCCTCTCTCACCCTTCCCCACCCCCAGGGATGAGGGAGAGAATCAAAGAGGAAAAAGAAAAGAGACCCAAGGGTTGAGATAAGAACAATTTACTACTACCGCTACCAATGTATATATATACAGATATGCACAAGGATAAACATATACAAACGAGTGATGTACAGTGTGATTGCTCACCACCCCTTGACTGAGGCCCGTCTCGTTACGAAGCTGCAATCCCGAAACGTATAAAACTTGGGAGGCCCCGAGACAGAGAGAGAGAAAGCACTCTGAGAGTCCGAAAGTGAGAGTCCCGGAAGAGCAAAAGCCCTTCTTCCCGGCTGACCCTCACTTTTATACTGGACATGACGCTGCATGATATGGAATACTTCATTGGCCAGTTTGGCCCTCAATCTTAAGTTCAGGTACAAATCGTAAGGAGAGTCGTGGACCCCTTGTCCCAGCCATGCTCCCCCCTTATCCTGTTGTGCTCCTGCACACTGGCAAGAACACGGCAGCTGAAAAGTCCTTGAGACCTCAGTGCCAACTACAAACATCAGTGCACTGTCAGCATTCTTAGAGCGAGCCTCTGTGTAAAACCAAAACACGGAGCTCTTCTAGCTGCTAAAAGAGCTAACTCTGTCCCAGCTAAAACCAGGACAGCCCCTGAGTAGCCAAGTTGCTTCATACAGCAGTATAGATATGGTTTCCTCATATGCTTATATAGGTGCAAGTGTAGCCCATACAGTTACAGAGCTGGAACTGCTGTATTTCTGTGCCCAGCATGGCTTTCTGTGGAGCACAGGATTTGCTTCCAGAAGTAAACATCTTTCCAGTGTTGTGTTTGCATGTTTGTTTTTTGTAATTGTTAACTGCTATTTCATCTTGATCTTCTTGTGTTTGGGAATTGGTGCAGTGCGGCTAACAGTAAACAGTTAAGACCCGAAAGCTCATAGGAGCAAACTTAATTGCACTTGGGGTTTGCTACAGAATGAAGTATATTCATGGATTTATAGACTCATAAACTAAAACAGGAGTAAATTTTATAGATACAGAAATAAAGTACTGATTCCCTGAGAGCCTCAGGCTATCAATACCTGCATCTTTGTAGGAACAAACCATAAGTCAGACTATGTGCCAAGACAAAAAAAGTGCAATGCCTTACTACTTTGTTTTCCTGACAGCCTAGAAAACCTTTGGATAATATATGAATTTGGGCTGCTAGAGGTATCTTAAGGGAACAGCTTGCATAACTGCTAGTAAAACTGGCACTTCTGCTGCACAGAAGTTTGAGTTATTTCTAGTGATCCAGAGGCTGAGCAATTAGGATAGATCCCAAAAAGCTGGAACCTCAGGTTCAGGCTGATATTAATACTTGTTCTCTTGAAACTAGGACATATTAGAAGCCGTTTGTTTTCTCTTTTCTTACAAAGAAGTCTTCTGTTGCTTTTCTCTTGCAGGAAGACGAGGCTGTGTGAGCTGTATGCAAAAGTTCTGGGATCAGAGGAAGCTTTACATGTAAGCACAAAATCTAAACCAGTGTCTCTTGTCAGACTCGTTGAGCTGGGGAACAGCAGAGAGAAATTGGAATGCAGCAGTGCTCCAGCACAGTGCTGCAGAGTATTTGGAAAAGGTACCTGCCATGGGAGGGCTTGCTGCCCTTGTGGAGAGAAGGTTATGGCAAATTTTGGGTTGTGTTTGACAGTGAGGATAACAATGAGCTTATGAAACAGTTAAAAGGCAGGTATGTGCAGCTTCATGGGTGGCATTCACAGTGCTTACTACTATACATCTCAACTGTTTTCAGATGTGACAGGATTGCCTTTCCCTCTCAGTCTATGTTGAGCAAGAGTGTTTCTTCCCTCTTACTAGTTGCTAAGATCCATTGCTGCGTATGTTTTTAGTTTTGCCTTTCCCTTGCCTTCTCTTCTCTGTAATGGTAAATAACTGATAGGATTTGTGTGATCTCACACTTAGTTTATGTGATCAACACCCTCTGTCCTTTAAGGGCAAGTTTATGTGAGTTAAAAGTTGTAGACACCAATCTTGAGGTTACCCCACTTTAAAAAAAATAGTACTGTGCGCAGAACCGTGCAAGTGCCAGACTTTGCATTTTTAAAAGTATATATTTGTGTCCAGTGTACACATTGCAAGTATTATACCTGTGTACACCAGAGGTTAATTTTGCTTTACAAGACTGAAAGCATACATTTGTGCTCAAAGGAAAAATTTACATTGTCGGATTAAAGGGATTACGTTCTACAGTGGCCAGATTAGCTAGGTTTTTTTAAAAAATAGGTAGCAGTGTCTAAAATGAAAGCTTTTTGTGTTGGATCCATGCTGCATGTCCTTGTCTTGCCAGATGTCGACATGCAACAAATCACAAGCCATTCTTCTCTGGTGTCTCCTCGGTTCTTTTATCAGCTTCCTCAGGACTTTGTCCTTTCCTTGAGTGAATTAATCTCTGTTTTACAGGCAGTGCATTATGAAGAGAAGAACTGGTGTGAAGAGCAGTATTCTGGGGGCTGCTACACAGCCTACTTCCCACCAGGCATAATGACTCAGTATGGAAGGTACAGTGTCTATTTATAGTGGGCTTTGGAGTAATAAGACCAAGTTAATAAATATCCTCAGAAAGGGTCATAAATCCTCTGTCACTGTTCACTTTAAACATTTAAAATCACTGGGCGATATTTTAAACCTTATATTATAACCTTCCACTTGTCTCAGTTGGGGCTTTATGATGGATGAGTGCAGTATCATTAGGGGTTTTTATTGACGTTTGCTATTTGTTGAATACAGCTGACTAGGTTCTTATAAGGGAGTTGGGAAGTTTTCACAGTCTGTTTACAAATCTGGCATTGGGTATTTGAAATTGGTGTTACCATTTCTGGCACATCTTTAGCTGGTTTTCCATGATTTCTGGTAGAGAGTTAATTCCTGCCAACACTGACAGTAATGAGTGAGTTCTTTGGACTGTTCCTTTCCTTTTAGCAGTCAAGGCTTAATATAGTAATCAGTGTGCCATTGTATACAGTCCTTTCCAATGTAAGTTTTTGCACGAAAATAAGATTTACCAAACAGAAAAAGGCTTGCTGGTCAGACCAGTGATCAGATTCAGATAAATAGTTTTTAATGTGGTGGCATAGCTCTACTTTTGAAGTTTAAGTTTTCACAATTTAAAGAGAACTTTGAGCAATAAAGCAGTTGTAATGAAGAGCATATGGAGGCCTTAATTTTTGAAGTAATTTTAATGATAAGTATTGCAAATTCTGGGAAAAATAGGTTAATTTTTTTTTTTTTTTGCATGTTACTTTAGATATCATGGGGATGTACTTCAGGATGCTACACTGTGCCAGTAATGTCTAGCATTGGTATTTATGACACTGGCTAAAATCATGAGATAGAATAAGCCTCCTCTCAAGCTAATTGTCCTTCACACCTATGAGCACTAAATTCAGAACCAGAAATAACATGGCAAGAATTGCAATGTAAATGTTTAGAAAATATGAACACTGGTGTGTTTACCGTAAGAAATGAAGTGCAATGCACACTCACCCTTGAGCTCAGCTCACCTAATGTTACTATCCTGAAGTGCTTGCTGCTATTTAAAAAACTTTTATTCTGATATTAAGCCAAGGATTTCAGTTATTTTTCCTGGTATGACTGATGTGACTTACTGCTTGTCCCCCTCCAGGATTATTCGGCAGCCCATTGGCAGAATCTATTTTGCTGGCACAGAGACAGCCACAGAGTGGAGCGGATACATGGAGGGGGCTGTACAGGCTGGAGAAAGAGCAGCCAGAGAGGTACGGACACAAGCCCAAAACAGGGGGCACTGTCAAATATCCTGTGGAAAATGAAAGATCTTTTGGTTGGAAGTGAATGAGAACTGAGTGTTGACAGCTTCAGGCGTTCTGGAATCTTGATGCAAATCCCTGCAAAGGGGATAGGCTTCAAAAAGGATGAAGGTTTTTGCACTTAGATTTGGAATGCTTAGGAAGGGCTCTGTCTATTTTCATCAAACTCTGCTCTGTTTCCAGATATGAAATCCTTTCTTCTTTAACAGAAATCCCAAATTCTTACCTAGTGATTTTTTTTCCCCCAAATGGGCTCTTTATTAGTTGTTGTACTGAGAGATCAATGGCCATTAGCCTCACTAGGATCAGCTCAGTTCTGCAGCTCTGCACACCAAGCTAGTTCCTTCCTCAACTGTTTCCAACAATACCATTGACACAGCCTTACATAAAGTTATTAAACAAGGACTTAAATATTTTGCTTCTGAGAAAATGCCAATTCCTCAAGTATTTTCAGGAATATTACAGTTTATGGAGCTGCAAAAGAAATTTTGTCTTTGTTTTATGAGGTGAAGGGAAAATTGTGGCTAAAAACTACAATTATGGAACAGAAATTAGCCTGGGAGGGATCCGGAGAGTTTGTCTAGCCCATATCTCTGCCCCAAAAGACAGGGATCAACTGTCCCTAAACTGTCCCATTTGTGAAGGTTATACCTAACCTGTTCCTGAAACCCTCCAGAGGTAGTGCTTCATGACCTCTCTCGTGTAAGGACATTACAGCAGAACCTCCATAGGCCTCAGGAGAGAAGTTGGCAAGTGAGCTTGACTGGTAGAAAATTTTGTTTTCCTTTCCTTATTTACTTTTGAAAGGAAAATATGTTTAAAATCCAGTGCAAGAGTGTTTTTCACTCTCCTGTACTGAAAAGTTTGCAGGGTCCGTGATTCTTGTCTAGAATAAAAGCCCATCACAGAAGACGGCGAATCTTGTTAAATCTGCAAGTGCCTGGAATAGGAAAAGCATTAAAATCACCACCTCCATTTTATTTTACTGTAGAAGAAGTTAATTTTGCTATCTTTCATGTCTTATCATTTCAGATAATCTTTGCTATCCTTCTCATCTCTGGTATCTGTTGATACTTTAAATGGTTACTTCTCCATTGTGAAGGTTTTCTTTTTAGTTTTGCTTTTCTCTGGCTGAAAGCGGTGGTCTGTCATCACTGACAGGATTCTGTTCCCCTTCCTACATCATGGTAAAGTTTGCAAAACACGCTGCTCCTGGCTATACAGCTTGCTCATGCAGTGGCTGGTTCATGCACACCGCACTTTGCCATAAGTGTATTCTTGACTCTTAGTCATATTCATATTATCCTGTTCCCATGGAACTAGTCAAGTTCCGGTACCTTGCGTGGACTAACTAAGCATAGAGAGGTTTTTCTGTTACTGTTTCTATGTTCCACTAGGAACATAGAAATATTAAATTATTAAATTAATTAAATATCAGGCTTCCTCAGAAATGAGTTGTACAAAGGTTGAGTTTTCTTTTAAAATTTGAACACACAGAGATTTATGTGCTCAGTTGTTATCTTCATCATGCCATTTTAAAACAAAAATTGAAGCCAGCTTTTTTTCCCCCTTTCAAAGAAAGAATGGTACTTACTAGAGAATGTTATTTATTTTCAGATACTATTTGCTATGAGGAAAATCCCAGAAAGTGAAATTTGGAAGCCCGAACCTGAATCAATTGTAAGTTTTTCTGTAGATTAAATGGATTATTTTTTTTTCTGCGTTTTTGCTGATGAAATAAAATTTTGCTGGCTGTTTTTATTTAAGTTCACTAAACCAAAGCCACAATAATCTTCCCTTTACTCACGGAAACTGCCCTTCCCTAAACAGAAACATGATAGAAGTTCAGCAAGGGCATCCATCTGACAACGCTGTAATGTGGGATCAGAGAGAACTGTACTTTTTAACTGGCCTATGGATCCTTTCCATTTGTCTCTTCCTCTTGTCTTTAACTGAGCTGAAAATTTTGATACACTGTACTTATTCACATTGTGAACTGCTTCAACCCAGTTCCGTTTCTGCTGGAAGAATCTCTTGATTTACATCCTGCCTTTCACAGTGGAGACGTTATGTTGATAATGGATGCTCTCCCCACAGGATGTTCCAGCTCTGCCCATCACTACAACCTTCTGGGAGAGGAACTTGCCATCTGTGCCAGGACTGCTAAAGCTGATTGGATTTTCCACTTTCTTCACCTCTGTGGCTGCAGCAGGGTTATTGGCCTACAAAAAGGGACTTCTGGTTCGAAACTGAAAAAGGTGCCAACGCAAAGCCCCACACTTGTGGTTTTCTTTTTTTCAGAGGGTTTTTTGGCATGTACTTCCCTGCCTTCATAATCAGGTCAGGACTAGAGAAGAGGAGAAAACAGTAGAGAGAAGAGGCTGGAGGGGAGGGATAGAGGAAAGAGGATCCATATTAAAAAGAACCCCTTGAATCCAGGCCTACTTCTAGCAGTAACTTTGTTGTTGAATTTCTAGGATACCCTGCCAGGTGTTATCACCTTGAGGTTTTTATCCAGATCTCAGAACAGAAGTGACAAAATTCCTCTATGAAGCCTGTTCTGATGAGATTTCCAGTTGTTTTTAAACTTAGATCTGAACTAGACCCTGAACTCCCAGTCTTCACAGGCACTTCTATCTCTAGTTGTAAACAAAGGTTTTCTACCTTCCTGTGTGGTGGGCTGAGAAAAGAAATACATAGCTTAAAGAATAATTAACTAGTTAATGCAAATTGCTGGTGAGGATCTTTTAGTGGTTTTCATTTTCCACCCAGATGTCCAGAGCCCAGGCAGCACCTAAGAGACAAGTCAGGCTCAATTTATCCATCTGAACTATGTAAGAGTGGCCATAGGTTGTTAGCATTTCCAATGGTGTATTTGTCCTACAGTGAGTTAAAGGACAACATTTTTGCTGCCTTTGGCAATGGAGTTGAATTTCAGGCTCCCTGACTGTGCCCACACTGCCTGGAACAAAGGAGCTCGTGTCCAAGTCAAGTGCCTCCCTATGCAGGATCAGATCTCCTCTGCCTAGAAAACTGGTAGGCTGTAGCTAACACGTGGCCAATGCATACAGCAGTATGGCTGATCAGAGACTGTTGGACCTGTGCGCGTGAATGGGGAGTCTTGTGCTAATGTGATGGTACAGGCGCAGCCTTTCCAACCTTTTTCACCGTGTCTGACATCTGTTTGCCTCCAAGGTCGTCTTTTAGCTCTCTAAGTTGCTGCAAGATAGCACGAGAATGAACTAACCTCTGCCTACCCCAGGAAGTTGTAAGGCTGTTCATAAAAACTCCTTTACATCATTTTGTTATCTCCTCCTTTTCCTTCATCTGTTTAGATAGATACTTCAAACACCTGAGGCTGTCTCTTGCCTGGTAGGGCACAATGGGCTTGAAAACGTAGCATTAGCATTAAAAAAAAAGCCAAACAACTTTATCTGCCCCCCAGCACTTGCTTCATGCTGAACACAGCTTAGCTGATTCAGAGCTTCAGTCTCTCCTAACAACCATATTGATGTGATTAGCACTTCCACTTCTGCCTGCTGTGCTCTGTTGCTCAGACTGTGCACTTTTGGTAACTAATCAAGGATCTAAAAGATAGAGAGATCAAAGGGAACCATGGATAGAATAGTCACATGCAAGTGTTCTGTCCTCCTTAGCTTGGTACCTTTCAAACAAGATTTAAAAAGAAAAGAAAAAAAAAAAAGAAAGAAAAAACCCCAACCACTGAACCTTAGGTGCCTGCCTGTCAACATCACAGTACCTTGTTCTAGGTATTTCTGCTGGTATAATTGTTTTCTGTTTACTGTATAGCAGGAAGCTGGTATATCTGAGAACAGGATTTGGTGCACATGAAGTTCGAGAAAAGTCATATGTGTGGAATTTTTCTGAGCCCGTTTGCTGCGCTTCTACTTTCAACCAGTGATGATTTATAAGCAAAAAATTATGTGGCAGTAAAGAGCCATAGAGGGAAGTATAATAAGAATCTATTCATCCACTGATTTCAGCAGACGGTAGAGGAACTGTATCACAAGTCTCAGGCATGCTTTTTGGGCTAGCATCTGGTCTTGCTTGTGCAGAGTAGTACCTCATTCTCCAAATAGTCTCATGGAAATCCACTGAACTACTTCCAAAGCTGTAATATTTGTGAACGGTGCATCAGTTTCTGGCCCTTAGGTTTCGTTCTTTTTAACTTGATGTGTCAGTTAAAAGTCTTCTTGTAGCAGCAGCTTGATTTTATCACAAACGAATATCCTCATAACAGCCTTTTAAAATGCATAGGGGAACTTTTCAGACATAAAGATCTTTAAGTCAGAAGAACAGTGCAGCATGTACATATGGCCCTTCTCATTGTATCACACAGAGCACTAATTGGCTGGGACATTTGCCTACCACGGAGTGCTTCTGTGTGGCTTTCTCTCTGTGTGATTTATTTACTAAATGAATTAGGAACTGAAAGCTGAATGGGAACTGTGTAAGTTCAGAGCTTTTGCAACTCAGATGGTTCTCAGGCCAGAAATGAACATAGGAACCTGAATTTGGGAAGACATTTTTAAAGTTTTAGCCCAATATTTGTAAGTGCTAGGTGGTGAATACATACTTAACATATAAAGAACCGCTGCATTTGCAGATGATTTCTGTCGAAACTATTTGAATTGCAGTCAAGCTTCTGCCCTGGAAATATGCTGTAGGTCTCTAAAGGGGAGCAGATCCATGAAACTAATTAGGATAAATTGGTTTTATTAACGTCCAAAATATATCTCTCTCTTCTTTGCTCCTGAATCTGGCAGAGGTTTTTCCCAGTCTAACAAGACAGTGTTGTGTGCCACAGGGGAAGAATATCCAACGAAGAACAGAAGTTAGGTATAGTTAGAACTGAACTGGATCATAACCAAAGCTTTACATGAGCTTTACAAAAAAGTGTATATAGTTAGAAATCTTTCTTATTCTTTGTTTCAAAGTGAAGCAAAAAGTGAAAAAAAAAAAAAAAAAGCCACAAAGTGTTTCTCATGTTATTCTGCCACAACTAAAAGTAGGTGTGACTTGAAATCTCAGTTGGATCCCCTGAGATTTCTAGCCAAATCTGATGGAGCTGGGAGGTCTGAATTGCAACATTTGTCTTAGCTCTTGAAAGTCTCTGTCTTCTTCCTTCCAGACTGCCAAAGCATTAGGAATGCTCTCTTTGTCTTTACAGCCGTGTCTCGCTACGATTATGCCATGGAGCTTGTCACCACTATGGGATTAAAAAGAAGGATTTGCTGCTGTTTTCTCGACATCTTCCACATAAAAGGAATATGTGGCACTTTGTGTATGTGGATGCCAGCGTGATGAGAAAATTGACAAATGTAGGTAGAGAATCAAGTTGCTTCCCCATGGGTAAAGGGAACTGTTAGCACTGGCTTACGTTTTTAAAATTCCTTCGTGCCAACCCTTCAAAGAGAGGAGTGGAGTCTGGTTTAATGCATAACCAGTCGTGCTATATTCTTAATTTATTAACATGTTTGATGAGAAATCTGCTATCTTGAAAGTTGCAGCGGTTTACCAGCTTCGTAAAATGTATTATAGGAACAACCATGGAAATAATTGTATTTGTCTCTTATGAACTGATTGTGTTATCATGCATATTTTGTAAGGCTCTGAAGAGTTTGCAAAAAAAAAAAGATGTCTACTTGCTTGTACACTGTTCTGATAGCAAATGTATGTTGCAAAGGATGTTGGGTCATGGCATGAAAATCTGCGTTAACCAAAGTACTTGAAAGCTAGTTGTGTAAATTACTCGACAATAACAAGGAAGTGAGCAATCTGAGGCAGCCCCTTGGCTTTCCTTTAACTAGTGATTTTTTTTTCTCAATGCAGATCTTGATTCCAAATAGCACATCTGCTGTCAATACAACAAAGACGTTAATCACAATTAAGTATGTGTCTGAGCATTGTCCATCACTGGATCCCAAGGCCTGGAGGAGAAGCTAGGGACTTCTATTAAAATGATCTTCCTGTGTCCTCAGTGGCACTATTGTTTCACTGAGGTAGACTTTAAAGAAGTGCAGAAATTTTAAGAATTTTTTTTTTCCTGAGACATGAAAGAAATCTGTTTTTGAGGAAGAAGGAATTGTATGTCCTCCAAAAGTACTTGGATGCAAAAGGGAGCCAGGATTAAATGACAACAGATCTGCCACTGCTCTCAGGCAAGAAGCAAGCCCATTTAAATCGCAGATTACAAGTGCTCACAAATAAACCTTACCTGTGTTTAAATGGGCTAACATTCCCTCCCCCATCTCCACAACCTTAAGATCACCTTGATCTTACAATCTGTTCTTCAATAGAGATAAAAAGGAGATGGCCGAAGCATTTTTGCCTTCAAAGTATCTCTACAGTCAAATCGTTTAGACGTTGTCATAGACTGCCGCTCCTGTGGTCATGCACAGGTCAGTGTTCAGTGGTGCCTGCCTCTGTGTTTTGGAAAAAAAGAGTGACTTCCCTTTGCAGGAATATATATGCTGTGTGTGTGATGAATTTGTGCCTTTTATAACTGTAGCATTTTCTCAAGTGCCTCTGTGGTGACTGTCTCCCTTGGTTTCCTTCTTAAGTTCCCATTTCAATAGGCTCTGCAGTTATTTTTATCTGACAGCTGTGAACTTTTTTTAACCTTAATTAGAATCAATAAATATTGTCACGTCACATTTACTGTTTGAGGCTTTTCTTTTGCGAAAGCCCCTTCTGACTTGGTTGTGGTGGTAAGTATTACTTAGTAACACAACATTTTGCATTTCATACTGAAGCCAGTGAGGTATCTTCAACTTTTCTCATTAAAGAAGGCTCTGTAAAGAAGGAGAGAAGGATAAAAAAAACAAAGCAAAACCTAAAAAAGCCAAAACCAAATTCCTATCCCATAAAAAACCCAAACACCCCAAAAATCAAACTACATTTGGCAATAATATATAGATGGCCAACTGTCTTACACGTAAGAATTAGTTTTTATTGCTGTAGGTGAATTTGGAGTGTCCCCATCACGAACATACCTCTCTCACAGCATCTTGTTTACCAGAATGTGTATGGGCAGGGACACGTTTTATAGGTGCTCATCAGAGTCAAGGGCAGGTGGTATGCAGCTGTAACTAAATGTGGGAAGAAACAGACCTCATACCAAATACTGTGTGGTATAAACATAGTAAAACTGGAAGTAAAGAGAGACACAAAAAAAAAAATCACTGGCTTAATTTCATCCAGCAGCTCAGTGTCAGTGCTAGAGAGAGAACGTAACCAAAGAACAAATGCGGCCTTGGGAAGGGACCTGTGTTTCACAAAAATGTAGTCTATGAATACTGGAAAAAGCGTAACCATCCCTGTGAAAAACGTGTCAAAAGCATGCAGTGCTCTTTGTATAGGCTTAACTTTCAGTATTACTTACAAGTTCTAAAGGAACACAAATGCCATGAAAGCAAATATCCTCAACTAATCCTTTGCATGCTCTATAAAGCATCCGTCCTCTAAGAAATGTATGAGAACCAGCAACGCACTTCACCAGCCCTCAAAGCAGCTCACAAACAGTTATGACTCTTAAATGTTGCTGCTTTGGGTCAGATTTGAATTACCTCTTTAACCCTTTGTTCAGATGTATCCTGTGGCATCCCAGAGAAGGTACTGAAATGGTATTTTTATTTTTTAATTTATTATTTATTTACAAAGCTTTCTGTGTGCATGTCAAAGAGATTATGTCAGCCAGGGGCACTTCATTATTTCTAGCAGTCCAGTGTACAGAAAATTAATTTAGACAGATTAATATAGGAGAGATGCATTTTGTGTAACATCTGTAGAAGATACTAATGTGATTTCCTGAGAAACCAATTAGATATCCCACTCATTGTTTAGGAGACGGTAGAACGTGTTTGCCAATTGTTTGGCTAAATTGTACAAAACTCACTTCCAGTATGAGAACTGAGGATCTCACCTTGTATAGTTGCACCAATCTACTCATCTGAAGCAAATCCCAAAACGTTTGAGGGACTGACGAGTTTCACCTTCTGGCTCAAGGCAGGATTAATTCTCCTTGGGCCTGTAGAGCTGCCTCAGGAAAAAAGAATCCAAGAATGAAAGGCAAAACCGGCCTCAGATTGTACAGAGCCAAGATACAGTTCAATATCTACTGGAAACAAGGGGAGGCTTTCTGTTTAATTTAGACCAATGCATTAAGGTCCACGTTTTTGCCACCTTGTTTGAGGTGCTTCCGTCAATGGGGCTACTGAGACGCAGTTCTGGTCTGGCTGGTCCTCCTCTGACAGTAAGTGGGGAGAGGGCGGCTCCTCGTCTGGTGGTTCAGCCCGTGGAGCTGGAGGAGTCCTGCAGATACGTCCTTCTCTTTTGCTCTCCAAGTAGGAGGGTACCTAAATTGCTTGGGTTACTAACTTCGGTATCTCAGTTATGTCCTTCAAATACATGGGATGAACTCGGGTTAGGAGAAGAGATTTTTATACCTAATGCGTGTGTTGCACCCGTTCTGCAAAGCTGTTCATTACAAGGCTAGATGTTTTCAAAGAGCGCATGATATTTGCCCATCTAGAGAGCAATTCAGGAGCTGAAACACAGTTGCCTTGGGCCTTTCAGACATCTGAGGGCACCATGTTCAGCCTCCAGCTGCTGCTCCAAAAGGCGGCAGCTCTCCAGAGGCCATGTGTTCTAAACCAGCCCTGTGCAGGTGGCACAGATGCGCTTTAGATACCGAACTCAGCAGCTTCTGCCTCCCACCAACTGCTGAAAGCCATTACGTACTTAAATGCTTCCTAGGGATATTTAGCTTTGGAGAAATGCAAACAGGGCTAATACAGGCCCCGTGAATCTAATGTGATGCCAGTTAATAAATGGCATGTTAATAGGTAGCTGCACATGTAGTATGTTAATACACAGCTGTCCTTTACGCAGGCAGGCTATACAGTAATTTTGTTGGTCACTGGAAAGAAAAACAAAGGCATGGTATTCTAGGAGGTTAGAATATTAGTGCTGGTTGCTAGAAAAGCTTTCAGTCAGAAGCTGAGTGCCAAGTTAAGCTATAAAAAAATACACCTGATTAAGAGGGTTTGCAAATTGATTTTAGTTTGCGTTATTTATACAGTCAGGAGCAATAAGCCATTCTGAAGGTAGGCTAGAAAAAGCTCAAAAATTAATTTTAAATAGCTGTGATAAGCTGTGAAATACACATTAAGGGTTTTGCCTACTAGCTCTTTACCCAGTGCTGTGCTAGCTCGTCCCAGTTTTCCATTCTTCCTGGCCTTGCTGAAAGAGGCAAACAAAGTTGTTTTGAGTTTCTATGTCCATTGTGAGTCAAAGAGAGCCTCACTCTGTGTTTCGACAGTATGTGAGAGATAGATCCCTTTTCTGATTTAGAAGTAGAGGGTTATATTAGCTTTCACCTAGGGTTGTTTTTTGCTATGTGCACAGGGAATTTTCTCTTAGCAATTTTTACACTCACTCCTTAGTGAAACAGCCCTAATGAAATAATCCATATCCGTCCAGCTCTGTTTACTCTGGCATCTACAGGTTCTGCAGACTCCCCCCCCAGCAACTTTGAAGGGGGGGAAAAAGCCTCATCCAAATCCAAGCAATCTGTTCACCTGACGTACAGCAGAATGGCTCTGAGAAAATACACACCAGCCTCACTTACCCAAGGGTGTAAAGTCACTGAATGCCGGTAGTAACTCTAGGAGAAGGGGGTCTCATCAAGTGTCATTTCCCTGCTGTGGCAGAGACTTGTTGAAGAAGAGCTCGAGGAAGCGCAACCCAGCAGAAACACCAGCCTTTGGCTGACGGAGTTTGTCAAATGGCTCGGATTGCTCCTGCACCGCTGTCTAATGGGATTCAACGCTGCACTCAAATACGCTGTAATGCTTGGATGGGAAGGAGGGGCGAAAAGGAAGCGTATTAATAATGCACTGAGGCACCCTTGTCAGCTCTCAGGCTGTTCACTCCCAATTTGCATATGCTCCAAGTTGTAAGAAAACACTTTGCGCAGCAGCATTGCATTTAGCAGAAATTACATTATAATTTCAGATGTGGAAACATCTATTCCAGGTCTGAGGCAGTGAGATGTCCCATCGGGCTGTGCAGTCATTATCTTAAACAATTGGAATGCATCTTGCACTTAATCAAAATCAAGGGGAGACGTTACTCCAGCCTCCACTTGCCAATTCAGCCCAAAGTGGAACGAGAATATTAAACTGAATTAGAAACTATGTTATTTCCCAATCATTTCTTCATGAGCTGGAGTTTGCCCAGAGTGCATTTTCAGAGGTTGCATATTTGAGCCGACACCTCTAGCTCTATCCGTAAAGCAAACTGCCCCTGAAGAAACCCCCTTCTCAGAGGTTGGAAGCATTCAGGTGCGTTTAGGATCTGTGCTCACCCTTTTCTCCCAGCTCCTTTGTGCTGCTAAGCAGCAGAAAAGCCTTAAGACTTCAGGGGAAGCCTTGAAGCACTGGCAGAGGGGTGGTGCAGCAGCGCTTTCATCGCCCTGATTTCTGCCAGGAACTGGCTATTGCTGGGAAGTGGAGGCTGCAGAGATGGAGCCTGCTTTTCTCTGCTTCCTCCAACGCCGCATATCGGACCTTGGAAATGGTGAGAACTGGGCCTTGAAGCTGGAGGTCTCACATCCCTTTCCTTTTGTGTACTTCCATTCCAGACTTTGACATTTTGGCTACCTGACAGGACCAGTGCAGAAATACCCACCGGGACCTTTCTGTAAATCAAAGCGTAAAGCTTTTGGTGCATTTTTTGTTTTCAAGGTGATAAAATACAGCTGTTACGTAGCCAGGAGATGGTAGCCTGTATCTCAGCCTTAAGCCCCACTGCAGTGTGCTGCTGTGCTGAAGCTGGTGTCTGCTGAATGTTGTCTGCCCACCAAATGCTAAGCTCTGCCTTTCGTAATTCAGCCAGATGTCCTGGGTTTAACCGATGTTTTGACGGAAGCGGCAGTGCTTAGGCTACAGTCCAAGGAGTTTTCAAGTGAACAGTCTGGCCATGGAAGTCCAAATCCCAACGCAAGTGGTAACTGTGTCCTTTGCTTCGTTTTCAACTCTATCTTGAGTGGAAGGTGTCTCGTTGCACTGTGTGTGGTGGTGGAGCTCACAGGTACTTTTCACAGAGAAAGAAGAACAGTGTGAGGATAGAGATAGCAAAGGACGTCTGTCTTATATGGTCTTGTGCTTGATAAGGTCACAGGCAGTACAAACTCACACCTTCATCAGATCCTTTCATGCTTATAGGCCAGGGCACATCACATTTTCTACGACTCCTGGAAAAACAGATGGGCAGCTCCGAGGCATAGCTGTTCTCCTCTGGCACCCAGCAAGCAAAAGCTTCCCTTTCTGCACATAAGTAATGCACACTCACTTCTGAAACTTTTTCTCCCTGCCCCTCCTTTGTGTTCAGGTTATTCTGGCTCTGCTACGTAAGATGAGTCAAAAAAAAAAAAAAAAGAACCCTAAGAGAGCAAGAAACAGAACAGAAACTGGGAATCCAAGTGCTACAAATAAAGAGCAGAACAGGAATTGCAGCTGGAGCCCAAAGCATTGATTGCCAAGTGCAGGAGCTGAGTGGGAAAAGAAAAAGTTACAGTTCACTAACAAAGAGCACATTGAGCACATTTAATTTCCCCTTCTGGATTTTCACCAAGATGAAATTTGCTTTCTCTGTATATGTGTGGAAAGCAACTGTTGCAGGGAACATTTACAAAGCAAAATTGTTTCCAACTGCTCCGTGGAAGAGAAACAGCCTAAAAGGAAAAGAAGAGAAACGACTAAAATCATGTTTCCGCAGAAGAGGACCCTCTGGATTTGTCCATTTTTCAGTTTCACGATGCTGCTGTCAGGAACTGGGAGCTGTGCTCTCTGCAGAGAACGTAAGAACAGCCTCCAGCTTGTTCCTGGTGTGATTTCTGGCCAGGGAAAGCCCTTGCTGCCAGGCAGCAGAACCTGGTCAATAGGACACGGGAACTGACTGGTGGGAAACCTGCACGTTGCGACCTGTCAGACTGCACAACGTGGACAAAGCCCCCTTGGTGGTATTTTTATTCTGCTGTATAATGCTAATTTGTGCCCGTGGTTGGGGCTGTGTTTCATCCTAGCAAAAGAGTTGAAACAACCTGAAACCAGAGGCTGGAACAAACATACATGGACTGCAAAGTATCGCTGGTGAACAATTATCAGAGAGACCAGGCACAGGCTGCAACCACTTGCTTGTCTAGAGTAGGTTTTGAGGCTGAGTGTGCCTTTGGCACCTGAGTGAATCCGGTCAGACCTTCTCCTGGCCCTGCCTGGGGCGCATGGCTGGAGGGATGCTGCCTGAGGTTCACGTCCACTGAGCCAAAGCATGCAGCCCCTACAACCCGGCTCTTCTTGTGATGGTGGCCCCTTCCCAGACCTCTCACATGGTGGGTTTCCAACCAGAGCGTTTTGGGTGGTCAGGTTCCACGCTGGGCATTTTGAGGGTTGTGTGATGTGCAGGTGATGAAGGACAGAAAGCCACGCTGGGCTGATGTTGCAAAAAAGCCAGCTGGCAGCTCTCCTCCCACACCTCCTGCCTCCGGCTCCCAACAGCCCAGCAGCCCATCCTATTTCAAGGTCCCTGTCCCCATGGGGCTGGTTTTTGGCAGGGAGCAGCCAGGGAGGGGGCAGCTGAGGGGAGCGGGCAGGAAGGACGTGGGAAGGATGAGTCTCACAGGAGTGTTTTCCCATCCCCGGTGCCTGTTTCTGTGGCTCTCAAAGGTGTTGAAAGGCTAATTAGGTGACGTGCTGTGAGGGGCTTTGGCACAGCTGCTGTGGTATCTGTAAGCCAAACCAGCAATTTAATTAAAAAAAGAGGCAGGTTCTCTCACATGCATCATCTCTGCTTGCTTCTTTTGGCCCTCCTGATCTATCTGCTCTGTGGTGCTTCTCATTTCACTGCTAGTACGGAGGATTAGTCAATTTTTTTCTCTTTTTTCTCTCTGTTGCTTATTCTGCCAGTGCTGGCTCTGGTCTTTGCTTTATTTCCAAGCACCGAACAGCAGCCTTTGCACCTGAGTCTTTCCTGTTTCCCAGGTGTGTCGACGCAATTCAGTTCCCACCCTGGTGCTGATGGACTCAGTGTGGACCTTGGCCTTTCCCGTCTCACCCGTTCCCTTGAGAGGACAGAGCATCTCCCACCTCTGCCAAGGGAGTGCAGGGCTCTTCCTCCACCAACTGGGACACTGAGCACTTCTGGTCAGAGAAGGTCACCAAAGGCTTTCCCACCCCATGGACCGGGAGAGGACTCCACTTGGTGCCCCGCAGAAAGAGGTATTTCCATGGTGCTTCAGCCTCATGGTTTTAATAATGGTGGCGGCTTGCTTGGAGAGTTGTCAGCGGTGATAAACTCAGTCCTGTTCCATTTCAAAATTAGTTTAAGATGCCTGGCTGTTTAATATTTAAGCTGAATGTTTAATGTTTAAACAGGGAAATTGTTGCGATTGTCAGGAAAGGCGTTAAAGCAGGATGGAACCTGGTCTGTGATCTCTGCCAAACGCTGCCCCTTCACTGCAGCAGCGTGGTGCCTGGGAGCTGCCACTCTTTCAGAAATGCTAAATTTAATCAACCTCTTTCATTTCATTTGCTGCTTACCACTCCCACAGCAACAAGACTTGCTTTTTCCCTGCGAAGTGGGGAACGTTGTAGCTGGCCCCGTTTAACGGTTTGAGACTAGTTCAGCCGAATTGAACTTGCCCTTCAAAAAACCCAAACAAATCGCAATAGAAATGTGCGTGGATGAGGTTTCAAGCCAAGCTGGACAGTGTGGGCTCACAGGCGTGTCCCAGATGATCTGGGGTTCCTTCTGCAAGCGCACAGAAAAGCTGTGAGATTCAGACGTCGAGTTTCGAGTCAGCACAAAACCAAATGGAATGCCACAAATGCAAGTGTGGGTGAATATTTTTGAACAGCTACAGACAGTGTTTTTCAGGCAGTGGAAATACCACCCTGGGGGAAGCGGGTAATGGTGCAGAACCATTTCATGCCACAAAAGGCTTGCCAGGAGCGATTCTGCATGCTTTCTCCCAGAGCCTGCAGGCAGGCACTGTGGCCGTGCCAGGCTGCATGCACCAGGTAGTCCTAGCGCACGCGAATCCCTGCTCAGCAAAGGCTGGAGCTGGGGAGAACAGATTCAGCAGGGAGCCCTCAAGTCAAACATCAATTCACGTTAAGTCACGTTTCACCTCTTAAAATGTTCCTAAGGTGGATAAGGCTAAACCGACCTGTCACACGACCTGTCGAAAATCCCTTAAACAAGCATTTAATACTATACTACAGTTTAGTGTGTTCAATATCCAACACTGCTGCTTCCTACTGAGACTATTTGCTCCTTTCCAGCGTGGGCAATTTGAAGTGCATGTGTAAGTTCAAGTTAGATGGGAAAGCTGAAGCTGAAAATGTAGATAGTCTTCTTATAAATAATCTGTTAAGGCTTTTTTTTTCCCCCTGAGAAACTGGTAGTGGCTGGCTGATCCTCACACAGAATGATTGTGAACAATGAACAAAGCAGCTCAGGAGACACATACTGTCTGTACTACCTTTTCTGTGTGGTGCTTAACACTGGCACAGTCAGCACCTGCACACATCTGATGATAAGGGGCTGCCTGAAGCACCCCTTCCCTCTGGAAATGGCTTCTGGTTTGGAGCCCACCAGCACCTAGGCTGAGACTGGTCTGCACTTGTGGTGTCCACAAGGTTTTTGCACAAAAAAGTGAGAGGAGAGGACATAGGAATGCGGTTGAAGCAGAGGCCAGGAGCAAAGTCATCTCAGATAGGTAGGAATTTCTGTTGACATACACATATGGATCATATCGAGCAGAGCAAGGGTTTGGTGGCTGCTGCATGTGATGTGCTTTGTGATCAACGCGCTGGACAAACACCACCTTCCACAAACTCACAAAAAATGACGCGAGAGAGAATCTGAAGAAAAGTTTATAGAAGAGCTCCTCTGATCAAGGTTTCAGGACTATTGAAAGGCACATTTCACCCATGTTAAATGACAGTTGAGTTCATGGACACATACGAAGCTCACATTTCATGGTAAAAAGACCGCATAATGATGGTACGTTGTGAAACACATATTCCAGACTTCAGTTAAACACTAAAGTAATTATTTTAAGTGTGTCATGTACATAATAAGAGCGGAACAGGCAGATGCATCCAATTACTGTAATTTACAAGGCAGTAGTTCAAGCCCCAAATATATTTCTCCTTATTGGAGGAAGGCGGTACAGATCACGAGCAAAACAAGGGGCAGCAAATTGACGGGGAGCCAGGAAGCTGCTGTCACTCGGAACATAACAGCTAGCACCTGCTGCAACTCGGAGGGCCTTTAACTTTGCTAACTCACTTTGCTCTGCTTCAACAGTGGACAGCCAGGCTGGATCGGATGCTCTTGGCCCAGGAAGCAACCGAGAGCTGTGTTGCACTGACGCAGGCACCCTGCAGAACAGGTAAGCACGGATATTTGCTCGGTCACAGGCAGAATAAAGTCCACTCGTGCTTCCTCTCCCACCGTTTAGTGAGCTGCTTGGTGCTAATTGCCTCTTTTCAACCAGCTCGTGGTTAAGTTTCATGTTGTGATGATTAATAATTAATCAAATGCATTTGAAATTAATTTGGCAACTCTACATCTGATTGGTACACTAATCTCTTCTGTGCAGCAGCGATGTTATAGGAATAACCTCGGATAATCTGACCCGCTAACCGAGGTGAATACATCAGGGTATTTATTACCTCTTGTGGTAAAAATTAAAGCAGTGAGTGGAAATAGAATGCATTCTCCAAGGCCTCTTTGCCTTCTAGGAAAGGTGTGATCTACATTTTGCCTTCCCTCTGTTAGGAATAGATCATTGCTATTATCATGTCCAATCAAAACAAATGGACAAGGAGAAGGCAAATTTGAAAAACACCCCCACAGCTGATTTATTTCTGTTTTGCTGGTAGCAATTGCAGTAGATTTGATGCATTAATTATGGTATTAAAAAGAAAAATCACAAGGAGAACAACTTTTGCCCTTTCCAGCTGCCCGTGCCACTTTTCTCCAAAAAGAACACTCGACTGCTAAAAGGGTAGAAGAGGGAGTATGCAGCCTCCACTGGATGTATGGTCCCCACTAGTTTCGAATTAGTAGTCCCTTTTTATAGGCAAACAGGCCCACAGCAGCCATGGAGGTGAAACACACGGTAGAGCTAAGCAGGCACAGCAGTCCCGGAACGGATGGCAGATTCCTCTCCCAGAAGCTGGTGGTGAACGGTCGGGCTGGGACATCCTAAGGGAGAGAGGAGATGGTACCAATGCAGAGTCTGCCTCGCTGCCTGAGCAGGGATGCGGCAAATGTCCCCTGCTAGGCTGGGGAGATCACAGGTTTTTGCTGAGGGCCGAATCAGGGAGGGGAAGGAGACTCAGGGCTGTGAAACATGCATTTTCTGTTGTGCACCAGACAGTGAAGGAGGAGTTACTTGTGACTGGAAGGAGGTTATACTTGGCTTAAAACCATGGCTTGGAACTGGGCAGAACTAGGCTGATTTCCTGCATTTTGCAGTTCCCCAGGCTCCAAGATCCTTGTCCCTGGGTCTTGGCCATCCACCTCTCAGACAGGGGTAACAATACTCCTCAGCCGAGTCAAGAAAATGAATACCATCAGCAGGTGAGGTAACCAAAACCTCGCTGAAGCAGGGACCACGGCCTGACTGAAGGGTGCACGACTGACCGGGTGACAATGAGAAAGGCTGGCTTACCTTTGACTCTGGCTCCGGCATCCAAATTTCATTCTTTGAGATCCTTCCCATACGGTACAATATCTAGAAGAAAAAAAAGATTTTTACCATGTGAGAAAAAACTAACACCCACACTACTTTCAGTTTTGGAAAAGCAGAGGAAGTGAGAGCAAGGTGACATTGATAAAAGGCATAACGATGACTAGCTGAAAGTGCTTTGAACTAGCAAACGTATAGTGATTTCTCTGTTTATGTCAGCAAAGAGAGGAAGAGGCACTTTTGGTAGTTTGTGTAAATACATGACAGCTGGTCATCAAACGGTTGTGTGCCAAACCAGTGTTTTAAGGATTAAAGGACAGTTTCACAGAGTCATTTGTAAAAAAGTAGGAGTTCACTAAGAAATCCACATGAACTACAGCTTCTCCAGATGTTTACTTTAATTTTTTTTCTGAGTACAAGTAAAAATGCTTTTTCACATGGCAGTTTGAGAAATAACAAGGTGAGGTTACCACCACATACTCAGGATTCCTGTTAGGAGTGATGCTGCTTGGATCACAAACTAGAAAGAGGAGAGATGCAACTCTGGGGCTTTCAAAGCATACAATTACAAAGTTCTCTCTTGGCTATTCAGACGGTACAACGCTCATCAAGGATTATTCTTGAGCATAAATTGATTGTAACAATCATGGAGGTTCTCAGGGGCAAATGAACGTCTCCGGAAGAGACAGCTAACCGTCTTTGTAACTACTACCCACAAGCATGGAGACAAGAAAAGAGAAATTAGGTGACTTGAAACAGCAAGTAATGAGGATTATAAGGTGAATATGACGTTCTGTCAAATGGAAGCAAAGGGCTGATTTTCCCTTAAATAATAGCTCCATGGCTCTGCCATACAGCAGTTGTAATTGTAATGTACACCCTTTGAGGTTCTTTTCCCTCCCTCCAGACTGTTGTAAAGGGATTTCACTGTGACTGGGAACCCAGCCCAATGTATGTCACTCTGAGGAGATTTAGACATTATCAGAGCCGCCAATTACGAATTCATAAAGCTGAGCTAATGGCACTCGCCCATAAAAAGAGAAACAGAACGGATAGATCAAAAACAAGAACAATGCTCAGATTTCCAGATTGCTGCACAGGAAATAGCTGTGAGCATTTGTAATGACTTAAATTACTTTTAAAACATACAGTGATTAATCTGTTAGAAATTGTGGTAGTATATCTAAAGGCAGCATCAGCTTGTAGAGTTTTTTTCCTCCAGACATGAGGTATACAGCATGGGCTTCGTTTTCAGCCTCCAGTGCAGCAACACACCGCGTAATGTTCTGATTCAGGTGAGATTCTTGGCTTCGCTTTATTCAATAACAAACTAAGTAAAATTAAAAAAAAAAAAAAAAGGCTTTGGTTCACATCCTTTTCTAGGAGTCTCTGCACAATTACAGGGTGTGATGCACGAAATCAGACCCTCCAAGCTGTACTTTATCCTTTTTAACCTTTTAATAGAGATGTTGAAAGCAAACCAATCATCTGTACCTCTCTGGCTGCTCGCTCTCCTGCCTCTACGGCTCCCTCCATGTACCCACTCCATTGGGTAGCTGTCTCTGTGCCAGCAAAGTAGATTCTGTCAACAGGCTGGCGAATGATCCTTCAAAACAAATGCAGAATGTCAGATGACAAGTTTCAGGAAGGCAATGATCCCTCTAAAAGCAATTTATGGGTTTTGATGGAGCGCTCTACGTCAGTTCTCCAGAATTCCTACATACCTGGGCTGGGGAGCATAGTGCAATAAGCTGTCCCTGCAGGACCACCTACTTGCCTCTGTACACAAAACTCAAGATCAGAGAGAGAGAAAATCTAAGGCATAAATCAGTGTGCCCGGTTTCTGTGCAAAATAATACGAGCCTTATTTTAGTGCTGGGATAAGGGATAATCCTAACAGCCTCCAGAAATGCAGTGCAGCTGATAGATTTATGCCTTCTGCATGGCAGCTTTGTTGTTATCCTGCCATTACAATAGGATGTGAATAATGCTTTTGCAGTGATGGGTCACTAATATTAGCTTCCATTTGGAGTTTGCGCTTGCCTGGCTGCAAAGTCCTTCCAAACAGGGATGGCAGATGAAGTCCTCAACATTCAGGGAGCTGCATTCGCCCCATAGGGTCATATAAGCCAGCCCTTCAGCTATGCAAAGCTTCACAAGCATCCTGCTCAACCTAGCCATAGGTAATGAGCTCCCTTTCCCATAGAGAGATGTGCTTGCTCTAAGGGCTCCCATCCAACCTGATTAGGTCTTCCCTGTCTGCCTGACACCAGCTTCCCCGGGTCAGAGGTCTCACCCATTGCTACCCAAGTGTAAATTATAACAGCAGTGGCTGTGCACGGGATGACTTCTTCCCACTCACATCTTGGCACAGAGGCAGGTTGTAACTCCACGAGATAATAGAATTCTCAATTCTAGGGGAAGTTAGGAGAGGGAACACTAAAACGGCCAAGCTGGACTTTGGGCGAGCTGACTTTGGGCTGTTTAGAAGTCTGGTTAACAAAGTCCAATGGGAGACAGCTCTCAAGGGTAAGGGGGCGCAGGAGGGATGGTTACTATTCAAAAAGGAAATTCTGGAGGCACAGGAGCGAGCTGTCCCTGTGTGCCGGAAGTCGAGCCGCCGGGGTAGAAAACCAGCTTGGATAACAAAGGAGATTTGGGAACAACTCAAAAGAAAAAGGGATGTCTACAAGTCTTGGAAGAATGGGCAGGCATCCAGGAATCAATACAGGGAGGAAGTTAGGGCATGTAGGGAGATAATCAGGGAGGCAAAAGCCCAATTGGAACTTAGACTAGCCTGCTCCGTAAGGGACAACAAAAAGTCTTTCTATAAATATATTAATAACAAAAGGAGGGCTAAAGATCACCTCCAGCCCCTACTGGACTCAGGGGGTACGTTAGTCACTAGGGATGAAGACAAGGCTGAGGTCCTTAATGCCTTCTTTGCCTCAGTCTTTAATAATAAGGTCAGCAGTTCCCAGGTGAGCTGGCCTTTGGTGTCTGAGTGCAGGGAGGGAGAGCAGATTGAAGCTCCTGTGATCCAAGAGGAACGGGTCAAGGATCTGCTCCTTCGGCTGGATGCCCACAAGTCTAT
Source organism: Tauraco erythrolophus (assembly GCF_009769465.1). Lineage (NCBI taxonomy): Eukaryota > Metazoa > Chordata > Aves > Musophagiformes > Musophagidae > Tauraco > Tauraco erythrolophus. The sequence continues at coordinate 38,401,053 of NC_141465.1, forward strand.
GGGGCCTGATGGTATCCACCCGAGAGTCCTGAGAGAGCTGGCGGATGTCATTGCCAAACCCCTGTCCATTATCTTTGGGCAGTCTTGGCTCACTGGGGAAGTTCCGCTGGACTGGAGGCTGGCGGATGTTACCCCCATTTACAAAAAAGGGCGGAAGGAGGATCCGGGGAACTACAGGCCTGTCAGTCTGACCTCGGTGACGGGCAAAGTCATGGAACAGGTTATCTTGAGTGCTATTAATGAGCACATACAGGTTAACCGGGTGATCAGGCCCAGTCAACATGGGTTTATGAAAGGCAGGTCTTGCCAATCAAACCTGATCACCTTCTATGACAGGGTGACCCGCCTGGTTGACGAGGGAAGGGCTGTGGATGTAGTTTTCCTGGACCTCAGTAAAGCCTTTGATACAGTTTCTCATAGTGTTCTGGTGGAGAAACTGGTAACTGCTGGTCTGGATAGGCACACCCTCCTTTGGGTTAAAAACTGGCTGGATGGCCGGGCCCAAAGAGTGGTGGTAAATGGGGCTAAATCCGACTGGAGGCCGGTCACCAGTGGGGTTCCCCAGGGCTCAGTGCTGGGTCCAGTTCTGTTTAACATCTTTATCAATGACCTGGATGAGGGGATTGAATGTACCCTCAGTAAATTTGCGGACGACACCAAGCTGGGAGGCTGTGTCGATCTGCTCGAGGGTAGGGAGGCCCTTCAGAGGGATTTGAACAGACTGGGTCGTTGGGCTGAGGCCAATGGCATGAGCTTTAATAAGGCCAAGTGCAGAGTCCTTCACTTGGGGTATAAAAACCCCAAGCATCGCTATAGGCTCGGGGAGGAGTGGCTGGAGAGCTGCCTGGCGGAAAAGGACCTGGGGGTGTTGGTTGACTACCGGCTTGATATGAGCCAGCAGTGTGCCCAGGTGGCCAAAAAGGCCAATGGGATACTGGCGTGTATCAAGAATAGTGTGACCAGCAGGAGCAGGGAAGTGATCCTGCCCCTGTACTCGGCACTGGTGAGGCCGCACCTGGAATATTGTGTCCAGTTTTGGGCCCCTCGCTTTAAGAGAGATATTGAGCTCCTGGAGCGAGTCCAAAGAAGGGCAACTAAACTGGTCAAGGGGCTGGAAAATAAAACTTATGAGGAGCGGCTGAGGGAGTTGGGGCTGTTTAGCCTGGAGAAGAGGAGGCTGAGGGGAGACCTGATTACGGCCTATAAATACTTGAGAAAAGATGGTGGGGAGGTAGGGGAAGGGCTCTTTACATTAGTGATGGGAGATAGAACAAGAGGAAATGGGCATAAGCTTAGTCAGGGGAGATTCAGGTTGGATGTTAGGAAGTATTTCTTCTCTGAAAGGGTTGTCAGCCACTGGAATAAGCTGCCCAGGGAAGTGGTTGAGTCCCCATCCCTGGATGTGTTTAAGAATAGGGTGGATGAGCTACTTGAGGATATGGTTTAATGGGGATTAGGGATGGTTGGACTCGATGATCTCTAAGGTCTTTTCCAACCTAGAAATCTATGAATCTATGAATCTATGAATCCATGACGGACTTGCTAAGGAGCTCACACTGTGATGTGCTACATGGTTTGTCTGGTCTTTGGCTATGGATACAAGATTTGTCTGCTTGTTCCTATTACGTGCTGAAACATGCCTTCCACAAGCTTTTCAGTGATATACCTAGTATTAATCAGTATTATCTAACACATTCCTTTAGGAATACAATAATTCTGCATGGGGAGGGCATGGGAGGCTTTGCTGGGTGGGAGGAGAGAATGAGTTTTCATGTAAGGGTTTTGTGTCTTCCCCTCATGATGTGACTCAATGGGCTTCACCAGAACCTGGTGCTCCACCTACACAGTCCGTGGAGACTCCACAACTGTCCAAGATGTGTGCCCTGGAGACCTTAGAAAGCATTAAAAGGATCCACTGCAAATACTGCATAGCGGCAAATACTGTAAGTAACCTAGTGGAGAAAGGTTTTCTGGCTCTCGCAGGTCCCTTTGTGACTGTGCTTTGTTTCCTTGAAAGTCACAATAGAAACTCTGCTCTTACTGAAGTCAACAGCAAAATCCATGGTAGCTAGGGAGCAGGGGAGCAGAAAGAGGGCTGGAGTTCCCCCAATATGCTACATATGCCATAAGTTTGTTGCATAAGGTATATCATTGTACACGAGCTAAGAAATGTAAATTAGAAAGCAAAGTATTCTCTGGTTTACCTTCCGTAAGAATACATTACGCCTGGTGGGAAGTAGGCTGTGTAACAACCCCCTGAGTATTGCTCCGTGCTCCAGTTCTTTTCTTCATAATGCACAGGCTGTATTAGCAAACATTAAAGAGTAAAACAATTAGCGAACATTAAAGAATAAAGCAATGGCAAAGAAATTGGAAATAAATTTAAAAAATCATTTGAAGAGGAGAAAAAACAGGCTAAGGACACCTGTCAAAGGACGGCCATGTCATCTGGCTAAAGCTATCAATCTGCACAAAACAAATCTTTGCACTTTTACAGAAGCACTAGTCTCCCATTGGGAAGTGATAGGACAAATAAAACCATGCACTGCCATCTCTTTTCTCGTAAAGAGTGAGACTGGCAGCTCTTTTCTTCGTGTGCTAGATGTTTTGGGGATTAGGGATGGTTGGACTCGATGATCTCTAAGGTCTTTTCCAACCTAGAAATCTACGAAATCTATGCTGCCGCCCTCCCCTTGGGAGTACAGATTGTATGGCACAACATGCAATTTTAGGTACCAGGAATTTTGACTTCATCCTCCAGAACAAAGGAGAAACATTTACTGTACAACAGAGGTGAAAACAGGCATTCCTTTCTTACATGTAAAGCCTCTTCCATGCCCGTGGCCTTGGCGTATGCCTCACAGATCTTCTTCTTCCTGTATGAAAACAAAATCAGAGTCAGAAAAAAAATGGTGGGGAAAAAACCTCTCAGCTTTTGCTCTTCTTATACAAAAATCACATTTATTGCAACACACTGGAAAGAAAGTTGGGTTTGGCTTTGTTTTTAAGTCTGATTTCAAGTTCTTATCTTAATATACATATTTCAAATGCTGATGCCTAAATGTGACATCCAAAATGGACCCAGGGAATGGGAAATGAAGGCTGATTTTGGCAATGAGCTCTGAAAAAATAAATCTTCGTACAGTTATTTTAGGATGCAGAGCCAATTCATTCTCATGTTCATTGGTGTAAGACCAGAAGAGAAGCAATATAAATCAATGAAATCCCTACAGATTTACTATAGCTGAGAACAAAATATAAGCTGGAGAATACTACTCACATTCCTAAGCAGAACTCCTCTTTCACTCATGTGTGTATCAAAAATCACATTTAAAAAGTACTGTTTGTTCATTTCAGACTAATAGAAAAACTGTACTGTTATAAACACAGAAGTTTAAAAATTTTATCACCCTGAACGTGAAGGATACCCAAAACTACACATGTCAGCGCTCCCTATATCCTTGGGGTGAAGGATCATTCAGTGGGGATCCAGTCTGGGAACGTCTTTGGAAAAATCTTCTCAGTTCACATAGACACACTAAGCTGATAAATGATAGCATGGAAGAGTGGGCAGCACTTGGAAACTCAGAAATATCTATAACTGAATGGATACTAGCAATAATGTCTTGGTCTGTTTATACGAAAAGATTATTTTTTGCCCCTGTTTCCAGTACTGGTGGTTGCACTGAGCATGTGTATACGTGCATATGCACACATATATCCAGACACATGTTCCTGTAAGGAAGCATCCCAGAGAAATGACTTATTTCTGAAATATTGACAGTTTCTGAACTCTTACCTCTCTTCCTTACTGAGATGGGCCAGTTTAAGAGCCTTTCTGGTAAGGATGAAACTGAAAAGAAAAATAAGGCATATAAATATCATGCACTGTCAGCACCCCAGCTGATTCGCAAGCTCTTGCTTGAAATGACTCTAAAAAAGAGACGGGCAAAGCACTTTACCGGTACATAATGGGCTTGACATTTTTTCATCATACTTCATCTCTTAATAATTACAGGTTGCATGAGTGAAAAGGCTTGTACAGGGTACCCTGGGGAGTTAATTGAAAGGGAGAGCACGCATTCCCAGGGAGCAGGCACAGAAGACTACCCGGCAGCTACCAGATGAGAAAGCTGTGGATTGCAAGTGTGTTTTCAAAGCTGCCAGCACTGGTCTCATTTTGCTTTGTGGGAATGAACCCTTCATCCCCACTGACTCACCAGACCAAAATTATACCCAAAGTGGGCAGAGAGACAACAGTGTCCAGCAAACAAGCCTGCGCTGCCAACCCTCTTATACCTAAGTCTTATCCAAAAGGACTGAGACCCTGAGTTTTCTTGAGCTTCTGAAGTCTTGCATACAGCTGACCACACCACTGTCCCTGTCACTTAGTGTTTTAATAAGTGACGGGAGCCTGCTGCTCTGACAAGCACTGCACTGCAAGTGTCATGAGCCAGTCCTATAAGACGTGGGATTAATATTTATCCAGCTTGAAAGAAACAGATTTGGTGATTAGTTCATCTGACCTTAGTGGAGATACCCAAGGGATGAAGCATGTTCCTGAACTCTTTTAGAAAGTTGCATAAATCCACGAGGAGAAAGCACGAAACTGTTTGCCATATGGAGTTTGGAGGAGACTTGCTGCTCGCAGGTCATGGAATTTTTTAAGCCTTGAACATGCCCATAAACATGTACAGTTCAGTAGAAGTGGCAAGCTTTCCTTGCCAGATACTTAAGGAGTAGTTGTCTGACACTCATATTGGCCTTTTTTTTGGCAGTCTCACTTCAGATTACAGTGGAAACGTTTTTAAAGATTGTTTGTTCATATTGGCTTAACCTGTTTTAAAAGCCAGTCAATGCTGCTACATATTTTCCCATTTGTTTGTCCAAACTACAACTTTTTTACTTGGCAGTTTCTTCAGAATCCTGATTTCTTCCCTGGACAGCCGCTGTCCCACTCAACCACCAGCTGATATTCGTTGTCCTGCCTCAGTTCACTGGGGAGAGGAGGCAAATGAGGATTTCTTGGACAACTGCATTTTTTTTTTGGCCCAGGTGCTAAATGCAAGGCTCAACATAAGCCGAATAGAGGCTCACAAAGCTAGGCAAAAAAGGGATTTATTTCTAAATCTATTCCACAGCAAAAAAACATTAACTGAATGCTTAAAACGAGCTACAGCTGAATTCAGCAACTCCTTCCCAACTATCTCCTTTGTATTAGACTATTTGTAGCAGAAGCTTCACCTAAAAGCTTATGTGGACTGGAGAGGCACAAGAGGCTTGTCAGAAGTGCTCTCCTCCATCTATGAAGACTGTGGGAGTGGGCATCACTGATGTGACCTGGCCATTTCCCCTCTTCCTCTCACTCCTTCATACAATAAGAAATTCACATCTGTGAGTATGGACTAGAAGCTCCTAACCCCATAATGGCAGGGAAAGATCCATCAGGTTTCGTGTCATCTATGGTTATTCCAATTGGAGACTCTTCATCCTCAATGATGAAGAGACCGCAATAACCTAGGGGAGGAAAAGAAAAAAAAATTGTTAGAGAAACTTGTTGAAGATCATTGTTTCTGATAGTAATGAGCAGGAAAAATTATCCATAACAGGAATTGCACAGTAATTCCTTCATCACCAATAATATCTTCATGCCTGAAGTGTTTTTGTAACAGTCTCTCTCCTCATTTCCCTGGGAAATTTTGTACATGGACTTATAAAAGTCATATTTAAATTCAGTTATTACTTAGCAAGGAATTTCTGTGGATTGTTGCAAGTCCCATTGGCTTTCTATATTGGGAGCAATAAACATAAAAAATAAACAGATCTAGCAAGAACTATGATGGTTCATTCCATGAATAACTTTGGCCAGAACAACAACAGCAGCAACAAAACCCACTGTAATTACACCTGGTCACTGCAGGCTCAAATTTACACTCTGTATTGAATTTGCTGACAATGAGACTGTCAGCAATGGTGTCTCGTAACAGTAATGCAGCAGAAACACGTGCCTCCTGATATAGTATCACATCAGTACATTTAGATAACAATGTATAAACCTGCCTATGTTTCTTTCTAATCCCAATGGCTGGTTTATGCCCTGAAACATGCAAAATTATATTCTTTTGAATCAGAAATATTCTCACCCAGTGCAACTCTCAGTATCGTTGCATAGGAAGTGGAAACTAATCTGTTCACACAAATAGTTCTGGAAATGGTATCAGTTAAAGCTGAGAAACACATGATGTTGCAGCACATGGAAAAAGTATCATGAGTTAAACAAAAAGCTAATCTACTTTTTACAGTCCTCTGAGATATCAAGTCTGTAGAACAGAGGATTAAAAACAGGGAAAGGTCTTGCTTACACCTTAAGCTCTCCTTGTCATCTGCTGTAAATTCTCTTTGGCTGCCCTAACTCTGTCCCTGGCAGGGATAAGCAGGGACCTGCTGCAGCAGGGTCACTGCTTCTGTGCATTGCAAATTTCAGCAATGCTTCGCAGGGAAACCTCGCTTCTTCTCTCAGTCATCCCTCCTCAGCTAGCAACGATGGGATTCGGGATCCTATCCGAGTCTGGACTCATCTTTGGGAAAAGGTGTGCATTCAAGCTCAGAGGGAGAGCTGTCCTTTCTAAGGAGCTTTACCTTTCACTTTTCTGTGTGTTTGGTTTTGAGGTTTTGCACATTTAACACCTCCTTGGATTTATTCCCTGATAGACAGCAGAGCTTCAAAATTTGCATAGCATGGGGCTCTCAACTCCTTCACTTTCCCCACATACCCTTCTTCTCCCAGAAGGCTTCTCTGTAGTACATCATGCATTTTATGACACACCCCAGAGGCAAACGCTGAATTAACTGGTTTCTCTTTGTTGGCAGTTCTGGTTTGTAATGAATCTTCGTTGTCAGGATGGGAGGGATAGCACTGATCACATACTTGCCCTGAAACGTAAAACGCAGTCAGTACAGACAAGGCGATGCCTCCCATCGAGCTCGCCCCGCACAACATGTTTGGAAGAGTCTCTTATAAGTTGTTAACAGCTTTCCCACACCTGGCTTTGCTACTTGGCTTTCCCACACAGATATTTCCAGGCAACCAAAATAATTCTGCCATTTCAGAAAAAGGAGCTGGGAAAACATGTTGTTTTGTGGTGAGATGACTCTTGACAACTTTCCAGACACTACAAGACCAGAGTTGAAACTTGGCTGGAGACAAGTGGGGGAAATGTGACAAGATAGATCTTATGGCATAAGTAAAATTGCCTTTTATCATCTCCAGGAAAATATGACCCACTTTGTCCAAATTATAAGCTGTTTAAAAAAAAAAAAATCACTTCTGTGCATGTTCACAGGCTACTACTTCAGGATGAGCAACACTGACAATGATTTCAGCTCTCCTGAACGTGCTCCGTCCCTCTCACAGGTCCTGTGTCTAACTGGAGTGATGAAGGACGGTCTCCTTAGGGGCTCAGGGTGACACTGTGTCACAACAGACACTGCTGCTCTCAGGCACTCTCACGCTGGTGGGGCCACTGAGTGCAGGAAGCTCAGCTCCTCCAACTTGGCTGTCACTCAGCCAGCATGGAGGGAGAAACTAGTGGTTCAACTCTGAGCTTTAAAAATCCCGGGAGGAGGGAGGGAGTCCCTCCTCCAGGACACCCTTAGATCAGCTTCTCTGCCAAACAGCTTTTTTCCTTTCGGCTGGCTTTCTCTAAATATCCTCCAAACTCTGCCACCAGTGAGATGGGCGTCTTGCAGATCTGCACAAACCCCCGTGGCAGGCTGGGCTCTGGGTGCAGGAGGGAGTTGCCGCCCCACGGGTGCCACTGGAGGTAATCATGTACTGATGGAGCATTTCACAGCACCCCTGTACAGAGGCAGAATCTTACTAAAGGCATTTGAAATGTCTCTTTTTTTTTTTTTTCTGCAAACCGCAAACTTAGATATGAACTGGAATGTTATTTTTCCTTTCTTTGAAATAGTCTCAACACAGAACTAAAATGTAAAAATGTATAATCACAGAAAAGTAGCGGCAGAAAAGCTAGAGTAATGATAGAAACTAGCTAGCAGAACACCAAGAAGAGATCCAGTCATAAATAAATCTGTAAAGCAGGTTTCACAGAGTGTCAGCGTCGTCTGAGAAATAGACACACACAAATGTGTACTTCCTGATTACATCTGGCTAAGAGCTACAGCAGATGTATTCTCCCACTAAATGCATACTTTATTTCTATTCTGATCAAATTACCTCATATATCTCATGGTTTAGAGTCTCCACAATGACATTATCACCTGTCTGATCAATACCGACCACAGGTCTTTCCAGTTTAACTCTGCCTTTGAGGCGTCCCATTATTTTCTCCGATATCTGACCAGAACCCCCTTTAAACTTCCTCTCCTAAAAAACAAACAAAAAAGAAACACAAACAAAAAATCACCAGCATTAATCACAATGACATTGAATATGACTTCTGCTTATAATCAAGAACCTCCAGGCCAAGTCTGCAAGTCCTAAGTGTGCGTAAAGAAGCCCAGACTTTCAGAGGAGCGAAGGCATAAACCTGAGCCTCAGCGGGGATTGCTGCCGAAACCGCTTTTGCAATGGCTTCCTCAATTAACTGGCTTAAAGACTCTTGAAGCCTAGAGAACAAACACATACAACACAGGTATTCTAGCTTGTATAAACAAATCACTTCGTTAAAAAGAAGTTTTGAGTATTTTACCCATGACTGTGCTACCAAAACACTCATGAGTGACAAAGACACCAAATTGCACCTGTATGGCTAAAACCTGCGCCAGCCCAGAAGCAAGACAGATCTTTAACTGGGTCTGGCCTCGAGTGCTGCAGGCAACAAGCTTTATCTGTCCCCAGGAACACACAAAGACATTGCTGTCTGGAAAAGAGCACAATCTGTGACACATATTTCCTTGTGATGTCTGAGCAGAGGCTCAGGGGAAGCACTAACTCTCTTTTATCTACCAGCCACCAACGTTACATCAAGCAGGTCGCTTTTACACATAAGATGCTGGTACTGGCAGAGAGGAAAGGATCCACAAAGTCTTGTGCTGAAAGACTGTAATGGCTGCCTGAAGAAGTTTTATCAGAGTCATCATGGCCACTGAGTCAGAAACCCTTAGCGGTTTTGCTCAAGTGACTTTGACTGCGGTGAGGGGAGAGGGAAGGATGGTAGAAACCAAGACAGGTTGCCCCATCCAGGCACAAAGAAAACGAAGTGCTCTTCCCAGGCTAGTTTTCCCCTCTCCACATGTCTTATTCAGCTACAAGTATCTTTCTTGCTGTAACATCTAGCAGTCACTGACATGGGACAGTAAATGTGGCTGAAGGGCTCCTGAGGAGGAAGAGGTCTTGCTCCTACCTCAATGCAGCATTTGCTCTGCTTGTATCCTTCCTGACACATGGTTGTCTATTCTTACCCAAATGGACAGATCTTCATGGAGACTTCGCATCTCTCCAGGCAACTTCTCTTAATGTCTCCCTATTTCGGCACACTTGGAAGGGTGTGGTACTGTCTCCAGTTTTGCTGTTGATAGCTGAAGGCTGAAATGCTGTGTGTGTTTTCCAAGGCTGCACTAACTGAGGTAGGAGGCTAGTAAAGAGTGTCAACATACAACATTCAAATTACTTTGACAGCTCCCTCTCTCCTTTTCTGAAACTTCATCCAGACAATCACATGAAAACCATGACGTTCTGCAGGCAACCAGGCACCTGCCATGACCAAGGCGAGGAACACTGAAGTAGCTCATAATACACGCTATCTGTAGAAGGAAAGGCCTTTTGCTATCTACTTCCAATTCTTGTCATTAGAGGCTTCAATACCAAAAAGACGTATTTCACCCTGAGGTACACTTGCTTTGAACTCCTGAAAACATTCAAACGTGATAAGTAACCCATAGAAAACAAATTGGCTAAAAAGCAACAAAACAGCAACAAAAGAACTGTGCTGAAGCGAATGCAGGAAAGAACAGTTGATTAAATTGTCCCAATTTATCCCAAAGCCTAGCTAATAAAATTCCTCATTGTACAGAGTTAGCCAAGAGGGCTGTTCCACTCCATGGGAACACGATTGTCTCTGGTGCCACATGCACTTGGTGTTTCACTCTCTTTTCATTAATTGCAGGGCTTTGATGGGTACAACACTCCACTTGCTCTTTATGGTTTCAAGAGAGGAGGAAGAATATGAGACATTTTGTACCTGGCCCCCATTGGCGACAGAGAAAATCCTGGCTGTGCCCCCACACTGCCTCACGTACCACAGGAACCAGAGAGCGGAGACTTCATGAGGCTCAGAAGTGACGTTGACGTTCACAAATAAGGTGGCAAATTCTTTAACAGCTCTGCATGAGACACAGGAGCAGAAACAGGCAGTGAGTAAACGTGACTCCCTGACTGCTTTGGGGATTTTGTTTGTTATTGTCGATAAAGGCTGCTTTCCCAAAGTCAGAAAAGCCAGGATGATTTGTATCAGTCCCATTTTTCAGTCTGTAGCGAGACTGTTTCAAAGGGTTTATATCAGCACCTCCTTCCCAAAGCGTGTACTCATTTAGTTTGAAATCCCACTGATTTCACCTTATTTGCTTCTTTAAAGAGTTCCCCAGCTGCTATTCTTTTCATCAGAACAAATATCTTTCTCAACGGGAGAATGCATTTGGTAATCAACTAGTGAATTTCTTCTGCATTCCTCCTCCATGGGAAGCTCATCAGGCACATCATTTCCAAGGTCTGACGGATCCCAAGGGACTCAACTAGCCACGTGGCCAAGACATTCCTCGTGTCCCATGTAACACTGCTGGACAGACCTTTTGTGAAATCAAGAACCAGACATGGTAAATAACCCAGAGAAACCAAATTGGCAACCATTGCCATAAATGTAAGGAGAGGGTCAGCTGTCTACCATAGTTAAGTCCTCTGAACATAAAGTTACAGCAGCAGGAAATGAGGACCTGGCTATGCACATTTCTTTCATTTGTGGTACAGATTGCTAAAAGAATTGAGATCTTGCAAAGAAGGTGAAAGGTCTTTGATTTGGATGAAGTTTCATAAAACAACATGAATTTATAATCATCTGCTAAAGGAAGGAACTTTGCAAGTTATATGGGCTAAAATACGTAACTTATGACCTTTTATAACCTCATTTCCCTGGGTATGAAGTCCAGTAACCTCTATTTCATTAGCTAGGATACAATAACATCCTGCACACAAGAACCCTCTGCCACAATCCTGAAAGTACCAAGACATTAAACAGTTGTAGCAGGTTCAGGCCTGAGAACTGTGAAGAGAGTCTCCATGATCAGTAGATGCTGATCTGTGGCACATGACAAACAAATCTTCTTTTATAATCTTGACCCAAGTCATACAGAAAATGCTGCAGAAGAGCTTTTGTGTTTAGGGCACTACGTTTTTTAACTATGTGTAGGAAAATCTGGCTTGACTCGAAGATCTAAAATGGCTTTTTACTGAGTTTTTGAACGTGTTTCAGCGGAGCACATCCATTAAAACTAGAGTGCCACAAAACCATTGGCAGTAAAGCAGTCTTGCAGAGAAGCGTGTTACAGCAGAGAGCACTATAAACCCAGTTCTGCTTGTACTCCACCGGCTCCCTGGCTAAGAGGAACAGTAAAAGCCAGAAGAGGAAGAGCCAGTGCACTTGCGACAGAAAGGGTAGTTCAAAGTAACCGAATTTGCAGGCAAATGGCTCATAAAACTCCTAATTGTAAAGAAAACTACAATGCCACAGAGAGAGCAAGAGAAAGTCCGAACGGCCATACCTTGTATCACATGGAGCTGGAGCAAGATTTAAGCCAGCAAAATAAATTTCAAACGGAAAGTTTTGGCCAGGAAGCTGCAGGAACAGTGCTAAACCTCAGTCAGAATGAAAGGGCAAACAGAGTGCAGCCACACCAATAAAAGATACTGAATACAAGGGAAGACAGCACTGCAGAATAGCACAGGGGCTGGCACAGCAAGTGGGGACAAAGGTGCTCATAGGAGCACCCTTCTCTTTGCCTCATAATGATAACTGAAAAAGGAAAGGGAGAAAAGAGGATTTTCAGTTGTCGTCACCTCATATTGAACATTGCTCCTTTTTTATTCCTACAGTGTGGTCCCTCGGACGTACAAAACACACTGGCCATTTTCTAGGGGATACAAGGCCTTGGGACCTCTTCCTACCAACGAGGGTCGATGCTCTGTTGGACCTGCTACTCACAAACAAGGAAGACCTGTTGGATGATGGGAAGGTGAAAGGCAGCTGAAACGAGGAGCAGCATCTGAACTTCTCCAGAGTTTCTAGAGCCAACGGCTGCTCCCAGACCCCTCCTGGGGTCTCGCATTGCTTCATCCATTGAGTAACCACAGGAGAGCAGCTGCCCTCTGGCAGGTGTATGGCTCTCCCACGTGACAGCGGCACCCACGGCAGCAAAAGTGGACACACACGATAACCGCGCAGGAGAGGACGGAGCCAAGAGTCAGCGGAAGCAACTCCTCAGCTCCTAGCCTGCCATGGGGCTGGGGAAGCCCTTTCACCTCCTCCTGCCTTCATTTCTGTGCCTGCAAGTGACCTTCATTCATGCCTAGAAAGTGGAGTTTTATTTACATGTTGCTTTTCCTAAAGACGAAGGCACACGTGCGCCAACCGAGTGATGTGAATGCATGGTGGGAAGAGCCCACGCTGTTGCTCCCATGTGCGCGGGCCCAGCTGAGGCAAACCCCAGGCTTCTCCAGCACCTTTCATCCCACCTGCCAGCCAACCCAAGCGCTGCCTACCACCTTATCCTCCCCAGGCCCTCGCCCACCGCCTGACAACAGCCCATCACGATGACCAGCCTCGTCCCAAACACCTCCTGCTCTCTCAACGCCTGTGCCCCAGCTGTACTCCACTGTACCCCAGAATTTGCCAGGGAGACACTATCATTTTGCAGCTGGATTTCAAAGCGAATAAAGGGTTATGTACTTGGTCCAGCAAATCTTATTTATCAGCTCTTTCATGGTCATTTTGTCCCATTCTTCAGCATGCGGAGCATCCCATGGTGCTTCAAGAGGAATCTGGAGACAGAGGCAAAACATTCAAGAAATTATTCAGTACTATATCATTGCCTGGTCACAGCTAGTTAGTAGCACAGAGCTGATTGATATGTTAGCCAGGAACTGCTTTTTTACCCTGCAGGGGGCTGTAAATTTGGAATAAATTCACTAAATGGAATAGTTTCCATTTACACCTTTGGACATGAATTGTACCATGACCACCAAATCTGGCTTTGCATGACTAATGAACTACATCCATATGTTGGGCCTTTTGTCGTGCAGAAGTGAGGTGTTTATTCTAATTTAGTTGTCTTGGTGTCCTCTAACAGCTGAGAGAAAAATTTGTTCTCCAGCCAGAGATTCAATCAGTTACAAGGTGGGTATCCAAAGGCCTCTCTGTCTCTCAGAGGGAGTGAAAATCTCTAGATACTATTAAATTATTTTTAGACAGTTGAATTCTTAACAATAATCCATTGCATGTAAGTACCATGACATGTGAGTACATTATCGTATATTTGAATCTTTAAAAAATTTATATTATTTGACAAAAAAAAAAAAGTGTAGTATCATGCACAGATTTGATTCTGCAAAACTACATAAACCCAATGAACTTTGCAGGAATACAGTTAGTTATGCTTGAAAGTCATTGCAAGGTAGGGCCGCTCATTTGTAGCCAGATTATAAGGCAACTGATAAATATTTAAAAGACAGCATGATGCTCCAGGGGCTGCTTTTTGCACACAGGAAGATCTGCAGTTGTACTCCTCGAATTCTGAAGGCATTTGCTGTTTGAGAAGTTTAGAAATAAAACTTCAGAAATAAAATTACTATGAAGCCAAACCGGAGCTTAGGCAGCTACAAAAAAGATTCACCCTTACTCAAAAAGGCTGTCACAGGGGAAGGGTAAAAACCCTTCTCGTCTCCCAGCTTGTGGAATGGTTTTCCCTGGTGTGACAAAGTATACAAACTGAGGTTCAACCTCACTTTTTTCAGATATCTTAGACACTTGCAGATCTTTTTATATCCTCTTGTAGAACCATAGAAAGGTCTGGGTAGGAAGGGATCTTTAAAAGTCATGTAGTCCAGCCTCCTCTTAGTGAGGAAGCCCTGTTATTCCTAATAGTTTTTGGGTAACATAGGTATATTTCCTGATGGACCAGATTTATTCACTGTGACATGAGCATTATAGGAAACAGGTGCAATTTACACAGCCTACCTCTTTTCCCAGCTTGTCCATGGTCCTCCAGAAGTTATTGTAATCCAGATAAACTAAGGGATTCCATGTTGAAGGGGAAATACCCGTGAAATAGCGTGACTTTCCCTAAAATACATGTAAGAACATAAGCAACTGAAACATAACAGTGCATACCTTCATTACTCAAGAACACAAAATTCTCAAAGTCATCACATGGTTGACCTTATGCCCCAGAAGACCTATTCACTTTCTCTTTTTTTTAATCTGCATATGCATGTAAAGCTAAGTAGGAGGGCTGATATTAAAAAGGACAATGATGCTTTTTTTTTATTTGGAGGGGATGGGGAGGGTACATTTGTTCCCAGCAGGTTGTCAAAATTCTGGGCTAAGGAGACTCAAGCAACGGCCAAGAAGGTAATATTCTTTGTTCCTAAGCATGCTTCATTATTACATATGAATGAATCTAATGTTTGCCTGCCTGCTGAAATGTGCATCCTAAAATTTGCAGAGGTCTGAAATTGCATGAATTTTAAACTTTTAAACTATCTGAGCACCTTTATGGTACACCTCACCTATAAAAAGCAAACATACCTCTTTATATGTCAAGTACCTTGGGATAAACCTAGCCTAAAAAAAAACCTCAAAAAACTAGCCAAAAGGAAAGTTTTTGGCTGCAGGAAGAAAAATTTTCATACACTTGCAAAAATGCTATCAGTACTTACAACATGTATGACACACAGATGCAACAGGAATATGGACTGTTTCAGATAATCTGCGATATAATGATAAGCGAAACAACCTAACAGCAGCTGGTTCTTTGTGATAACTTTAATCTGAAAGGCGACTGGATGAGCAGGCAACATTTTATCTTATTAAATTGCTTTGAACCTTCCTTCCCCCGTGTAAGTCGACAGCAAATTTCTCATCAGACCTCTTAAATGTTTGCTCTTCCAGGTGTGTTAAAAGTTTGCACGAGCTCACGTGGCAGGATGCAGCGAACGCGCTGGACCACGACAGGTAGGAGCTGTAACGCCGAGCTGCGTGCAATACGCTTTTCAGTGTGATGTATACCATGACAGGTATGCACTCCTGGCAGGTGGGAGTCACGGACCAAGCGAGAGGCCGCAGTGCTGCAAATGCATGAGATGGTGACCCAGGCACAACGAGGCACAAAGCAGGAGCCAAATGCCCCTTCCTCAAACTCAGTGAGAGAGAATTCCTTGGTCTTCCCCACTGATAATTGAATGCGTGTGTGCAAATACATACGGATTTCTGATATTCCCTAGAACATTCTTTTGCAAAGACCGTTACAAAAATAAAAGGTGCAAGATGAAACTCGGAGACCATAGTGAGCTTTCAGACTTGGAAAAAGCAGTAAAAAAGCCAAACTTCCACATTTTGGTCAGCTTTTGTCATCCCCAGGGGAGGTACAATGAAATGCTCTGCACAATGCTTTCTCTTCCTTTTCCTTGAGCACCATTTCTCACTGCCGGTTTGGAGCACTCTGTGTTCAGCCACAGAAAAGCAGACCAAAAAACACACACAAAGTGATATACTCCATGCTACAGCTTTTACTGTCATAAACCAGTTCTGTATCAAACAAGGAAATCCTGATACAAAGCAGTAATAAATTGCTAATCATTTTCTTCTTATTGCACAACATTTTCTTTTTTCAAAAAGATCATCGAATACTGCTCCTTCAAAGTTCATTTATTGCTAGACTTTTCATTCTGGTCAGGAATGCAGATGCCATCAATGTGTCTTCCTTGGCGTGCTTTAACACCAATAAGCCTGCCCTTAAGCAGAGATGAAGTGCAGCGCTGTCAGGCCAACCAACAACAGGTGAAGATAAGTTATTACTGAAGTTGTCATGTCAATGTTGCAAGGGGATAAAGGAAAAAGATAAGCCCACCGTCCAGGAGTAGCAGGGACAACTTCCTAAAGTTTTTCACTGTTCAGTAAGACCTCTGTTCACACAGCTTTTCAATAAGTGACTCTGCTTGTAGTGAGTGCTATAACTTGTAACTTGGCTTACTTAACTCAAAAAAAGAAACTTATTTAACAAGAAAGTCAAAAAAGTCACTTCTTCTAAGGCTCCTCTCCTCATTTTCAGCCAAACCTATTCCTTATATTGCTGGAAACGACAGCCCAAGAAAACTTGCTCAGTAACTCGACGATGAAGATTGCGCCAAAACAGCTTTTCCAACTCCCAGTATTACCTCTACCATGTTCAGCAGCTACAGGTTCAGGAACTCCCAAACTATCCTTATTGCTGCAGATGGGGCAATTGGTGAGAGAATCTGCCCACTGCCTGGCTACTTAGTATTTTCCTCCAAATTTTCCACCTTTATACAAGCTTTAGACCACCATGACCACAAACTGCTGAGGACCAATCAAGAAATCCTAAGACCTCAGCTACTGCTATGACATGTATCACACTGGATAGTTACTTCTCTGCTATTTGAAAAAAGAACTACCCTTTCACTACTGATCTGAAAATATTATTATCCTCACAACCTTGGTCAATGGCTTAGTCCAGGAAGATCAATGGGAACACACATTTTGTCCCCTGGTAACTATGAAATGCCAACTGATAATTAACACAGCCTAGAGTTGCATTACTAGCTGCTCTTTTTTGTATGCAAAAAACAACTACAGTAAGATTGAAGAGCGACCAAGGGCAGGAAAAGCTGTAAAAATACAACAGTGCTAAGAGACCTGGAAAAGGCTGAGACTGAATTCAGGAGCCTGAAATGATTCACAGGGACACTAACTCCTTGTGCAGTGGGTCTGGACCTGTAAGAGGTGGGAGCCGATTGGAGAAAAGCCGAATTCCAGGAAAGAAATTCCCATTGCCCATCAGAAGGAGAGCACCAAACAGCCTTACTCACCTCAGTTTTCCAACCCTCTCTCTTGCACAAGTATCTCCACAGCAGGGAATAAATCTAGCCTGAATGACCTGAGGCTGGTAAGTTATTTGTTTTTAATATTGTTTCCCTACTAGGCAGAGGAGCTCTGGCTGCATGTTTCACAGAGGAGCTCACAGCAAGCAGGCAAGGTCTTGCAATATTCCATTTTTAAACAAGTTTATAGTGTTCTGGGTGTATTATTTTGAGAACTACTGTTTTCTTAACTGAAAGGCAAACAACCTACTGGCTTTGTTCCCATGCTAACCCGAGGCTGCTGGAGTGGCCCACAGAGTTTATCTAACTTTTTTTTTAATTTCCTGGTGTGTTGAACGCTTTCCAGCAGACCTCAGATTTGAGTCCCGCTGCATGCCTGGATTAGTTACCCCTCACCGATCCAAAGGAAACAATATCCCCAAGCACTGTAGTGCAGTGGTTAGAAAGCAGGCAGCACAGATGCGCTCTTCAAGGTCTTGTCTTTTCCCTGCCCAGGGCTCTGCCGTGGCTTGTAGCTGTAACTACAGGAATTAAGCCCAAGCTGCCCCAGCTGCGACACCACCTCAAGTTACAATTTGTGCAAGAGGAGCAGCCAATTTTGCCAGTCTTGAGCAAGGCAAGTCTGGCTCCCACCCGCTGTGCTGAGGACAAGCTACATGTCAGGAAGCACAGGAGGAGCATCCCTTGCATCCCAGAGCAGGGATTGCCATTGCCCTTGAGCAATTGTCCCTGCACAGCACACAGGGCTCGAGCAGCAATGGGTAAGCATCTTTCCCTGCTCAGGATCTGCAGCAGGTCTGGCGCTGGGAGCCTTGCAGTGCCTTGGATGGTCTGTGATTGCCATGTCTGAACTGCAGATTTATGTCGATCTGCACAGAGTTAGTCACAGACTTACCTTCTGCACTCTAATCTCTTAATCTTAAAGCTAGGTGAAGGAAAGGAAAGGCTAGATGACCAATGTGAAGCATTGCATACCAACGGTTGTCTTTTGTCAACCGTTACCTCGCTCTGAAAATCATAAGCAAACAAATAAAGAAAATCAGTCCTTATTTACTAATGTTATGTATACTGGAGCTGAGAGCTGCTGTCAGATAT
Organism: Tauraco erythrolophus; assembly: GCF_009769465.1. Lineage (NCBI taxonomy): Eukaryota > Metazoa > Chordata > Aves > Musophagiformes > Musophagidae > Tauraco > Tauraco erythrolophus. The sequence goes on from NC_141465.1 coordinate 38,419,279, forward strand.
TAGAGGACTGCAGTTATATGAGAAGGTTATACCACACCAAGGCCCTAATGCCTTTACTTTCAAGTGTCTTCTACTAAAGAGAAGGTGAAAACAGAGCACAGTGTGACCTTCAAGGACCTCTGTAAGCATAAAAAGCTATCTGCTCCTTCTGGAAAGGAAGAACTCCAGCAAATCTGCCTCTTCTCAGTCCTAAAGCATTCTCGATGAATTACGAGACAGCGGCCACAGAGCAATTTGGCTGGAAAGAAAGTCTGGGGCTCATAACAGAATCTACAGTTTGAAGTTACAAATTCAGGATGAAAGGATACAAACAAATTCCTGATTGATATCAAAGCAGTCCGTGTTACCACGTTAACTGATGGGAAAGAATGAACAAACTACAAAAAAAGATAAACAGTAGTTACATATTTGGATTTTTCAAATAAACTGTAACTACAAAGGAAACCTGCCAACATGAAGCAAAGTGGTTTTTAAAGCTTGCAGTCCATGGAATTTTTCCATACACATATGGGAAAATCTTTCAGAGCAAAGCAGCTCATTAAACCCCCTCTGGGGATTTCCACTTTCCCTTGGCTGCTTCCGCTGCTAGGATAAACCATTTCCCCACTTTCTCCTAACTCAATCCAAGCAGTATCCTGGAAACCTTCAGAAAGAGCCAAACTTAACTGATTAGTATGGCAAACAAAAGACCAAAAATCTCTTAATCTGAATATGCTGGGGATTATATGCAGTTGAATGACTGTCACGACAAAATCTAAAGTCATGTTTAGTCATTCCTCAGAATATTCTCCCTCTCGCCTCTGACAAAACCTCACAGCATTGCAGACTTTGGAGAGATGCCCTTGGGAAAAGACCTTCCAGTCTGGCCCTGGCTACACGCTCCCCAACAGCCATCAGATGACAGAAATAGCAGATAAGACACAAGGAGAAAAGTTTCAGTCATACTCTTCAAACCTGAAAGGCAGCAGCTGGCCCCCGGCCGACAGTGTATTAGCCCAAGAAGCCGAATACATCCATCTTTCAGACTAATATTTAATTTCTGAGGCAATGATCCTTTAATATCAAATCACCTCCTTGCTAACACGTTCTATCATCTAGGAAATACCACAGGTGCTGGAGCATCTTTAATGAATATGAGGGGTCCATCTACAGCCAGGAGAGCACAAATCCCTACCTGGCCAGCTCACCATCACAGCATGATAACAGCGCGTAGCGGGTAGGTGAAACATGCAAGCCCTAAGGTCTCTGAGCACTCACCAACCCCGCCAATAGCCAGGACTGCACAGTTTGTTTTCGACAGGCTTCTTGTAGAAGTGGGACGTAGGAGAGGGTTCAACAACAGATCCCTAAAGTAAAGGGCATGGTGACTACAGGAGGTGTCAAGGAAAGAGTAAGGAGGAAAAGCAGTGGAATACCTTAGGGAAAGAAAAGAGAACAAAAGGCCTGCAATTCGTGGGAAGAGGATGTGGGAGGAATGAAACCTATGCAGGAAAAGCATCATTGTTATTTATCCAGTACTTAAGTCTGTCCATGCTGGGAGACCAAAAAGCCCTCCTTTGCTGTCACCCTGGTCCAAAAACTATGCCTCCCTTGGGGACCCTGGTTATCTCGGCACAACCACAATGCCAGATCTAGAATTGATCCACAGCGTGGGATCCAGCTAAATAGCTCCCACTTGCTTAGAAACATGCTTTCACTTCCAAGAAAACTTACGAAATTACATGGTCATTAGCAAGAACATCCATAATGTAATTGTGGGACAAAATAAAGCTGCTGCTTCAGTGTCAAAACAGATTAAGGGCTCAAATTCATGTAACCCATTAGAGCCTTTTATTTAACATACAGAAGATAAGTGCCTTTTACGATGCTAAGAGATCCATATCTGAGCTTAAATGAGATACAGTGGGCCAAACATTCAGCTGGTACAAATCAGCCCAGCCCACTTGCTGTAGAATTACACCAATTTTTGCACCAGGTGGTGTAAGATAATTCTTTTGAGTATTATGGAGTGGCTATGCAATTATTTAAGCTGTGACTGTTTTACGAGCATGGCATGAATCTGCCTAATAAGGAGAGGCTACAGAACTAGATGATAACCAGATGAAAAAACTTTGCAGCATGAACACATTACTCTAATCCTAGGAAGAAAAAGTGAGAAGACAAAAAAGATGAAACCAGTTAAGGATCCACCGTACAGCATTGCCACTATCAGATATGTCAACTCTGTTTCGTACAGGCCTTGCTCTGCCACAGTCTGGGAAGTACCAAAACTAAAGGGTATTAAAAAAATTTAAAAGTGATGGTCTTTGGAAAGTAAACTAGCATGTGAGTTATGAAGATAGACACTTGTACCTCATACCTATGGACCTTAGGCCTCTCTTTGTCCTTCTCCCTACAGCTCTCCCTCTGCACTGGTCTGGGCAGTAGATCCTGACTCGGACCCGAGCAAAAATTCGGTGAGATGAAGAACTAAGACAAGGGCTCCTCTGAAGACAAGTTTCATTCCAGATTACTTTAGCCACACCAGTACGTACTCAAGAGTGGCCATCTGAACCCTTGCTGCCCCACATCTCAGACATGAAGTTTATAGCAAGCCTTGAGAGGTGCCTGTTTCTCACCGTTAGCTAGAGAGGGAATCTCAATGAGTCTCAGATTAGATGCCCAACTTCCAGACATCCATTTGTAAGTAAGATGAATCCCACACTATGGGACTGGGAGGGATCTCATGTGAATCTTGCCATATATGTGGGGCAAAAATGTTATACTGCTCCCAGAGTAGACCCATAATGTTGTTGTCTACTATCGTCATTCAACAGTATTCAACAGTAATATATTTTTTCTTACTTAAATTCGGCTTTTATTTCAGAACAAGTATGTCCTGAATTTCAGGAAAAAAATCTTGAGGTTATATGTTCAAAGATAATCAGGTGCCAAAGGTATCCCAAACTTTTTAACTGCTGTCAGCCCATTTTCTGAACATTTTTCAAAAGAAAACAAGAACCATGGGTCCCACTCCCACTAAGCGAAAATAGAATAACAACACTTCATATAGGTGCTTACTGGATTACTAAAAGCGAGCTTTAAATGAAATCTCCTTAATGACTGTCAGTAATTTCCAAAGCTCAATTATACCTTTAGGTATCTCAACATGAAAGATGCAATACTTACCCCCTTATAATGGATCATATGGCCCTCGACATTCACTTTATAGGTCTCAACACCCAGCTCTTTTGCCAGTCGGAGAATCCGGTTTTGGGTAGGTCCCACATACGATCCACCAACATCTACGTAATTAACTTGACTGTTCTATCAAAAGAAAGAATATAAGAATTAGAAACCATGTGGGAAGCTCCTTAATACAAACACCTAGAAGTAGGAAGAATTATTACACACTGACTAGCACTGCAACTATATGTACAGGAGAAAATGTGCACTGATTGACTTAAAAGTAGGCAGTATTGAGCTCTGGAATGACAGACACACAGAGATCATAGTGTCTTCACTTTGTCACGCACATGTGTGCAACTGGGCTTAACTCTTGTTTAAATTTCACTATAGTCTTCAGTATTGGCTGTTTAGTCTCACAGAAGACATGAGAATATGAAGAAATATCCAACTAAATCAATACTTTGGTTAAGTCTAACCCATTTTTTTCAGAATTTATGTCACTTTTCTTATCATTGCAGAATATTTATCAAGTTGAAATCACCTCCAGCACCGAGGCTTGTTTTCTCTATATAGTTATCTGCTTAGACTTAATGCTGTAGATGCTGAGCAAAGCTCTGCAGCATTCAAGGACAGTAATCTCCTTTCCAGCATGGCACACCTTGGCTGTAGCCCAGTGTGCTCTGGCTAGCAGCCCCCAGCCGTGCATCCACTGAAGGTGCTCCACACACCCCTCAGACCAGTATCACGAGCACTTGGGAGGAAGCAAGAAAGCACAAAGCTGCAGGGATGCATACTATTAAAAGCAGGCTGATTTCCCAAGACAGTAACTCTTTTTAACACTGTTTACAGCGAGCATTTTAAGCTAGGCATTCTCAGTGTCACAGAAGGATGGTGTTTATGCTTCATGTTTCACGGACAATGATTTCTGCTGAAACACCACTGTTTATCTCTGGTTCTCCAGCAGTGGCATCTGACATAATTTAAACCTCCCTTACTTCCAGGGCGGGAAGCAGAGGTAATGTCTGTATTACATTATCCTGCGCCACAGGTGACTCGTCATTTCTTTCATTTTCTTTTTAATGGCAATCAAGACACGGTCCATTTTTAGAAGCAGGAGTGTTATTTCAGATAATTTTAAGCTGTTTTAAAATGTATGTCTGAACTGTAATGATGTCTGGCCCCGCTCAGGCTGCTTCTTATAGGGTTCTTAGTTATCATGCCTGTTACAGTATGCAAAGTGAGATGGGAACAAGAGGAGAAATGTTTAACGCTCACAGTTTCAGATGATAGCTTCCCTCTGTAACATTAAAGGCAGAGCACATCCTGCTGTTGACAAAGGGTATGGACTATGTGAGTGGAATTCAATTACCTTAACGCAGATGTTTAACACCATTTTAGACAGCCCAAGGTATCCAAGACTTCTATGCAAGGCTGACAAATTTGACTCACGACCCACAGAAGACCTGCAGCTGAAGGTCAGGCAAGGTATCCTAGGGCATTTTAAAATGGCACTACACACTTCTGGTTAGGCCCCCAAATCCCATTTGATGGCTCTCAGAGTAGCTTCCAGACCAATTTTAAAGCACCTCCTGCTCAGAGTAGCTTCCAGACCAATTTTAAAGCACCTCCTGACAAGAGAAGCCCACTGGCATATATTGCAATGCAACCTGTCCAAACAGAGCTCTACTACTGAACAAAAGTAATGGCAACTTGAGACATCTGTCGTCTTTGGGAAATCTACTCTTCCTCTTTGCCCCTGGTTAATGATGTCAAACTCAACAGAACTGCAGAATAGTTGAGGCCAGAAGGGACCTCTGGAGGTCATCTAAGTCCAACCTCTCCTGCTCTAGTAAGGTCACCTAGAGCCAGTTGCCCAGGACTGTGTCCAGATAGCTTCTGAATATCTCCAAGGAGGGAGGCACCACAACCTCCTTGGGCAACCTGTGCCAGTGCTCAGTTACCCTCACAGTAAAAAAGTCTTTCCTAATGTTTAGATGGTTTGAATCTCCTGTGTTTCAGTTTTTGCCCATTGCCTCTTGTCCTGCCACCGGGCACCACTGGAAAGAGCCTGCCTCCATCCTCTTTGCATCCTTCCTTCCCTCCCTTCTATACACTAATGAGATCCTCTTTCAACCTTCTCTTCTCTAGGCTAAACAGTCTCAGCTCTCTCAGCCTTCCCTCATAGGAGAGATGCTTCAGTCTCTTCATCATCCAGATCTTTAATGAAGATGTTGAACAGGATCCCATCCAGTATTGACCTCTGGAGTACCCCACAAGTTACTGGCCTCCAACTAGACGTTGTACCACTGATCACCATCCTCTGGACCAGGCTGTTCAGCCAGTTTTCAGTCCATCTCACTGTCTGCTCAACCAGCTTGTCTATGAGGATCTTATGTGAGACAATGTTGAACTACTGAAGTCTAGGTAAACACCCACTGTTCTTCCCTCATCTACCAAGCCAATCATTTCATCATAGGAGGTTATCAGGTTGGTTAAACATGACTTCCTCTTGGTGAATTCATGCTGACTGATTACTTTCTTGTTCTTCATGTGCCTGGAAATGGTGTCCAGGATTAGTTGCTCTATCACCTTCCCAGGGATTGAGTTGAGGCTGACCGGACTACAGTTCCCTGGGTCCTCCTTCTTGCTCTTCTTGAAGATAGGAGTCAAATTTGCCACCTCGTAGACCAGCACACGTGAGAGTCCAGCACCTCATGAAGCACTTACCCTGATAGTGAATGTCCTTCCTCCAACTCTGTCCCGGGCCTCAAGAACCACCACGCTGACCCCAGACTCAGACAGCAATTTGGCAGCCGACAAACCTACCAGAAAAAGAGAAAGTGCTTTAAAGCAAGTGGCAGCGATCAGCCATGTTAATGGTCAAAAACTGAACCAAAGCTTCAAGGTCAGAGATTTCAATACTGTTTTCAAAAATTCCTGAGAGAAGTCAGAAACTTTTCATGTTGTGGCTGCTGCTCAGTTGCATGTTATAACCATCTCCATAAATGGCATTCACAGACTGAAGTTTCCTCCTTCAGGATAGCATTTTGCATTTTAAAACCAGTAAAATCTCAATTGCTAACGGACACACATCTTACTCTTCATTTGTGCAGTGTATAGAAAGGCAGAACCCAGCTCGTGGGGCTTGCAGTGCTAGAGTGATAGAAATAATAATATACTAAATAGGCATGTTCCATCAAGATAGGCTTCCAACTTCTCTCACTCATCAACTCTCCACACTATTGCTATCCATTGTCCTCATTCATATGCAGAAAGAAAGTCTGCCTCACTGTCAAGATTCATTTTAAGCAATGGAGTTTGACCATGGCAATCAAACAGGCTGTATGTAGATGCTTTCTAAAAGGAATTATGGTCTTAGCAAAAATCATCTAATTATGGGACTTTGTGATGGAGGCACTAGAGACAACTGAAAATTCAATAGGACAGGAGTCCTCTTTGCTTTTGACAGATGCAACCTGAAATTGTAAAAAGCAATCATGAGTTTGGGAAATCAGATTATCCCGTTGCCCTGCAGGCCGATTTGGCACTGAAGCATTGTTTCTTTGGAGTTGTTTCCCCTCCTTAAGTATACGAAAGCCAGCCTTATTGATCAGAACTTCCAAGATACCCCGCAGTAAGGAATAATAATATTATATTCATGTTTATTACACTACCTCCAAATGTGATTAAAAGCAACTGTTTGTGAGCCTACAAAGAATGCACGTCTGAAAAGACTAGAGGAGAGAAATCGTTCTAGGCAGCATTAAGTGTACTCATTTAGTCTGAGGACAATACAGAACAGCCCATAAACTTCTGTGCACATAATCTTTTAATGGGGAAGTTGAACACCATTCACTCGAAACCAGAACTGAGGAAGTTCAAATGTCTTACATTGACAAAAACTATATATACAATTTCCATACTCATCTAAAAATAACTTTACATCCTTGCACCATATTCTTTAGATTGCTGCTGGAGCAGAAGTAAACTTGATTCTTCCATCTATTTAATATTCTAATTTTCAAAAATGCAAGACATTTGTCAGTGGAGTGAACACCTTATAAATGGATCTAATTTTTTCAGTAGTTTTTGATCATTTTTTTCTTGTATGAAAGTCTATAGAGAAAATTTTACAATTTTTTTACAGTTAATCCTTTGGGTGATGGTGTTCTCTTCTTCCTTAACATAAACATAGAAGACATAAGTTTATAATGTTGGGAACACAAACTGCAGTATTTTCTTACAAATATTTGTATTTTTTATATGAGGAAAAATTATTTTTCAAAATACATAGTGGATTTTGTCACAAAAAGTGGATTTGCTACATGCATAAAATAAAAGGTTGAATTCCTCTATTCTGCATAAATACCACTAGACACTCGGCCATGAGTAGGTCATTCTTTTGTAAGAAAGTTTACTGTAGATATAAAACTCTTCAAAAAATGCACAGTGCATTCATGCATTACCCTATGGAAATGAAGCAGTGAAAAAAAAAGTATGCAAATTCTCAGAGCCTAAGACCATCATTTCATGCTGTTTACTATAGCTATGTTCATGCCACAGCTGTTTAAGAAGAATAATGGTTGCACTGGACTGGGTTGGAAGATAAGCTTACTACTGGTTTACAGCTTAAGTATACAATATATGCAAATCGTATATTGCCAACCGTATCCTGGGCTGTATCAAAAGAAGTGTGGCCAGCAGGTCGAGGGAAGTGATTCTGCCCCTATACTCAACTCTCGTGAGACCCCACCTGGAATGCTGTGTTCAGCTCTGGAGTCCCCAATACAAGAAGGACATGGAGCTACTGGAGTGGGTCCAGAGGAGGGCCACGAAGATGATTAGAGGGCTGGAGCACCTCTGCTATGAAGACAGGCTGAGAGAGTTGGGGCTGTTCAGCCTGGAGAAGAGAAGGCTCTGGGGTGATCTTATAGCAGCTTTCCAGTACCTAAAGGGGGCCTACAGGAAAGCTGGAGAGGGACTTTTTACAAGGGTGTGTAGTGATAGGACAAGGGGCAATGGATTTAAACTGAAAGACGGCAGATTTAGGTTAGATATAAGAAAGAAATTTTTCCCTCTGAGGGTGGTGAGGCAGTGGAACAGGTTGCCCAGAGAAGTTGTGGATGCCCCATCCCTGGAAGTGTTCAAGGCCAGGTTGGATGAGGCTTTGAGCAACCTGGTGTAGTGGAGGGTTTCCCTGCCCATGGCAACGGGGTTGGAACTAGATGATCTTTAAGGTCCCTTCCAACCCTAACCATTCTATGATTCTATGATTCTATGAAATCAAGCATTACCAAAGGATGAAGAACATGTGGTAATATGACGGAGGTTCTCTGACCTGTTTGCTTGTTAAACTGTACTTCTCACACTCCAGCCTTACAGGTTTTTAGTTTCATTTTTGTTAACTCAAGTGTCACCTTAGACACTGATCCAAAAAACCAAAAGGCTTCACAGCTACATAGGTTGGGCAAGGGCAAGAGATACATGGGGACAGTGATGACCTACTGGCAACTGGGAGCGGACCCAACTCAGAAATAAAAACAATGCAAAACACATTGGTTAAGGAGTGTTATTATGCATTTATTTGCTTAAAGCACGGGAACAGTTTTCTTTCAAAATGGAGGACTAGCAACAAGACTCATACACAAGATATCTCTATGTTGCTGTCTATGGAACCCAACTCTTCAGCTCTGCTATGGTGTGATCGAATATATATGGGTGCTTCCCCAGATATGTCTTAAGCATCCCACAGGTCTTGCAGCCCACGTGATTTTGATACGCAATTAACCTCTAAACAGATTGCATACTTTCCCTTTATTTTCTCAATAACTTGAATTTTCAAGACTTTTGTCGCTCTTCAAGTACTCTCTACAGGACTGGACACCAGAGAGCGACTGTTCATTTCTGTTTGATCAATGGGGTAAGAATGAGAGAGAGAACTCCTTCACAGCTGCTTGCCCCATCTCTACCTGCTCCGCACCCCTCAGGCTCCACAGAACTACCCTCTCACCTCCTCTCTGACATCTCCACTACCTCCCCAGAGGACATCGTGCACCTTTCTGGAGCTGCCAAGGGGGAGGGCAGGACTTCCACACCACAAGGGCCTCCCGCAACGCGAGCACTGCCCTAAAGTCACGATCCTCCACCATGCGTGGCCTCAGACACCAGCCACAACGTCCTGGGATATTGTGGATATCCACAGCGTCCTGCGAGCACGCCATGCCGGGATGCACCGAGCACCGGGCTGTGACCTCTCTTTTCTATGAATTAGAAATACACTACTCGCCTCAGAATGATGAAAGGAGTCTGCCAAAACCATGCCTCATTTGAAGTATCTGGCTGTAGAAATTCGCTTGTTATTAGATGAGAATAAACAAGGTGGGATGACTTATACATCCTCCACGAGGGTTTCTATGGCAATTTCACACCAAGCTCCCTCTATCTGAAGATGCCATGCAGGGAAGCTCTATTCCTATTGATTTTGCAGTGCTATTAAGGATTCAAAATCGCTGCTGCCACAGATAATACTGCTGCTGCTTTTATTCCAGAAAATTGTCATAATCCTATCAAGCAAAGTAGTTTCAAGTGCATCGAAACACTGGATATATAGTTTAAAAAAAATTTTGAAAAAAGAAACTACGATGAATTTATGCCAATCTGCAGACTACCAGTCATACACCAAGGCTGAAACGCAGAAATGCTGAACAACACTGAATTTTATATGTAGCCTGATGGAAAATACAACAAAGCATGTCTTTACCTTGTAGGAGAGAAAGGTTCAACTCCACAGGTAGTGCACAATTCTGAGACTTAAGAGACCTGAGCTTGATTCCCAAATGAGCCCTGTAATATGGGAAATGTTTCCCTATTTTGTAGTGAAACCTTTATAAGGGTAGTGTTTGTAAGAATAATTCCAAGTTGCCTCAATACTGACTGGGGTTGATATTGGACATATGAGCAGATATGAGTTCTGTAACACAAATGGTGGGAGTTTTTAAAAAGTTATTTTATTGGAAATGTGATAGTAATTCTGTAGTCATAGTACAGTAATTCTGCTGTTCAAAATCCAGGCTCTGTAAATCTACAACATCAAACAGATTCACTGATACACTGTGATTGGAAGCAAAAATCACCAGCATCTTTCCCAGAGACAGCAATCCTTACATGATGTACGCTGAACATCTCCAAAACATGCAAGGGCAGTGCAAGGGAGTGATGACCATTAACCTTTTAACCTTTCAACCTTTCAAACTGAGGCCGCTATGTATGTGCCATATTGAGCATACTGAAACAAAGGCAGAGAAAGTTACTCTTGAAAAGGTAACTGTCTACTGGTTTTCTAGATGCATTGGTTGCCTACTCGCTAGCTTCTTTGACAATGTGCATTTGCCTTTTATGGATCCACTATCAGGCTGAAAGTTTACCAAAACCAAACTAATACAACATTCCTTTGTAAAATCCTTGTTAATCCATGCGTTATCCCACATAGAGTGGGATAATTACATTGTGTGAAAGACGGCTAACTGCTACAGTGTTCTGGCAGGCTTTGAATAACATATGGAAAAAGTCTTTCTGGAAAATCTCTACATTTTTCTGATCTTAAGCAGGGGAATAATTTCAAAACTTTTTCACTCATTATTCTAATACACATCAATAAAGTAAGACGATTGCCAATATATCTTCATTGAAGTTCCACTCTAATGGCATGCTAATGCTGTGATTATTTTTACTGTTTCACTGACGGAAAACTTAACTTTTTCCAAACACAATTGAGTAATTAAATCTGGCAATGGTGACCTTAGAATCAGCTCTCATTATTCAGCTAGAAGTCTCTTTGCCAAGTAAACATGAACCTGTCAATAAGAGATGCAAAACATTTCTGCTGTGACCGTAGGGTAAAATCTCCCTTCCTCACCTCTTTCTTGTCCTTCTCCCTCCTCCTCAATTTTCTTTTCACTGGAATTTTTTTTGCACACCATGGTATTTAAATAAGTTTTAAAATATAGTTAAAATATACTAAATTACATCAGACTGACCACAGGAAACACTGATGGTCAACAACATATAGAAGGCTGAGAATGAAAGAACTGTTTTCTTTCACAGATTAAGGATTCGAAGATTTAAAACTGCCACTGAAATGAAAAAAAAAACCCACCACCCTTATTAATTAAACTACAGTCCCTTAAATTTGCACAAAACAGCAACAATATACAGTGCAGATCACAAGTCTACATTCATTTCTTCTTCAATGTTGCCTAATACAGTTTAAACTCACTAACTTTCTGTTTGTCAGAAACTGTATTTTAGCTTTCCATACATTCTTTCACAATCCTTGTTGTAGAATACTTGATACTGTGAATGAGGTTCCATTTATTTATTTTGTCATTTTCAGGTAAATGTTTTTCATTTCTTTTTCATCAATTCTTTCTTCCCCCTTTGACAACAACAATAATAAAAATTTTTGTTTCATCAAAGATTTCAACCAAAAGATAATAAATATTTTCTATTATAGAGGACATTGTCCAACTGAGACCCAGCCACTCTGACTGGTTTCAATGGCACTACTGTCTAAACACTTTCAACAGATGCAAGCCTTGTTCTGAAGGGTACAAAGCCCGATTCTCATGGACAGCGTTAACAGAAACACAGTGGGCAGGAAGAGGGAATTGTATCCCGAGGATGAATCCACTCCTCCATACGCACCCACTGGGATTTTCAAGTCCAAAGCCCGTTGCAGTAAACATCTCTTCCCCAGGATAACACCCTCCCCCCAAAATAAAGTTAACTAGTATAAGCATGGGGTTAGAAATGCTGCATCTACCTTCTCCTTACATAACAAAATTAATAGCATCAGTTAAGATGACAACGGTTTGATACCATCTAGTTAATGGAAACATCTAAGGTAATTATATACATTTTTTAACTATTGATCATTGGTTTGGTCAGTATGCAGAATAAATCCCTGTGAGTTAATCAATGATGTTCAGCTAAATACGTATGTGAAAAACTGTTGCTGCAAAACTATGTTCAATGTCATTATGACAAATATCAAGAACATCAGCATTGGTATTCCTGGAAAGACATAATGCCTGTCCCATGCCTGTTTTTGTTATGCTAGGATATTTAGAGATCTGTCCTGACTTCTTGGCTATTTCTTTTGCTCACTGGAGTGAATAACATTCTTCGAGACCTCAGACCCATCTAGCTAACAGGAAGACTCTTTCCCACCTTTCAACACCTTTCACCTAAGCCTGAGGCATGGTGCAAAATCCACTCATCAAGAATGAACCATGGGTTTACAGTGCTGTCTTAGGAGCTCTGAATTTGCCAACCTATGAATCATGCTGGTGTACATTTTGGTTTTGCCAGAAACAAACCTGACATATTCTTCATTCAGAAGCAGAACCAGCTGTGACCACTCAGGTTACCTCCTGGGTTACACAATGCTTATAAATGATGTATTTACCATAGAAAGCCACACGAAGACCATGATGAAAGATGAAGAAAATAATAATATTTCTACATCTGGTTATATAATGAACACATCACAACCATATTTTGGCCAAATCTAGCACTGAGCATAACACAAAGGAGTGTCTTAACCAAAAGCCATGCCCCACCGTCATGGCGTGGTCAAAAGGTTTTGCATTTTTAGTAGCAAAATATTAGAACACGTTATGAAGAAGGCAGCAAATGGAAACTACTATTTCTGCTTATTTGTGAGCATTGTACATAACATCCATCACACTTTATACGAGGGTCTGATTGTTTTGCTTCTGCTGTAAATTATTCTCATAATGGCAGTCAGCTTGCTAGTGGTACATGGGGAACAGAGAGCTCTGTGAAACATTGCTATTTATTTCTGCATCTCAAAAAATGGCCTTTAGGAATTTATGGTACCAAGTGACAATATTATCACCGATTATCAGTTTTCCTGTTGGATCCAGAAAGCGAGTGGGAAGGAACCAGGTGGCCGGAGCCCAGCACAGGGCAAATGTAAAGAGATAAACACAGGATACATTTTAGGAACCAGCTCTTACACTTCTACAGGTCAAATTCTGGGTAAATTTAGAAGTAATACTAGAAAAAAAAAAACTACTGAAAACTACTCCAGATTTACACAGGTGGGACTGATTATATCTTCCTCCAGTAACTCTGTATTTGACAGTTTATCTGACACTACCACCCACCAGCAGCTTGGCATGCTGTCAAAACAAACAGAGCAGTATACAACATACGTTGTGCTGCCATTATAGCAAGCAAGGAAAATCTGCATTTCCTCATTATTCAGTCTTTCACTCAGAGACCACAGCCAACGCGTAGGCAGCTCAAGTGGTAAGGTTGTCAATCACGCACCATGGCGCAGGAGATGCCAACGCATAGCGCTCCTCCATGGAGAGGGAAAAAAAAAAAAAGCCTTAATAGTGTATCATATGTTTTATTTCAATATAAAGACTAATTACTACTATTTTTACATCCCAGCTTCTCCTACAATTTGTGGCCCTTGGCCTCCTCCATAAGTGCAATAGAAAACAGTGCTGTTTCCTGCACACGGCTGACAAACCTAAGCAGCCGTTCTGCTGAGCCATGAGATCTCCGTGTTTCGAGCTAGGAGCAAATGTGGTTTTATTTGGAAATAAGAACTTTCCATGTCAGAGAATGATAATCTTCAGTGCAAGTTTCCATTATGGCTGTGTTTCCCTTATGCTTTGCTCTTGTAACACGATGTCCTGAAATTTCTTCCAAAAGATATTTGTGTACAAGTTCTCTTGGACTTGCCCGCCTCTGGACATACTTCTCCATATCTGATGATTCTCTGGTTTGCATTATGTAGGCAAACATTCTTAATTCTCTATGCCTTCTTTTGACAAAGTGGACCTTCCAGTGTCCAAAATTCATATGTAAGTTCAGGCTGGCATACAAATGTACTCCCATACTTCCCACTGAAAAAGTTGAGGTGTTTTGCTTATGCTCTTTTTTGGCAAATTTCAAACTATTTAAGCTTGAATTTTCAAAGTCTGTTTTTCAGGCTGAGTATTTTTTGCTGGAAAATCTTGGGACAAAATTGGCTGGCTATGTCTAAACCTCCAGGAAACAAATATTCTTCCTTGATTTTGAAAACTGATGGCTTTTTTTTTTTTTTCCTTTCCTATTTTGGAAGTTCTGGCAGCAACTTGAAATTTGGCAAGGAGGTAGCCTTTGAGTCAACATAGCGCATTTTGCTATCAATGTGAAAATATGCCCCAATAAGGTCAGTTAGAAAGTTTTGAGGAATTGCAAGTCACATGGAGGCAGCAGCCATTTTTTAGATCTGAAAAGCTGAAATATGTGAGGTTTCTGTCAAAACTCTCCAAGCACTTAATGCTGTCCATTAACGAGCAGTGATTGAGCCTCCTGGCCCTCCTCAGAACCCATCTTGTATCTCAGAGCAACTGTGCATGCTCCATGCTAGGGCTAAGGAGCCAAAATCTGAATTTGCCTGTAATTGTGGCCTTAGCTTGTGGAGCAGGTAATGCAGCTGGGATGGGGACAAAGTGTCAGGAGAGGTATGACAGTGACTTGTTGCATAAAAGAGACAATTTCTGGAAGCTGTCAATATAGTAGTTAGTCCACACAGAGGATGACAATCTCCCAGTCCTCAATTAGTGCAGCCCCTTAACTCAAGAGTCAGAGGGCTCTCTCATGGGATGTCAGGGTTACGATCCTACCGATTAACCAAACACGCATCCACGGCACATCACGTGCTGTCAGCTTGCTGTGTTTAACAAATGAGATTACATAGCCTGAACCAAAAGGCACAAGAAAAAGGTCAAAATCAATCCAAACCAGAACACCCTCTTCAGTTCAGTAGAAAAACCCTATAAATAGAAAACGGGAGCAATATTCAAGGCACACTAATAAGAACTCCTTGTGGGTATGAGGAAAGTCTTTAACTTGAGGCATCAGTTTATTTAATATGCTTGAGTATAAAATATTATAATTAACATTAACTGTATTACAGGGGACACTGTTCATTAAGAATGATACAAACATGTGCCTGGGGCCTTTCCTGGCCACCATCCACATTTTTATCATGCACGCCCATGTGAAAAGAGGAATCCAGCCCAAGCTCCACAGCTCCCTCTCTGTAGGGGTCCGAACATACTAGCTGATGCAGACTGGACAGTTTGAACATGATTCCATAGGGTACAGCAGGAAAATCTCAGCGGTAGAGGCCACCAGAGCCGAGTTCATCTTCCAAGAGCTTCCCGACTGTGACGCACTCTTTGCAGAAGCTCCCTCCATCCCTAGTTCGCAGCTTCCTACAGGCAGAGTGGATTCTGTGTCCCCGTGAATGACCACGTACAGATGTGTGCATAGAGAGGCCAGGAGCACGGACAAGAAGTGTGCCCTATGTTGTACAGAAACTGGCTCTCAAGATCATGGTTTACTTGGAGGAATAGATATCTCCCGAGGTACCAGTCAGGATTTGAGCTTAGTTTTGCAAATATTTTACAAATATTTTTAAAAGCCACAATCTCACTCCTGGGAAGCTCAGTTAATATAACAAGCAGCTTGCTTATACCTGATATACATTTCCTGTATTTCTAGTAAAGAACTAGTTTATCCCAAAGTTTCCTATCCTTTCTTGCAAGCATCAGGTAATGGCTATTTAAGATATAGTAGGAGAGAAGACAGCAATCTTATCAGAACTGGCAATTGCAAACGTATCTTCAGAGAAATAAGCAGTAGCAAGTCAAGACTGGAGTCAGAGAGATGTAGAGGGTG
The DNA here is from genome assembly GCF_009769465.1 of Tauraco erythrolophus. Classification (NCBI taxonomy): domain Eukaryota; kingdom Metazoa; phylum Chordata; class Aves; order Musophagiformes; family Musophagidae; genus Tauraco; species Tauraco erythrolophus. The sequence continues at coordinate 38,435,215 of NC_141465.1, forward strand.
AAAGCCTGTCTATACTGGAACATGTTTTACTATTTATCTCAACAGAACCAAAATTCTAGATACAGATCACTTTTTTTTTTTTTTTAAGACTAGAAAGCAGCACTGTCTAACCCCTCACAGAACTGAGGTGTAGGTACACTGGTACAGGAATGGTAGTGACAGAGCAGCTGTGTGAAAAAAAAAAAAACAACCAAGAGCTGATAGGAATTATAAAGATGGATTAATTATGAAATAAAGCATTCATTTTCATAAGGCTGCTTTCTTAAAATGATGCCAATTCTAATTTGTAACAGGCAAACAGCAATTTCTATGCCACTGGCATGACATAAGCGTTTCCATTGGCAAGACAAACATCCCCGTACCCCAACAGTGTTGTGACATATTTACTTGTCTTCCTAATGCCGCTGATGAATTTTCAAGGACTGTAACGCCTTGAAATTTCCTGCTGGGCTCCATTTCAGACTGCACACCAGGCTTTAGTCCAAGGCATAAGTGTTCTGAAGTAACTTACTGATTCTTGTACCAGTGAGGCAAAATACAACTTAGAAATGCTCGATGCATTTTCCAAAACACTGCTACAGGTTGGAAAGTCAGAGGATCAAGGGATCCTTAAGGGAAGAAGAGCTTCTCAGAGCCCTAAAAACCATACTAAGACCACGTCACCATCAGTTGCACACAGTACAGGTGGTAATTCCCTAAATGCACTCTGTGCATTATCTTAGGATGAAGGAACCTTAAGGATGAAGATCAAATGACTCCTGCCAGCAGGAAAATGCCCAGGCACCTGGTAAAACTAAAAAGCAAGCAAAACTAGGTCTGTTTGATGACACCACGGATTATTTACATAATTACTTTGTTACAAATAATTATTTAAACAATTACTGCTGGTTTAGCAAATGAAATAATGTAATTAAGTAAACAATTTGCTGTTTCGTGCATTAATTCATTGCAGATTAAAAAAAGGAAAGCCTCTGACTCCTCCTCCATTCTAATAACAACTAATTTTACCTATAGAAATAATGGTTATAGTATCACTGAAGTCACTCAGTCACAGAACTCACCTTTTCTGAATCATTAGTGAAGTAAAGACTCCCTGAAAACTGAAACACGGCCAAAGCTGCTAACACAATAGTTATCCAATGGACAAACCAAACACAGATTTTCTCCAACATAGCAACATTCTGATCTTAGGTACCATCAGGTGCCACAATTACTTTTTTTTTTTTTTTTTTAAAGCATGAGGATCAGGGGCCACAATGCACTTGCCAGTGTTAAAGTAGATCTGAAGAGTATTTTGGGAAGTATTTCCTAGCAAAGTGTGAAGAGTCCATCGCACTGGAGGAATCTGGCTATCTGTAGTACAGCTCTTCTCATAGTAACAAAACCTAACCTGTTTTTACAGATATTCCCACTGCACTATTTATCAAAAGACTACAAGCATCAGCCCTGCAAGGGCAACCTAAAAAACCCAACTTAAAAAGACCGTATTTCTGTGATGCAAAAATCCTCTATCTCTGCATTCTCCTGCACCTGTAGGCATTATAAAGTCAGTTTTCCTACAGCCTGTCTTCTGATAAGCACGAAGTACAAATCAATGCAAGAAGAAGCGAATACGTCTGAAAATAACGATCTGGATATTTTTCCCCCATTTTTCTCCCAAGTGTATCTGAAGCCCCTGAAGATCTGACACTCTCGTTAACCATCGCCCAATCCTTAAGGCCAGCTATGGGGAAGAGCCACACCCGGACTCGCCGCTCCCAGGCCCCGCGCTGCCCAGCCGGGAGAACCCCGGCCCCGGTGCCTCCCGCCGTACCCAGCGCCGGACGGGCTCCGGGACCGCTCCCGGGGTGATGCCCCGGGGGAGGCCGGCGGATGCGCGGTGGCCGCGCCGCTCCCCTCCCCGGACCCACCTGAGATGCCTCCCCCGATCACGACCACGTCGTATTTCTCGGCCATGTCGCTGCCCCCCGTCCCGGCCGCTGTCTCCATCCCGCCCTCCCGCGGCGGCGGCGACGGCTCCGACCCGGCTCTGGCGCGCGGACAGCGCCCCGCCCTCCCGCCGGCCCCTGGGCGGAGCCCGCGCAGCCGCCGCCAATGGGCGCCGCCTGGGGGCGGGGTCTTTACTAGCCACGCCCCTCAGGCCTTCGCCCCTGCGCCCCGGCCCGGCCCGACGGGGCGGTGAGAGGCTGCGGCGGAGCGGGAGGGCGGCGGAGACCGCTGGGGGAAATCCGCAGCCAAACGCTGCATCTCAGTGTACGTTTTGCCTGGGGCCGGGTCGGGCCCGGCGCTGTTTCGCGCCAGCCCATCGCGGGGTCACCAGAAGGGCTGGAGGCAGGTGGGTGACAGCGTCCCTGCGGCAGGATGCGACAGCTCTAGCAGCCTGCGCTCACGAAGCCTTTATTATTTACTAAAATTTAGAAATGATGCTAGCAGTGAGTGTGGGAGAGGAGGATATCCATGGAGCTACTGCGTCACAGGTTACAACAGTATGCAAGCCTCAGCTTGTACTAGAATCAAATAGCACTCGGTCCGTGAGCCAGGGAGTGAAGGGTTAACCTTTGCACGAAAGTCGTTTCCCGAAGAGAACGCCTGAAATAATAACTGGTTGCCAAAATACCAATTTTGTTTGTACTTCTGCTGTTACGGCTCTGAAATACATGATGGTTGTGATTTTTTCATGCGTTTTACAGCTCGTACGATTTTTATTGCCAAAGTGTAAATGTCATCTCTGTGAAGCTAAGTAGAAAAAACAGAGAGCCTGTCTGTCCCCTTTCAAGTAAGCACAGAAGACCTTTACAACTACAGAAAATCCCAGTGCCACTCTATGTTAAAAATTGATGTAAGTTCTGATAGTTGCCCAGTTCTGCAATGATACGCCATACCTGGGTATGATCAAAGAACTGAATGAGAGTGCAACATTACATAGTTGGTGTCCTCAGAAATGCCTGGCCTTTCTTACAGTGGGAAAAATTAAGACTTGTTGGGTTGTGCTAATTGTGCCAAATGAGCAAGACATAGACCTGTTGGAGCAGGTCCAGAGGAGGGTCACAAAAGTGATCAGAGGGACGGAACACCTCTCCTATGAGGATAGGCCGAGAGAGTTGGAATTGTTCAGCCTGGAGAAGAGAAGGCTCTGAGGAATCCTTATAACAGTCCTCTAGTACTTAAAGGGGCCTTATAAGAAAGACAGGAACAGACTTTTTATTAGGGCCTGTAGCAATAGGACAAGGGTTAATGGTTTTGAGCTAAAGGAGGGTAGATTCAGACTAGATATAAGAAATTTTTTATGATGAGGGCGATGAAACACTGGAACAGGTTGCCCAGAGAGCTGATAGATGCCCCATCTCTGGAAACATTCAAGGTCAGGTTGGATGGGGATCTGAGCAACCTGATCTGGTGGAAGGTGTCCCTGCTTATTGCAGGGGAGTTGGACTACATGACCTTTAAAGGTGCCTTCCAACCCAACCATTCTATGATTCTATGACAACAGTGACTGAAGGCAGAAATACCTATGAAATCATCAAGCTCCACATGGATTGAAAGTACGAGAGACAAAATAACGGATCTTCTTCCAAAATAAAAACAGGTACTCTAAAAAGTAAAGCAGATGTGCAGTGCTAATTGTGTTGCACTAGCTGCAGATACACAAGTGTCAGGTGCTATAGCAAATAAGAACAAGATCCCTACTGCTCTAAGAGATCATCTACTGACACAGAAATTCATTATCACTGAGATTGCCGCTGCTTGCATGCCAGAGCAAAGTGAGCAAAAAAGGGACAGTCCAAGACTATGCAAGTGATATGTATTCTGAAACAGAAAATGCAAAGTACCAACAGCCATTCGTGCTTGTTGGGGAAAAAAATCTTTGCTTCTTGAGGATGATAAGAATATCCACTCTCACAGCTCTGCTGACCCCATGAAGCAGGGCACAGGGAATCTGACGATTAAAAAACTTCACCAAGCAGCACCTCCCTCATAATCCAGAAGCCAAGTCTGGAGGAAAATAAGAAAAACATCCTCTGTGATAACAACAGGAAACTTGTGTGTATCTAGATAACTTGCTAATAGGTAAGCTTGCCAAAAAAAAATCTCTAGTGCTAAAAAAGAGCTGCAACAGACTTGTTAAAGAACAATGGAGATTGAAGTGGTGTTACCTGGAGCAGCTCTAACAATGAAGGATGACATCAAAGTGTGAATTGTAGACATTATGGTTGCCTCAACCCTTAGGGTAAAGACTGAAAAAGTATCTAAGGGGCTACCAGAGATTATCTCAGGCATTAGCAGCCTCCAGGGGTAGCAATGGCTGTCAGAACTGCATAACTGCTAAGCCCTTAGCATCTGTATGATGCAAATAAGAGACCTCGAAATAATTCTGCCTCAACTCATATAGATCCGCAGACATCTAGGATTAAAAAAAAACCCAAAACAAACCAGAACCCAAGCAGATGCTGAAGCCTTTCTTGAGAACAACAGGATGAACTCAATGGAAGATGATTAAGGAGATTTTGTCAACCTCTCAGTTGGCTCCATCAGGATTTGCTGAGGACTTGCTGAAAACGTGAGATGCAGGGAAGGAAGCAGATGATGTGTCATATTGAGAGTGATCCTCCTTTCCTAAATGTTATGACCATGTTTTCAAAGAGAAATTTGAAATTTGTTCAGAAATGAACAGAAAATAGAGATGGCAAACTTTACAGTAAAGGAAATTTTATTCCAAGCAAATAAGTTTTTATTTGGAAAGAAGTTAATTGTTGCTCAGAACAGAGAGTTAAATAATAAAGAAGTGCTTGCCAATGAGTCCTATTCCTTATGCACTATAAAAAGACAGGGGACAACTCTGAAGGGCTGGCATAGGAAGCCACTGTTGCTGAAACTATTTCCTAGCAATCTGTCTGGTTCACTGAATAAGTTGTAGTAATAATTTGCTGAGCTTGCAGAATGCACATGATCATTAATGTGAAGGTATAGAAAGTCACGGGACTAACATAGATTTTTGCATTTACCAGGAAAAAACCACAAAAGTTACTGAGAAATACAGTGGAACATCTAGAGCAAGACTTCCACTTAGCTGCGTCATCAACAACATAAATTGTCATGTAGTCCCAAGAATGGGCAAAAATGCATCAATTTCTTGGTCAAAGAACATGAAGAAAAATATCCAAAGATAAGTGTCATCACTAATTTCTTTATTGCATTACAAGTGTTTTGCTTTCAGTGTTACCAACTACTGACGTAAGGAAGTCAAACTCCTCAGGTCATGTCATCAGTAGTCACAATTATGTGTTATTTTGCACCTGCCCAGTACCCCAAAAGTTGAGTAAAATCAGTCATAATCATTGTGGAAGTCACAGATGTTTTTCATTCCGTCTTGATTTCACTGTTAACTTTATTTTGCCAATGCATCTTAAAATTGGAATACAAACATAGGGAAAATCCTTGGCATTAAAATAAAATTGGTTTGTCAAAATAAAAACCATTGTCTATTACACATTCATGTATACCGTGCAACTTTTTAGTTCTTTATTTGTTTTATGAATGTCTTTTGACAGCTAAATAGAGAGAACCTAAATGCTGTAAGGCAAGAATGCGTTATCAGTAGAAGACTGTCATTATTAAGATCATAATTACCACCACTTAGCCACCTCTAAAGTCACATAATTCTTGTATTTTAACAATATCAACTGAGCTTATCTGAAATATCCTAGAACATGCCATCTTAAGAGTTACCGCCAGCTGAAATTTTTGCCATTAACTCGTCATCTGTGTTGATTAGCACTCCACTTAGCAGGCACAAAGATGAGCTTCCCGGAGAGTATCAGAGCCTTTTGCAAAGCTTGATTCACATAAATTTCCATTCATAAACATTTTAATTCTGGTGATTATATGGTTACTACTCTGTTCTAACATTAAGCTGAAACTGCGAAAAATAAACCAAACTCTTCCAAACATCAGGCTCAATAGTTCTGTTGGGAGTCCTTTTGTTGTGCAACAGCGTGCACAGTATGGAGCAACTTCGAGCCTCAGCTGTAGGTGATACTGTATTTTCTAAGGACAGTTTTCTACTTTGGAACAGTATTTTAGACTACCTTGTGCTAAATTTGGGGTCATCAATTAATTCACAGTGCTAACAATGTTTACAGAGTTGAATTTTTCTTCCAAGGACCTTATCAGTAAAGGAAATGATAAAAGGCAATGTAGCACATGTAAATGCACAATGTTGTACACCATGAGCAGAAAAAAAAAAAAGAAAATATTGTTCTGTAAAATGTTTCAAGCTATAGAGCACTTTCCTCTGAAACAAACAAAATCCAAACAAACGACTCCAGATCAAAGTCTCTCCAAGGGTTTTACGAAAGTGGAAAGAGAGAAAACACATATTCCCACATAGCAAGGAAGAGGCAATCCAGTCTCCTGCCCAAAGCAGATCCAGCAGAACCATCCTAGGGGATGTTCATGCAATGTCTCTGCTTCTCTCTGGTCCATCGAATAAGTAGGTATTTAGACCAACTGAAATGACTCCAGCAGGGGATTTGTAAAAAAGATTGTGTGACAGGTTGGTAAAAATTGGTAAGAACCAAATTAGTAAGCTGTGAATGGTATTGTAGAGTACTAATGGACATTTTTATTGACTAGGATGTATATTCTTAGGTTTTCAAATCCACTTTTTTACTTAGATGTGTGTTCTAAACGGTCAGAAAACAATCATCAGTCTGATAGAAACAGTCTTCACTAGTATGAAAAATGTTTTCATACACAAAGATGACTGTGACATGTTTATACATGACTGTTCATTTTTACTGGCATGTTTTCAACAACTACAGCGACTTCATGCTTCCTGGCTATCTCCATTTCAGGCTCTGTGCTAAATTCTAATCAATGAATAAGCACCTTGAGGCAAATTATTGCTGCTCGTGGCTATTAACATTAGATTAGTTCATTTTATCATGTAATAACAATCAGGAATCTTTTGAAATATAAACACAGGCAATAAAAATTCAGTGCTCACCCTCTCCTTGACCCATGTCTCCCAATCCCTCAACCCAACAGATTTTCTGGTGCGATGTCCATCCGAGTGCAAGATGGTGGCAGTGGGACACGGAGGGGCATGCGGAGAGCAGGGTGCTCCAAGCCAGCCTCCATCACTGGCAGAGTTTCTGCTCTTCAGCTTTCCATCCCCTGCATTGCTCCAGAGACCTTGTTCCCCTCCGCAGTGCCAGATGCAGAAGGCATTGTTCATGTGATTGCCCTGCATTTAGGGGCCTGGAAACTTCCAGTGGAGATGAGGAAAGGAAAATAAGCAACCGCATGTAATGAGTTTTCTTAAAGCCATGAGGAAAAGGTCAACTACTATGACTTTAATGTCCCTAGGTAAATCTACTAGAATATATTTAAAACATTAATCCAAATTTCAAAGTGCTCCTCTACACCTAGGAACAGAACAAAATACAAGCTGAGACTTGTGCCCTAAAGGAGAATGCCCTCAGCTACACACAGTGAAGTTTTCTGTTCCCTCAGAGAAACCTGTTACATACTCACTGGATAAAGTCTCACTACCTCAAGCCACCAAAAGATTTTTTGACTTCACAGAAATGTGGAATAAAATTTTAAGTATTTTTAGCCACTAAGGATTTAGGTAGATATTTTTTTTCTGTGCGAGGATACTATCAATAATTTCGTTTTGTAAAATGTTTCCAACTCTTTATTTTGTTTTATAATACAAATTCGTAGGCATATGGGGTACAAAAATTCAGAAGATAGTTTGGGAAGGAAACTGAACTACCTCATTAAAAATTTTTGAAGTAACTTCCCTGCATGAGTGTGCAGTCTGACTAAAATTGTTGTTGATCTTTCAACAGCATCAAACTCTCATCTTTGTGTAAGTCTCAAAATTGTTGAATATTTTGATATGAAGTAAGTCTCAAAATTGTTGAATATTTTGATATGAAGTAGATCTTGAAAAATATTAATGAGCATTGGGCAGACTTCATCTGTGGGTGAAATAAAGCCAAAATCTCCATGTACCAGAAGAAGTCAGATATGCCCAGACAGCTCTGGTACAAAGAAGCGGTTGTTCCATATGACCATAGGCAGATCAAGGAGAGTTTGCTTCCTGGTATTAAAAGACATGTACACAGTGCTTCAGGAAGAAGTAGGTGAAGTGCGATAAGCTCATTTTTTCTCAGGACTCAGCCTTCTCCTGTACAAAGCTTTTCTGAAAGAAAGCAATGATTTTTAGATATCTTTATAATTCCATAGCTAATTCCACTAGAGTGGCACCAGCAGGTTCCAGGCAATCTCTCGATAAACATTTTCTGTACTAGGCGATCACAAAATATTGTTGTTGCCTTTAAAATTTTAGAATCCCCATGGGTGTGTGGTTGTTTTTTTTAACATAAGATGTGAAAGCAACATAGTTTCAGATATATGACTCATGCTAACAAAACAAATAGAGGCAGTTCCAGTTAAAGTTAATACGTGTGACTAAAAATATTATGCTGGTAACTCATTTTTATTCTCTTTAGCTCACTGGCCTTTGTCTTTAATTATACGTGTTAGTTCAACCACCACTTTTAAGACAGACGTGAAGTCTTTCTCTCTATCTTCATGACTCATTTGTCTATAAAGGGAGATTTTTTTATAACTATGAGGTAAAATATATTCACTGACTGTGGTAATAAGGATTTCAAACATATGTATGTCTTTCTTTGCTTTCAAGTAAAAGAAACCCTGCAATGATTTCAACAAGCTTAAATTAGATAAATCCTTCTGGATGCTTAGTTCCACTGACACTTTCAGCTCCAATAGAAGGTCCAATATGAGATCAGTAAGTGGGAGAGACTGCAAGAAAGGTCTGTAAGAAGGGCTCCAGGTACTGCTCAAACCTCTGGAGCTCCTTCCTCCCATTTTCAAGGGGAAAGACCTTGCTAGGCAGCACACGTGATGCTTTCATTGCACAACAGAAGGGGCAAGCTAAGGCAAAGTGGCCACCCAGGCAGTTCAGAACATGCTGCTGTGGTCGAAAGGAATTGCCCAAATAGCTGCCAGTGGGAGATTTCTGCAAGGGTTTTGGCCGAAAGGCACACCAAGACCCTAACCAGGTGTGTAGGTGATGGCAAGGAGCAGCTGTGGCAGAGCAGCCATTGCTGCTGGACACGGGGAGAGTTTTCTGAGTCTTCCCTCCTGGACTTAGCTCCTCAGCAGGCATGGGTTTAACATTCAATCTGTACATTTTAGATCTCTGAGTCACTGAAAGCCAGACTTACACTATTATATTTCTGAGGGCATATTACATTGACTTAATTCTATTCGTAGTTTAGCAGCTCCTGCTGATTTGCCTGGACTCACTTTTCAGTCTTCAGCTATTGTGTAAGTGCAAGTGCCTTTTGACCTTTGGAGGGGAGAACGTTGATATTGCACAATATATGCTCCAGCTAGTGGAGAGGACTTTGTGTGAAGAACTGAACTTTGCTCACGTTTTTTAAAGCACCTGAAACAGATTTATATGATACAGTGTTGTTGCTGCTATCAAGTTTTGTACGCGTCCTTCACCACCATCTCACTATCAGATAATTTTTATGCATTGGGTTTTACAATGCGCTTTCAGTGATATTAACAAAATGTTCCTTTAATTATCAGCTCCATAGAAAAGTGGTTTGTATACAGTTCATGGATTTCTGCTATCATTTGATAGCAGATCAAAGCTTGTATAAGAGATAACAGCAATATGAACGTGATAGTACATCTGGAGAACAAGAATTGGTTATAGATCACAAACCCTGGCTGCAGTTTGAACAGGATTTTAGAAGTAGAGCAGCTGTTATAGGAATATGAGGAGATCAGCGCAGATCATTAGTGGATGCATTTAAATACCAAGGGAGTACAATAAGATTTGATCTGAGAGTAAGAAAGAGCCTGGTGGAAACACCAGCCCGAATACAGAATCCAGTTAGAGCGACTGAACTTTAGCCTTTGATACTACAACAAAAAACATCAAAAACTTTTGCTAAAAGTAGGTCAGAGAAATTTGTCCTGCCCTCTCACTGTCTATCAGGTAAACCAGTGTTGGAAGCCTATAGAAAGCATCCAAAAAGAAAGAAAGGCCGTTCTCCTCTGCAAATCCTGTATGGGATGTAGTCAGCTGAAGCCATGTGAACACCTTCATCTCCCTTCTAGATTAAAGACTACTTCACTGAATGTCTAAAACCCTCAGCACCCCTCCCAAGAAGCAAATTTAACTGCAGGGTTTGGGAGCTTAACAACCCTTTCTGCCAGCACTCCGCTTCCTGTGCCGCAGCCCCAGGCGCCTTGCCCCCAAATTCCACTGGGTAGAAATCACTCACAGAGACACCTTTCCCCATCTCTGTCAGGTAGCTGAACTGAGGACAGAAAGGCTTATTTCCAAGATGCCATTTCTGCTTTTCTTGAAAGTCCTTGACTGGAAGCTACCCTCTGGATTCAGCACTCTTTCTAGTGTGACCCAAGGAATCACATTTTTGTCTTGAGTAAATAATGTTAATTGCCTGTTTTCCTTTTCACAAACCCGAATAGAGAATCTCAGATCCTAAAACGGTTTTAAGCTTCTAAGAAATGGTTTTGGGTGTTAAAACAAACCTTGGAAATAACATCATGCTCGTTCCTAAGTCTGACTTAGAGGTAAGCACATCCTTTTCCCTTGCACAGTTGCTCAAATTCAGATAATGAATTATTAGAAATCAACCAAAGCAACGAATTAGCAGATTTTGTAGTTAAGAGCTGTGAATAAATTGGTTACAGTTAAAATAATGAGAATTGTTAGCAATCTTTATTGAGTTCTAGTGTAACTAAATGATGTCAATATTACGATAGTCACAATCACTTATCTGGTGCTATCAAAACACGCTCTAGAATACTGTTGATTACTTCTGCTTCGTGCCACTTAGTAACATATTAAACTTTTTGACTGCGTCAGAGAAAAAACGTCTTAATCTGTCTCTAAATTTAAGAAAAAAAAAACCAACAAAACCAGCTGAAATTAACCTCTGATCAAGGTAAATCGGCAACGTGCTTCCAGTAAAAGAAAAAAACCTGGCTGTACTCTGAGATGATATCCATCAGCACCACCTTGCGTAGTTTTTCAGAGCTCTATTTAGCAGTAACCACTGCCAGTTTCAAAAAGATGGTCCCAGAAGCCAGGTGGCAGTGCCTGAGTACGTGTACCTTCTCGATTGCCAAATAGATACGCAGCCCTGCTGCTTTCAGCTGCACACACAGCAAGCACCCTGAGCCTGCAGGGCCTCTCAGGGTTCTGCACGGTACGGGCAGAGCAAAGCAACCAAAGTTCAGTTGGTAGTGTCAGGGCAACAGGGAGGAGGGACAGGAAAACTATTCTCAAATGTGAGCTGCTTGCTGCCTGCCTCAGCGGCGCTGATTTACCCAGAGCCAAAACGCCGAGCACAGCTGTAAGTACAATCTACAGCAGCAGGAGGCAGCTGTGTTTATGTTCTGCTGATGCCTTTGGCACACACGACAAGCACAGCGCAGGACTTGCACACACACAGCTACAGCGTAGGACGTGCAGTGCCAGCGCAGGCGCCCGGTCAGGGTGGCAAAGTCCCTGCTGTCACCGTGTGACCAGACGGTGAAGCTGTGCGTCCCGTCCGTTGAGTTGGGAGCGAGAGATGCAGAGCCGGCAGCTCTGTGGGTCCCTCGTGCTCCTGAGTCTTTAGGAAAGTGCCCCGGGAGGCCGTGGGGACAGGGGTCTGCACCATCAGCCCCGGGTGACGCGACGCCTACACTGGGGCTTGGGAGCAGAGGCGTCTGGCCCGGAGGAGTGACTCACAGCACCTTCGCTTGTGTGTTTGCAAAGCACTGAAAAGGCACTGGAGGAAAGACAGTGCCTCCAAAGGCCGATTTCTGCCCCTTCTGAGGACACTTCACCACAGGTTGCAGAGTCTGAGTGTGACAGCACAGGCTGAAGCTCCCAGCCAAGCCAGAAGCTGCAAGAACCATTAGCAAGCGGTCTATGGGTCTCACTTCAGCTTTTTCTGCATTTCCTTTTCTGGAAAAAAAAGAATTTCCCTTTCTGGACTTTTTCTCTTGTTTACATGACAGAGCCACCTGAGAGCAGTTCCTGCAGCTTCACCAGCCTCTAGTAATTTGGAGTGTCCACACTGGAGCTGCTTGCCTTACCTGATGCAATGCCTCAGCATAAGGACTCTTTCTGTGTATCATCTGTACTATGCTTAAGTAACCATATATCTGATTTGGTGCTCTCTGGAGTTTGACTTCTGGCAGGTTTTAGTTTTACTATGCCATAGAGCTGTTAAGTGAGCCTATGGCAACAAACAAGTCGGTGTGTTTGCTCTTTAGTGTGAAAGTGTGCTTTCTGAACTGTGGCAATCTCCTGTGTGTAAGGTTTTGTATCTGCCTGAACTTTTTATCTGCAGGACGTTTTGTGTTTGCAGGTGTTGAAGGTTACACAGTGGTGAATCACAGAGTCTTTTGAAAGGAGAATTTTACCTCCTCTGCAATTTGACTGGCTTTCAAATATAGTTCTAAGGAGATAATACTCAGTTACACATTTTTTCCTGAGAAAGCATTTATGTGATGAGGGAATGACTGTTGACAGGAGATTCCTGGAAAAAGAAGGAATAAATAAAATTACAATAAAGTTTTAGATCTACAATTCCTGTGGGCTAGGACGTGAGTATTAGTGTGAGCCGCTCCCAGAACACTTTGTTATGTTTTTCTGTGCCTATTTGAACCACAGCTCTGTGAAAGAGCTATGCTCGTTTTCATTTCGTTTCAATAGCTACTCTTTTCTTTTTCGTGCTTGCCATCTTCTCAGACTCCTTGTTTGTCTGAGGTGTGCTGATCACATTCAGATCCCTTGGTGACTAATCTGATTGGAAATAATCCTGTTTATCAAATATGCTCCTATCAGGATTATGCTAGATCTTTTTACCTTATTTTCCACAGAAGAAAAATATCTGTTCATGTATTATGCCATGTAATTCAGATACTTGTAGAGTAAAACATATTGATTATCTGCATGTTGGGGTTTTTTTGGTGTGTTTTTTTGTATATCGTTCAGTGCTGTGCAATAAAGTAGAAAATCCTTCTTGACACAAAAGCTTTGGTTATCCTGCCTGCTGCAGTCAGCAGTCAGTGCACGTGCAGAGCTGACAGGTTAATATTGTCCGAGAACAATTGACTGTTTGGGTGGAGCAGCCCTGACTTGATGATTTGGGAGATATGTTGCGTGAGTGATTGTCTACAGCCAGGAAACAAGAGGGGACATAGGGATAGCTTTGCCCCCCATCCATTGCCCTGGGCAGGGTACAGTGCGGTTCTCCTGGCTGCACGACTGGGCAGCTGAGCCGCTTGCTCCCAGTTGACGCACTGCAGACTTGGACCCATTCAGTGACAGACCCCTCAGAGCTGCTGTGGTCTGGGGGTGATGATCTGGTTGCCCATGTCTCTAGTACCTCGCAGCAGCTGTGTCCCCTGCCAGTGCTGCATTACCCCCTGCCTGGGAGGTCTCAGGCCTTCAGCTCATGCTTAGCATGAGGCTTTCCCTCCAACTAGGAAAAAAGCCACAGTCTAGTAGCAAAGGGCAAGCAAAGCAGTTTGCAGGCAAGTGTGACAGAGGTGTTGTCGATCCACAGACCAGCTGCCAACCTGCAGGGTGTGCTGGCTGCCAGGGTCCGCTCCCCCAAGCCTGGAGAAGAAGTTGGATCTCCTGCTTGCGTGGCTTCTGCTTAAGCACTCATGTGAACTGAACAGTTTCAAGCCTCCTGTATGTGAAAAGACATTACTAATTTATTTCTAGGACACCTATAACCAGAAGCATCCCTGATTGTCAGGACAACTGAGGAGAGAGTGATTCTGAGTACTATTCGTGTCTCCTGATTTCATCTAACCAGAAGACATCTAGGTTGTCTGTACAGTTCCCAAAGAGAGTAGTATATTTCACAGGAACAATTTATCCAGCCTAAATTGTATTTACAGGTAAATGTGTGGCAGCGGTTGGCAATATAAATACGTTCTTGCAAAGAAAATAAAGATACTTCAGAAAAATAAAAACTTGCCTTCCAACATCAACTAGAACTGGAAAAGAAATGACATGGACCAGACAAGTTCCTGCACGGCATGTAGGGATGCCGCCTTCAGGTGCTCTGTCACTTTGGGCATGTAGAGTGATGAGATGCATGAGCTCAAGAGACAGGATCAGGGCTCCTACTTATATTTTTGTGCACTTCAGTGCTTCTCTGGCATGGCTGAGACTGGAAAGGGAAGTGCTGAGGTCCCAAGAGAAAAATTTCCCGCTCTATCATCCTCAAGGCAGATGTGCTGATTTTATTCTGCTCCCTCTGGGAATTTCTTATTGAGTCCATCACCGAGTTTGTCTAAATAAATAAAGACAGACTGGTTTTTAGTTTGAGATATGTGGACAGCTCAGGTAACTATCCGGCTTTCATGCTTCTAGTTTTACCTGCATTTTGATAGCTGCCAGCCATCAACCTGCTACTATTGCAGCACAAGATCTGTCAGACAAGAGTATGTCTAGCAACAACTTGGCAGTGATGACTGGAGCCAAAATCTTATTCTTGTTCCCACATCCTTGTGACAGAGGAACTGTGTGTGTATAAAATTTTTTATTCATATAGACATGTGTACACACATAAGCACACAAAATCCTTAAGGTTTAAGCACACATTAGCCTCTGCTCAGCACTAGTCTGAAGAAATTTAGAACGAACAAAGTCCATGTGCCAAGATTACTTCCACAGTCCATTACACCAGAAGCTGACAAAGCCTTTGAAAAAAGAAATCCTAATTCAGAAAAGGGAAAACCTGTTATAAATAAACCAATGCATTAACAAACAGAATATTTAGGTAGTTAACAAATGTGTTTTCTGGCTATCCAGCAGAAATCCATTCCAGAATGCAGCAGGAATTTCTATGCAACTGTAAAAGAAATGAAAAAAAAGGAGAGAGGATGCTTTTCTCTTGTCTAGGATTGCAGTTGTGGTGGCATGAATGTAGAAACATCAAAATCCTGGAGTACCTGTCAAACATTTTATTAACTGATAATTTTTTTTCCTAAAAGTAATTGATTTCTGAATTTTTGTTAGCAGCTGCTGAACTTTTTTTAGCACAGATAATGTAATAGTCAGCTGAACTTTTCTCTCGTTTCCATGAATAGCAGGCAGATACCTGCGACACCTACTGCAAAAGCAGGTGGGCAAGAAACAATTCTTTTTCTTAGAGCTTACTGATTTCTGAAGATTGCTTAGGCATAGGCAGGGCTAAAATCTAATCATCAAATTGCTGATGCAAAGCTATGACTCAAATGATGCAGTGGCATTAGGCAGTGCTTTTTGTCATGCAGTTTGGCATACTCAGCCATGGCACAGGCTGTCACCCACTGTCGGATGTCAGGGTCTGACCAGGAGGGAGGCCGCAGCAGCTGCCATGCCTGCACACCCCACGCTCCCAGCGCTTGTTGCAGAAGCAGATGTGCGGCTCTGGTGCAAGTGTGGGTGAAACGCTGCTGATGAATCCCTTCAAACTTCCACAAAGCCAGACTTTTTGATAAGTTCAACCTTTGAGGCTGGAAAAGACCATAGTTCTCCCCGATTATTTTGCATTTTCATGCATCTATGGCCACGGTCCATCTGATTAAGATGGGATATAAAAGATGAGATTCTACAAAGGTGGCTCTTCTTGCAGGAGTCAGCATCCACTTTTTCTTCCAGATGCTTAGCATCTCCAAGCCATGGGTTTGGTTCCACTGTATGCTTTGGAGGAGAAGCGGGGGGACCATCAAAGAGACTTCACGCCTCAGAGAAACTCTACATCCTCTCATGCTTCTTTCTCATCATGCTCTGGAACTGATGTTGGGAGCATTTTTGAAGCCCAACAGCCGTGGATGTGACGTTCTTCTTTCCCAACTACTCCAGCTCATCTGGCGATTTGTAATCTGTGAGAAACGACCTGTCCGTGGCTAAGCAGTCCCTCTCCAGCTACCCATGAAAGCAAGGCTGAAGCCATCTGTTGATGTATAAAGCCTGATGGCTAGAGACATAGGCAGGTGACAAAAGGGAACCACATGGGCAGTGGTTGCCCCCAGATCTTCGGGTACGCATGGTCTTATTCTCACAAAGTTTCCAGGATTGTGGGTGGCATATGTCCAGCACCATCGGATAGGCCCTGCTAAATAAAAAAATGGATTTAAAACTCTTGAGACTTAGAAAAAAAGGAAAACCCAGAAAGAAAAGAGGTATTTCTACTACTTCTTTTGCATTGTTAGCTTATACCAAGTTATAGCTGCAGCTTCTTCTCTGCAGCTATGGACAGTAGAAGCTCACTTCTTTAAGAACAGCACAGTCCAAGATTTTCATATAATCATAAGAACCTGGAATCCAAAGCTTTAAAGACAAAGTCTCATAACCATAAAATTTTTGTTGGAGTCAGAAGAACCGGCAGTACTTGCTTTGCATCTGAGTTGTATGGGGAATCTAAGAGTTGTAGTAACTTTGAGAAAACACCCTAAATTTTTTGCATGGTTCTTAGAAGAGAAATCCTGAGCTTTCAAGTGTTGTTTTCTTTATTTCTGTTTCTCTACAGTCAAGTCTGAGGCAGCTGGTATAAAAATACAACATTTGCAGTAGTGCAATTATAATTTCTGTCCAAGCATAATGATTTATATAAAAATATATGGCACCCTCCGGAGCAAGCTTCTGGAGACAAGATGTTTTATAACAATTAGAAAGACAGATCCCTTTCTACACTTCTCTACAGTGCTTGTACTAATACTCAGCTATAATAAATGCTTTCCTTCTTTCTCTCCAGACTAAAACGCAGGCTGGACGATATATGAAATATTTATACAATATTTGCAAATACGCTACGCAAAACCCACTTCATGCACGCTATTGGCACTATAAGACAGGTAGTATAAACCAGGTATTGCTTTCCAGGCAGGGACAGACACAGCTGGCACAACAAAGGGCAAGTTATCTCCCGGGGACGTCAGCAAACGCAGGTTCCCAGGCCGCCTGGGCACTGAATACATCTCTATGTTTATCACTTATCTCCTTGTTCCTTATCTGCTGCTCGCACAGCGCTGGTGGATGGGAGCTTGCCTGTGTCACCCCTGCCAGGTTCCACGCTCCTCTCCCAGGGCACCATGATGCAGGCCAAGACATGACGTGTTCCTGTTCAGAGGCCATGGGGCCGGGATAGAGGATGTGCTCGCCTACACTGATACTGCCCCTGAAGTGCTGTCGCCACAGGCTGGACCCCACTCTGCAGCAAGACTCCCCTTCCCAAGCCTCATGAGCTCTTCATAGGCAGGGAGGAAAGTCCCACAGCCACCAGTATCCCTTCCTCAGGGTGCTCCAGTGTTCAGGACAGGCGTAGGAGAAGTACTGCTGGGACAAATGAGCCAGAGGTGGAGTTTCACATCTATTTCTGTTTAAATTGATCAAACTCAAAGAGCCACAGAAGTGGAACAAGCTTTCTGAGACTGCTCATCTCACCAGCGGCAGAGCACGTTGCTGGTCTTTTGCATAACTTGTTAATTGAAATAATGATATTCACCTCCTTTGCTTCAGTGACATTTGACTGAGACATTTTGAGAACATGGCAATGAGCACAAACGTGACAGACTTCATATTCTTAAACATACCGGAAAGGGTTGTCTTTACAAAGATTTAGCCCTCATCATGATGTTTCTCAGGGAAATTTACAACCTCAGTTGTGTCTGGAGAGAAAATGACAAGAGAGTATGTGCCATTCAACAGCCACCATTGCAGTTGAGACACCGGTGGCTTATATGTAGATATTCAGAGGTAAAATCATAAGCTAGCTAAGCTTAACCTAAAGAATTAACATCAGGGGCCATAGGTGCTCCTTGTAGCAGACCTTAAATAGCAGATTACAGACATCTCACAAGCTAAGACAAATTACATTCCTGTGGTCCAACATAGCTGGCTTGAATCTGTTCTCCTTCCTCCAGAACATGAATAAAAATCTCAGTGGTAAACATTAGCCACTAATTAACAGTAAGGAAGATTTCTAAGCCAAAACAGTGGCAGTAAAGAGTTACGCAGTCATAGGCTGTCACTCCATTGCCTCTTTCTCTCCAGCTCCTGGTACTTGACCTCCACATTTGGTGACAGATTTTTCAGTAGAGCTGTATCAATAGGACAAGGGGTAATGGTTTTAAACTAAAAGAGAGTAGATTTAGACTGGATATAAGGAAGAATTTTTTTACAATGAGGGCAGTGGAACACTGGAACAAGTTGCCCAGAAAGATGGTAGATGCCCCATCCCTGGACACATTCAAGATCAGGCTGGATGGGCTCTGAGCACCCTGATCTAGTAGAATTGTGCCACCTGGGCACACTGCTGGCTCATGATCAGCCAGCTGTCAGCCAGCACTCCCAGGTCTTTTTTCTGGCAGGCAGATTTCCAGTCACTCTCCCTCAAGCTTTTTTTTTTTTTCACCAGAGCTTCCTTCTAGCTTACATAGCCTGTCTGTCATTTGTAATGGACTTACACCTCTTCAGCAAGGGTAAGCACTGTCCCTCCACCTCATCAGCCTCCCCTTCCCACCTTACCCCTTGCTCTTCCCAGAGACACCTGCAACATGCTCACAGTGACTCCCCTGGTACCAGTGCCTTTGGATATCTCCCCTTTCCTCTTCCCCTCACCTCTTCACACACCTTTTGTCAGACTAATTTGGGGGGCTTTTTCTGATGGGTGGTTTTGGGTAGTGTGTGTCTTCATGAACTGGATCAAGGCTGGATTAGACCATCCTCGCTCCTGCTGAGTAGGCCCCTTGAAGGGCCTTAGGGATGCAATTTGTTGAGAGGTGAGTAAGCTGTGAGCAAGGAGGGCACTGTCCCAAATAAGAGGACAGCCCATGGGATTCCCTGGGCACTCTCCTCTCCAAGGAAAGCAGCCAAGTTGGGTTCAGGGGAGCCACCTCCTGCGGTACCCAGCTGCTGCCCAGGCTGATGTCAGGCCCCACGCCGCCTCTGATGGGCTGGCTGGAAAAGCTGAGGCATTTACTTTCCCAATGGGTCACTTCTCGGCTGTGAAAGACCCTCTATGGCATAGGAGCACGCAGCCCCTTGGCTGATGGGTAGGGAACGGGGCTTTATAATGAGGCTTTTAAAAAGCCTGCCACACTCTGCTGCTGCCATACCCTTTGCTACTCAATGTCTTGTACTTCAAGTTTTCAGGACATAAAGTGTGTTTCTCTGAAAGCTTCAGAAATAGTGCAGTAAAGGCATCAGCATCTTTCTTCACGCTTGGCTGCCTGCCAGAAAAGCAAAACTCCAGAGTTGTACTGGATCTTTAACAACACTCCTCGTCTCTAAACTTAAATTGAGATTTTAGAAATTAACAGACATAATGGTTTTTCTTTGCTTCTTTTTTTTTTTTCCCCCCATTTATACTGTTAAAATACTCAAACTCCCTTCCCAACCGAGCCCTTGCACAGAATTAGGTAAACAATAACGAAACTCAAAATGCCATCATCTCTTTCAAAAGATGTCATAACTTTTGATGGCACAAGAACTTTGGAAGTGTTTTTGTCTTTTGAAAGATCTGATGGTCTTTTCTCCTTGGATAGTCTCTAGAAACTTGTGTTTTCAAGGATCCTACAGGATAACCTTCTATAGAGGCAACAAAAGCCACTCTGGTGGTGTTTCTTAGTCCTGCATCCTATGTAGACCATGGCGTGCAGCACCCTGAAGCAGAGTATTCTCTCAAAGGCTGGACCTGACCGGCATCCAATATCATTGACTCATTCTTGCTTTATCTTAATTGAATACTTAATTCCTATAGAAAAAAAAAGGTTGTTTCTGCATCGAACAGTATTTTACCACTTTGATGTGCTCTAAGAAGAGCACCGTCCAGCATGTTTAATATTGATAGAGATTGTCTGGGAATATTTTAGGCTGATGCTGTGAGATTTGTACACTCCCAGTAATTGATATTCCAGGATTGTTAATGCTGCAGACAAGAAGCAATTAGGTGGATTTAGCTGGAGCTGGACTCTGGCCCTGAGCTGCAGCCCTCTCGCTTGTGGGAGGAAACATATGAGTCCGGACAGGGAGACGAGGCACGGCCAAGCTCCAGCTGCTGCGGGGCTGCAGAGACCAGGATAGGGTGCGAGAAGTGAGTGGAGGGAGACCAGGGGAAGGAGAAGGATCTGGAGAAAGAGTTGTTGGCAGGCACTGGTCATTTCTACCTGTTGAGCTTTCAGTGCTGAGAGAAATTAGTGGCTCCCCTGGGCAGGCAACAAATAATTACTTTTCACCCCCAGATTTCTGTATTTCATGCGTGGTCTAATCAGCGTGATCTAATCTCATGTTTTGAGGTTCTTGGTAATGTTTCATAGAATCATAGAATCATAGAATCGTTAGGGCTGGAAGGGGCCTTCAAAGGCCATCTAGTCCAAACCCCCTGCAAGGAACAGGGATATCTCCAACTAGATCAGGTTGCTCAGGGCCTCATCCAACTGGGCCTTGAACGTCTCCAGGGATGGAGCATCCACCACCTCTCTGGGCAACCTGTTCCAGTGTTCTACAACTCTCATGGTAAAAATTTTTTTCCTAATATCCAACCTGAATCTACCTCCCTCTATTTTAAAACCATTACCCCTTGTCCTATCACAACAGGCCCTCCTGAACAGCCTCTCCCCATCTTTCTTGTAGGCCCCCTTGAGGTACTGGAAGACCGCTATAAGGTCACCCCGGAGCCTCCTCTTCTCCAGGCTGAACAGCCCCAACTCTTTCAGCCTGTCCTCATAGGAAAGGTGCTCCAGCCCTCTTATCATCTTCGTGGCCCTCCTCTGGACCCTCTCCAACTGGTCCATGTCCTTCTTATGTTGGGGACTCCAGAACTGGACGCAATACTCCAAGTGAGGTCTCACGAGGGCAGAGTAGAGGGGGAGAATCACCTCCCTCGACCTGCTGGCCACGCTCCTCTTGATGCAGCCCAGGACGCGGTTGGCCTTCTGGGCCGCAAGAGCACATTGCTGGCTCATATTGAGCTTCTCGTCCACCAGCTTCTCGTCTCGTTTGCTTTGTGTGAAGAGATCTATTTGGGATCATCAAGCGTGAGCATTAAAAATGGGCATTTTTCTAACATAAGCTTTGTGATCTGACCTGCACACTGCTGCAGAGTGGCTAAGTGTGCTAGGCTAGACTAAATCAAGTGACTAGCTAACTGAGAATAAGTATGCTGTGAGACAAAATTCAGTTCTACGTTTCCAACAGAGCAAGTTGTTCATGCAGCAAGATGTATAGAGGTTGGTTAAAGAAAAGTAGCCTACTGGGGAAGAGTTTAGAAAAAGCACTGGCACATTAGCTGGTGTACACATCTCAAATGCTTCAGTACTGTCGAAACAGCTCAGCAAATAGTTACTCTCATATCTATTGAACTGAAGAAAAGCTGAGTCCTCTCATCTTCTTAGCTTTGGCACTGGATGTGAAAATTAGACTGTGCTGACCTGTGAGCCTGTGGGGACACCCCTGCTGAGGATCAAATCATAGCTGGATGTCTGCATCGAGTCCCCACACAGTAAACCTCAGGATGTCTGTGGGCTTCCTTACTATCCCATGAGACTCCAAGGTAAAGAAGAACAGGACAAGAAAAGACATGCCCAGGATGACCTGAATTACATGAAGTCCTCATCAATGAGCAGAGAGGTGGTTGCGTAGCCATGCTCTCATTAATGCAGGATCAGGTTCTTCTGCGCACACTGTCTTCCTCAGCTCTTCTGGTTTGTGCTCACAGATGGATCAGTCCCCACCTGTGCTGACAGAGCTACGCCCTGAGATGACTTGTTTGGCAGGCTGCACAGAAAGTTAACTGATTGCTGTAGCTAAGAACGTCTTATGTCCCACATGGTGTATGCTAATTGTTGCTAACGAATTGCTGAACTAAAAAGGCTTAAACTCCATGATTTGGATCAATGTCCACTATTCATCCATCAGTGGACACAACCAATAATTTCAAGCTTCATTAGGCACGAAATTACACTGCTAAATACTATTTCTCATGCGTGACTTGGATTACCAAGAAAAGGGAGTAATGTAGAAAAAAACAAAACCTCTGAATGACTTTGCCCAAAGCCCAAATATCTATGTGGTGAATGAATGCAAGGATCAATTAAATCCTCCACTTCTGATAACAGCTTTCACTTTGGTGTATCTTATTTAAGTCTACCTAACAGGACTGTCTGGAGGGAATATCTAATGAATACTGAAGAGTCTGAAGAACATCTGAGATGAGGAACCCACACTGTTCCTTCTCAAATACTGATAAGAAGAAGGCTGTATGGGCTTTTAGAGGGACAGAGAGTTAGTGAGAAAAAAAATAAGTACCTGTCTGAGAAGAACCACTGGACCAGATCTAGGTAACGTTGCCTGGGCCTGACTGTAGAGAAGTGATGCTCACTGGTATTAGCTGAGAATACAGCCCTGAACCTGCAAGATCCTGACAGAGCAAGAACATGAGTAATTTCCATTACAGTCCACTCCTGGGGTTGGAAACTATGCCTCTGAAGAAGTCATTTTAAGATTACATCCTTACAAAGAAGAGCCAGGTTTATCACTCAGGCTTTGGTTTCTTTCAGACTGACAAATATCCTATGGGCTTTCTGTTGTTTTATAGTTTTGTTCTTCTCTTTTACAGCAAATGCTGTGTTTCAGTGGGGTATGTCTCATGCAGGTTGTTCCAGTCAGAGACTGTAGCCAAGCTGAGGCTCAAGATACCAGCAAAAGTACTAACAATTGATATTCTTTTTTTAGTCGATTGAGTGCAATGTAATGACCAGAAAACCAAACTAAAATTACATCAGCATCAATAAGTGTAGAGGTGCTTTGCGCTGGTCGGATGAACACCGGTATGTTTATTGCAGATGGTCTGCTCCTGTAAGGACACGGACTGAAGGTTAGTGGGTCTTGTTTGATGATTGGTCCCTATTGGAGGAAATTGTGAGGGGAGAAATTAAGACAAGTCAGAATTAAAAGGTGGCAGTAGCTTATGTAAAATTTGTTTCGCGTTACTTTCTGAATTTTTATGTTCGAATTAATAAGCTTGATTCTGGCAGAAAGGCTCAAGTCTTCCTTAAACCAGCAGCAGACTACATCTAATGGGTATATGGGTGGAAAAAGAGGAAAAATAACAAAGTCAAGAGAAGTCATGGTCTGACAGGATCGCTAGTGGAATCTTTTACTTTTCTAAAATAAGAAGGAACAGGGTGAGTGTATTGGGTTTGTGTGACAAGGTTTTGGTAGCTGGGAGGCTACAGGGGTGGTTTCTGTGAGAAGCTGCTAGAAGATTCCCCTATATCTGACAGGCCCAATGCCAGCCAGCTCCAAAACAGACTCGCCACTGTCCAAGGCCAAGCCCATCAGTGATGATGGTAGCACCTCTGTGACAACATATTTAAGAAGGGGGAAAAAAACTGTGCAAGGGCAACTGCAGCTGGAGAGAGGAGTGAGAATATATGAAACGACTCTGCAGACACCAAAGTCAGTGAAGGAGAAGGGGGAAGAGGTGTTTCAAACACTGGAGCAGAGATTCCCTTGCAGCCTCTGGAGAAGACCATGGCTGTACTTTTGCAGCCCATGTAGTTTAACAGTGGAGCAGAGATACACCTTCAGTCCCTGGAGGAGACTATGGGCTGTCCCTCTGCAGCTAACAGAGGTTAATGGTGGAGCAGATATTGACCTGAAGTCCATGGAGGACACCACACCAGAGCAGGTGGATGCCCGAAGGAGGCTGTGACCCCATGAGAAGCCCGTGCTGCAGCAGGTTTGCTGGCAGGATTTGTGTCCTTGTGGGAGACACACACTGGAGCAGTCTGTTCCTGAGCAGCTGCACCCTGTGGAAAGGACCCACTCTGGAGCAGTTAATGGAAGACTGTCTCCCGTGGGAGGGACCCCATGCTGGAGCAGTCTGTTCCTGAGCAACTGCACCCTGTGGAAAGAACCCATTCTGGAGCAGTTCATGGAAGACTGTCTCTTGTGGGAGGGACCCCATGCTGGAGCAGGCAAAGAGTATGAGGAGTCCTCCGGGGAGGAAGGAGCAGCAGAGAGAGTGTGTGATGAACTGACCACAACCTACATTCCCAGTCCCTCTGCAGCACTGTAGGGGAGGAGGCAGAGAATTTGGGAGTAAAGATGAGACCAGGAAGAAGGAACGGGTGAGGGTAAGGTGTTTTTAACATTTGGTTTTATTTCTCGTGATCCTACTCTGATTTAATTGGTAATAAATTAAACTAATTTCCCCAAGTCTAGTCTGTTTTGTCCATAACGGTAATTGGTGAGTGATTTCTCCTTGTCCTTATCTCAATGCAGAAGCCTTTTATTATATTTTCTCTCTCCTGTCCAGCTGAGGAGGGGAGTGATAGAGCTGCTTTGGTGGGTGTCTGGTGTCTGGCCAGGGTCAATACACCACAATGAGATATTTTGTCTGTGTTAGCAGAAGACATGCTAAGCAGTTAAAACAAGATCAGAGCTGTACTTCTGCAGAGCCACGCAGTGTGCTGGCAAAGAGACCTAAAGCCATCTTTTGGAGAGGTTCATCAGGAACGCGTGATGTGATGAATCTGAGAAGCTGACCTGAGGCCTTCTTGTGGCTTTTGCCAAGGATTGCCCAAGTGAGTGTTTTGGTATTTTAACTACCAAGAGCTCTGCAGAGGCTATTATGGACATGTGCTATTAATGTCCCCTGTGTTGGGATGGGTAGGAGGGTAGGAGTTCACACCCCTGTTACAGGAGGCAGACAATTGTTGCTGTCTTCTGGGATTTTGCTGTGGAAGTCGCACAGGTACAAGACAAGACCTGCTCAGAGTTGTCCAGAAAAACTTACTCAAGGTAAATTATTTAGGGTATCTTGGAGATAATGACATGTTGGTAAATACCTCTCACTGAGATCTTCAGCTGGATAAAAGAACGAAATTTCCTTCAATGCATCCGAGGCTCAGTGCACAAACCTGTCTTTAATATGGACCAAGCAATACCATGATCTCCCTTACTTGCTTGCCTTAACCTTGGATTTGAAGCTCTGCACGGCTTTTGTGGCTGGTGACATTCAGAGCTCCCAGGCACTGGAGCAGCTGGAACAATAGGCACAGATCAGAGGACTGGACTGTCTGAAAAGCTAATTTCTAAGCTGGTGAAGCATGTTGCGCCTTTTGTTGAACCATATTGTGTCCACAGAAACAGAATAACTTAAAATTAGATGTCTTTTTAATGCTAAATTTCATTATTTCAGATAGATGTTTAATAATCTATGTTTAATGTTATTAACAATATGAAAAAGTAAACCACCTCTGCAGTACGCACAAATACCTAAACAGAGCCACAATGATCCGATTTAAGAAAAACAAAAAGGGTTGAGGTCTGCCAAGTCTTTCACCCCTTTGTCATATTATCTTTCTCATGGGGTCCTCCTAAGCCTCCCTTTCTCTCCTGCTATTTTGTGTTTTCACTTAAAGTGCAGATCCTGGCACTGAGTGTACAAAAGATAATGGGGAAAACAGCCATGTACTTCACTCTTTGTAGATACTAATTGTGGCAAAGGGCCATTTTTAAGGAGAGAATATGGTTGCAAGGCTACATAAAATGGAACTAGATGGACTCTTAAAAGGATTTGGAGCAAAATTGGAAGGACTGAGTCAGCAGTCACTAGTGCAGATGCCCTTAAATTCGCTTTTCCTTCCCTGAAATCAAGAGAAGCATGCCTGTTTGATAGGACAAGGGACAATGGTTTTAAACTAAAAAAAGGGTAGATTTAGACTGGATGTAAGGAAGACTTTTTAACAATGAGGGTGGTGAAACACTGGAACAGGTTGCCCAGGGAGGAGGTAGATGCCCCATCCCTTGAAACATTCAAGGTCAGGTTGGATGGGGGTCTGAGCAACCTGATCTAGGGGAAGGTGTCCCTGCTCATTGCAGGGGAGTTGGACTAGATGACCTTTAAAGGTCCTTTCCAACCCAAACTATTCTATGATTCTATGATTCTATGCATGAGTTGAAAGCGCTTTGCTGCATTGATCCTATTCAAGGAATTGCAAAGTGTCCAAGTCTACTTCACTGTATCAAGCAACAGCAGAAAGAGAAAGCAATAATGAACACCAAAGGGACTGAGATGAAGCAAATATAATGTAAAGGTTCATACAGATGTGATTAATAGCCTGCTGCTCCCTCTGTTCATCCAGAAAATACGAAATCTATGGATAATCGTCATATTCTGTAGGCATTTGCTGTCTTTTATTTCCCAAAGATACCAAAGTGTGCTACAAATGAGAATACATAGCAATAATTATGTCCACAGTGGGCTGAAAAGCAGGAGCTTTTTAACCACACACAACAGTAAAACTGCAGGGGAGATTTCGGTTGGGAGACAGGATTGGGAAGCACCCAGAAAAGTGTGGTGAGTCTCCCTACCTTTGTAAAGGAGGGTAACTGATTATTTCATGACCACAGATGTTCAGGACATCTCTTCTATCTTTCCTCTTCTGTATGGTTTGGATCTCTTTCTCTGAAATGGATGCAGTCCAAATGTACCCGAATGTTCTCTGGACTCAGCAAAACCAAACATTGATGCTTTTCAACCTGGTGAAAAACTGACAATCCTGATGTCACTAAAGATTAGGGAGCTTGAGCAGCAACACTGAGAAGTCCTCAGGAGTGTCGTAGAGAAACCACGTGATGCAAGGGGAAAGCTGAATGCACAAGACTGCCTGTTTATTTATTTATGCAAATACACAATTTATAGCCACACTGGTGATTTGTTGTTTAGCTGTGACTGGTTATACCATGATTAGGCAGAGCAATAGATTTCAACCTGAGTGTCAACTTGGGTCTTTCATACCTCTGTTTGGCTATTAGATCTAACAGCAAAGACACTGAAATAAATTGTTATTGCCTGTGATAAGCAATAAAGGCCTTGGGAAGAGCCTCCACGCTTGTTGAGGCTCACTGGCAAGTGAGTGTTTGTACTGGGGCTGTTTCTGTGATGCCTTCTTACCCTTTACAGTCGGGGAGAAATATATCAGTGTAAAATGCTTGCAGGTCCCTCTAGTGCCATGGCTCTATCCTCCAAACCTTTTGTACTAATGATCATTTTTTTTCCTATCATCCTTCCAAGACCAGCAACTCTGCTGTGTTATTTCCTCATGGTGCCCAAACCACTGCTAAGCTCCGAGATGCAGCTGCACAGATGTGCTGGGAGCTGGAAAGCTGGGCGTTACTGATCCAAGGGGATTACGAATAACATAGCAAATAAATAGGATTTGCTCTTGAGATCAAGTCTCGGAAGCTCTTGCATTCCATTTCCAGGGAAAGATTAATTTAGCGGAAAAAATGTTATCCACTCCCCTAGCTGCTCCACGCGCCTTGGTCCCCTGTAGCCTGGGGCTGGGTGGGGTGCAAGTGTGGACTTCCTTGTTGCTGCTGGTTTGCAGCCTTTCTTGTTGCCATAGCCCTGAAGCCTGCTGCCAACCGAGAAACGCCTAGAGAGCACAACAGCCTGAAAACATCTAAGACCATCCAGTGTTACAGCTGTTGGAATATGCACATCCAACTTACAAAGTTGCTGAGTGGAGTTCGTGTTTAACCTAGATTCTCAAAGAATGAGAATGAATCATTGTCGTGGTTTAGGTCAATCTGGCAACTAAACTCCACACAGCCGCTCTCTCACTCTTTCCCCAGTGAAGTGGAGAGGAGAAAAATATAATAAAAAGGACTGAGGGTCGAGACAAGAACAGCGAGGGAGCACCCACCAACCATGGTCCCGGGCAAAACAGACTTGGCTTGGGAATAAAGCAAAACAATTTATTAACAGTTACTTGAAAGGATAAAGAGAAACATGAACAGTTACTTGAGAGGATAAAAAGAAACAAATTCAGATCTTAAAAACAACACCTCCTTCCCTTTCCTTTTCTTCCCAGCTCTACCTCCTCCCCCAGTGGCACAGGGGGACAGGGAAAGCGGGAGTGCAGGTCAGTTCATCCCATGTTGTTACTGCCGCTCCTTTTCTTGAAGGAGGAGTCCTTACACCCTTTTCCCTTGCTCCAGTGGATCCCCTACTCACAAGGAAAATCCACAGACTTCTCCAGTGTGAGTCCTACCCGCAGGATGCAATCCTTGCCCATCGGATTGCTCCAGTGTGGGCTTTTACCACAGTCACAGATTCTTAGGGAGTTGTTGCCACTCGCTCCGTCATGCGTCGTCACACGGACTCTAGATGCATCTCTACCTTGTCGCGCGTCCCATTCTCCGTGACCGTCCTCAGGCCCAGGCATCTCTTCTTCCACGTGGGCTTCTCCATGGGCTGCGAGTGGATCTCTGCTCCACCGAGTCTGTCCTGGCTGCAGGGGGGTCGCCTGCCGTCTCACTACCGGCTGCAGGGGAAACTCAGCTCCGGCACACCTCGTCCCGTTCCATCTTCACTGACCCGGTGTCTGTGTGGCCGTTTCTCTCAGATCTCAGTCCTCTCTGGGTGAACTCAGCCCAGCAGGCACCCCGGGAGTGGGGTGCTCCCTGAGTTCCCCAAGCGGCTCGGCTGCTGCCATCCTCAGAGGGTGGTGCCAGCCTGGTGTGGGCAGCCGTCCGTCAGGGAGCCGGGGAGCGGGGTCAGTGCCCTCCTCCCTTCTCTCCTCACTCCAGGGAAAAGTACCTTTTTCCGGTTCCTTTGTCCCAACTTAAATAAGGCAATTCGCAGAGGCACTGATTGCTCAACCCCGAGGGGGATGGGAGTCCAATTTGGTGGCCAGAACTGGGTCTGACCTGGTTCCGAAACCAGGGAAGTCACAGGGAGCAAATCCCCTCTCCTGCCACCAGAACCCCTTTACACAAACCCATCACAATCATCTTTGTCCAAGTGGGTCAAGAAGGTGTAAACCCTCCTTTATAGTGCAAAGTCACCTGTTTCGGTTCCTGAGAAGGTGACTCAGTGCAGCCAGGGCTCAGAGAGCCAACGCCTTTGCTTCTGGAGATACTTCAGTCTGTGATGCTTAAAGTTTTGTCACAGTAGGTTTCATCACTCCTGTCTCACACCAGCTGAGTCCTCTTGCTCTTTCCTGTACATGCAAACAAAGCAAGGAGGCACAATCCTATCTGTTTTCCAGGTGAGAACTTGAGGCCCCAGCTCAGCATCTCAGACGTGTCCGGGCACCCACGTTAAGTCCCAGCAACATGGGCTTTGGCAGGGTAGGGACACCATTGGCCTTTGTAGCTTTGACCAGATGAGCTCACAGGATTTAAAGCAGTGTCTGAAATCTCTGACTGGGTCCAGATATCCTTTCTTCTTGGAGCCTTCCTACTGAAGGGAGGATTTCTGTATCCTAAGAACTGCTGAACAACACATGCAAGTTGGGTCTACAGGGCCGCTTTTGAGGGCTTTTTGGTGTCTGAAACCGGTGAGAAGGTACTCTCATGGGAAAGCTCTCACACAAGGTGCTTTCTCCAGCAAGCTGCCCGGGAAAGCCAGTGCCTGGTGAGCGTTAGGGTTGGAGGGAGAGCACGTTTGCTTCGACAGACCTCTAATTAAACACTACACAGACCCACAATTTGTCCACCTGTGCTGGTTGTCTCTGACAGGAGCTTTCTATATGTGCTAGTAGTTGTTATGACATTCACGTATCCCAGATGTGACAGGCGCATACAAATAGATCCGTAAACATATAAACGAATGTATAATGGAGAAAAAAGAGAGAAAAAAAAGTGCTGCTTCTGCTAACTCTACGTGCGTGCGCCCTGCGTTTGGAAAGGTCAGCATTTTTCCAGAGAGCAGGGAGTAGCCGTGATTTGTTTTTTTTTTTTTTTTTTTTCTTCCGCTACAGGAATAAGGTTGCCTGGAGCTCCCCAGCACCGGCTGCCGGTCTCGCAGCCCGCCAGAGGGCGGCATCGGCCCGGGAAAACCGCCGGCAGCTCCGCACCGCACCGCGCCGTACCCGGGTCCGGGAGCGGGAGCGGGGCTGGGAGCGGGGCCGGGAGCGGGGCTGGGCTGCCCGCGGCCGCTCCGCGCCTCGCCCGCCCGCCCCCTGCGTCTCCGTGCATCCCTGCCTGGCACCGAGCTCCGGCTGTTTACAGAGCCCTTCGCACGCAGCGTGTGCTCAAATGACAAGGACACTGCACCGCCCCTACTCCCCCCCCCTCCAAAAAAATAAATCCAGCGGGGCGGAAAATAATTTAAAATGATTTCAGGGCTGAATCGTCCACCCTGCTTTCAACAGACATGGAGAACTCCCAAAGTCTGTAAAGTCACCCGCATTCGCGGAGAAAAGGTCCACAGGGTTGTAAGGGCAGAGCACTGGAGCACAGGTTTTATGCCGATGCAACTGAAAGCATCCGTGCTGCCATGGCAACGGCAGCTCCTGCCGACGGGGGCTGACGGGAGGATGCTCCGGTCCGCCGCCGCGGCGCGGAGGGGCCCTGACATCCCCTTTTGGATTCTTCGGTCTACAGCAGGATTTGCTTAGAGCTGGCCGCCCCCAGCAGGCGTGTCCTATGAGTTTCATCCAGCTCCACCGTGAGCTAATTGCAAATTCAAACGTGCAAAATTTGCCATAAAGTGTAAGGAAGTCAGATGATGTTTTCTCTGTACCTTGTCCACTTGGGAATCCCTGCTGTTGGGTTTCATTCTTTTTACTCCTCTCCTGTGGCAAGGAAATAGAAATGGAACTATCGCTGTTTTGTTATTCCTTCAGGAAAGACAATGGGAACCATTTGCTTTTCCACAGACATCTGCCCCTTGGTGGTTCTGTCTTTACAATGAAAGAACACCAGTCTCAGCTAATTCTGTCTGAAAACCCCACTGAATAAAAGGCGATTCACATTGTTCTCCTGATTTAGAAGGGCAAACTAAAGACAAAATCCCACTGATCTTTTTGATCACTTTTGATTGTTTTGTATACTGGTACAAGAGCTTGGTCTGGCTCACTCAGGGCTGGGACCCTACTGTTTCGGGGTTTGTTTTTTTAAACAACAGTAGAATCTCTCCTCCTCTCTTGCAAAGGGGTTGCCTGAATCTGTATGCTGTGGGCCTGACACAGAGACTTATTTCTTTTTTTTTTTTTTCCTCCTTTTGGCTGTGCCAGCCCTCCTATTTCCATAAGCTTACAGCAATTCCAGAATACACCTTGGAAGCACAGCCCTTCTGCATCAATTCAGAGGCATGTAATTTTATTTTAGTTGCCTGACTTTCTGTATTTCTATAATTCATATATTCTAAAACTTTTATATTCTTTCCTTCCTTTTTCTTCTGGCCTCATCACTGCTCGAATCAGGTGTAAAAAAAAGCTTGACCTTTAGTTTAGGTGGTGAACTGTGTGTCATATGGCAAAGAATCACTTGGCAATCTGTAGTACACTTCTGTGTACACACGCACACCATCCATGCACACATACTAGGTCATTTTTACACGGTCTACTTTGCATGTTTTGGGAGGCAAGTGGTGTGCTGACTTAAGAACTAAGCTTTATAGTCTTTTGTATCTATGGAAAATCATTGATATGTTCATCAAAAATCTAGATAGGTCAATGCCAGGGAAAATTCTGAATTGGAAACAATGTCCAAAGAGTAGAAAAATATCCGCAGATTTTTACTGCGTTTTCCATTTTTGTTGCGAACCACATGAGGTTTATTACTGATCATCTGATATTCTCACATGATCCCTGTGTCCAGCATTGGCACACAGGGCAAGAGGAAGTTTTCTTTGGTTTAGTATGACACCATTACACTTACATAAATGGCTTACAAGATTTTGTTTGCTGCAGCCAGCTGCATTACACCAGAGGAATACTTGAGTCTCCTTCGAGGACAAAAGAAGGTCATATGTTCCTTTAATTGTGGTTGCTCTTTTGAAATGGCACAAACAACCAGGGAATGAACACTGAAATGTTTAATTTCTGATACATAGAAGAGAAAAATGCACTGCTTTTCCCAATTGGTATAACTAATACTTTTAAATGTTATGTCCCTCTCTCGTCCAGTTTACAGGAGAGTGTTCTAGCACAGCAACTCTATGATCTAAGGTCAGTCAGTTTTGTGACAGAGATTTATGACTTTGGTATGTTTTAATTTATAATGTTAATATCTGTTCTCTTGGAAGAAATTTCATTTTCCAGGGAAAAGCTCCAGCATTAGGGTTTCGTACCATTAAAGTCTGCGATTGATTTCAAGGAACTGTGGCTATTTTTATGCTTCGTTAATTTAAATGTTCATTTGAGATACATATGGGGTAGCAGCACCTGCCTGCCTTGCTGTAGGCATTCACGAGGAGGCATTCACGGTGCTGTTGAGGCATCCCTGATGGAGAGCATCCAACAAGTGGATAGCGAGGACCGTCAGGGCTCAGATGGAAGGATTGTCCTCTAAGGGTACAAGAACTGCTCTTCTATTACTACCATCTCCCAATCCCCAGTCATCTTTCATGCGTGAAATAAATAGTTGAAAACTGAGAAGAAGGTAAAAAGCTAGACTCGTTCTTGGGCAGGTCAGGTCTGTGGAGTAGAGGACTGGCCGTCTTGAGTCTTGATATTGTGAGGCTGAGAAGAGTAAGCAGTTGACTCAGCTGATGAAAACATGTAGGCAATGCAATTTTTCTCACAGACTTACAGTAGTTCACTTCAGTTGCACAATGCAATATGGAGCGGGAAAGAGGGAACACAACACAGCTGACTGGTTGAATTAACTGTATAATCAGCCTCCTGTGAGACTTCTCTTAACAGAGATGGCAAACTGCAGAGCTTGGGACTTCAGGATCCATAATTTACATAACTCATGTAAATTCTCTGCATTCAGACCCTGGGCTCTTGGGCTCAGCGCAATATTCAAGCAAAGTGTCATTGCAAAATGCATGGAGGAGGAAAAGCTCCTGCCAAACAACTACTGAAAAACAATGGTTGTTTTGGGCACTGTCTAGACAGTCTTACTGTCTATTAGAGATCTACAAAATTGGGAAGTCCTTTCCCAGGCTAGCGAATCATCTAAGCACACAGTTAATAACGCACAACGTAATAGTCCCGGGGACTCCAATCAAATTAAGCTCCGTGCTTACAAGCTCTGCTGAACTGGAACCAAATTGCATTAGCTTGCTTTAACCTCTCCACAGATCACAAACACTAAGCAGGAAACACCTGCCTTATAGAGATAAAGGTATCAGGGAGACAGAGGAAGAAGCGATACTCTGACAGGCGCCTGCTGGGATGGTTCGGTCTGATACTAATCCCGGTGTGTGTTTTTGGGTTTCAGCAAATTGAAGGGTTAATTATGGTGCTACACTGTGATTCAGGGAAATGAAGTCAAACTAACCAGAGATCTCAGCCAGTCTCTGTTGACTTTGATAAAAATGTTACCACATACGGAAAGAGAGGATCTTCTGTATGTAGAAAGAGAGGGGCTTGAAAGGGTCTGTCAGAAATGCACAGTCTTACGAGCTGAGCCAAATGTAGGCTGGCTGAGAGTCTGCAATCCATGGAGTGGCACCTGCTTCTGATGTGGGTGAATTCAGTCCTGTTTTGTCACTTGGAGTTTGATTACACTAGCAAGGACCATTATTGATACTACCCAAGCTACCTTTCCAGACTAAAATACCCTGCCGTTGCCGCTGCAGTTCCTGACATGGACAATGTGCTGGCTTTAAAAGGATTTTACTGCTTAATCTCATTCTTTTCAATCGTAAGATTTTTTTGTCTGAAACACTGATGGATGTTGTTGCTGGAACACTGGTTCCTCAACATCACGGCAGAGCTCAGGTCAAATATGTTGGTTTTGTCCTATATGGGTGTCCATTAGAAAATGGCATGAGCTCCTTGAATGGTATACTTTTATGTGAGTAAAATTAAGCATAATCAGTACTGGAAACCTGTCAGGGATTGTTGATAGCATCCATTTTGGAAGCCAATACAGCTATATCTAGGGACTTTACTTTCTGGTAAATTGCAGGTATCTGTGTACGATGTCAAAATAGTCACATTCAGTTTTTCATGCTTAAAGCCTTTAGCTGTGCAAGGACCTGATTATTCTTCAGATCATCTTCATCAGACCACATCCCAATAGGTGTGTGCGTGCTAAAGATAAAGAGTGGTATCTGTATCTTCCAACCCTAACCCTTCTATGATTCTATGATTCTATGATCCTCTTTTTTTTGAGAAAGACCCTTAATCACGTATTGCCTTCACTGGGAGACTGGACATTTATTTTGGGAAACTTTGGGATGTGAAATGAATGTCTGATGGGTGCCTGGTTCAAAGTAAAGCTCTCAATGTAATAAGTAAATATCTCTGAACATTTACTTTTCCACACTGAAACACAGTCAGCCTCAATACGAGCTGCTAGCATTTCTGTAGTGTTACTCACTATTCTATATTTATCAAGGCTTGTAAGAGGGTTCCTGGTGCGTGACCAAGGGACATTCACAGCTGATAAAACCCATCTCCATGGCCTACAGAGGGACTTTTTAATAGTGTCAGAGCCAGTCAACTGCTGACACTCAGCTTTTCTTCTACGGCACCTGAGGGCTGGGGAGGTCAGGACTGCTGGAGTGGTGCAGAGCCCAGGGAAACTCTCTGCTGAAGCACTGCCAGGCAGACAGTGCCTGGGGGAGCCCAGGGCTGATGCCCTGCTTGCTCCTCCAGCCCTTCCCACACTCTGTGCTGTGGCAAGGACCTATTGCAAGGTCTGGTCTATGGCACTGTGTCACCAGGACAAGCCTCCTTTTTTATGTACAGCAGAAGCCCTTGAAATGTAATTTAGTGCAAAGCAGAGATTTGTGGTTCTAATAATTGTCACAAACACTGGCAGAAGTAAACAAATTCTTGTTCCATTTACCCATAAGGCTCTAATAGATACAGCACCATAATATAATTAATATAATATAATATCACATCATATCATAAGATATAATATGAAATAACATAATATGATATAGCATGTAGTATATAGTGTATATAGTATATAGTATATAGTATATAGTGTATTATACATAATATATAATTATAGTATATATAACTATATATAATTATATTATATATCATTTATATGATATAGTATAGTATAGTATAGTATAGTATAGTATAGTATAGTATAGTATAGTATAGTATAATACAAACCTTAATGACAGAAAGGAATAAACGAATGATTTCTGAAGACATGCAAT
Organism: Tauraco erythrolophus; assembly: GCF_009769465.1. Classification (NCBI taxonomy): domain Eukaryota; kingdom Metazoa; phylum Chordata; class Aves; order Musophagiformes; family Musophagidae; genus Tauraco; species Tauraco erythrolophus. The sequence continues at coordinate 38,470,392 of NC_141465.1, forward strand.
TCCCTGGCTCATTTTGCATAGTCCAGTGAATGGCTTCTCAGTCCATATCCCCAGAAATCGGCAGAACAGCATGAGAAGACAACAGGAGACAGCACATCTGAAATTATAGGATACATCCTATTTTACAGTTACTATTCAATCTACATTAAGAGGTGAGTATTTTCTCTTTAAAACTTGCATATCACATCAAAGTTTCAACTGAAGACTACATTCTAACCAGGAAAGTATAGAAACTCTCAGTGTTATGTATTGCTTTTTCTTGGGCAGGGAAGAAGGGAGGGATGAGGTTGGTCAGACCATTCGCGTTTCCGCAGTTTTCAGGGAATGCTTAATCAATTTGCCTCCTATGTTGTAAAAGTGTCTAGTGTGTTACCAGAACAAATAACCTCTACTTCCATAAAAATTAATGTATTTTTAAAGATTAGTTTTGCTTACTACTTGTGCTATTGTGGCCTGCTGCTTGCAGTCTGCTCTTCAGAGCCTTTAATTTTATACAGTTCACATCATCTAGGTCTGTATCAGCACTAGCTCATTTAATTTCTGTTAGCATATTAAAATAATAAAATGTAATATCAAAAGTAGTTTAAACTTTGTTTCATATGAACATTTTCTAAGATAAAAGCATCAGGTGCCCTGACAAATCAGCAGTAAAATTCACATCAACTTTCCTGGTGCAGAATCAGGCCTATAGAAAATCTTGAATGATTCGGTCTGCAGACTTCAGCCTATGAACATCTCAGAAAACTCATCTCACAGATAATATGGATGAAGTGTTATTTCATCAAAATATGAAAGCTAGGAGTGAAGGAAAGTTGTTACACAGTGAAAGCGCTCAGAATGTGAATACTCCTTCCAAAACCTTTTAGCATCATTCCTCATTCCTTGTATTGTCCTTGGGAGTATATGTCATTTTTGTGATACTTGTTATGAAACAGTAGCTCTGCTGCCATCATTAACACATGCTTGGTGTGAACCGTCACTTATTCTTGCTTACATTGCTGTGGAGACTGCAGTCCCCATTGGCTTGACTTCTGGAGAGCAGGATTTAACAGAAAGCAGAACTATCTAAGTAGAGCTTAAAACATCTCAAAAGTTTCCTGGTGAAATTACACTGATATCTATTGTGTTCATGATGATAGCATCCCTGTGATAAACTACAGACATATTGATAATTTGAAATACCTTTAATATCTCCAATTTTAATCTACTGTAGGATTATACTTTGCATTTCGACTCCCTAAGAAAAAATATTCTCTTCATTTCCCATCCCCTGGCTGTATTCTACTAATATTACACACCCATTAGGCTTGATGCTACTAGCACTCTTCAAAAGTTAGGTTTAAAGTCCAACATGTCCCCAGCCATCCAGAGTCTCCTACCATTAAATCCTACTGCATTTGTATGAAAAAAGCCGTTGATGTCAATTACAGGGATTTCTAAAATGAAATAGTTATTATTTTTCTTTCTCTCTAAGGTCAAACTCCAAAGAAAGGTGAACTATAGAAATGATGAGATAGAAAGGCATTATACACATCATTTAATTACTTTTTACGATTACTTTTAAAATGAAATGTGGTAGAAGGCTTTTAGTGCTCACTTGGGACAACCTACACGATCTATCTAGATGCAGGTGGGTCCACCTACTTTTCCAGCCCATGCAGCCATTTGGAGCCTGTGCTGGTAAAACCTTGCCTCCCTTGTCTGACTCGGATATGTTTATTCAGTCTTCACCTTTTACATCTAATAAAATGCCAAGGAACTGACAAAGAATATTGACTGTTTCATGGAAAAGTATTATAATGAATCAACCCCTCTAGCAGGATTTCTAAAATTTTATTTGATTTCAATAACATGAATCCAGCCTGTTGCCTTGCACTCTGATGTTGTGCCTGGCAGCCCCTGGCCAGAAGCCAGGCTGATGGGCTAACCTGAATTACAGCAACATCTTACAGGAGCCCCAGCTCGAAATAACCTGCTTTCTTCGCAATATTGCTCCAAACCAGTTCAGCCTTGTGCTGAGAGCATCCTGCTCTTCATTTGCCAACACTTTTTCCTGTGACTTGCACTCCATCTTGTCTTTCTCTTAGTTACCATCCATTTCTTCTCCTACTGCTCAGCCTGATTCCTCTGGCTTTATTGCTTGACAATCCCTCTTCTCTCACTCCGTGCCTCTCTGGCTCTTTCGGTGTTGATGTGCAGCGCTGCATCTTTTCCTTTGACCAAAGCCTTGAGCCCCCTCACGTGTTTTGTTGTTGGCTGCTGCTCCGCTTCTGATTTCTTCTTCTGACAGCTATTTGGTGTCCTTTGGTGGCGCTGGTACTTTATTCAGCCACACAGCCTTCCTGTTCTGCAGTCCACAACTTCTCTAATGATGGTTTTTGTTGGACACCTATGCCTCTGCCCCACCCTCTCTCTCCTCTCTCGTGTGTGTTGCTTTGCTGCTTTCTCCCCCATTGGATGTGTCTGCCTTTCCCGCTGACGGGTTCACCCTCAGCCTCTGTCATTCCCCAGAAATGTAGACACGCAAGTTCTAAAGAAGCAAAACTCCACACTGCAGGCTGTTTCTCCGTGTTTTCCTTTTCTGTCAAAAAGAATAAAAATTATTCTAGATATTAAAGAATCACAATTTTTACAGATTGAAACCAAAGGCATCTTGTCTTTGCAGTCCTGATACAGGTCCTGTGAGACTTCCCTTGCCTTTCATCGTGGGCTGCAGTGGCTTCAGTGACCCTACAGATGCAGGCTCCTTCTCTGACACATTGCAAAAAACAGTTTAGCACAGAATCCTTACTTTCCAAGGGGAGGACCAGCCGATGGGTAGCTGCACACACATAATTGCATTTTAAATGTAGACTAGAGCTCGTTGTGATGCTTTCAGCAATAGAAAATTTTTCTGAATTGCATTTCTATAATTTCTGTTAGAAAGCATGATTCTGTTCCCTGCAGTGAGATAATACTTCATCTCAGTTGAGTGCTTAAGTTTTACTTTGCATGTCTTGGGTCACCCAGCAATGAAAAGCTCTCCTTTGAGTGTGGCAGAGCTTGAACTTAACCTACATTTCTCTTATCTTAAACTGGAAGCTAAATGTCCTGCACATTTTTTTTTTTTGTGGAATTCAGCTTACAGCACACTTTATCCCTGTGCCTCTGCAGGATACCCACACAGACATAGCCCCCAGTTTTGGCAGGAATGTCAATCCATTTAGCTGCTGCTTATTAAAAAATAACATACTTCTGTTACGTTTATGTGAATGCTCTCAGAAAGAGTTTCTCTGACTGTCTTCAGACCTGTGAGTTTTAAAGGGTGAGTTATACAGAGAAGGAGAAAAATCTTGCTATAAAACTCAGAGGTAGCCCATGTTATTACTATATAGAGACAAGTAGACATATATTCCACATGATTCCATTATTCTTAAACCAAACATTCTAGTGGTATAATTATCCTGGTAATTATTTGCAAACTAACGTGTACTAGACTTGATCTCCAAATTCAGTTCATGCTGGGAGTCTTCCTTATAGTAGGGTTTCCCTTAAAGTTGCAAAAGATGATAATGAGTTCCCTTTCTTCCTTTTCACTTGTTCAAGTGCAAAGTTACATTGCCCACAGAGTGCCCTTTGCTTTCCGCCTCATGACTGTATGGATCTGTATGCAGTATTTACAGCCATGGCTCTCTTCTCTCCTAGACAAGGCAGTTACAGGTGCAATATAAGCCTTCTCCCATTGAATTCTAGCAGTATGTAATTATCTGTAAAGAGCAGAGCGAAAATCTGCATCTTTTCCAGCCTTGCAAGCTGTACTCTCACCAGCCAGCACCTGACCTTCTTAAAATAACAGAAATCACTTACGGCTGGCCATGGTCACACCTTACCTGGGGAACTGGTCCAGACGTCCTTTAAATTTGAATAAACACTTGGAAAAGGTGCTGCCTTCTATACATTAGGCCCCAAATTATTTTGTTTAGTCAGATCATAATGAGTACAGACTTCCTCACTCAGCTGCCAGGTAGGCTCTTGGCTTATCCACAGGGAGCAGTGTTTTGAAAGCAAACATGCTTTGCTAGGCTGCTCTTGGCATATCCACCATAACTCTCCCATTATTCACCTGGTGGGACCTAGGGTAGAGAAGTGAGGCCATTTGTTAAAGTACAGCCCCTACTAATAGGACTCATTTTACTTAAGTGTAACTGGTGCTGAGGAGCGTATGCATGTATATCTTTAGGTCCTCCAGCTTCTTACTGTAGAACCCAATCCTTGCTGACGAATCCCTTTACCCCTAGCAATCCATTTATATAACTGTACAGTCAGGGCTATTTTTACAGTGTAGAAAGGGCTGGAAAATTACAGCAGTTGCTCACTTAGAGCAATTACTTTTCTCTCCAGGTAGCCCCCACTCCTTTCAGCAAGGGGTCACTCAGTGTGAATGAAGAAGAGTTTGCCTGTTAATTACTTTGCATAGCTGAGCTTGCCCTTCATGATTTTACCTTCTCTTCTAACCTGAAAGTGCATGACCATGGGATCCACGGTGTTCAAGGCTGAAGCCAGGAGGGGTGGACTCACTGGCTGGAGCCAGCTTGTGGATCCTCCCTATTCAGTGACTTTTTTTTCACAGGCTGTTCCATCTTTGGAAAGTTGCCCTGCTCATATCAGGAACAGTGAAGAAGTATTTTCCTCCCATGCTTACAAGTTTGCTTCTCTGCACTCCAAAAATTATGACAACCCAAATATATAAACAGAAATATGGAAATATGGATGGGAAGTTCAAATGCCAATGCCAACATCAAACAGCAATGTCTATGTTTATGGACTATGGCAAATTCTGATTTCATTACTTTGAACTCACTAATCTAAGGAGAAAAACTATGTATTTACTTATGGATTTCAGAAAGCTGCACATCTACCGAGACAGTGGATGATTAGTGAAGTAAATTGTTTTGTAAGCCTTTTCCCAAGCCTTAGAAGTCTTTCACATCTTCAAGTCCACCAAAGATAGGCATCTAAAAATACATCTCATTTTTATAGAGTTTTCTTCTTTAGGAAAGGAGGAAGTCCTGGAACACAACTACTTTGAGATTCAACTTTTCTTAACTACCAACCGACAGTCAGTGAAACAGATGTTAGCATGCGGTTGTTCTGTACATTGAAGATACAGAATTACAAACATAAACGGATATGAAATGCTCCCAGTATCCAGACACTGATGGTAATCAAGAGGTCTCACAGTCGTTGTGCACACATTACTGTGCAAGCAAATATGCACATAGTCACAGCATACAAGAGCTGTATCAGCTCAGGCACTTACCTTTACCAAGGCGTGATACCGCTGCAAATTATGGTATGCACATACAGAGAACAAAATAAGAATTGATCTGAGAGCTGCAGAGCAGCCTCTGGACAAACAGTGATTCTAGCAAAAATACTCAATTTTTGACCCACTCCAACCTTGGCCTCTCTCTGAAAACTTTGCAGTGGAGTCTGCTGAGTGCTGTTGTCACCGTATAAAACTGAATACAGTCAAATTAAAAACATGCATACACAAATAAGCATGCATAAGATTAGATTAACAGCATATAAAATAACATCTGGTCATCTTCTGAAGGGATCTCTCCCCATGAGGACTATAGAAGGAGCTGACATAAAAGCACCTAGAATATTGTGTCCAGTTTTGGGCCCCTCGCTTTAAGAGAGATATTGAGCTCCTGGAGCGGATCCAGAGAAGGGCGACTAAACTAGTCAAGGGGCTGGAAAATAAAACTTAAGGGGAGCGGCTAAGGGAGTTGGGGGTGTTTAGCCTGGAGAAGAGGAGGCCTAGGGGAGACCTGATTACGGCCTACCAGTACTTGAGAAGGGATGGTGGGGAGGTGGGGGAAGGGCTCTTTACATTAGTGATGGGTGATAGGACAAGAGGAAATGGGTATAAGCTTAGTCAGGGGAGATTCAGGTTGGATGTTAGGAAGTATTTCTTCTCTGAAAGGGTTGTCAGCCACTGGAATAGGCTGCCCAGGGAGGTGGTTGAGTCCCCATCCCTGGATGTGTTTAAGAAAAGGGTGGATGAACTGCTTAGGGACATGGTTTAATGGGAGATTAGGGACGGTTGGACTGGATGATCTCTAAGGTCTTTTCCAACCTAGAATACCTATGAAGTCTATGAAAACAAGCTTAGACCAGATCCTTAACTTTTAGCTGACAGAAGTGAGATGAATTCCTTTTCTGCCTTAGTCTGTGTCTGCTTGGAAAGCTGAAGATAGTGACACTTCACTCTCTCAGAGTGCTCAAGTGAAGATGACTAGGGTAGGTATTACAGTAAAAATACTGTTGAGAAGTGGAAAGGTTTCTGAAGGAAATGAGTTTGAAATAAATCAGCCCTCAGTTTCATAGGTTTAAGGAATAAATTTCGTTTGGAGGAGAAACTGCAGGAATTATCCTATTATTCAAAAAGCTTATTTTGAACATCAGTGAGGTACAGGAAGTTCATCCTTCTTAGCAAACATCTTAATGTTCAACTCTGTGAAAACAAGAAGGCTTGGCTGTAAACGCAGTCAGAAGCAGATCACTCCTGCCAAGGTATCCGGTATAATAAAAATATATCAAGTATTCCAGGATAATGGACAGTGCAGACTATCATCAGTTTGAAGAGCAGCCACCACAATGGAGCATTGTAGAGATTCTCATCAGGTTGAAATGACTGGGCATTGCACCAACAAAAATGTTTATTAGTGATAGGAGTTAGGGGAATGTTACGCTTGAAAAAACCACATCACTAACCTCATTCACAAAACCTGTTAATCTCTTTCTCTATGGGTACTATGGCCAAGACCACCTTCCTCAGTCTATATGCAGTCCCACTCTTTCCTCCTAGTCAAAAAGGCACAATCTACTCCATGTGAGGTTTAACTCTCAGCAGACATTTATCAAACTATTTATCACATTTATTTGACAAATCGAACGGAATGAGAAAAAGAGACTTTGAATCTCAAGGATCATTTCAACCTTTGGTGTTGTTGAGGCAGCTCTAGTAGTAACAGCTTTTGAAGGCATTAATGATTCTGCACTAAACAGGAGTATTGTCCTTGGAACATGATTCTAGGGCATTTCCTGCACTTCAACAACTCAACTTTTGATTTCAACTTGTTTTCTTTAAAAGTATGCTTTTCTGTAGTGACAGGGATAGAATCGACAAAATCCTTGACAAAACAAAGGCTGCTGGATCTTTCCAATAGAAATATCTTATGTCACAACAGCTACTTTAATATAATAATATAAACTAAAGCTTGCATTAAGGAAACCAAACCTCTGAAACCTTCTACCCATTCAGCAAATAGCCCTTTATCTTAAGAGAGACAGGCCCCATGCCAGGGAGGGGACACAGTTCGTTCTGCACCAGGGTGCTCTGCTAGGCACGGCTCGGCTGGGCACGAGGCTTGAGGCAAGAATATTATTCTTGATCAAAGGCAGGCACTTGGCAGTGCTTCCTGAGTCAGCTTCCTTCAGCATGCATGGAGAGGTGGAGATGACTTCTAGCTGTCCGTCTTCTCATCTAGGTCTTATTGCCTAGAGGTGATTGAAATGCTGGTTAATTAGTTTTGGTATCACAGTTCAAGGTCTCAAGGTTAACACTACTGCTGTTAGAGAGGCAGATGGGGATCTGAACACATCACCACAGAGGAGAATTTGGCATGGGAAAGATAAAGGATGAGAGGTTTAGGAGCTCTCTTTGGAAAAAAATGTGTAGGAGAAGCTGTGTGGCCAAGTGCCTTCTCAAAGCTCAAGACCTCAAGCTCTTTCATCGCCTCTTGGTTCATCCCACTAACAAACTGACTTCAAACTACTCGTTAAGTGCTGCCAAATCGTATCAAGCCCACTAGAGAGGCAAGATGGACTGCATCTTTCCCATTTTCATAGGGGTTTTCAAATGGCAAGGTTGTTAGGTCGATCAAGAATTGTTTGTGGTCAACTTTTTTGTGAAAAACAATCTGTCAAACACATCAGTCTAATTATAGGAGTTCAATTTCTGCCAAAATATAATTAACAGTCTCACAGTGATATTAAGTGCTGTGAGAGTTCATTTTGAGAGGAAACTTGGCCTGAAAGACCCATGTCCAGGACTGTTATTTTTGCAAATATGCTTTATAATAGGATAATTATAATCGCTCTGAACTAGTATTTTAAATACATTTGAAATGGCTTGTCTGTTCCTAGCCTAGCAGGACTAGGGGCTTCAAAGCATGGATTTCTGCCATTTCCAGCACAGTAATTAGAGGTGGCCACTGTCATTTAGACCTTTATGTTAGGATCAAGGGACAGGATCTAGTGGCAAAATGTAAACACAGGAAATTAAGCTAAATGCCAGGTAGAATGCAAACAGGTGATGAGATGTCCTCTCCTCTATTGCCCCTAATTCAATGTTGGCTGTAAGCAGTTAATTAAAGAGAGCATGACATGCCCAAGAAATACCGCCCTGCATTGCTGCCTCACCCTGGACCATGACAGCAGAGGCTCGGTGCCCTAAAAGAACAGAAAAGTAGCTTTGAGAGCAGGGCTGTGGGGTCAGCCACGGGCCGAAGCGCTGACACCAGGAGCAACGTGCCATCTGTGCACATGAGTGTGTGTTTGTGCCTGGGAAGTGTATGGCTCGGTAGCTCAGATCCTGTTTGGTGCCTCTATGATAAGATATAGTTATATATAGTTATTGTTATAGTGACACTGTCCTGTTTGTTCAGTGCCTTGCCATGACACGATGGCACAAAACCACTCGGCTCCACCCACACTCTGCCGGGCATCATTGCAGTGGTCACCGGTGAGATACGTATTTCCAAAAAAACTGCTGAAAATAGACCAATAAAATCAGTAACACTTCTGAGCCAGGCTAAGCACTGCTTGCCTTCTGCATTTCTAAGGGAACATTTGCAACACAAAAACCTGGGAAAACCGCTCTAAGTTCTCACCTTTCAGCCTCCAAGTCACTGAAAGCTGAGAGCAATTTCAGCCCTACTTAAGGGGAGAGTAAAGGATTTCTTTTGCTGGCCAGAAAGCCCTTTATAAGTCAGAATTAAACTATATCAGAGCCATTTGCAAAAAGATAAACTCAGGCATTTCGTTCACTATCTGGAGGACTGAATAAGGTAAAAGAAGCTGAAATTAATCTGCATTTATCATCTTCTGGCATTAGGGCTGGCAGGCTAACCTGCTCTTATGTAATTGGACTAATGGCTGTGCTTTGTTAACATCATTAAATCAGTGCTGTCTAGTAAACTTTCCTTTTATCTCGCCACGTTATCTTGTCTGCCCTGAAGAAAAGGATGGGTTTCCTGGAAGCGTGTTCTTCCACATCATGCGTGAACCGGCTGACAGGCGCTGACACGGCCGATTCAGAGCGTAGCACCAAGCGTTTCGATGGCGAGGAAGGAGCAGAGATGGCTGGTTTTGGTGAGCAGTGTTAACAGCTGTTGCTGTGCTGCCGCGCTTTGGCTAACCATGGCTGCCAGTGATCCCTGATGGTACAGACACCCCAAATCCACGGCAACGCTTGTTAATCTTGCAGAGAGAAGACACGTGTGTAACGACGGAAAAGAGCAGCTTGATCTGCTTTGCCATAGGGTGTGTCAAAGCAAATGAAGATTTTGTATTTATTGGCTTCTTTGACAGTAAAGGATTACAAGGGGAAAGCACCTACTCGGTTTTTGCCTCTGCCACCCTGATGAGTCTGCCGTTTGCCAGGCTGCAATTTGCACAGACTACATTATTAAAGGAGACGCTACATTAGGGAAGAGGGCTGGGCACGCTTGGAGGCACTGGATGACAAGCAAGATGCAAGCAAATAAATAACAAGGGAAAAAGAAAAGAAAACACAGACCTGAGACGTGCTAGCCTTGTTTGGTTTGTTATTTGAGGTCTGATAGATTGCTTCTCTAACCATTCGCATTTATAATTGGAGCAGCAATGGGTGAAGAGAAATTCTCAGTTCCTGATGATGTTACCTCTGTTTTCCAGCTGTAACTCTGCTGCCAAGGTAAAGTGTTCTACATTCACCACACCTGAGCTGAATTTTGTTTTGGTTTTTTTTTTTTCTGGGTCCTGAATATTTACTTCTTCAACAGGGGATGCCATGTAAAGGGCACATCAGTATGGACTAAGGTAAAAGAAGTATGTAGAAAAAAAGGAATGCGAAAATAAATAAAATAGCTGTGCGAGCCGCAAGCAGAAGACACAAGGAGAGAGGAAAAAAACCTTCCTGACTTGAAAGGATTGGAGTACGTATTTTGAAAGATGGGCCCACAGAGACCCGAAACACTGTGGAAGAGGTGAAGGAGAGAAGAGGATCAGGAAACTGTTCACATTTCTGAACCCCTCACATCTTGGGCCTATCTAAAAACTGTGGAGGGACAGCTCTGACACCACCAAACCAACATTCACCCAAAGCCTCACATAAAAGGGATATTGCTTGGAGTGGACTTCTGTCCCATCCCTTCCCTAACCCAGCTCCTCTCCCCTTGCTCCTTCCTCTGCTCAAAGATGTGTTTTGCACAAGTAAGTGGGAGAGACAGGGCAGGTGTTCTGGATCACCACTACTCTAGTATAACTACAGTTACACTGGCTCCAGTATAGTTATGTGTATCTGTATCCTGAAAACGACTGCAGTGACTACCAGGGCTTTGTGAGGAGGATCCACTCCCGTTCCCTAGGAGGTCACTGCAGCCCAGCTCTGTGTGCGGTGGATGGACGAGCAGCCCGTGCTCCCAGGCTGTAGACAGACACTGTTTCTCCTAACACCTTTTGGGTGTTCACAGCTGTAGTAGGTTTGTGCATTGCCAAGGCTGCCAGTCAATACTGACCATATTTTCAGAAACAGACCCAGAAAACTTCCATGTTCTCAATATTTAGTGTTGTGGATCAGTCAGTGAAATGCAATAATTATGGTCTGGCCGTATTCCCCTCAACTCTCCCTGCAAATAGCGCCACAAATAACTGTTTACAAATTTTTCTGTCGTGATGGTTTTCTCCTCCCTTAGCAGTGAACTCCAGGCACCAGTCAATACCTTGTTATGTTGATGTACAAGAGACACAAAAAGCACAGTTGCGCCAGTGATGTGGCTCAATAAAAAAAATGTTAATGCACCATGAAGCCTTTTCTTCTGGTGATCACAATAAAGACAAAGAGCGAAATTATGGTCATGCCAAACAAAATGCCACTTACACCAGCCTTGTCAATTTTTTGTGTCACTTACTTTGATTAAAGGATTTTTAGTGGAATTGCTGCCAGAACTTTTGTTCTCTGAAACAGCTAATATTGAGATAATGTAAAAACACCTGTCTATACTTAAGTCCTTCTCCTGAGGAATAAAAAGGAGTTGCTCTGTTCTTCTTCTTCTGTTCTTCTGTAAAGTGTGATGTTAACTCAAAAGGCTAAACTTAGAGCCACCCAGTGAGAGAATTTCTCTGTTTTTCATTCTGGTGAATGACGAGAGTTTCAGAACACAAATCCGACATCTTTAAGGACCTTGCTGAACCAGTGCCTACCTGTCTATACCTAAGCAGCTTTGCCACTGCCAGGACTCACAGACTTCGCAAACTAAAAGGCCAGAAGAAGAGGTGGCCCAAGGTGGGATTTGAAAGTCCCAGTGATTCATGGTGCCTCTTGTCCAATACTCAGAACAGCTCGTCCTCTCTCGCTGGTCACTGGAGCGTGATGCCTTATAGGCCTACTGTTGTGGCACTGTGAAGTTACGTTCATACAGAATTATTTCTTTTCAGACTTCATGGCTTGCACCTTCAGAAGATGTAAAAATTCATATAAAATGGCTTTCAGTCCCCAAACTAGACTCATCATCATCTATGTTATTGTACCTCAATGGTGTAATGATAAACTCACATGTTTGTTGTTGCAGACTGGGCAGTGATAAGTGTCTAAATGCTGTGTATGGCAAATTAGAAGTGGCTTGACTCATTTTGCATGCATTTGCTCTTCACTGGAGATCTTTTCTTTCCAAACATTTTTTTTTCATTAGCTATGATGATTTTTAGCTAAGTTATGTGGAGAAGGATATAATATCTCTGATTGTTTCCTTCCTTCCTTCCTTCCTTCCTTCCTTCCTTCCTTCCTTCCTTCCTTCCTTCCTTCCTTCCTTCCTTCCTTCCTTCCTTCCTTCCTTCCTTCCTTCCTTCCTTCCTTCCTCCCTTCCTTCTTTCCTTCCTTCTTCCATCCCTCCTTCTCTTTGTCCCTTCATCCCTCCCTCCCTTCCTCTTCCCCTCTGCCCCAAGCATATCACTGCTGGCAAATGTGTTTGCGAGCAGGTCCTTCAAGTGAGCTGAGGGTTGCTACAGCACTGTGAGACATGAAGGCCATGTTGAATACATAGCCAATTTAGGAAATGATCTTTATTATTGCCAGCCCCTGGAGTCTCTGTGCACATCTGTGCACATGTGCGTCTCCCACTCGGATCAGCACTCTCCAGGTGCCGCCTGCGGGCTGAAGCCACCGACTCCTCTCGTGGGACTGTTCCCAAGGTGCACAGTGCGGTAGAGGGAAGACCTCAGGCTACTAAATAGCAGCCTGGGATTTCTTTCAAATCCTGAGTATAAGCAATGCCCAAAACCCGAATATGCCCTACAAATTCAGGTTCAAAATCAGCCCCCTTTCTTTCTCCTATCATAGGCTATGTGGGTAAGCTGCAGTTTTCTCCTTTTATATTAGACACAGGTTTGAATTAATCCAATTTTCCTTGTGTCTTGTCCCAGAGCAACAATTTCAGTTTCTATACTGTACACATTTGCATGGCTTTGTCTTTTGTCAGAAGGGAAGGAAGATTACTGTTCCTGTCACAAGCTACTATGTAATTCATCTCAAGGGATAGTTTCCACAGAGCAGAGTTCAGAGTGGGAAAAGGTGGCTGGTAGTGGATAGTCAGGTTCTTCATTAAGGAAAATTCTAGTGGAGAAACCGAGTGCCGAGATTTGATGAAAAGTTAATGAAACACGCACAACATCCCTGTGATCTGCAGCTCATTTTGAACAGAAGCTGAACTCAGACAGGTGCCTGTGAGGTCTTTGATAAATATTTCATCGGTATTTGTGCATGACCCCAGACCTGGAAGGCAGCAGGGAAGCTAGCAGTTAAACTGCTGGGGGCACAGAGGGAACCAGGACAGTGGGGAGGAAGAAGAGTCCCTTAACTTCTTTGAATGAGAAACAGGGCATCAATAAAAAAGTGAACAGAACAGCTTCTTTTAATCTATATTACCTTGGCTACCAGCTCTAAATAAATGAGCTACTAATTAGTTGAAAGAGAGTCTAATATAATTAAAATACAGTGAAAAACATGATCCAGTTTACGATATTTCTACTACAAGACTAGGGTAAAATGTTGGCTAACACATATTTTGCAATCTATTATTTGTCTGCAAAACTTGCTGTGGTATCCGTGTTAAATCTGACTGGCAAACAAGTCAGTGCAGTATAGAAATGGAACAGGTAATGTGCGTCACACAGCTCAATCCTCATTTTGACAGTAAATACATTAGAAAGTCAGTTAGATGCAATCTAGGAAGGGGGGGAAATCTCTAATGCTATCAAATACTCAGATACTGCGAAGCAAAGGAGCACTGCAGATAAATTTGTTTGAAGGCTCGTACTATCATGTAACATAACCAAAGCCAATCTGTAATGCTGAATGCTTAAGAGTTTACAATTGCTTTTTCAGCTATGCATAAATTATGAATGCATATTTCTTTTCTGGATTAGGTAGTTAATGAGACTCAGTCTGCTTGGAAATAGGCTTGTTGTTTAGAAAGGCAGGGTATGTGTGAAACACAAATGGATAACCAATGGGCTCATAGTTCTGGAAATAACACCTCCTGACAGCACTAGAGTAGAGCCCTGCTTTAACCAGGGAAAGGCAGTCAGGCTCACTTATGCAACATAACATGCCCTGACTGCACCTGAAAGCGAGGCGCTTTTCGTGGTTTCACCAAGCCCAGTGAAAGAGCCCTCCATGAGAAAAGTACTTCCCAACAGTCTCATTCCTCTCTCTGTCTTACAGTTGCGCCTTATGTCAGGTGCATCACGTGCAGCTTTTCTCAAACACTCAGGCTGAGCAAAACTCGGTCGCTTACTGACTCTAATTATCCTGGAAACAGCATGAAACTTTGAGCTGGTGGAAAGTCAAAATGCAAACTCAAAACCTGAAGGAAGACTAATTTCCAATTTCTACAGCATGCTGTCTATATAGGATGAACGAGCACCTTGAGTTCATACAGGTCTTTTCTATAGATGTAAGAAAAGTTTCCAAAATAAAATGACCACTTGCTTAGGAAGGAGAGATGTCAAGATGTAAAATAACAATTGTGTATTTCTCTAGTCTATGTAAGTACGCATCTGGGTCCAGTCTTCTTGCAAGGCTTCCTTTCCACGATTGATTTGCTTTGATAAAAATGATGCTTGAGATTGATGGGTTTATTCTGCATACTTAAACGTGAAGAAGTAAAACCTGAAAGTAATCAAAAGGTAAGATGAAGCAAGATGTGGAGAGTGGCCAGTTTGTGAGTGAGATTGGACCAGCTCAGCAGCACTCAGTGACACCCCAAAGAGCTTTGCTCCAGAGGCTTCCCCCTGAACTTCTCTTCCCTGAGCACCACAGGCTGCAGGGGTCTCAGCTGCCTCTTGGACAGAATAGGTACGTAACTGATTTTGTGTTTTCTCTCCTTTTTCTTAAAATTCACTTTTGCCTGCTGGCAATTATTTGCTGCTTCCAGACAGGCTTTGTAAAGCCATGATATCACTAGGGAGTCATCGGTAGAACAGCCTTAGAAGTGTTGCTGACCTGATTGCAAAGTATCACAGTAACAAAACAGGACATTTTTTTCCCCTTGCTCAGCCTACCAGCAGGATTTCTGCTCGATTACTCTGTGTGTGGGAGAGGAATCAAGACAATGCTGCATTACTCACTGGCCTGAATAGAGAAAGTGTTTCCATATGTTTTTCCTACTGTGTGTGTACACATTAAGAACTGAACTCTTGAATCGGTTTCTCTGAATTTCTAGTAGTGATAACGAGATCTGAATCAGGCTGTCTCTGTAACAGAGGGGAAAAATGGCTTTTAGCTTACTGACGTCTAATTTTTCCCTTGGTTTTCATGCCAACATTTTTGATGGACACATCAACCTAGATATGGAAGATTATTACAGCCAAGTTAGCACAAATCACAAATCTACTGAGGCTTGAAAGGATTACTGTGGTCTCTCTTCTTTCCTTTCCGTCCTTCATTTCAAGTAAATATTATTGTAGGGTGTATTCATGATCTGTTTTATTTAACTGTAATATCAGATGCCTGAGATTCAAATACCATCGATCCATTCATATATAGTTATCCTAGATACAAAGAAAGCATTGTGCACACTAAGTGAATGTATTTAATTGTGGAGAAACCTTTTGGCTGCTGCAGCATCCTGTGAAAGTTCTTTCCCTATGCAGGCTAACTAAGAAACACCTGTAGCTCGTTACACTGGGAAAGTTACCTTGAAACAGGTGCTGTAGCATTCAGCCAATCACTCTGGGAGATGGATGGTCAAGCGACCAATAGCCTTGACCCATCAAGCAAATCATGTGACTCCTGACTATTTAAGGCAGGGCGTTTACTCCTAAGGGTGAGGCATTTCCTCCTGAGCCTTGGAGGAGTGTGGGCCTTCCTTAGAGTAGAGCCTAAAGCCTTCGCATTAGAACATTGGTCTGCTTGGAGCTGCCTGAAGCCTTCCAGCTGCGACAACTGGTGACCCCGACGTGATCCAGCCACATCTAAGATCTGAAGGTACGTGCTTCTGTACACGGGGCTCCAAGGGATGAACTGCAAATTAGAATGATGGGACAAAGCTCCACAAAAGAAAGCATGATGTTTTCCATTCTCAAACCTGCAATGACAGTCGCAGGGGCTAAAATAAGTGATGAAGCTCTCTGTGAGCTGCTAGATTGGGCGGCAGAGCATGAATGCCTGACCGACCTCAACACCCTCTTTAGCTCAGAAGCGTGGAAGCAGCTAGGGGATAAGCTAATCTATGAAACAGTATTTGGATGAAAGAACCTGACCGGTCTGCTACGTATTTGGGGAACTGTATATGATGTAATGCAGACATGGACGATAGAAAGGAAGGAAAAAGTATTGCCAGATTCTGATGAATCCACAAGTGAAGTTTCTGAAGGGGACGATGAATTATCTGAAAGGGGACTGACCACGGGTAGTGCACCAGTTGTGCCCCCGCTGTCCTCAGATATGGAGAAAGTTGTGGGGACTGCACAGAAGCTTTACCCCTCCCTGTGAGATTATGTCCAACCCAAGTGTCCTCCTTGTGATTTTTTGCGGGAATACTCCTCCGGACAAGACAAAGCATCAGAGCGTCCCCCACCCTTCGCCCCAACAGCCTCCCCTTCTTCTGCATCTCAACCGGCTACTTCAGCCATTACAGCAGAACATGTTCTTCCTACTGCTCCGCCATTGGCCCCTCAACCAGACCAGGCACCACAAGGACAGTTCCCGGGCATGGCACCCTGGTTTACCGCAACTTCATGTCCTGCAGCATCACCCATAGTGCCCGGCTATCTGCCACGGGCACAAATGGAGCAACCCCGAACAACGCATTTCATAATACAGCAGGCTATGGCAGGTTTGCAAGGAATGTCGCAACAACTAACGGCATTGATGGAAATGTTGCGGCAGGTTACTGCTGCCGAATCTGTACCGGGACAACCTGGGCTGGCTGTGCCAACCAGCCCAGCAACAACCCCGGAAGTGGCGCCAAGCATGCCACTGACAACAGCAGTGGCACCTTCACAGACAGTGGTGCCGACACAAGTTTCTGCAACCCAGACTGCATCTCCATGGACTGTTCCACAACCGGCCACAGCCTCCGCCTTTACACGACCCATTGGCCCAGCGTCTGCATCCTGTCAGAAGCCATTGGACACACCCCTGCCTGATGATGTTTCATCACTGCAGGAAGCCGTGGCGACAGTCAGATGACAACAAACATGGCCGGCCCACAACCGTCCCTGGACGCTTCCTGAATGCAAGGTGACTGTGCGTCCAAAAAATTCAAAACGGTTCTGGGAAGAAGTCAAGAGGCGGGCTCTGGAGGCTGGCGACTGGGATCTAATAGAAAAAGTTGGGTTGCCTGAAAAGGGGTCTGAGCAGATTGTTCAGGGAAGTAATGAACCAACAGAGGATCTTATCCAAGCCTTCCCAGTACAAAAGGCGCTTCCTAACTCAGGTCAAATTGACAAACACGAAACCATCGCCTGGAAGGTAGTCCAAGACCTGCAAACCAAGGTAGCACAATACGGCTTAGACTCTCCTCAGGTCATGCAGATCATCAGGATATTAAATACTGACCTACTCTCCCCATTCGACATTAAACATCTAGGTCAGGTATTATTTCAACCAGTACAATATACGGTCTTTGAGGCCAATTGGAGAAGAATGGCTGAGAGAGCTGCAGCCGGAAATATGCAATTACCCCCAACTGACCCCAGATACGGAGCTCCAGCAGATGCTCTACTGGGAGCCAATGCTTTCGCTGACCCTGATTTTCAAGCTACATGGCACCTTGAAGCGTGTTTTAGAAAAACAAAAAGGGGGAATGCATGGAGAAACCCCACCGAGTCGCCTAGAAAAAGCGTTATACACAATTAACCATCTTACGGTGCCATCAAATTCAAATAATCCCATTATTTTGAATCACTTTCTTTCGTTGCAGTCTTCAGGCGAGACGCACCTGCCCCGAGCAAAAGTCTGGATACGGGACCTACTCACTAAGACGTGGGAAGGCCCATATGAGCTTATTGCTTGGGGTCGTGGGTATGCTTGCGTTTCCACAGATACTGGGATACGATGGCTACCCGCAAGATGCGTCCGCCCTGACCTGCAACATCAGAAACAGAGAACAGGCAACATCCGAACGATGGCCAGAATGGAGATCATCCATCAAATGACCCTTCTAATGGAAATAATGACATCGGCCATCAACCTGTTCCTTCCACGAGTAGAGACTAAATTTCAAGTCTCCGTCGGAGTCAGAATGTTAGAATTAATAACTAAATGTATGACTGGTTTGCTAGATGTATCTCCCATGGTATTGCTGAAAAATCTCCCTGCTTGATTTAAATTAATCTTAAAACAAAAAAGGGGGAATTGTGGAGAAACCTTTTGGCTGCTGCAGCATCCTGTGAAAGTTCTTTCCCTATGCAGGCTAACTAAGAAACACCTGTAGCTTGTTACACTGGGAAAGTTACCTTGAAACAGGTGCTGTAGCATTCAGCCAATCACTCTGGGAGATGGATGGTCAAGTGACCAATAGCCTTGACCCATCTAGCAAATCATGTGACTCCTGACTATTTAAGGCAGGGCGTTTACTCCTAAGGGTGAGGCATTTCCTCCTGAGCCTTGGAGGAGTGTGGGCCTTCCTTAGAGTAGAGCCTAAAGCCTTCGCATTAGAACATTGGTCTGCTTGGAGCTGCCTGAAGCCTTCCAGCTGCGACATTTAATTACCTTCAATAAAGCAGTACCACATGATAGGCAATGAATTTCTCACTGATCCCGACATAACTGGGGTGATGCTGAGGAGCACTACTGCTGTGACCGTGGCTTCTTACCACTGGGAAAGCTCAGCCACCACCCACAAGTGCACTGACTGTCGTGGGTCCCTGAGATTATGAAATGTAACTGAAGACAATAATAAGCAAGAATGGGCACTGTAAGCCTTGGGAATAATATCACCAAAGCTTCAGGTTTGCCCCAGTTTAGAACTGGGAAGCCTCTTCAAAGTACTTACTGTTGTGATCCTATCAGGCCAAATCAGACCTCATTGTCTGTGTGGAAGCACCAATGATGCCCTGATGGATTCTAGGTTAACTGGTTGATGATAGTGAAGCCAGCCCTGAAGCCTAAAGAGCAGCAGTAAGACTCCTGCCTGTGCAACGTATCCACAGTCGGGGGAGATGTCGATACCCACAAACTCAGTGGTTCCCAGTCTGAGGGACTGGAGGAGGCTGAAGCCTGGAGGGGCACAGTGCTGCTACAGACAGGATGTCTGAAAGCATTTATCAGGAGTTAGTCAACACCCCTAGTCCAGAAACTGATGGAGAGAGCCACAGGGTGACACACAGGAGACAACGAAGTGGCCATCAGCTAAGGACACACAGAGAAGCTGGTGGCACTGGATGGACTTATACTGGTGGAGAACCACCTTGGAGTGCCTACACCAAGCAGGTGACTTTGACACTAGGACAAGTATCACAGGAGCCATCACAATGATCAGGATCGGTGCCATTGGGAGGGAGTCAGGTAAGGGCAGGAAGGCATCAGAGAAGAGGGTGAGCTGTTGCAGTGTGAAGACATGTTATGGAGGAGACCGGAAGGAGGAGGACAGAAGAGAAAGAAGCTTCTGCAAGGGAAGAGGAGCAGGAGAACACAGGTAAGTGTGGGAAGAAACTTCATAAATTCAAGCGACATAAGGATGGGAAGTTGAAGGAGGCATCCAGAAAAAGAGGAAAGGGGAAAAAAAGTCTGGGAAAGCTAGAATCTCGAAAAGAGTTGTTGATAAAGCAGCAAGAAATCTTGACAGAGATAATTGCTCAGGTAAGCAAGGGCCTGAGCCTTATAAGGGAAATCCCTTTTTTCTGGGGCAATGAACGCTGCAGGATGATATTGTCCAAGTGAAAAGAATGCCTTTGATTTGATTTGAAGAGCAAAGAGAAGATATGATGAAGCTGGATGAAATAGAGCCACTACTCTCGATAGAAACATAATGAAACCTATTTTTCTTAGAATATGGAAGACCAAAACTTCGTGGTAATCTGTCACTGATCTTGACAATGAAGTAGCTTTCAAGAAACTGATTTTCACTGTGCAGGGTATAAAGGCAATACCATAGGAAAGGGAGACATTAAAAAAATTGTGGTTTCTGGCAGGTAATAGGTGTTCAGTGGGGAGAAAATGGGTTGTGGGATACCAAAGGAAGCGATTCAGCCATGTGAGCAGCTGCCAGGGCTAGCTGGGCTGCAACTGCATAGACTGTGACCCCTGTATCCCACACATGCAAAACCTTGTGAACCCCCAACTTATATATAGCCTTTGAATGGGCACTTGGGGGCAGTGGTTGCTCGGCTGTAAGGAAGGCAGAAACAGTACCTGAGGGTAGGGTGGGAGCTGTGTGAACGCTACCGTAGGCAAATAACCATATCTCGAAGGTAGCACAGGCCAAAACACAAGTTCTCCACGTCTCAGAGGACTTCAGTTTTTGGAAACACATCCGCGTTCTGTCATAGACCTGAATTTCGAGGTGATTCTTTAGTTTTTAACTTGCCTTCATCTCTCAGGGGAGTGTGTAGCCACGAAAAGGCTCAGAAAAAAGGTAGGGGTTGTTCTTCAAAGTTTATCCCTTCCTATTTATTTCTTAGCTATATGCAGGCTGTACTTGGGTTTTTATAGAAGGAGAGGAGAAGCCTGACCCATGAGAAGCCTGCAGGTGACACTTGTACCAGGACCTGCCCCAGTAGATGTTGGGATGGATGTTCTGGTTTTGCCCTGTCTCCACCTGAATATAGTATTTAATACCAACTGCTTTAACACCATTAAGTGCTTTTTTATTGAACTCCTATATCTCCTTCAGGCCAGGAAGCACCAAGGAGGAGACATTACCCTTTATGTCCTGAGGCTCCTCATAAAAGAAGCCCTAGCATATAGATAGGACAAAAAAGGAGAGGCATTCAAAACTTGCTGACAGTCATCAGAAAGCCTCTTGAAAAATGCACATAGCCAAGGCTATGTTATTTCTTCACCATGAGCTTTCCTTTCCACAGGAAAAAAATGCACTTGGCATGGTTTCTGTGGGCAGCAAGGAGAGGGATGCACAGATGTCTATAGACAGATGTGATGGTCTCCACCTCAGCCCAAGTCAGCAGGCTGCAGGCTATCTTTGATCTTCAAAGCCATCTGTCTGGGCAAACATCACCCACTGCCCAGGTGAAAACACTCTTTCTTTCAGCAAAGCTTCCTTGGCAAAAGGGCCAAGATGGAAGCAGGACACTGTCAGTCCTACAATAACAAAGGGATGATGCATAAGCAATTAGGGCTTCTTTAAAAATTTGCAAAAAAGCACAGCAAAAATATTAGGATTTTATCACAAAATGGTTTGTGAATTACAATTTGGAAGTTTAAAAGGACAGCAAAGATGAATGTTAAGGCCCCGTTCTTCAGAACTAATCTGAGGAGGCAAAAGCAGTACAATGAAAATAAGCATAGGTGATTTCCGTGCTCAGCTGTGTGTAAAATAAATGTTTCCGTCAGAAATTGGGGATTGAAATGAACACTTAGAGTTTTAGTGGTGCAAACAAATAGGGGAGAAAAGATGTATGGCATTTTATGTTTTAATTTTGTTCCTTTTATTCTATGCCAAATTGCTCAAACTCTGGGATGCATTAGGCCATAAAAAAGCTCAGCTGTCAAAATCAAAGCACAGTATAGATATCAAAAAATTTTAAAAATTAAAATAATGAGATTTCTTTGTCCACCTCTTCTGAGATATCACTTTCATAATTATCTAATAAATAGTTAATTAAGTCTATTACTGTAAAACAAAACTTTCTTGTGAGATGTATCATATTTGCCATGTTTTACGTGCAAATCATGGCTGCTGATTTTATGCATTACTAATTTTTTTAATATTCTAGGTTTTGGCCCTCTCAGGTTGTCAACCAAGTGAGAGAGTGCAGTTTCACAGGAAAGAAACTCTGTAGAAGAAAGGCTACAGAAACACATCCTTTAGGGGTCTTCCTGACATGAGTCCTCAGTGACCCTGAGCTTTCTGCTCCCAGCAGACACCTCGCAAGAGAACAGCTGGAGGTGTCCCGTCTCACTTCAGGGAGCGTACAAAAGGCAGAAGTGAAGCATACTCCAAGCAGGAGGGCTGTAGGACCTGGCTCCTGCAGTAGTGCTTTGATGTTGTTGTTCTTTACAGGCAGACCCAATGAAGAGATCTACAGAGCTAAAAGATAACCAAATATCTACTTTAAAGACTATTATTTTTCACAGGCTTTTCAGCAAATTGTAATAAGAGTCCTGTTTGTTTTCTCTGATTCCAAAGGCTGTCATTCTTGCATGGCTGATTTTATTTTATCTTTTATAATTTCTGAATGACATTAAAACTGGGCACTTTGTTTAGTCAATCAGTTCAGCACATTCCTCAGTAGAGAGCTGGATATGAAAGGCCATGGTCTAATCTCAGTAAATTCAATAGACACTGCATCACTGGTATCACTGTTGAATCTACATACATCCTGCCAGAGGCAGGTCTAGAAATTGGGTAGAAAAGCATGGAAAGTTTGTAGATATTCAGCTATCATCCATCACTACTTGGTAATAAAGCAGAAAGAATGAAAGAAAAAATTATTCTGAAGTAATTCTGTTGTGTTGGTGAAAGAAAAATAGATGCACAATTAATAATACATAATGCAGAATTAACTGTCTATAATACCTTCCTCTGAAAATGGTAGCATAGATCTGGGTTTCATCAGTTTTGCATTGTCCTGAGCAGGTCATTTACCTGTCTGCATCGTGAAATTAACTTTTCTCAATTAATGGTAATATCAATTCTTTTTTGTTCTAATCAGACTCTTCCAAAAAAGCAATAAGCAATGTGGGATTAGCATTAATAAGAAAAAAAAAAAAGAAGAAAGAAAACCAAGCATATTACACCTGCTGGGTTTTTGATGTTAAAGTCCCACTTTCACCTCCACTATTAATAAGGCTTTTGGTGAAATTGGTTTCCATGATGACAGAAAAAAATAGTGGTGTACTTCTAAAGGATTTTTTTCTTTCCTTGCAGAAACTGTTATAAACCGAGCAATTATGTGGATGCAATGGAAGGCAAATGTCAGAAATAGAGTGTGAATCTTTCCCTCTCAAATCATTTTCAAGGCCGGGTTGGATGAGGCCCTGAGCAACCTGATCTAGTTGGAGATATCCCTGTTCCTTGCAGGGGGGTTGGACTAGATGGCCTTTGAAGGTCCCTTCCAGCCCTAACGATTCTATGATTTAACAATGGCAATGCCTGTGCAAATAGTCACCAAGAGGGGTAGACATAGCAAAAATGTGCCTGCCATAGTAGTCTGGAGTCCTTTACTTTGTAGTTCATCAGCTACGAGGAAATCCCAGATTAAAGCGTCTAGAGGAGCACAGACTATGAAGTGCGAGGGCCACCTCGAATATAACACATGTACACACCCTTTTGCCTCATCCAGAAGCTAAAGAAGATGTTTTAAGTGCATCACGGCCAATTTCTTGCTATGGCTTCGTCTGTCACAGAAACTGTGAATTTAATCCCTCGCAGGTGGCAGTGGTTTGATGGCTGAAGACAGCTTTGAGGAACAGAGCACTTAACTGTTTTGTATGTTGATGTTTCATGCTCGGGTACAGATGCCACAAGTTTGGGTTTTACGCACTGTATAAAAAGCACTAGAGAGATTTCATTATTGCTGTTCTTCAAAAGCTCTCCATAATGCAGCCTCACTGAATGTGATGCATTCAAGTCATCAAGAAAGCAGAGTCGTGATATTTCACAGGTTGGGTAAGGCTATGGAGCAGGGGACGAGTGAAATGAGATACCACTGAGACCTTGCTCTGTATCTGAGAGGGCTTCAACTCAGCCTCATCAAACTACCGCAAGAAGAGGGTATGTGCCAGGTACACAATAGAGCCCCTAAAGCTACTCAGGGGAAAGGGTAAATGATAAGAACAGAGCCCTCTCCAAGCAGAGAGCCTTTGGGCACACAGGCAGGGTGTCATCTCCCCTTTGCTGATCTGTAGATCAGCATCTGCTGATCTCATAGAA
Source organism: Tauraco erythrolophus (assembly GCF_009769465.1). Taxonomy (NCBI): domain Eukaryota; kingdom Metazoa; phylum Chordata; class Aves; order Musophagiformes; family Musophagidae; genus Tauraco; species Tauraco erythrolophus. The sequence goes on from NC_141465.1 coordinate 38,494,259, forward strand.
TCATAGAATGGTTTGGGTTGTAAGGCACCTCAAAGATCATCTAGTTCCAATCCCCCTGCCATGGGCAGGGACATCCTCCACTAGATCAGGTTGCTTCAAGCCTCATCCAACCTGGCCTTGAACACTTCCAGGGATGGGGCAGCCACAACTTCTCTGGGCAACCTGTTCCAGTGCCTCACCACCCTCAGAGGGAAAAATTTCTTCTTTATAGCTAAGCTAAATCTGACCTCTTTCAGTTTAAAGCCATTACCCCTTGTCTTATCACTACATACTCTTGTGAAAAGTCCCTCTCCAGCTTTCCTGGCTGCAAGTGCACATTGTTGGCTCATGTTGAGCTTTTCATCAACGAGCACTCCCAAGTCCTTTTCCTCTGGGCTGCTCTCAATCCATTCTCCACCCAGCCTGTACTTGTGCTTGGGATCTCAGAGTTTTCCAGGCCTGGTGGCCCCTTATTACAGTCACCAAAGGAGAGGCCAGACTACTGCTGTGTCTAACACCCAACCTCTCCTGCATGCCCCCTTCTTTCTCTCAAAAAAGGAGAAAAAAAAAAAAGTAATTTCAGAAAGCTAAAACCAGTGCATGTTTTCTCTGAAGACCAAGCACTGCCTGCAGACCACAGGCAGAGGCAGGATGAGGACTGGTGAACAACGCTATGTGTTGACCACAGCCACTGACAGCATCTTCAGTGTCCCTCAGTGTGGTGAGACACGTCGCCCACAGGCCTTCAGGCCACAGAGGACACTTGGGGTGGGTCAGCAAGTGACCTTGGTTGCATGGATGGAGCAAGTGGGAGAGGACCTTGAGATTACAGCAGGAACATGTCATCTCCCTGTGAGCAGCCTCTGCCTTCAAGAGACTTCGAGGAACCTCAGTTCCTTCCCAAAACCCTCGCTGTCCCAGCTTAGGCCTCAGACTACAGTAACCCAATGTGACTCAATCTGTTCCTGTAAAGGGCTGCAGTCTGGCGCTTTGCCATTAGCTGGAAAAATTAACTCTTCGATAGGGTTGTTACAAACAGTCCTGGGACTGGAGCTCTGTAAATGAGGTTTTTAAGAGGTACATGACATTCAGTAGTGCTACAGACAAGAACAAATGAAGCGTGTAAACAATTTATTCTCATCTATCCAAGGAGCTGCCCTACATAAAAACCAGGTCACCTTTGGTCAGTGCCAGAAGTGTTTCTAGATAAAGTAATATGGACAGTATTAGGACCACTGTGCCTCTTTTTACAAGTACATGTGCTTATTTTTATTCCCAGGTTTAGAGTGGAAAAAGGTTTTGGAAACACAGGACAGCCTGTTGCAAATGTAGAATCACATTTAGGCAAATCAGAGCACAGTCAAAGGCAATTTCAGAGGACCATGGGTTCGATTAATCGATTTGATAGCATTCTCCTTGGGAATGAGCTCCATGCTTGCACAGTGCTGTGGTTTACTACCCAAGTACAAAACAGATGTCCGCAGTCCAGAGCACAACCGTCCAACACGCCTCTTGGTGTTCTGGCTGGTGGCTCCCAAGACATTTCCTGACAAGAGTACGTTACTCTTTGCCTCAACTGCTTCATGCAAGAAATATGTGGCAGGGAATAAAGCTGTTCCTCTTCTCTGTCAAAGTTTTGGACCTGCATGCTGCAGATATATGTGTTGCTTGGTGCTAGCACCAAAACAAATGTGACATTTGTATATCCTCTCTGTCTCATACTGCCAAAGCATATGGCAAATGTACTTCAGGGAGTAGCCTTTTCCATACATTTTTTTCCATATGTATCATCTTTATGACTTCAGTATCAGTCCTTGTTGCTCTGCCTGCAAGTTAAATCTTCATATTACTGACTACTGACAGCATTTTGCAAAGTGTGTTTACTGTTGCCTTTATAGGAGTGGACGTTTACCCTATTTAAAGTAGATCATCTCCTGGCGAGAGACTAAGCATTGCAGGAAAACAGAAGGATCTACAAAAAAATTATAAAATTACCTCCTTGAGAAAAACTAGATAGAAAGGCCTAGAGAAACAAGCTGCAAAAAATGACACTTCCCATTAATGGTCATTCCAGTATGTCTTTAGGGTTTCATTTGATTGCTTGTGAGGACTGACCCAGCGAGGTTGCCCTGGATAGGAGCTTTCCATCTGCATCCTCATCGATAGCCCTTCAGGCACTGCTGAAGCTGGTGCTACCCTGTGTGACACAGAGGTGCAGGTACCCCACCAGTCCAGGCTCTGAGGGGGCTATTGCTGATAAATGCGCACAGACCCATGCTGGATCCCCGGGTTTCAGTGCTGAGGATGCACTGTCAATGACAGGACATGATGTCTTCTTTCTTCTAGCAGTGCGTCTGCATTTCTTGCCTACCAACAGCCTTGTTGCCTACTCAGAAATATCTGTCTGACCGTGCTGGAAGCTGCTTATTGATAGGAAAAAAAGTAGAAATGTGATGGTGTCTTGGCACGAGCGGTACCGCATCACCTCGAGTTCACTGCGCTAAGTGCGGGTGCTGCCAGGAAGCAAGACAGATGCACCAAAGGATGTGCTCAAAGGCCACTCCAAGAGCTGGGGACCGTGTTGCAGGGTCCATCCACATCAAGGGTACGGCTGGTGGTGAGACTGAGGGGAAAGGGACAGGAGTTCAACATTGTTTATTCCCGCATGGTTTCTTTCAGGAGCTTTTGTAGTGACATCCCTGCTGCATCTCTCAGTTACCTCTTGCTATTAAGCGATGTCAGTCACAGGGGATCTAAGGTCGTCTTATTTCATGCCAACATCAAGCTATTACAGTCCTAATTCTATAAAAGAATTAACACTTCAGGCATCAAATCATGAAATCGTTGCAATAGGCAAACATTGTTTGCATTCAGGTCATGTCTCTGAAGGTCTGACATTGATTTTAAATTCTGCAGCCTGATCCTCCTGCTTGCGTCCCAGCGGGCTGAGAGATGCTGGACTTGCTGAAATCCCCCCTTGGAGATACACGTGGCTGTGACAGTGGGACTGGCTGGGAAGAGAAGGCGCTCGGAGGAGGCTGGGAGAGGGCTGGCACGGGAAGAGAAGAGGCAGTCCCCTGTTCTCATCAAATGACATTGTGGTGCAGAACAAGAGTACCTTTTCTATGCCAATACACCATTCAAATGCACTGTATGACCATAAAAAAAAAAAAGACTGTAATAAACCACACTTTACTGAATTACTGAAACCCTTCTAACACAAAATTAATCAGCAAACTTTTCCATAACATCTTTGTTAATGATAAGTTGCTTACCTGAACGCTGGGGGCATCTTTTTTTTCTCCAGAATTTTGCAAACATCAATAAAGAGGGGTTTGGGGAGGGGTTGTGGGTTTTTTTTTGTTTCTTTTGTTTTTCCCTGAGGAAGAAACTGCTTGCGCAGTAACCAAGGTAGCCGCTAGTGTTAAGACTAGTTACACTTCCAGAGGCTAGCCATTAACAAGACACTTGGCTGCACCACAGACGATTTGAGTGCTCTTATTTGAAGGGCAAATAGTCATGGTTATTTTTGTAGACATAGAAAATATTTTAAAGAAGCATTTGAGTCTGCCTTTTTTATAGCCCAGAAAAAAAGGATACAAAATACAGTACCCCTGTAGGTACGAAAATGTTCTTTAGGTTTTTAACACCATTATACTTAGATTTCACCTTGTTTTTCCTTTCTTTTTCTGATTTTTTTCACTGTTTTTTGTCTGCTAGTATCAAGAGAGGATAGATTGCTGCAAGTAAAATAAAAACTTTTATCTAGGATTTCTTCATGTTGTAAAATTACAGTTCTATATGCTCAAGTGATGGTTAGGTAAGGGATTCAAACAACCAATTAATTAGCAGTATTTCATTAAACTCACTGCAGGAAGAGCTTAAAGTTCCTCTGGTTCTCATGTCCTTCATAGATAAGGTCTTGAAATTCCTCCTGGAATGATTTCTCATTTTTTTGTCTCAGTTTTTTTTAAAAAAATTGTTATCACCATTGATATAGAAAAAAGGGGCATTGTTTTATGATTGTATTTTATGATTGACACAATATATATAACCCTTATGGAAGTAGTGGGAAGAAATGACAGAAGACAGTGGAACAAAGTTTAGTTGGAGGTCAGTAACTAGCATCGTACTCCAGGGGTCAATATAGGGTCCAGTTCTGTTTAACATCTTTGTTAATGATCTGGATGATGGGGTAGAGTGTGCCCCCAGCAAATTTGCTGATGCTACAAAACTGAGAGGAGTGCCTGATACACCAGAAGGTCATGTTGCCAGGGTTGAACTTGAGCCACCAGTGTAGCCTTGTGGCAAAGAAGGCTAACGGTATCCCGGGCTGCGTTAGGAAGAGTGATGCCAACAGGTCAAGGGAGGTGATACTTCCCCACTACTCAGCACTGGTGAGGCCACATCTGGAGTGCTGGGTCCAGGTCTGGGCTCCCTCATACAAGAGAGACACAGATATACTGGAGAGAGTCCAGCAAAGGGCCGCAAAGATGATGAAGGGACTGGAGCATCTCTCATCTGAGGAAAGGCTGAGAGAGCTGGAACTGTTCAGCCTAGAGAAGAGAAGGCTCAGGAGGGATCTCATCAACGAGTACAAATACCTGAAGGCAGAGTGCAAAGAGGATAGAGCTAGGCTGTTCACAGTGATGCCCAGAGACAGGGTCAGAGGCGACGGGCACAAACTGAAACACAGGAGGTTCTATCTGAACATCAGGAAACACTTTTTTACTGTGAGGGTGACTGAGCACTGGCACAGGTTGCCCAGAGTCTCTAGTCTTGGAGATATTCAAAAGCCACATGGACACAGTTCTGGGCAACTGACTCTTGGTGGCCCTGCTTGAGCGGAAGACCTCCAGAGGCTCCTTCTAATCTCAACTATTTTGTGATTCTCTGCAGAAAATGACCATTATGAACAGGAATTTGGATTCTCAAGATACACACTGCCTCTATTCCAGTATACTTCCAAGGCGTATCAAAATCAAACCATCTTGCCTGTAATTGTCTGCTGTTCTATCACTATTGCACAAACAGCTTGTTGGAATTAATAGCAGAGAGGCCTCTGAAAGTCCTCTCAGTAATGCTTATACTGTTGGAGCCACTTGCCACAGGGAAGGCCGTGGTTCAAAATCACCTTGTGATCAGTTCTGCAAAGAGCAGATTTCACCTTAACTGATTACTCATCCATCCTTCCTTGTCCCTCTCGTATCGCAGCCCTATATGCTATAAGCACAACAGAGCACATCTAGCAAAAGTCCTGGCGCAAGCTGTTGTCTTGGTTCCATGTCAGCTCCCCTCTGGCTCATGCCACCAGAGTCCCTCCAGCCCTTGAACTCCAGCATGGCTGCGGCCCCTGTAGCCGTCACAGTGGAGCGGGAAGCCGTGGGTTAGTTTTTGCATGCCTTTTATTTCTGACAGCAGCGGTACCACCCTGCCATTTAGCTTTCGAAGGCAAAGCTGGGCACAGCTCAGCCGTACTGCGTGCGTTATTACTTCAGCGCTACTTTCCAGGAAAGTGGAAAGTGCAGCGGGAGTGGATCCACTCGATGAGTCACCAGGCAGGGTCCTGTGGGCCAAGCCGAATGCGAGGTTTCAGCTAAAAGCTGCTTTTACAGGAAATATGGAATGTGACAGTTGTTTGGGTTGGAAGCTCCTTCGATGACTTGGGGCCAAGTTCACCCAGGAGCGTGTGTGCTCTGAAGCACTCCCTGGAAAGTGAGACTGGAACATTTTACACCTCTTCGGTCAGGTGTTTGGTTACCACAGAGCTTGCTAAATCTGTTCAGTGCCACGGGCACCCACTTGTTTCCATCTCTTCCTCCTGCCCCTTCTTATTAACATTTTTGAAAGATTTCTTTTTTTTCCTCTAGGAGAGCTTGTAAGAAATCAGCAAATGTTTACGTTGCCACTTTTAATCTCCTTATTTTGGCTGTTTGTTTTCACTCTTCTTCAAAGAGAATGTGATGCATAAATAAGCTATGACCTGTCATCCCAGGGGGAGGAAATGGGAGACAGTGCAAGGAAAATGTTCTCTAGTTTCCCTCCTGGAATTTGGGTGACGACATCATACTAAATGATGAGCCTTTTTCCTGGAAGAGAGTCTGGTGCATTTTCTTTTCACCATACAAGGTGTATATGCTTAGACCTTCACAGTAAACCTGAAACCAATTTGGGATACGTGTCTTTAAGTCCTTCAAGGTCTATATCATATGCCATTTAAACAACCAATTAAAGTTTAATTTCACTGTAGTTTTCAGATACAAGTCAATCACTGTCTCCTGCAGCGCCGATAAGGACTGCAGCAACAAAGACTAACTCTACAAGTAGTAATTTAAAGATGGAGAAACGAGGTGAAAGTAAAAGATTTCCCCCTTTGAAAACAAGTAATTATAAGCTTACAGCGGTTTCCTGCTGTGACTACCGCTGATAAAAAAAATAAATGAGAGATATCCTTAACCTATAGGCTTCACTGCCATTTGGGGGTGAAATATTTTTTGTTGATTTTATGTGATTTTTTTTTTCTTAGGGGTTTTGGTTTTTTTCTTTTGGTTTTGTTCTGTTTTGGAGTAGTTGGAGTGGTTTTTTGCTTAGGTTAAGGGAGGGAAAGAAACACCAGGGGCAACAGATACGAAAGCAGAAGTTTCCCCCACCACGCTGTCCAGTTGATTATTTCAGCACTGACCCGTGAGCACCCTTCACTGTAGAAGGGATGCCGTTGAGAAGCCACATACAGCCCTTCCTTCAGCATCTCTACAGCAGAGGCTCAGCTATCAGGCTTCCAGGACTTGTGGTTAAGCAGAGTGCCTGGTGTGTGATGATTTCGTGACGCAGATCACTATCGGTGAGAAGCTGAGCTGAAAATTACTTATTTCGTTTCACACAAGATGAGAAACAGAGGCAGGGCTAGAAATGAAGTAAAGCGCTGTAGCTAAATTCAGTAAATTCAAATGAGAGTAACTCTGCTGACTTCACCAGAGACTGGCTGCTGATTACAATATCTGAACCAGACTTCCCCTATTGCATAACACGACTCCTTAGAGTCCTAAGTCAGGATTTTACTGATTAAGACTACATGTCTGAATATGCAGATATACACACCAATAAAATCAAAAGTTTAATTTGTTCTATTATACTGGCTTTCCTTAATTACATTAAAAAAAAAAAAATGAACAAGAAAGAGAGGAGAGACCATAGATCACATGCATAATATGTGCTGGACATCTGCAGGCATTCTTATGACACTTAATGAGCAAAAATATCCAAAGTTTAGAAGGTTTGACAACACAACTACAAACGAATGATCACAATTTCAACACGAGCTGTTTTCAGCGCATTAAAAGGTACAGTCACTGTGCTTCCCCAGTGACGTGTATAGTATTAGCATCTTCTTGTTTCAACAGTAAATTTTTTCTTACATAGGGATTTGTTGCAAGATCACACCTAAAAGAAAAGACAAAGTGTGGGAAACTGCCCAGGCAGGGAAAGCAATGAAACTGCATGTAAGGAATAGGAATACAGCCCAGACATACAGACATCCAGCCCAGACCTCTGTCTACTCCCCCTGGACAGCACCTGCAGCCAGTGGAACCTGGTCAATACACTCACTGTACTCATCTCATCCTAATGGAGATTCTCAAGTAGAGCAAGCCCATAAGCTGCTCCTTAAATGCACCTATTTCTCTTTCTCTTTTGACCACGGTTTGCTCATGGTGACTAGCTCAGCTATGGACATCTTAAATGATACAAGGTAACTCCCACCCAAGGCATCCATCAAATGCTCACTGAACTGCAGAGATGTGTTTTGCATCCTTTTATACCATTAATTTCTAGAAGATTGTAGGTGTTTTGACAATAAAGTATAAAACATTTTAGGCACATATGTGACTTAAATTGACAATGAGTTTTTAATCTATGGTTTGGGATAGACTTATTCATGGTTTGTTGTGCTCCACACAGTGGATAAAAGGCAGAGGAAGAAAACCTCACCATTACTTATGGTATGGCAAAATACTTTCTCTGTGCTCTAAGTTAAAAAGATTATGGAGAGAAAAAGAAACATGAAGAAAAAAATAAATAACAAGAAGAACCAAAGAATCCCAAGGCAAATATTATTCACAGAAGCCAAACTCTGCCACTTTACTTCTTTTGGCCCCAACACCCCCAATAAGGCAGTTCAAGGTCCCATGCCTCATTGGCACCTTCTTGCTGGTTTTGAAGATCTGGTTTTGGAGGAGAGTGGTTGCAGCCAGACATTGGTCGGAACTCACCAGGATCCCCAACCTTGTGCAAAAGCAGATGCCTGGCCACTGCTGGCGACCATAAGCTGCTGGGAGGACTGGGAAAGCCAGTGGATATCAAGCACCAGGTTCCTGCCAAGTTAAAACTGTGCTCTGCCATTTCCCCATCAGTGTCAGATCTGCACAGGCTCAGAGACACCCTTGGCTTTGTGCAGCACACGATGCTTTAAAGCAGAGCCTGGCCTCAGCTGAGGTTAGGCATGAACCCTTGAAGGAACAGTCCTGGCTGGGTTACATGGAGTCAGGATGGATCCCTGCTTGTCTCGGTGCACCTACCCCTTTGGGAGGCATCATGTTGCCTCCAGTAGGACATGGTCGCTTCTTCTCTTTGAAGTTAACATACTCTTTCCATCCCTAAATTCATGCATGTTTATTGATTTTACTAGGTAGGAGGGAGGACTATAGCTCAGACTGTGGCCAAACTGAGAGAAATCAAGTTCAAAAAAAGAACACTGTTTCAAACTGAAGCAGGTATGAGATATGGAGAGAGTGCTCAGCAATCTCAGTCATACCTCAGTCAGGCATCTGCCCCTATACATCTTACATAAAAAGTTTACAGGTGCTTGCACTTGGGAGCTGGGAAGCAGAGGACCTTGAGGCACAATCTCTGAGACCAAACTGTTGGCTTTCCAGGGTGACTGGAGGACCCCCAGGCTTGGGCTGCCAGGGTAAAGTGGGTTTCAGCAGCCCACCTGCCTCCCATCCTCTCATGAACGGGGCACTGGGACCCCCCCACCAGCCCGCTCACCTGCCTGCACAGCCCTGCTGGCATCACACACAGTCACACCAAGAAAAAGGCTGCAAATGATGTGGTGGGAAATGAAAGAGATGTCCACAGAGGCTGCTGAAAAGGATGTTCATGTCTGGAGGTTGGTGGAGGACACCACAATGAGGTGGTTTCAAGATGGCACACCAGAAAGAAAAAATATCTTGTTGACAGCTTGCTTGTTACACCCGTGGTTATATAAAGTGCAGCAGGCTCAGTCAAAAATAATGTGAAAAAAAGTGTCTGTTCTGAAAAACAGGGGAAAAACCTAACATTTCCTAAAAAATTGAAAAATGAAAAAGTGAGGACGGAGGGCAATCAATTCATGCAAATCAAAACTTTTAATTTTGATTGCAGTCATATCTTTGTGCATGTGTGTGCGTTCTAGTTAGCCTACACTGCAATACAGAGACACTTTAAATCTCAGAAAATAGACTTCTGGTTACATAATTAGAAGAAAAATGCATTCTTGCAGTTTCAAAAGTTTGTATCACTGTTCTGAGCAAATATTTGTATTGAAACCCATAATTTAGATTCCAGTGAATAGGAATTTTCTGACAGGAAATATTAAATCACCAAATTTGCAATCAGCTGTAGCCCAAAGCTTAGCTGTAACTCATTGTTCTGGTATTCATATATCAGGGACCAGTGTTTGACCTTCCTTTGAATCTTGGCAAATCACACCTTTAGTCAGGCGTTGAAGGAGGGGAGTAAGATAGGGAAAGCACACTTCATGCCTTCTTCTCCAATTTAAAACTAAACTTGTATTTTAGAGTAATAAATTTAAGCTAAAAGCTAAAGAGTGCATTAAGCCGTAACTGCCTATTAAGATTAATTCAAACTCAACATATAATTTTTAATAGTCCAATTTCTCCATTACAAAAAATCCATGCAACCACTCCACACATAAATACGAATTTGCCCAAGCATCATTTGAAAGAGCCCCTCCCCCAGGCTGACTTCTTGTCACAGCCAAATGCTTAATAGGTTGTGGCTAGAAAATCCCAGGGAAAGCTGAAGATTTTTATGAGATGAGCACTGATTGTGCAGGAGCCTGCAGCGATTGCTGACCTGCCTCTTTCACGGAAAGAGGATTATTACATAAAAGAGTGCTAGAGATATTGTATGAAAAACACATTTTAATTTCTTTCTCAGGAAGAGAAGAAGATGGAGAGGAGGGAAACGGGAACAGGCAGAGGAACTACTTCTGCAACTCATTTAGGTGGGATTCCTTTACTATTTCTGCTATTTTTTTTTTTTAATTTGGAAGATCTTCAGAGGGTCTTATATGGATGCACATGAACAGATACCTGGTCTCACAGGCTCCTTTTATCTCCTTCAGACACATAGAGTTGGTCTTTCGCATACCTAAAACCGCGCATACTCCCATGAGCATACATATTTTTCTGGCTCTTTGCCATGATTTCCCTTCTGCTACTCCTTCCTTACCTGTTAGATGGATTGAACCGAAAAAACAGACACTGCTTGTCTTTCTAATTACTGTGCACATGCAGGTGCGTCAGCCTGGGCTTTTCTCCGAATCGTTAGCTGTCTAGGGAGGACTTTTCTTGTCGTGTTTAATGCCGGGGAGCTGCCTGCCTTCACGCCTTACATTGAAGAGTGCGAATGCAATGCGGCAACCTCGGTATCTTTGCTAAGTGCCTTCTGCTCCTTCTCCCTGTCTTTTACCGTCCCGTTCACTTGGCAATGGCAGCTGTTTCTGCTCAACCATTTCCAGCCTCAGGTTTCCCCCCAGGCCCCCCCTCCATCCTCCCATCCTCCTCCAGCCTAGAGCTGATGTTGTGCTTCAAGCAGCTTGTTCACCTGTATCCATGACGACCAGGATGACATCAGCATGAGGACTCAACATCACAGAGAGGACTCCAAACTGATTAAATGCTAATAGCGTTTTTTTAATTGCAGTTGAAATATTTCTAGTAACCAAAAAAAAAAAAAATGGGATGGATGGGTGAGGAGATGTAGAAGGTGGAGGAAAATTTCTCTTTCCCTACTGGCTGCCTACGCAGTGACAACACGGCGTTTTCCCTAGGCACCACAGCAGTCTCGGCTGCTGTCAGAAATCATCCTTTCAGACCCCTGAAGCAGTCGTCTCCATCCTTGGTGCCACTACAACCAGCTGCAAATGCTTGGGTGGCTGCTAATGTCTCACTTGCTGTCTAGATGGGCAAAGGGTTGACACTGCTCCTGCCTCAATTCCCATGCAATTAGGCAGGGAAGCCAAACCTCTGCCTCCTGCAGGGGCTGAGCGAGACCCCGGGGCAGGGTGTGCAACCTGCCCCTGCCAGCCTGATGCTGTGGTGGGCAGGGAGAGGACGCAGGTGAGCTGTGGGGATGGTACCTCAGTCTCCTCAAAGGAGATCCCACACACCTGGGAACAACCTAACTTATGCTTGCCTGTCTCTCTGCTGCTTCCCGTGCTTGCTCTGTCCAGGAGTAGCTTGGAGAGCCCTATGAGATCTGCAACGTGGAGCTGAGGACCCATGGCAGATCTTACCAAGTGGCAATACTGACACAGCTGAGCAGGACAGAACTACTGCCAATTGAGAACGGGTAAGCAGTCCTAATGTCTCATCCCTCCCGACACAGGCAACTTTCCCTAACATGGAAATTTCCTAGGCACAGAGCAGGGAGAAAAAATAGCTTCCATCTAATCAGATTTGTGTACGGGCAGCCCTCCTAACTCACTTGCCGGCAATTGGTATTAACAATGTAGGTCAGGTCAGCGCCTGACAACCAGAGACTCTCAGCAGCAACCTCCCAGCAGTGGAGAGCAATCACTTCCTCCCCAGCCCTCATCTCCTGCTTCAAAACCTGCTCCTCAAGCTCTTGCTGTCATGTAGAGCCAGCGAGCTTCCCCAGGCTGGCTGCTTCTGAGAGCCACCATCACAGTCACTGGGCTGCATCGGTCCACGGGCATCCCTGGGCAAGCAGGGTGTGCTGAGGCTGACTTACTGGTGGTGCTGGGCTGTGAGCATCAGAGAGAACTGCTGGGTGTCCACACCTGTGGGGCTGCCCTTCTTCAGCTGCCTGGTGGGGCTGGGGAGCAGCTACCTCCCTTATCTACCAGTTGTTTCTCCAAAGCCCTCAGGGTATGACTCGTTCATACTGATCAGGCTCTTTGCAAAGGGAAGGGTACATCACCTCCGCAAGTCTGAGAGGGTTTGGACTACAGAGAGCTCATTTGCCAGTCTTTCATGATGCCAAGTGTGTTTTAACTTCAGGTTGTTGCCAGCAATTCAGGCAACAATCTCACCCTTCATAAAAAACAGTCACTTGTGCTCCATGATGTCCCGCTATATCATACCAGATCAGCTTTAGACTGTCCTGGTTCCTAATTTTCTTAAGGAATAGGTTTCAATGACCTCCAGGACACATTTCTCCCTGTGAAGAGGGCCTGTGAAGCTGTCAGTCCCAAGGATGAGGTGAGACGGCATGCAGGGAGCAAACTTGTCTCAGCAGCTGGGGCAGGAGTTGAGGACTCATTACCAAGAAGCTCAGATGACATAAATCTTGTGGTCCTCAACTGGAAGGCGAAACCTGCTTGTTTGACAGAGTTGCCCTTGTGCTGTAATGACAAATGTCACATGGGAAAGAAAGGGTAGAGAACCAAAAATGAAATGAAGACAGGAGAGAAAGCAGAGGCTAGGGTGAGAAATAGGGAAGAGAGAGCAGAGAAGAGAGGAAAAAATTGTCATGCAAAAAATGTACCCAGTTACACTTGGGAAGAAAGCAAGCAGGAACAAAAACTAAACTTTGAAGCTGGTCTTCAGGACTTCCCTCTGACTGTTCTGTGTGAGTAGCTCCAGTATCAAACCTCAGATTATATGGGAGGACTAGATAATTAAATCAGTCGGATAAGATCAACTGCCATACTCAGTTTTAAGAAATATACTCGTTACAGCCACTGCTAGGGGTGCCGTCGGAATGTTATTTCATGGTTTGATGTAGTTATCATCATTTATCTTTTTAAAGAGCTGGGTCATTTGTCACTGGTATCTGTCATCGTGGCTAGAAGTTAGATTACTGACAAAGACTAAGATGTTGAATCATTTACTTTTATAATAATGGATACATTTTAGCTTACTATGAAAGTAGCTAATTCCTGTAACAATCTTTGATGTTAATCCATGAGGATTTATGTTGCTCTTGTCCTATCTTATTTGTGTGAACTCCTTTTCCTTACTACAAGTCTAGTTGCACCGCTTGGCTGACAGTGGCCTTTTAGCTGAACCGTGAACTGATTTAAATTGAGTATTGGACTAGTTCCCTTTGTGCTCCGTAGTCCTATAAATTGGAGGTGTTAGAGGAATCTTAGAGTTAAATGTTTAAATCCTTAGCTGGTTTGACTCTTTCTCTGTAAATGTTATTCTAACACCTTTTCTTTCCAAATTTCCAGATGTCAGTAAAATACAGTAGAAGGTATCCACCCACTGCTACAGATGTTCTGGGCAAACCTTTAAAGTGTGCTGAGGGAGATCCATCAGTTAGACTGGGGAAAAAATAATATGTGACCAGTGAAAAATTAGAAGAAAATAGAAAAAGGAAGTTTATTTTTTTAATCTTATTGTATTTCTGGGGGGAGGGGGGGGGGAAGGGGGCAGGCAGGGAACAACCTGCTTTAAAACTCAAAGAGATTTTCCTTGCAGAAAGAGCTGGAGGAATGGTTCCCAACCTACTTCATCCATCAGCTGCCCAGGACCTAATGCAAAGGTATTATCCACTGGTGACATTAGCAGAGCATGGACTGGGAGGGTCCCTCACATAGTCCCCCACGAGCTCCTCACCCCAATGCTGTCATCTTTCCTCCCCAGGGAAGCAGGGAGAGAGAGCAAGACCCTCTCCTTTCTCACCAACATGGCCTGTGGTCTATGCAGGGCTGTGCACTCAAAGTGCTTAGCAGTAAAACTGAGAGGAACCCTCCCCTCTAGCATAGCACCCACAACCCGTGATGCACCACAGGTGTTATCTCAGTGATGGAGCTGAAGGAGGATGGATGAAATTTTGTTCGGAAAAGACATGTTCTTGCTTAGTTGCATCTGTAGAGAGGGACGGATGCCATTGTTCTTGTCCTGGAGGAAGGAGAGGAGGACCAGGCTCCTGCAAGAAGAGTGGAGACCTGTTTTCAGGGGCAGCTGCTTTACCTGGGAGGAAGGAGCTGGCTTAGGGAAGAGCCAAGACCTCCGTGCTCCTCCTTGGAGTGAGGTGGATGAGAGGGCAGCCTGCCCCTGTGCAGAAAAGCTCCTCTCTCTGAGCAGGAGCAAAGCTCCTTGATCAGTATTTTTGCTGCTGTGACCTAAGGAAACATTCACCTCGACTACACCCAGAAGATGCCGTTAGCAGGGCTTCAGCCACCGCTGGAGATAGCAGGAGGGAGGCTGAACCTGCTCTGCAGCTTCTAGCTCTGATGCTGCCCCTGAATACTGTGTTCTTCCAACTGACTGGGGCTCCAGTGCAACCTGAAGGAAGAGCACTCTCCTTGTGTAACTGCACCACCTCAATAACAACACCCTTCTTGCAGTGGCAGCTTCCATAATCTCACTGTTTTCCATCTTCTGCTAAAGTTCACAGCAAAAATATGACCAGTTCCAACAGGGAATAGGAGCAGGCCCTATTAGCATTCACCGTATCTGCTCATTGACAGCGCTGTACGTCGCATTATCCCATCACTGTAGGCGTCCAGTGCTATCCTGCAGGATACATCCTATGCATTTAGAGGAGCTGGATTCTGTGTACTAAGGCATGAGCCTGCCAACTGCCATTCCCTGGCAGGCTGTCTCCCTGCATCTCTTCTGCATTTGCACAGAGCATTCAGCCTGTGAAACAGTGCGAATTTTCATCCGTTCACTGGCAGAAGGGCTAGCTGAAGCTTATGATTTGTTCCAGGCAGGCAATGGCTGGAAGCGTGAGCTTGAAAATTCACTAGAGCCTTCATGTGGGTCCTACAGAGCTATGCCAGGAGTTGAAAAAACAGATGTCTAGCATTAGCTCCCAAATGCAAAAGTAAGCACCTAAATTATCAGCCTGAATTTGGGAACCATTGTCTGCTTAGACTGTCTGGAACTAAGATAATTTGTTTACATGATTCAAGATGAGTTCAGAAGCCTAGTTTTAGGTACCCAAATCCGAAAGTTTTGTTTTAAAGCCTGTCTAGGTGTCTTTGCTCACTTACCAATCTATTCAAGATGCTTACTTGAACCATTACACAGTAACACTGAGGGGGAAATCAAAACAGCAGGTGACTTTCCTGCATCACCACAACACAGTCCTTCCAGGACCATCAGCAGAAGAAAGCTGGTAGTATAAAAAGAAGGGCAGTCAAACACTTTGGGTTTCCACAGGTGTCATCTGCCTCATGGGCAGCACTCCAGGTTCATCCTTGCTCGTGGAAATCCTGGACAACTTCAAACAGCTGATTTAAATCCCACCTTGTCCGAGATGTTGTGGGCTGCCTGCATGGCGGCTCAATTGGCTGGCTTGGCATAGGAATGTGAGATGAATTTGTGCTTTTAAAGCTACACTTGATTTAAGAAGAATTCCTGCAGAAATGTCACAGGAGGGATGCCCAGGGTGTCCCTTTGCGTTGCAGTTCAGCCCCCTGTCCCCATTCAGCCCCAGGCAGAGGTCCCTGGGGGTCTGGGTGGTCTCTGGGCTTTCTGGACCCTCTGACAATGTGTCAGCCACAGAGCTGGGCTGTGCAGGCAATAAGAAGGCTTTGGTGGTGTGTTATTTTTTTTTCCACCAATTTCTTCAAATAGAGACACAGATTGAAAGATTAACTAGCCTTGGTAATGGCCATGCCTGTAGCACTCGGCTGCTGGGAATTAGCTTGTCATTCTGTGCCTAGTTTACAAATGGAGGAAAAATGGTCTAGTCTCCATTCAGCTGTACCACTTTTCACCCCAGAATTGCCTTTACAGCTCATGTTTGAGCTGCAAGCATATATTTTCCTGTTTCCTCATTACACTTCCAGCTCTCTCAAATATTAAATAGCAGGTGCTTAGAATAAAACATATTATTCTGACAAACATTTTCATCATGAGGTAAATTGGCACATACTGACTGCTTTAAAATACTTACTGAGTAATTGAATACAGCAGTACAGGTTACTATGCAGACGTCTGTCTCTAATAGTTTACGATTACACACATTTCCCTGCTAAGGGAGAGACTATTGCACAAGTAGAGCTTGTTGTTTCAAACAAGCAAAAAAAAAAAAAAGGAAGAAAAAGAAGAGAGAGCAGCTCGTGCTACCCCCATAGGATATTCTTAAAAAAACAGATGGTTGTATTTTGCAGAAGCTTTTGAAGAAAACTTTAAAGAACTATGCAAATTTTGCTATTGCTTTTTTGGGTTTTCATATTTCTTCTCAGTCTCCTTCTCTATCACACGATTGCAAATCTGTTTCAACCTATAAATAGCTTTCTTCTTGCAAGCAGAGAGCTTTGTAATAGCAAGATACGTATTCCAGAGATTGGGGCGGGGGGGTGTGGTATTATCATTATCCTTTATCTTTTAAGAAGTTCTGGGTTGTAAGCTCAACGCTTTACATTTGGTTAATGTGTCAGATCAAAAACATAATCCCTGCCCCAAGGAGTTTACAGATTCAAAGGGACACCTTCAAACTGTAAATTACATTTCTGTCTGAAATGGCTTTACCTACTGTTTTGACAGGTAGCACTTACTGCCAAGAGGAAAAAGCAAAATGAAAGCATGTTTCTCCATTTTTGCACCTTGGTTTGCAGTTTTACTGGCACTTCATTGTGCTGGTTTTGGATATGATAGAGTTAATCTCTTTGTAGTAGCTAGTATGGGGTTATGTTTTGAATTTGTGTTGAAAGCAGTGTTGATAATGCAGAGGTGTTTTCATTATTGCTGAGCAGTGCTCATACAGAGTCAAGGGCTTTTCTTCTTCTCACCCCACCCCACCAGCGGGTAGGCTGGGGGGGCACAAGAAGATGCAAGGGGTCACAGCTGGGACAGCTGATCCCAACTGACCAAAGGGATATCTCACACCATATGATGTCGTACTCAGCATATAAAGCTGGGGGGAAGAAGAATGAAGCGGGGGACAGTCGGAGTGATGGCATTTGTCTTCCCAAGTAACCATTACGTGTGGTGGAGCCCTGCCTTCCTGGAGATGGCTGAACACTTGCCTGCCCATGAGAAGTGGTGAATGAATTCCTTGTTTTGTTTGCCTGCACACACAGCTTTTGCTTTACCTATTAAACTGCCTTCATCTCAACCCCTGAGTTTTCTCACTTTTACTCTTGTGATTCTCTCCTCCATCCCACTTGGGGGGAGTGAGTGACTGACCATCTGGGGCTTAGTTGCCGGCTGGGGTTAAACCGCGACATTGTGCATAGTCAGTGTTACAGCTTTACTGCTGGCCCCTTGCCCTTCCTCTTTCGTGTGCTCAGCATGAAGACGTTGTGCTTCCTCTCACTGCTCTGACCTGTGCTGGTGGAGTTGTCCTTCCTTGTTCAAGGACGGGAGGCTGTCTGCCCTGGCCAGAGCCGTGGCACTGATGTCCCTGGCCGAGGTGTCCCTAGCTCATGCTCAGGACTCGTTCAGAGACAAGGGACAGAGGCATGTTCCACTCACTGCCCAGGATGCTGCAGCTTCCTGCAAGTCTCTGCACAGCACAAAAAACGCTTCCAAGTGAGATTTCCTAAAGGCAATGCTTTCCATTTCTTTCTCTCTCTGTTAAGCTTAGTGGTGATTTAAAGAAATAAATGCAATACACAATTTCAGATCCCTTCCAGGAGTATGCTGAATAAAACTTGCTCTGAGTTTCAACGGTCTCTGGGTGTCCTGTGCTGCGATGTGGAAGGGCTGGGCTTTACTGGCTGTGTCTACATAAGTGGTAGGTGGGTGTCACAGGGTGCCCTGGGTCCCTCGTCATCCAGAACAGGTACCTGGCAGAGAGTGCTTTTTTTTTCTAGTCTGTGTACCATTCCCATGGGGACAAATCCTTGGGAAGGAGTGATCAATGCACATGCCCAGTCTCTTCTTACTGTGGGACTGAGAAATATCCGAAGCCCATACACAGACATAAGAGCTTGGAAGCACTCCTGGGGCCTGTACACTAAATATAGCAGCACCATCATCCTCCCGTAGTGGTGAGACCAATACTTCTGGGCGAGCTGTGTCCTGGGAATCAGCTAGCTCCGCTTGTAGCAACCCTTACCACATACCATTGAGGTTGGAAGAGCAACCCCAAATCCTCTACTTCTCTCCCTCCTGGGTTCCAGAAATGCTCTGCTTTTTCCTTTGGGATGGCTGCCCGTGACCGTGAATCCATGTTCTCCAGCACCACTGCTGTTTGTGACCATGCTTCCCTGTGATAAAAGCAGCAAACAGCCAGCACCATTTTCATTGAGTGGTGGTTGCTATAAATACCTTGGCTCTTACCAGGCTTCTGGTTTTCTTTATCTGTTGGATACCTGTTAGATAAAGCAAATCAGATCTATTAAAGCTCTGCTTTAACTTTATATATTGGCAAATGCTGTTGAATCTGACATCAGGTTCTAACTGTGCAAAAGTTTTTGCTGATTTTCATTTTAAGGAAATATCAGCCAGTAACAATGCATGCTGTAGCAGTGCTGTTTTGTAATTTAGCAGTGGTAAACAGGATTCAGAAGCTGATGCTGCAGCCTTCTGCAATAGGTGATTTAGTATTTTACTGTTTTTTCCACCAGCCCTTTGTACAAGGAACACCAGGAAATGGCAGTGACATATCCGAACCTGCATTTCACTGCAAACTGCTTAAGTTACAGCCCAGTGAAGTATGACTAATTGCCAGATATTACTATGCCAGGTCTGTCATGTTGAGATAAAATAAATTAGATATCCATCATTACAGGTTGAGCTATAGACTAATTAGAAAGTACTGTCTCAGTGCAAGGGACATAACAGTGCAGCACAAGTTTAGCTTGGCTTGTTTTTTCCTCACGGTGTGTAAACAATCCATGTCTGCATCCTCCAGAAAGGACAATTTTTCTTGTATGAGAAACATCGGCTTTTTGCTAGCCTTGGCCACATAACACAAATGGAGAGAGATCAGCATTTGTGAAAACTGGCCACCGTGCTCAGGTATCCATACCTAGAGAACTATGATTGGTAAAACAGTGAGAATGCTGGGACAAAAAACGTTCAGCTGAGCTTACATACCAACATTCAGATCCATGAGAGGAAAACTCAGATTACAACTTGATCTGAATTTTTAGAAAGCATATGACTTTCAGAGGCAGCCTTCTCCTCACATAAGAACTTGCAGAATTTGTCACCATCAGAACAGAATATCCTGTTCATCTGTCCTGCCCTAGTATGTGCTGAGGAAGAACCTACAGGGGTAACTAATTTCCGTTCACTGGGGGAAAATTCTTATAGCTCCAGTGAAGCATGTGATTTTTCACCTGTTGAACAAAAACCCTGTGGCAGCTAGTCAGTGATGCTGAACATCCATCCAACTCGACATAATCAGTAATGCTCATAGCAATGAATGTTATCCTTGAGAATCTGCAATTTGCTCGTAGATGCTCCCAGAAACCTAGGACACAAAAAGATAGCCTTTTTATAAATCTGAAGGTGGAAACAAAATCGAAAG
This sequence comes from Tauraco erythrolophus, assembly GCF_009769465.1. NCBI lineage: Eukaryota > Metazoa > Chordata > Aves > Musophagiformes > Musophagidae > Tauraco > Tauraco erythrolophus. The sequence goes on from NC_141465.1 coordinate 38,513,927, forward strand.
CCTCATGGCATAAGTTGTTTCAAAATAGTCTGTTATAATTCATTTGAGATTAAACAGAAGAGTACGAAGCTGATCCTGCCTTGACAGAACAAGCCTGTAGGACAGCAGGGCTTCCTGACATCTTTCAGAACAGGCTCAGGAATAGGCCATAAGGAATAACTGCATCTTCATGTACAAGCTTTTATGCTTTTTCTAATGCCCAGAGAGGCCATCAGTTGGTCTCTGCCCATCGACATCAAGTTAGTCCTAGAAGTGATGTGTTAAATCTGTCTAAGAAAAGGACAAGAGAAATGGCTGTTAACATTACAGAAGGGAAATTCAATTTGGCTTGGAGCAGAACAAGCATTCTGACCAGACCAGATGAACTAATATGAGTGCAGTTAAAGATATATTGCTAGAGAAAGGAAGGAATTTTCTTGTATCAAGAATCAGAAGGTCTTTCAGAGGGCGAACAGCTTGCCTTAAGCTACTCAAGGAGAAATGCTGGCTTCAGAATTGAACTCACAAATATTTCCTCCAAGCTGGCCATTTAGACATTACAGTCTTGCCAGTGGATGAGTCAGTAATGAATGAATATTCCTGGAATATTCCTGAATATTCCTGGAATATTTAAAGACTAAAATACCAGACAATTAGCTAGCATTTTGAAAGGAAATAAAAATAAATCCATTCTTACCTGCATAGCTTCATGCCAACTTAAACTAAAGGACTCTGTTCTTTGATTTAGATTTCTACTCATTCCCTCTGGAGCTGATTTACACTATTGTCCTCTGCTGATGCAGCGTGTTGTTCCAGCGATCAGCCACCTTCTGAATAAAAGATCCAAGGCTTGATAGAAAAACATCAGAATCTAGTGCTATATGAAGTTGTCACGTTATGACACAAGGTCAGGTCAACAGAGATCAGGGAACAATTTGACCAGTCTACCGGCTTCCCAAGAAAGACGAGACCCTTGTATCCGATCCGCCTGCCCTCCCTGGGCAGCCTGCTAAGTCAGAGGGGGTTTGACTAACCTGTTCAGGGACCTCACAGGCAGCACAACGGGCCAAATCCCGTATATTCTCTATATCAATTATCGAGTTTCTGGAAACTTATATTTAATATTTATAAGAAATTTTATTACATATGTTTGTGACAGGATACAGATTCGAAGATAGCCGGTGATAGGGACTGACTGTGAAAAGAGATTTGATTCGGAATAATATGAAACTAGAACTAATCAGTGATAATACTCAATAGCTAGTAAGATGTTAGTAAGTAAATGCTCATAACACAGAGCTCTTACCCAACAGGTGTCCCTATGGGGGGCAGAAGAGAGGTCCAGCCCGTCGACTGATCCCAGATGTTTCGATGGAGGTCTTCTCCCTGACATCCCCCTTCTCTTTCGCCATTTTATACTATTTCATTACTTTTAGGTGGAGCTTGAGTGACTCTAGTCATACATACTTTTGTGCAGCCCGGAGGCGGATAGCTTTTAAGGTGGAGGTGTATTTTGGTATTATATTGACATTATAATGAGCAAAGTTCAGCTTCAGGACATGATTTCACCATCATTGCTGAGGCAGTAGTTGCGATCCATCTTCCTTGATAGTGGTTATCTTCACCAGACATTCTTTATCCATGATAACAGGGATGAGTCATGGTACCTCCATACCACTCTGTTCCCCATGTCACGAATATTGCACATTCTGTCGACTAGATGCAGGCTTTTTCCGTTCCAAGTGTGTTTTGTTCTGGGAGCAGCAACTGTGTCTTATATCAAGGCTGCTCTAATATTACAGCTCATGTTAAGACGTAAGCTGAACTTTGGGGGTCAATATTCTCCCATTCTCCCCCAATTTCTTTTACTGTTCCACAGAAGTATCTTAAGGCACTCATTTAGTTTCCACTGCTGATATGGAATTTATAGGTCTCCTGGAGGCACTCTGTCATATCTGCTGATCCGACACAGGTATTTTGGATAAGGATGTTTTGGTGACAGAGCTGAGTCCCCAGTGTGTTGTGATCACACATAGACCATAACCAAATCCTCTCTTCTGCTCCAGCCTGCAAATTCTTGTCTCTGTCTGAACTGCTTTTGCTGTGTCTAGAAATCTTCTGGGCCCAGTGCCTTGTCAACCTGTGCTACTTCTATTGTTTAATTATCTGTTTCAGTATAATCACGAAGCCTTTTAACGTTTTTCTTTCTCCCCAAAGAAAGTATATCTCCTTCACTAGAAAATGACCTTCAGCTTCTATTGTGAGCAATGAAACAAAAAGCTTTCTGAGCAATATCAGCTTCATCTGTATCTTTCCATCGCCATGCCTCAAAGACTTATTAGTTGCTGGCAATTTCTCATGGTTTTAAACAATTTCTTTTGTTTATCCTAATTTTCTTGGCCATGTCTGTACTGTTATACACTTAACTGCCTTTATCAACTCCATTTTTACCTTCCTCCTCTGCCACTTTCAGAATAATCTCAGCAACTTTTGTTATAAATCATTTGAGGATCTTTTGTTCATTTGCTTTATTTACCATTTATTATGGTACACGCAAACTCAGTATGTTTCAATTCTTGGAAGGATTGCTTCATTTTCCTTCCCTTGAGGAGGAATGAAGGAGCTCCTGACATGCTGGTGCAGGAAAGGCTTACGAGGCGAAGCTGGAAGTGGCATTCCCTGCCTGTCACACAGACGGCACGGATGGAGGTTGTCGGAGCACAGAGGAAGCCACACAGTGGGAATTGCCAGCGGGGAGGGACGGCCTTACCGTGTCCTTTGCCTGACTGCTCCCAGATACAGCCAGCTTTCTGAGCTGCTCATTGCTTGGTTTTCATCTCTTAGTATTCAACGGAGGAAAAACATCCCCAAACCGACCAAAGAGAAGGGCCCAGACCTGCGGTTTGGGGCATTATTTTACATTTCTCTGTTGTAGCATCTTTACTATTGGTTTGAACATTTTTCTTTCAGCACCTCGCCCCAGTGATTTTCAGGGGAATTTGCTGCTTCCCCAATGCTATCTGCCCCGATAAAAGTAAATTTTCACCCCTCTGAGTCTTTGCCTCAAGATGATGTCTTTGGGAGAGCTTTGTGCACTTTTGGTCTGTTTGGCTTTAGCCTGCCCTTGCCTTCCTTCCTTACAAAAACTCTGTTCCCTGAAAAGAATCACAGTCAGGAGTGCAATACCCCACCTCATTACTCCAACTCATAGGGGTAAAACCGCAAGCGCAGGGTCCCTTGGCTTTTCGGCTGTCTATATCCTGGTTGCATGAGGCCAGGGAGTCCTGAAGTTGTTTGCAAATCTGGGTGTGCCCTGAGATTGCAGATTGTATTATCCCTTGAGCCATTTCCATCTCAGTTAATCTGATCGCAGTGGCCCTTCAAATCCAATTGTTTTGACTCTTCTCTTAGGTTTTCACTTTTATTTAACTCCCAAGCCTAATAAAATGATGATCATGGCTCCCCAGCCATATTCCCCTTTATTCTGTATATCCTCTTCTTTAATAGCTTCCTAATTCTCTGCAGTTAAAAGTCTGCCACATTTATGTTCCTCCTCTTTATGTCTACCATTTTTCTATATTTTACCATCACTATATTACACGGAATTGTTGGGTTAATGGCTAATTTCCCTCAGTAATTAGGAAAACAAATAATTAAAGGTTTAGGTCATGTATTGAAAAAGAGTTGTATTTCCAGACAGAGTCCTGAACTAAAAAAAATAAAATTAAAGGAGTTTCTCCTTAAGCAGAATTTACCTTTTCATTTGTTACAGTTTTATTCTGCCTTTCCTTTGAAACATTCAAATATTGTTTATAAGAGAAGTCCCTGGAAAGCTCTTTTATTCTAGACTGGAACTCTTTCAAGAAAGCAGCTCAGTTAATTCCTGTGCATCTTTTGAGTCAGACTTGCAAAAAGGGAGATGTGCTGCAATGACACACGATATAACCTCTCCGATAAAACTTGTTCCATCAATGTCAAGTAATCTCAAAGTAGCTTAATTGTAAAATTATCTGAAGAAAAGAGGAAAAGCATCTTTTCCTTAAGTATGTTATGTCATTGTACTCTATCGTATCTAAAGTGATTTTTAAAGGTTATTTCGTACAATAACCAAGCATATGGTATATGTACTTTCCATTGGAATCAATTAAATTCCAGTTATACCGGCTCCATCACCCAAATGCAACTACTTTGCTAGGGTGGTGTTTACTAGTTTCTTGTGCAGCCACTAAACACTCAGCTATAGAGTTTCACACTGGCTGACTGATAGACTCGGTGTTGCAGTTCTTTATTCCTGTTTTGAAAACTTTGATGGCTCAAGAGACTTTGTCAGACATTCTGGATGCAAGTAAATTCACCCATTATGCCAGTCTCCCTGATCTTGAGATTTTGTACACATGAAATTCAGAACTTCTTGCTTCATCTGATTCACTGCTTCTTCTGAATTTCTTCACAGGTAATTCACAGTAAATACCATAGCATATACATCCTAAGATTTAAAACACATCCTAAAGCCTGAATATCCACTTTCTCCTGTAGTAACAGGAGTCTGGGACTAAAGGAAAGAAAAACCTGAGATTAACAATAAAGATACAAGTTTCACAAAATAATTTGACTGCAGAACATTCACATTTCTGTAAGTCTGCATTACTACTTATGCTGCTTTTTCCTTTTTGCTTTTTAAATCAAGCTTGTTGAAGGAAGTAAAGGGAGGATATAGTATCTCAAAAATCCTATTTTCTTGAAACGGTTCAAAGTAATTGTGCATTGATTCCTTAGAGATAAACAAATGCTATTTATCAATTGATTTTAAAAGCTAGAAAGTAGTGGTTTGAGATCACTTGCTGGCTAAAGAAGTTGGGGATTGAAAATAGCAGAATAATAAATGGCCGTGGTTTGGTCACACATAGATGAGGCAGACAGTCGATATCCTCCAGCAGTGCAGCTGATCTGCTGATGCAGCTATAACTGGGAATAAAACCGCCTCAGCCACTGAATCAGGTCTGTGCCTTCAGAGGGATATTACCAACTCTTTAAGAGAGGTTAGGACAAAGAAACAAACAAGCCACTTTCAGATTGTTTTCAAAGAACAGCTTAAAATACGGTTTACTTTGCATTTTTCTTATACCCAAGATTTTCTTTGAGAGACTGCTTGGACGTTCATAGCCAGCTACAGCGCTGCCATAAAGCGCACAAGCTAGCGATCATGCCTACGGCCTGAAGCATACAAGGGAACTCAGGGAAAGCATCAAGCGGAAAACTCACCTTGAGATAAAAGCAACATGAAAAAGGAGTTTTTAAATTAATTTCATCTACATGTCATGGTCTGTCATGGTCTTCAACAGTGGCCACTGTGGAGGACCTGTGGGACTCTATCACCATCTGCATGATCCCAACATTTATTTCCACTCCAGGGAAGCCTGCTGACCACCCTGTTGTCCTTGAGTGGTGGAAGGAGACCCTAAATTGCCACTGCCTGGCCCAGGAGCAAAGGCCTTCTCCTCTTGTCCCTGCCCTGGGTTGTGACACCTGATCATGGTATTGGAGGAGCACATCATGGGGGCACATTGAGGGGAGTAGAACCCGCTCCAGACTGCTGCATGGGGCAGGTGGGCTGCAGGAAACACCCATGAGAGACAAGGTCTTCTGCTTACAGATTTGTCCAAGTGCCTATGCAATATTTTTCTTTGCTTTAGCCAGCATAACTTCCATGTGCGCAGAGGTATCCTCTGATTGCAACAATATAGCTCCTCCAAACACCTGAGAAGAACTGATCTGCCATTTTGAATTATGCAGAGCTTGCCAGTCCCACCAAGAAACCCATTTCTTGCTAGTGCATATCGGTGATTGTATTGCAGGCAATTGCTACGCATGGCTAAGGAGCTACGCTGCAATCAAGAAGGTAACAGCTTGCTCACTTTCACCTCTTTCTCCCAAGAGCAATACTGATGCTGCTCTTCTTGGTTAAAAGCTCCAGGCAAACATTTTTGAAAACCTTGTTTTGTGGCTAATTTGCAAAGGTTGCTCAGTGTAAGGTGATGCTGAGCTCCTACCTTTGGTTTCCCAGGCTAGTAAATCCTCCTTAAGGTGGTCACAGACAGGTCTGTCAAATGTTTAGCATCACATAAAGATTGTTAAGCAGTACCATTTTCGTAGTGTCACCATGAGGCTTTTATATGAAAAGGAAAATCTTTCCCTTGTGGCTGCAACTTTTTGCTACAAATTCTTGGGGTTTTGGATGAAAGAGCTATAAAGTTGATAGGAAATAACATTCAAGGGACCTGTGAAACTGCACAATAACAATAATCAGACAGCACAGTTTTCCCCATTCATTCAAATTGTCCGTTCTTGCTTTGGTAGGATTATTTCTTATGTGCCTTCTCCCTTGCTTCAAAATAGGAATGACTGAGAGAAACAGTTTGTTTCACAAAGAAATTTCCAAAGCAACTCCTCCTCATCTTCACCAGGGTTCAGGGAGGTAGAGTGGTGGTTTATAATCCAAAGGAAATAATTCCTACTTAGAAAATAATTTCTGGGTACTAAACATCTTATTATGTACAATTTGTAATATCATCTCATATAAAAACTTTAAGCATATTTTCTCTGTATCAATAATGTATTTCAATAAACTATTCAGAATATCATTTTTTATATGTTACAGAATTGCTCAGTTCTTTGTATTAAAATGTCTCTGCTTGGAACAACACATACACAATTACTTTAAATACAATTTTATTAAACATTATAGCAACTCTGAAAAGCGCTCACGCTCTTTCTCCTGTGGAATATATCAAATTGTCACTGAAAATCTGAAAAAAATTAACACTGCTGATACATATAAAATCTCTGGTTTTCAGTAAGAACTGTTGGTTTTACAATTAAAGTTACGCATTTCAAGGTAAGAAAAAAAAAAAAGATTGAAATATACAATTACCCACAGAAAAAGTATAGATAGAAAGTTTCTGACCAGATGTGAAAGATGTGCATCTATGTTTGATATATGGATTGTATTTTGAAGTAGAATTTCCGAAGACTTTGCATCCACAGTCAGGGAATGACTTCCCAACAACCTCAGCATCTCTGGTGCAGAGTATCTGAAAAAATCCAGACATTCAGCATAGGCTATATCAGGTGCTGTTCTTTCCTTAAAATCTGGCTGTAACTGCGAGTCCTGACCTCGGTTCGAAATCTAGTCCCTTCTTGGCAGAAAAGTCTTACTTTCATCTCGGTGTTAATAACTTTAACTGAAACAGCCCTTTGACAGAGTTTCGACAGAACAGCTGAAAGCTCAGTGTTAGCCTTGTACTGTTTGCTATCGCCTTGATGAATAACAGGAGCAAAGGATCGCATGCAATCCTCATTTTATGCTTTCATCTAATCATTGTATTCTATAAAAAAAACCAGGCATATAACATTATACATAGACCCTGAAACAGAGCGGTCGCCTTGGATTTACCCTTGTGTGTAAACTCCTCATATGCAGAAGTGTTTGTGAGATGAGCACTTCATCTTACACTTCCCCTGTTGTATCAAGCGGGTGGCTGAGAGAAGCATAGGAGACGTGTAACAGGAGCGGGGAAAATCAATAGTGTGATTTGGGCAGAAGAAATCAATGCAACAATGCAGCAAAAGAACTGAATATAGTGGTGTGGACGGAGGTAATCAATAAAAATACATGTGCTTTTGTGCTGCATGGTGAGTCCAAATAGGACAGAAGACTAACTTGGACTTTTATCTGAATCCGATACAAACTGGATATTTGGGGAGGTTCAACTGAGCTAGTTTTATAAAAGCAGGCAAATTTTCCCCCTTTTTTCCTTTTCTTTTTTTTTTTTTTCCCTGCGTTCTTCTGATCACAGGTTCCAGCTAGCTCTGTATGAACAAATGACAAAATATTAACAGCTTGGAAGAAAAAACAGATTTATAGCATAATCGGATAGATTGAGTTGGTCTGAATAGCTTGAATGTTGTTTATTCTGCTGGATGCTGCTATTTGCTGCCTGTACATCTTTAGATGTATTTTTTCCTGTGTTTTCAAAGTGAAGTAAAAGTCTTTGCCAATCCACTTTCCTCCCCAGAACTGGATTTCCATCTCTGACTCTTTTTTTTTTTGTGTTAGGTTACAAGTTTGCCTATAACTTGGTAAAAAGGCAGCCCCCATATTACCTGTGAAGAGGGACTGTGCCTTAACCAGGCTACAGAGTCAAATTCTATTTCACTGACTGCGTTTGATGTGCTATATATACTTTCTGGGAACATTCTGCCCGGTCTTACCTTCTGGCTTGGTCTCTCTATAATGCCACGTTGCTTGTTTGTTTACTTTTCCCCTGGGTACTGCTAAAACAGGTATAACCTCAAAATTGATTTCTCCATGAAGAAACACTCTCTCCTTTTTCTTTTTTTTTGGCCATATTATAGGGTAATTTTTAGCCCTTGCACAAAGCTCCTGACTTTGTCCCACAGTAGTTGAAAATATTTTTTTTCTGCTTAGGTAGTGGATACAGGATATTTATTTTTCAGCTCCGGTGTATGGGTTTCTGAAATGATAAGATAACCATGTCCTTAAGCTACACATCTGACCCCAATTCTGCTACACCATTTATTACATTTATCTTATTGCTGCTGTGTAGACTTCTGCAGTTTCAGTTGCTCTACACTTTGTACTGCCTGAGCAGCATTTTACCTAACTATTACAACGCTAATGCTCAACAGTATGAAATCTGAGCTTCTTGTTGTAAAAAGCCATCGATATCATCTGTCAGCAGGCACAGCTCCTCCCAAATCATGTCCTCATGAACGTAATCAGTGCTCTCTCTGGCTGCTGAGATCTCACAAGATCCGAAGATGCTGAGACTCATCGCTGGGCTTTGACCTTGCTGTCCTGTTTTGAGTTTTCCTAGCCCTCAGCATCCTCTGGCTCTTCTACAGGAACCCAGATGAGACCATCTCCTCTGCACTAGGTCAAGAGAGCTGATGCTTCCCAGAGATCTTTGTAGCTCATAGGAGTCGACTCAATAAAATAATGCCCAGAGACATTGTATGTCAGTCGTGTTGCCTGCTGGGAAAGTTATGCTCCTGGTACAGATAGTTACTAAATCGTGACAGATCTCATGACCGAGGGCATTTTTTACCCCTGTGGCATGATTGTCCTGCCAGGAGGGCTTAAATGTTTGTTTGCAGAGAAAAAGAGAAATGTGGCACTGCTTCTGCTGTAGCTGGCACTAATAATCACCTCTGAACAGGCTGGCTTAGTGAGCACTGCAGAAGTGAAGGAAAGGGCTTGTGTCAGTGTTCAGGGAGAAACTCAGAACAGAAGGCTTCACAGGAACTTCTTTTTCAATGCGGTAAATTTTCCCAATCCTCAAATTTCTCTTCAAAGCTCTTCCAAAAAAAAAAATTATTAATAGCTTCTCTGATTCAGAAAGTGCTTTGCTGTGTTGATGTTTGTATCCCCAGGAAAGAGTCACACTCTGCTGAACTGATGTTACTTCCTAATGTAACTGTATGTTTTCTGCACTTACCTAGTACATTTTCTGACCATGTGCTTATGGCTCTGAACCACATTTGATGACTTAGCAGGGGCTGGTGCAGGGTGAGGGGTAAGGAAGGACAAGGGGACAGAGAGAGCAGTGTATAGCATATGGCCACAGCAAATAGGCCTGCTAATGGGGAATCGTGGCCCCAGTTTCAGGAGTTTGAACTTACGTTTGAACCTATGTTTCCTCCAGGGAAATATGGACATGGGAGCAGGGTGCATCACCAGGGCTTGCCTTGCCATGGGGCTGCGAGATTGGACCCAGGAGATTGAGAGTGATGCTGCATCCCCAGTGCAGAGGTGTCCACCAAGAAAGAGCACAGCTGCCCATAATGTACAGCCCCAAGGGCTGCAGAATGGGCGGGGAAGAAGGTCCTTCTTCCTCTTTTACTCAGAGACCTTCAGAAGGGCTGGGAAAATCAAGTTCCCTGGTTTTAAACTTTTCAATCTAAGAGGCAGATGCTTTTTGAAGCTCCCTGGAGGTCTGTTTACAGCCTCTTCCACGGAGCATCTATTGTGACAATGTTGTAAGCTGCACCACTTTTCCAGCAAGATTAATGCCTTCTCTGGGAGAATGGGGAGAAAAAAATGTCAATTACAATTAAAAATAACCTCTTCATTTTTAAATGCATGTCACAGATTATAGAGGGAGGCTCAATAGTATTTCTTGCTGATTTGAGCTTCTAGATTTCCACACTGAACCAAAAGCATTTGTAGGGGGTTCTTCACAGATGAGCAGAATCCTGTATGATAAGGGTGTAATTATAAATGTGAAAATGCAATGTTGTGATTCAGGGGGTAATACTAGTACTTCAAAGGACTGTAGAACATGATCCAGATCTCATCTACTCCACATCCAACTCAGCAAAGCTCTCCCAAAATCAGTCCCATGACTTCCTTGAAATTAAAGATTTGCATCGCTGTAACCGAGGAGAGAACTGTACCCTACAACTTTAAATCACAGTTTTGGCATTACTGCTAGAGGTCTAATTCCAAGGCTGTCAGAAGAGGATTTCAAGGATCTATTTATTGACCAGGGAAGAAGTTTGACCTTTCATAGAGCATCAGTCTGACTTTTCATTCACTTTTGTATTCCTTAGACTTTTGCAAAAACAAAGGCGATTGAGAAACAGGGAACTGGGCAATGTTTTACATATGGGGAACTGCTCAAAAGTGATAATAAGCTGCGGGCAACTACTGGAAATGAAGTAGGAAGAAATGTTTACAGGCAGGATCTGAAATAATCTCTCAATCTTCTCTGGGGCTCCTTTGTATTGTGTTTACTCAGGTAGTGCAAAGTTTTGAAAGAATAGCTTGCCAAAAGCAAGAACAAATCTTCACGTTTAAGTTAGGCATGGGGGTATATGTGCATTGCTGTAGCTTTAATATTTATGTGGTTGGAGGGGAATGGAATGAGGATTTCTGTTTATTTTCTTTCATAAATCAGAGGAATTATTATTAAAAATTTTACTTCTTCTTTCAGATGTTCCATGCCAAGGACCAGTGCTGGGCAAATAATCGCAGCTAATTCAAAAAAGTTCCCGAAGTCCCACATTTGGGCAAATACGCACTTCCTACTGTGTATATTGTCTGAGTCACCTTCAGTTAAAGTAAATGGAGTTGTGAGATACTGAATTTGACCCCACACAATGAACATACATTCTTCCCACCGTGTGTTTTTGAAAGTTGCCTGGAGGTTGCTTTATTTCAGCTGGGGTGCTGACAAGGAAGGCAAGTGCAATGAAAACAGAGCAGCCAACGTTCACAAACAGGATATATGTGCTGAAGTCAGGAAATATTTTCTCACTCTGGATTTTCAAATGCTGTATGCAATGTACATGTCACTCAGCCTGGATGAAATTCTTATCTCGAGGGGTCATAAGAGTCTCCAATCCATGATTTTAAACTCAGACTGGCTGAGGGATTTTCCTGCTGCTTTTCTTTTTACAAAACAGCATTTGCATAGAAAACTTTCTGTTAAGCTTCACTTCTGGACATTCTCCCTTCCCTCTCCTTCCTTTCAGGTAAATTTTGACCTCAAAGCCTCTCTGGGGATATTGGTATCAAGAAAGAGAAACTCGGAGTAACAGGGAGAAATTCTACAGCACTTAACCTGCTACTGTGAATAATGATGGCCCTGTATTTGCATTTTAATCACGTCTGCCTTCCACGTTGGTTAAAGGTGCATAGAAACGTCAAGCTGAGACTGTGGCCTTTCTCTGTGTTAGGATGCAGTGCCATGAAAGGCATCAATATTATTTAGGAGACTGTAACAAGAGACACAGGACAAACTTCTCCTCCACCTTTTCACTTTTCACCCCATCCACTCCCCTGATTTCTGGGCTTGGTCGGCTTGATAGGTACCTCTGAGAGGAGGTGGGCACAACACACTGCATGAGTTTAGGAGAGCTGTCACAGCCCCTCGCTCCCCCGTGCCCTAGGGATATGCACAGCCAGGAGTGACTGCAGGCACACGGTGTTGTCACCCAGGAGAAAGAGAAGAAGAGGCTGGAGGAGTGAGTTAATGCACCTGACTTTCACCTCCAGAGGCTTGGCTTGCTTCAAACTTGGAGTACACATCACAAGTGAAACTGGTTTTATTCTCATCACTTGGGCTTCAACTGACATGTCTCCATCAAAAACTGACACATCATTTATTTCCAATAGGAGAGCTACCCAGGGAAAATTATCAATGCTAAGAGAAGAAAAAAAAAAAAGAAGAGGAGAAAAGGAGAAAGTGTTTTGATATGCAAGCTGAAAGGAATTAAAGGTGAAGGGAGTTGGCTTGACTCTTGCAAGCACAGCATTAGGTGCTACTCTGAGACACGACGAGGAGCCCACAGACCCCACTTAGGCTGGACTGAAGGCCAAGCATTAGTGGGTTGAGGCACAACTGCCCATCGCACTCCCGGGCTTGGCTTAGAGTTCAACACAGGCTGCAAGGGCAGCTGCAGGCACAGTCCTCCTGGTTCAAAACCAGCAGCATCTGGTGGGTCAGGGATATGTATAGTCCCTGCAGTGGCTGGGCTACAGATGTATGCAAACCTAGAAGGCTGTGCGCTGTGGGAAGATGTTACTCGAAACCACAATAAACCAGCAGATGATCACCAAAAGGAGTCCCTTGCTAGCTTTGAGCTGTATCATTTCCTACAAGTACTCTGTAACGCGTACGGGTTGCTCTGGGTCCAGAGGGTGGGCTGGCACACTCCAAACTCCTGGAGCAAATGTGTTCTGCAATGTTACTTGATCTTGTCCATGGGGAACACGACCTGCCAGCAGTAACCACTGTCCCGGGGGCTGCCAGAGCTTTGCTGGCTGTGCAAAGATGGGGGAAGATGAAGGTGTGGGTTGACAGCCCTGGACAGCTTCCAATGCCGTGGTGCCATGAGGGACATTCCTCACCTGCACATAGCACAGCAGAGACATTGGAACTGAGTCTTTGAGAAAAACTTATGAACATGTGGGAAGATGAGCAGAAAAAGTACCCATCATGTTTGAATCGTCTCTAGGGGCTGCTGGAGTCTGCTGAAGGGGCACATTGTGTTCTGCTTTACCCATGGAGCAGCACTTAGATTCACGTCTGAGTACATGAGAAAATGAGGTCTAACTAATCTGCCATTTAAAGAAATAACTGCTAAAATAATAGAATTTTGATGGAGCAAAGGTTATCTGCCCTGGAATGGCAGATATTCCTCAGTGACTCTGCTGATGAAAGGCACAGCCGGCATCAGCTTTGGGAGGCTTGGGAGTGCTCGCTCGCTTGGTCTCTCAAGCAACCTGTTGGCTGTTTATGGCAGTTCCCTTATCTTCCAGGAAAATTAATTTTACCATATGCATTATGTAATACGCTTTTGCCTCAAACAACAAAGGCCAGTGAGCTTCCCATCCTCCCCAAAATGACATCTGGTATTTGTGGTGCATATCTGAACTGGAAGATAATATTGGGGAGGTTCTAGCCAGAGGAGCACTGGGAAGAATGTCAGTGTGTGGTCTCATCTCAACTCTCTGAGGTTTATATAATTTATTCGTGCTGCTTACAAGGATCCTTACGAGGATTTTTTTTTTTTTTGCCAACCCTGGAAACTCAGCCTTTGATCTTATAATCAATTGGTGTTCTTTTGCTTCTTACATCACCAAACGTGTTTAAAAATCTGTTGCCAGAATTGTGCTGACAATTTAGCTTTAGACTGTGGGAAGCTCAGTCCCATTCTTACTTTACTAAATGAAAAGCAGGTGTTAATATCCATATGTGCTGCTTTTTTTTTTCTTTCCACTAAATTAGACAGAGGTTTCTTAACAACTTGTATGGGAAGATGCAGGATCAAACCTTAATTCTTTGTGGCGCATCTTCTTTGTGCAGAGGTATCAAACTGCAGCTACTGCAAAACCAGCCTCCTCAGCTGCTCCAGGGCTTCCCCGGCATAGGAAGATGCTGTTTGCACACGGGCAGTGAGGATTGCTCAGTGCCGCCCTGCTACGTTTATGCTGTAGCCAGTGCATCAGGAGTATGATGGGACCTGTTTGCTAGAGGATCTTGACTATCAAGGAATAGAGGGCAGGAGGAGAGGATAAAGCTAAATGGATTAGCATAACTTGAAGCAGTTATGAGGTTCAACTAGACATCAGCATCCTTGGATGTTGGAGGGAGCATTGGTTTCCTCAGACACTCCTGTCTTTCCTGCATAGTCACACTGTGGATAAGGACCTTGTTTCATTGAAACAGCTGCGGCGTTACCGAGCCACTCGTGCTTAAATCTAGCATCCCTCAGAGCACCCAGCTTCTGCTGCTTTCCTTATGAGAGAGGAATCACTCTTCCTTTGCATTTGCCTCCTCTGCCTGTGGGGCTAATACACTCATGTAAGTTACTGTTTCTTTAGTATTTGAGTACCTCCACATACAGTATCAACATAGTGATATGCAACCAGAATAAGGATGCCCCGCCTTGAGTTAGTGAAGTTGCTGGTGTTGTATATTAAAATTCTGCTCATGGCAGGATTTAAATAATGATTTTCAGACTGTATTACCATCTTTAATTTTTTATTGATCCGTAGTTTACCTGATGGAAGAGTATGCCAGTGCACTTAAATGCTACCCTGTTGTGGAAAGGATTCCTCAAAGCAAGCTGTGCAGCACTTCTAAAGACAGTCACCCTTCAGATCCACCCTGTATCCCTGAGAAGCTTGTTCCATGAATGGGTTCCCAGGCTTTCACTTGCATTGTTCCAAAGGAAGGCAAATGCTTGTTTCTGTCAAGAGCCAGGGATGAGCTACCTGGTTTTGTTGCACTTAGTGTGTTTGTTAATGTACAGATCAACAGAAATGTAAGTTTGATAGGCAGACGTGGTTCATGCTGAAAGGTACACATTGAGTCATCAAAGGCTGCGAAGGGATGAATTTTACCTTCTGTTGAGCTTAGGAATTGTTAAACGGTCAGACAAGTCTTCTTATTACAAAGTGACATATGTGACTTAAAAATAAATGAGCTGATTCTTAATTTAGTTACAGGAGTGCCAGGACTACTTCCTGCATAAAGTAGAGGCAAATATATTTCATGGGGGAAGGTATAGATTTGGAGAGGAGATGGAAGATTAACTCTGTCCAGATCCTTCTGGAGGCTTCAAAGAAATCAGTTATGAAAATGGCATGCTCCACTAAGAACAGTTTCCATGTGATGAATGAAACCTAAGGCACAAAGGAAGATAGAATGCCTCACAAGGCATGTGTCATAGAAAGTCTATAACAAGCCAGCTGGATAGAGGAAGCGAGAGACATTCAAAATTTAATTTGGTGTAAGCGTATTTCATGTCTTGATGTATCTTTTATAAATATTGGCAATGGTGCTGTCCGTGTATTTTGGATACCAAAACCAAATAATTTAATGTTCATTTTGTTCTAACTTCTTTTGAACAAAGAGTGATTTCAAAGTAACTTTTGATTCTTCATTAAGAAAATCAGAAGTAGCCTGCCCTGCTGTCTCCTCCTCAGGAACACATCAATTTCACTTTTTTTATTGGAAGAGGAAAAAGAAAATTAACAAGAATACTCCAGGTGTGTGATGAAGAGGCTGGGAAATAACAATAATAGCAACAAAACTTGTATTACTGCTCTCAGGTCAGAATATTCTTGGAGATCCTTCTCATGAAATATTTTCTGGTTTTGACTTTATGTCCAGAAGCATAACCTAAATATGTATTTATTGTGAGCAAGTGTCTTGGTTTGTGTTTGCAAGACTGGATTTCTTTTTTTCCAAACCTTTTTACTGGCTGCTTCCTTCATCTACTTCTCTGGCTCTTGTTAACGGTCTTTTTGTCATCAGTGCCTAATGCCTGGACCTGCTTTCATAATCCTGTCACTAGTCTTCTGCTCATTCTCTCTTAAAACACTCTTTGCAAAAAGCTAATCTTCCCTCACAAAGGACTGGACCTAAAAATAGGAAGACCAGTGCTGCTGCTGTGATAATACATTGAGTGTGACTTTCTGCCTATATTACTGTAATCGTTATCTTTCATTCTCATTAACCCTGGAACATATGTCCTCTTGTCTTATTTTGTCTAGTTTTAGTATAGCTTGAGTCTACAAATCTCTGCTCAACTTGTAGCCCTTGTGCAAGTAATTCGCTGAAGCCAAACAAGAGAGGATCACTCCACTAATTAAAAAAATCTACATTTTTTACCATCTGACTGTTGTCTCCCTGGAGAGAGCATCAAGACTGTTTTTCAGGAAAGCACTTCACATTTTAGTGATACTATATAAATACTGATTTTAAGAACCAATAGCTGAATGAATATCACGTTATAAACTCTTGCAGTGAGGAAGAAGTACCTTTAACCATGTCAGCTGGTTCTAATCAAGCACAGGTCTAAGCAATTAAACATGTACATGGTCAGGATCCTGAGCTGCATTTTACAAATGACACCTACATTAACAAGAAACAAACTTCAAATCCTGAATTGTCACATCCTTAATGCTTAGGGTTTCTCAGTCTAAAGCATTCAAACCCTTCTCTTCCAGCTCACAACCAATTGTTAGCATTGCTATCTAGACAGCCACTCTGCTGTTCCTTTTTCTTAGACATCAGTAAGTAAATAAGCCCTCTGTACTGTTTCATTTCTGAAAATAATAGATCTGGGTTCCTGCTGTGTTAGTCTTAAACACTCCTGTCCTCCAGGAGAGCTGGCACCCTCAGAAATCCTGCTTTGCTGAAGCGGTCTCATCTGGCAATGGCTGTTTCTGCCCTTGCTCACCCAGTTTGCAGACGATCACGCATCCACTTCTCGATGAGTCACAAGATCATCCATAGCAAGTGGGTCTTCCTTATTGCAGAACAGTATGTCCGTGGGTTTGAGCACCGCAAAGTAAAACCAGATTTAGTAAGATCAGGAGGAAGGTTGGTAGCAAACTCAGCAGCCCCGGACTGGCCAAGGAGGGACATAAGCACAAACACACTCTCAAAATCAAGCAAAACTCTTCTGCTAAACCCAGCTCTTTACACTAAGCTTTCTCAGCAGCTTATGAAGGCAGCAACCTCCTGGATGAGAGGCAAAAGCAGCTGTCGCACAAAAGGGGGAACTGGGGAACATGACTCTGATGGGGCACGCACCCAATGGAGGGAGACCAGATGAACCGAACAGAGCACCAGCTTCCAGCAATGGCTCCGATCAGATCAGGGAAGCTTTCCTGCTTGTGACTGCTCACCAGCCATCAGAAGAAGGGAGGACAAATGCCTGAGTCTGTCTGAGGAACAAAGAGACGCAGTAGATCTTCTCTGGGCACAGTGAGCTGAGAGTAAAGCTGCGTTGTGTCAGTGAAGTGACATGAGAATAGAGACAGCACAAACCGGGGCAGCAGCTGGCTCCAGGAGGTGAATTTATTGTGTGCTCTGGCTGAGCGGCCCCAGTGATGCAAATTGCTGTAGCTCTGATTAATTAGGCTGCTAAATCAGATTTATAGGTACTATATATTGCACAAAGCAGCCAGAGACTTTCAACAACATTTCATCCTCACGGCCTCGTACACAGACAATGTTTTCTTGATTTTAACCACTGTAACTGTGCCAGGTGGGAAATGTTTCCTACCAACCGATTCACACAACTAAACCCTGAGTGTGAGCATGGCCGTCTTGGCGTAACAGTTTTTTACAGCTACTTTTCCTTATTCATTTCCCAGACTAGTATAAAGCATCAACGGGTACAGCTGCATTCAAATTAAAAAGGTCATACCACTCGAACTGTACTGATGTAACACAACATTTGTATGCTATCACTGGGTTAAACCAATATAGCTTTTCATCTTCAGAAAAGGTTTGAGCTATGGTAATGCACCAGAGTTTCGCACTGTTTAGCAAGAAAAGTAAAATATAGCATGTAAGAAGAAAAAGCAGAAAGGGGAAAAAATTAACTCCTCATGAATCATTTTCACTAGGTCAGAAAAATCTGCATTTTCTTTTTAGTTGTCTGATTACTGGCTTTCTCTTTGGCTGCCGGTTTGGAAACATTTTTCTTTCCCATCTTTATTCCGTATGAAAAACATTGTCTTCAAACAAATATCTCAAAGGGTTTATAGACCTGATTACAGACTGATTCTGGAAAGAAAAAAAGATAATTGTGCGTGAGCCAATAAATGTTGCAGGGACAACTCTAAACAATCATGCATGAATTATATCTTCAACAAATGTAATTACCAAACAATTCAGAAAATGCGAAAAAGCTGGTATTTTTTGTAGTTATTTCCTTTCCTTGCCTGTGTTTTGGATGGCTTTCAAGCATCCCTGATTAAATCTGGCCGGAAATCTTCTGGTGGAGCCCATTCCCAATGAGAAATGCCGATTCATCAGAACGAAACACTGTGGAGTGTGGGAAACTGTCATGTTTGGTTCAGCACGCACGGGCTTCAAACTTTGCCTACTGTGCAGGTTGCTGGCAGAAAACTACCAGATTTCCTCCTGTCCCATCTGCACCTCCCGTGGCAGCCCACTGCTGACTTAAGATTTGAGGCAGGCTTCTCTGCAGGCTCTCCTAGGACAAAAGGTATCAGGAAGAAAGAGCTACTAGGCAAAAAGTCTTTATTCTTAAAATAGTTGAAGGCAAAGTAGTTGGCACCTGACTCGACTTCCAGTTTCCCGATGTAGGACCTGTATTCCCAAAGCAGACTGCAAAATCAGCATAATACAACTCTGAAATTGCTTCCAAGTGACCCCAGAAAAGATTAACCTTTGCTTACAGCAATATGTCAGGAAATGTGTTATAAGCTCTTTAATGCAGGATATTTGAAAGCATTTTGACCTATTTTTCTATTTGAGCATCCTGCTCTAATGCTGTGTTAATCACCAGTCCCTATGGCTAGTCCTCTCTCTATGAAGCTGGAGCAAGAGCTGAGAATTGTATGTGGTTACAACTACTCTCTTCCATTTTTTTTCATGTGCATGGTGGCTAGCTTGGAGCCCTGTACACCCCATGCCTGCCTAGGAGTCACCAAGAGCAATCTTCTGCTAATCTGCAGGACCCTGACTGTAAGCTGCAACTTGTTCCATGCCATGTTTCCCTCAGTAGATATCAGCTGGAGCCCTCAGCTCCCAAGTCGCCTTTCTGGGTGTTTGCTCAGGACATTGCAACACCTGCCAAAGAAGAGTGACAAAGAGGTGACACTGAGGAAGTGTGCATTGGCACAGTACCTCCAATTCCCAAAGGAGATGACAGCCCTGAGGGACTTGCCAACACAAACATCTGTTGGGAGATATTCTCTATCCACTCAGCTTAAAAATGCAGGGGATGAGACAGTCACAGGATAGGAAGGAAAACAGAATCAGGTAAAAGCTTTCACTTGACATTTTGCAGGTGTACTGGTACTGTCAGGAATGCGCCTTCCTTATTGCAGCGCTTAAAGTGTCTTCACCTGTGTCATGTTGAGGGCTTCCCATCTGTGATTCTGTAGCCTTTCCCTCAAAATCCAACAGTGTGAGATCACTGCTCCCCCTCCCTTTTCATGCCTCAAGTTTTCTACCCTTTGGTTTATAACAGAGAAAAAACAAGTCTCAGCTGATAGCACAGTAGGCAGTAGCTGATAAGCATTACCCAGTAGGACAGAGCCTAACCATCCATCAGTCTGCAACATTTGTACCTGATCAAAGCATGTTCCAATCAACATCAAGAGCATCAGAAGTGGAGAAGAACAATAGAGAATGAGCAAGTCCCAGTGAAAAACATATCATAGAAACATATGGTACTATGTTTTTCTTACTGACTCCTAGGGGGAAGACACAGGGGGAAAAAAAGTCATTCTCGTTGTCGTGTTAATTTGCTGTACTGGAGAGACCAATCTGAAGAAAATGCTTGTTTGGTCACCCTGAAATAACCCTGAGAGAGCTCTTCCCTTTCCCATTTTATTCTCTTTCTCTCTATCCCTTGCCTTTACCAATAGGTAACTTGAATTCACTGTATGCCACCAGCTATGGACCCCATGGATAGAGCTTAGTGAATGTAGATCTGTCACAAGATTGTCTGTGTGACAGTGTATCTCAGGACTCGTCTGAACTCATCTGAGTCCAGCAATGAACATCCCAAATCTGTTGTCCATTCTGAATCTTCAGCTATGCTGGGAAACACCATCTATTTAAAAACTTTTGTTTCAAAATAGGGTGCTGAGCTTGAGTCACAGGATGCATATTCGGGTAATTTATCTTTGAGATAAGCAGGTTTAGACAGAACTATTTTTGATTCAGTTTTAGTGAAGATAGGATCTACGAGATGCACTCAGAAAGCTCCAAAGGAGCATTGTGCATCAAAAAACAACTTAACTTGCTTATAGCTCTTTAATTAACCCCTCTGATCCGAAGAGACTTTTCTGAATCATATAGGCTTGTACTTGTCCCCAGTTTAACACTGCAGCTCACCGCTCTATCTTTGAAATCTGCACACACTTCCACTTGTGTTTTTAAGTCTTTGTATAAATTAAAACTCATTTGGGCTCTGATCATGTACAGCTTGAGTCAAAAGGAGTTAACCATCAATTTAATTGGGAGCAGGATACATGCCTTCTTTCAGAAAGCAGAAACAGGAAGGGGATCATCTTTACTAATTTAGTTAATTCGTTATGAAGAAGAGACAGTGGAACTTTCATGATGCCATTAACCTTATAATAACTCAGTTTTCTTAACACCAGCTGCAGTCATAACTTCTACTGGGAGATTCACTTGCTTCTGGGACTTGGTTTCAGCTGCCGATCTCAGATTTAGACCCACTGGAGTGAGGTGAAACCCTGTCTGACTGGAGCTAGGGTAACGCTGCAAACATTTCAGCAAATACCCCTTTGTATATTCAAGAGAGTGATAATGGACTGTGTTTCCAGAATGTTCTGTATTTGCTTGCATCTCTAATCCTGAGTGAATCCCACAGGGACAGGTGGCTGACTGCGGATTTCTTACAGAATTTAGCATCCCTGTGTTTGGATTTGGCTGTGTTCAATCACTGAGGGTGAATATTGCTCAGATTCTTAAATTTCTGATTAACAAACCGTAGTAGGTGAAAAAACTGCTTAAATTGTGAATGCTAACAAGCGGCAGATAATTGGGTGTATGCGTGTGTGAGGGGATGCATATCCGGAATTTAAATTTTGAACTCTCAAGCAGAAGCCTGCTGCTCGCTAGCTGCAAGCAGTACAGGCTGGTTCTGAATTTTAATAGCACCTGGACTGAACAAATCTTGCATGTCCTAAATCCTCCCATTAATGAAGACACATGAGACAGGAGCACCAATTAGGAGGCTGATCATGTGTTGTGCTTCTGCACCTAGACTATTTAGATTAGGAAAAACAGGGACTTGGGGTTATGGAAAGAAAAGATGACCAAAACCAAGGGCTCCCTGAAAGAAGAACTTGTCTTGGAGAGAAGAAGGGGACCTAGAGTGAAGAATGTGGAGTAGAGCTCAACTGGAGAAAAGATCCTGGAAGCAGGAGGAATTCTTGGAGATCAGATGAGAATGAAGACAAATTCAGTGGGATGATCAGGTGCCTTGGCTGGTGATGTCCAAGGTCATTATCAGTGAGCAGCAGCACAGCATGAATTGACATGACTTTTGCCCAGCCTTCCCAGATCAGTAGAGACCAGCTGGAGAGGGAAGTTGAGACCTCATGAAGGTGGCGCAGGGAGTGGAGTGACCGAGTGTGTTAAATAATGAGGTAAGGTAAAAGCTCTGATCTTACTGCTTCTTCAGTAAATTCCCGTATCCAGATCCACAATGAGTCGCTTATTAGTCTCTCTTGCCCCTGAACAAACAGAAAGGATAAAATTCACCCAATAAGCTACTCATTACAAATGATTCTCTGAGGCTGAAATGCACCCAAGTGCAGGGAGCAGTACAAACTGTAGGTATCACTTCAAAACCCCCCAAGTCATGGGACTAGGACTAGCCCCGCTCTTAACTGTTATAATAGCATTGTGTTGATCCACTGTATAGGGATTAAATTAATTCCCTTCTCACCCTGGAAGCCAATATCAGCAGCAGAAGCTAAAGGCTTTTCCTCACCAACAAATCTCTTTCTCCAAGTCACCAAAATGAAGGGAAAAGCAGGTGTAACTCAGCAGGCTTTGGTTCTGGACCAATTTTCTTGTCTTTTTCAACCTCAGTTCCTGTTAGAATAGCAAGCTAGGACATTGTCTTCCTCATATTTTTTCGTTTAAGATGACTATCTTCCACCCTCCATTCAAGACCTTTTTTTCCTTCAAGGTGATGCCAGACTTATGGAGATGAACTCAAGGAGATCAAATGCAATGTACAGAGATTAAAAAGTAGACTTTAGATGGTTTTATGAAGGCATGGCAGTGTTGTTTACAATAATACCTTTGCACAGTAAACCCCAAGTAATTATAGACAATCTTCCTTTCTTTTGTTTTCCTCTTGTCATTTTGCTAAGCACTGTGAATTTCCAAGTGGAAACTAATTTGGGAGACAGAAATATTTTAGGTTGGGTTTTTTCCCCTCTCATTTGCTTGTCACATTGTTCTCCATACCACCATATATCTGCTTGCTAAAAGGGTGCACAGTGCTCAGATCTTAACAGTAGAACAGCTTTCAACCAGCTCTTTGACTCTGTTGCTGACAGTGCTTTCCCAGTGGTGCTCCAAGATACCAGCTGCAATTCCAAATACGCTGCAATACAAGCCCAGTGGCAGAACAGGATGAAGACCATTTTCTGTTAAGAATATTGCCTGAATTATTAGCAGGACAATCAACTCCTTTTTATAAAAAATATCATGCTAGAAGTTGGACTGTGCAGTCCATTCCTTAACCTGCGACTCGTCTATTGGCCAGAGTTTATATGATGATAAAACCATCTCTGAACCCAGCAGGAGCTGGTATTTTCAAGTGTAGTGATTTCAACTATGAGTTATGGACAGGGACAATAAGTTGCTTATGAGTGTACCTGCCACAGTGTTTGGAGAACTATTTTTCCACTCGCTTCTGTGCCAATTCATCTCTTTCTGCAGGTGCTAAGAGGTCTCTAGAGAGGCACCATGATATGTGATGGGAACTCAGAACAAGAAAGGGTTAGTAATGCAACATTTGCTGAGACCCTGACAACACTTAAGCCAATGTTTGTCACTGATTTATTTTACTGAAGATGGTATTTAAACCTACAGCTTGGCTGGATGGGCTGCAGTTCTGAAGAGTTTGGTGTAAGACCCCATGATATATTTCTAGACCAGGCTGAGGTGGCCTATGTAGCTACTTGTTTTGAGGTTACTAAGACTGTGAGTGTGGTAAGATGGAACCAGATGTAAAAAAAGGAAGTTTCAAGCCTTTACAAAACCAGTATGTAAAATGTCAGCGGATGCATTCCAAGCTATGTCTCTAAAGGAAAGACATCTTCACATGATGCATAGCTCAATTGTCCTGAGTGGGAGAGAGAAAAAACTTCTGCTTAGAAAAACTGCTAGCACCTCATCTGCAGGCAGGCTAACAGCAGCTGCTTTCAGCTGTTGTGCATTTCAGCTGGGATATTTACCCAATGGCTTCAGGGACATCAGAGTTTACACTGTGAACATTTAAGAACAATTTAAAATACTGGAAAATTCAAGATTGATTCGAGTCAAAGAACTATTCACATAGACTTGAAGGAAAAGAGGATCCTTTACTTTAAATATCTCTAAAAATCTCTTGCTTTAGCAATGATTTCGTTTTTGTGAAAATCAAACAAAATTCCATTAGGAATGTGTAGATAGGATTTTTAGATTATTTTGTCTATTGAACCATTGTAGCCCAAGAATGTTTAGCCTGCAGCACTTTGCATACCACAAATAGTATGTAACATTACCCTGTTAACACTAATAAACTCCAAATTGCAGAACATAAAACATTTGACAGCAGTTGTGGGATTATTTTGGCCTCAGTGAAGAAAAGCAGCTATCATAGCTGTGAAGCTAAGAGATTTTGTGATGTAGAATTTATGACATATTCACCTCCAACACTAATTATAAACAAAAAGATCTATGACAAGCCAGATTGTACCATCATAATGTAATTTTAAAAGGATCTAATATTTTTTAAAAAATCAGTGAAGAAGGGAGATGAAGGGGAGAATGATTTGGGACAGTCCACACTTATGGTGCTAAAGGAACCAGTTTACCCTGCATTTAGTAAAATCAGCAGGTGAGATAGACACACTTAACTGATGATTTCTTTGCCATTACATCCAACCCAGTGAGGTCCTGGCACCAACAAACACTCTGTGTCCCTTGAACAAAAAAGGGCAGCCATAAGGAGTAAATTCTCACTCCTACCTAATAAAAGGAAAATAACAGCTGAGAGATTTGTAAATGTTTGCTGTAATTCTGCAACAGAATAAAATGTTAAATTCCACATACTGCTCTGGCACTCCCGTCCTGATCATCATCAGTGAAAATATACCTTCAGTGCAGCAGCTGCAGCTGCTCAAATAAGATCTCTACATAGAGAAAATAGGCAATCAAATTTCTGCAAAGTATGAAATTTTCCATTAAATTGTCTCTTCCTTTTATATAACACAGCTGCAACAGTTCTCACTTTTCCTATCCATGCTTCAGCAAACATAATTCTCACTAGCAGGATATTTTCCAAATGAGTCACTTGAGATTCAGAAGATTTCCTCTAAAGATGTCTAGACCATGACCCCCAAAAGTTTATCCTGGAAAAAAAATTAAAAAATCATATCACTTATGGCTATAAGTTAAGAAATAAAGGGTATTGCAAATGAAGAACATATTCTGATAAATTAAAAATGACTGCAGATGTAACAAATGTCTGTGTCATTTGCTTCTAAATGAATCTAGAGTAATTTAGTCAATGTATTAATCTTCAAAAGGCCTTTGATGTTGTGGTCTGTTTGGCTTTGTCTGCTGAACTGTACAGTTTTGTTTTTAATAAGGCAAGGGTTTGTGGTTTTCATCTGAGTAACAAGTCATTATTGGTAGACTGAATTGCTTGGAATTACTGTAAATTGCAGGGTTTGCCTGCTAAGTGATGGAGTTTCTAAAGTCCTAGATGAAAGGTGTTATACTTTTCCAACATTAACGATCATCTATTGAAGCCTGTCCTACTGCTGGTTTTGGTGTTGCTAACAGTGATACAAGCCGTGCCATCGAATCTACAGAATGATTCTTCGGTGATTTAAACAACAAACATAATTTTCTCAGAAAGATACAGTTGTTGAAGCAATCAAAATGCCAATCCGTGCTTACACCAGGTAATGACAATCACAGGAAATCCCGGTAGCTGCTCCGGAGTCTTTTTTAACCTCTTTTTGCACTGTCAGCCTGAGGAAACAGTCGGTCTTGAGTCAATTGGGTCAAATCTGAGCAGATCACTCGAGATGTGTGAAGGCCAGTACAAGATTTCAGTAACCTTTGAAGCCTGCCTAAGCTGTCCCATAGTGACTTAAATAATGCACTGGTTGAGCAGAAATCACTCAAAATTAATACACATTCTTGAAGAGCTTTGTGTCTTTGAAATCATTCCATTTTGAAGTGTCTTGCAATTTTTCATTCAATCTTAAAGGAAAAGTTTTCTTCCTCTGAGTGTGGTTAAAACTCATATGTCTTTAGTTTAAGACAAGAAGAAAGTACAAACCCCCCCCCCCCCCCCCCCCTTGAAAATAATTTGAAAAAGAAAAGTCAAAAAACTTCTGATTTGAAACTGAAATAACAAAATATTTTGCTGTTCCAGAAATATTTCATTAGTATCAACTGTTCAGACTTCCAATAAAACCTCATAATTAATTTTTGGGTCAAAAAGATTTGCTAAATTCAACACATGTGTAATAGGTTCAATTCCTACTCAAACTCAAATTTCATTCAAAATTACCAGTAAAATAAAAATCACACAATGTGCTCCAAAGGTCTTTGTCAATGACAAATTTCATCTCCTCTTACTAGCTTTCTTTGAAGACCTGACAAGATTGTTGTTTCCATGGGACGGTCTCATAGACAGAGCGATAATGGTTCATGAGAAACAGACAAACAGGATGTCTTTGATCAAAACTCTCTATGAACATCAGAGATAAGACTGAGTGCTGAGTAAGAATTGAAGAGCATCAAGAAAAAACAAGAAAAATAAAAACCGCATGCAACTGTGAAGACTATAATGTATTAACATGTTTGTGATGGGATTAAAGATGTATGTTCTAGAAAAACAATACAAGTTTATCAAGTCGGATGCAATCTAAATATTTTCCACTTTGTTCAGTTTGCAAACATGCAAAATTTTCCATGTGACAGTGCGAACTCCGTAGCGAGTCCGTTTCAACTCAACATAGACTTTGTGGTGCCATTTCGTGAGTGGTTTAGAAGTAGTCTATGGATACAGGAGAGTCCAAAGATCACAGTCACAAAAGCAGATTGACCTATTACAGAAGTGTAATTGGTTACATTTTGACATCAATATACTGCATATTTTGCCTGTGTGACAGATTGCTTTATTGTTATCATGGAAAGGAAACTTTTTTTTTTATGTAGTCACATTTTTCATTGTCCTATTATTGACATTGCCTTAAGAAAAACACACTAAGCTCATCTTTAATTCACTATCCTTCTCGTCTTCATCCTTCAGCACTGAAAAAAGTGCTGTATATTTGACATCACTTTTCCCATATAGAACACCAGTAACCGTCTTATTGAATAATGCATACACTAAATGGGAAGCAGTCTTGCTTGTAATGACCTGTGATTTAAAAATCTTGTGCTTTGGGTGACTTTGAGCAAATGACTTTGCTATTCTCTTCCTAGATTTCTCCCAGTATACGATGCATGTATAATACATATGTATAATGCTATGGACCTGCTCTTCAAAGCACTTGGGTTGTGTGAATGAAATTGCTAAATGAGTGAAGTAATAACAATCTCTCTCTACATTTTCCACTTGCAGTGATAAACGATGTGTGTATCTGTTGTCAAATGCTCCTATCACTTTAAATATGAGTTATTATCATCTGTGCATTAAGGGCACAGTGGAAGACTGTGGAAGGACCATATACACAACTAAAGGACTGTGGAGGAGGAGGAGGGAAGTACCATTCCATGAGAAGAAGCATATGAAGGCACAAAGAGTCCCCAGCTAAGACTGCCTCTCAGCTGAACCTCAGCTCTGATGTCTTCAGGGCAGCTCTTTTCAGAAAAAAAGAAAGGAAAATTAAATAAGCTAGCAAAAACATCAAGTGCTTTGTGCAAGTCTGGCAGTGAAACACCCTGGGCCCATCTCAGCACTCCCACTTTCCTCTTTATTGCCACCTTATGTTGATACTTTTACCTATACCTGCTTATCCCTTTCCTATTGTACACAGATGTGCTTTGCTCTGCATGAGTTTTTCCAGAACAAGAAGCAGCTGCTCTTCACAGGTGTAAATAATGTTTAGTTCATTCCCTTCCTTCCCCCCTCAAAGCATGTCTGCATGCACACACACATGCGTGAGCATGCACACATAGAGCAATATTACTGCACGTTAAATTACTGCTATTGAAATCAGATTCTGGCTTACACAATTTTGACAATGTTGTGTTTTATTGCTAAATGCTACAAATAATTCCTGACACTCTCAATGATTTATCATGTAGCTCATCTACTCCAGGATTTCCTCCACCATGTAATATCACCAGAATTTTGCCTGAGGAACAACTGCCAGGGAGGACCTGCTGTTATACCTTGCTTCCTTCTTCTGGAGCATATTAGCATAGTATAAGTGAATGTCACAGAGCAGTTTGACATATTGTATATAAGTGCTGGTTTTGTGTTAAACTGATAATAGATGTTTGTTGAAGAGAGGCAAATTTTCAGAAACTTTCTTAGTTCACTAATGCATTTTAAGATAAGAAAATATAAAAGCAGCTTGTATGTCTGTATCCACTATAATCCAACCACCTTTCTGTATCCTTGCCTCTAATTTAGCATACACAGAAATTCAAAATGTAGAAAACAAGGTTTGCATTTAGAGGATAGATTTAGATTATATCTAAAGAAGCAATTCTTCACTCTGAGGGTGGTGAGGCACTGGAATAGTTTATCCCAGATAAGTTGTGGATGCCCTATCCCTGGAAGCATTCAAGGCCAGGTTGCATGAGGCTTTGAGCAACCTGATCTAATGGAAGGAATCCCTGCCCATGGCAGAGGGGTTGGAACTAGATGATCTTTGAGGTGCCTTCCAACCCTAACTATTCTATGATTCTATTATACTGTTATGCTATAAACATCTTTCCTTTGGTATCAGACAGTGAGTCTGTAGTTGCATGTGTAATGTCAAGCACACGCATAGTCCTCCTTGCCTCCACTTGGTTCACTCACAGGAAGCATATTAGAGATGTCCACGAACAGCACATATGACTTGCTGCATCAAGGGCATATTCATACTCAGTGTAACCGAGGTTGCTTGCAAAGGACTACAGTGAATGCACTAATGGCTTAGTTTGTTAACATAAGAATATAATAATGACCAACCTGGTTCAGGCCCAGGTAGCCCCAAATCGTGTTTCCCAGACAACCCAGTAGGGGATACACAGGGGAAGTTCATAACAAGTACAGACAGATCTTTGGTCAAGCACTTCTTCTGGCAGTCAGTGCCTTAGAGAGCATCTAAGCTGAACAGAGGTCATACAGAGACCAACCTATTTAATAAATGCCAATGGACCTGTCTTAATTTAGTTAATCCTTCCTGAATCTATTTGCATTTTTGCCTCTGCAGCTTCTCTCAGCCATGAATGCCTTTTTTAGTTATGAGCTATGTGAAAAAAAAACACCTTAAGTTTGTTTTAAAACTGCTACTTGATGCTTTGGCATTGAAGTCCCATTAATTCCTATAAGACTAGAATCAGGGAACAGTCCCTCCTCATGGCCTTTCTCTAACCCTGTAGTGACTTTATTGTTTTAACATATGCCTTTCCCTTCTGCCTCTTTCTGAAGCTGAAGATGGTCTGTTTGGTCTCTCCTCCTGTGCAGGCTGTTCTGTGATCAAACTTTTCAGTATTTCTTTCAGCTCTGCTTTTTATGAGATGAGAGAAGGGCTAGCTACACATGCAGTCTTCAAAATATATCTGCACCAGGCATTTATACAGATTATTAAAAGTGTTTTTGGCTTGGCTCTCAATCCTTCTCCCTAATAATTCCTAACAGCCTGTTTGCCCTTTCGACCGCTACTGAGCAATGAGCTTTCAGAAACAACTCCAAGATTTACTTCTTGACTGGTAACAGCTAATTTAGAGCCAAGAACAGTATATGCATGGCTAGAAATATTTTTTCCCAGATGCATTATATTGCACATAACAATGCTGAATTTTGGTTAGTGTATAGCAAGATCTTCTGCAATCATTCACAGTCATCTTTGGGTTTGACTGTACTAAATAATTTTATATCACCACCAAACTTTGACACATAGCCCCCTTTTTGATCTTCCTTCTGAGAATATTCCCAACACAAGAAGGACATGGAGCTGCTGGAGCGAGTCCAGAGGAGGGCCACGAAGATGATCCAAGGGCTGGAACACCTCTTCTATGAAGACAGAGAGAGTTGGGGCTGTTCAGCCTGGAGAAGAGAAGGCTCCAGGGTGATCTTATAGCAGCTTTCCAGTACTTAAAGGGGCCTACAGGAAAGCTGGAGAGGGACTTTTTGCAAGGGTATGTAGTGATAGGACAAGGGGCAATGGATTTAAACTGAAAGAGGAGAGACTGAGAAGAAATTTCTTGCCAATCAAACCTGATCACCTTCTATGACAGGGTGACCCGCCTGGTTGACGAGGGAAGGGCTGTGGATGTAGTTTTCCTGGACCTCAGTAAAGCCTTTGATACAGTTTCTCATAGTGTTCTGGTGGAGAAACTGGTAACTGCTGGCCTGGATAGGTACACCCTCCTTTGGGTTAAAAACTGGCTGGATGGCCGGGCCCAAAGAGTGGTGGTAAATGGGGCTAAATCCGGCTGGAGGCCGGTCACCAGTGGGGTTCCCCAGGGCTCAGTGCTGGGTCCAGTTCTGTTTAACATCTTTATCAATGACCTGGATGAGGGGATTGAATGTACCCTCAGTAAATTTGCGGACGACACCAAGCTGGGAGGCTGTGTCGATCTGCTCGAGGGTAGGGAGGCCCTTCAGAGGGATTTGAACAGACTGGATCGTTGGGCTGAGGCCAATGGCATGAGCTTTAATAAGGCCAAGTGCAGAGTCCTTCACTTGGGGTATAAAAACCCCAAGCATCGCTATAGGCTCGGGGAGGAGTGGCTGGAGAGCTGCCTGGCGGAGAAGGACCTGGGGGTGTTGGTTGACTACCGGCTTGATATGAGCCAGCAGTGTGCCCAGGTGGCCAAAAAGGCCAATGGGATACTGGCGTGTATCAAGAATAGTGTGACCAGCAGGAGCAGGGAAATGATCCTGCCCCTGTACTCGGCACTGGTGAGGCCGCACCTGGAATATTGTGTCCAGTTTTGGGCCCCTCGCTTTAAGAGAGATATTGAGCTCCTGGAGCGAGTCCAAAGAAGGGCGACTAAACTGGTCAAGGGGCTGGAAAATAAAACTTATGAGGAGAGGCTGAGGGAGTTGGGGCTGTTTAGCCTGGAGAAGAGGAGGCTGAGGGGAGACCTGATTACGGCCTATAAATACTTGAGAAAAGATGGTGGGGAGGTAGGGGAAGGGCTCTTTACATTAGTGATGGGTGATAGAACAAGAGGAAATGGGCATAAGCTTAGTCAGGGGAGATTCAGGTTGGATGTTAGGAAGTATTTCTTCTCTGAAAGGGTTGTCAGCCACTGGAATAAGCTGCCCAGGGAGGTGGTTGAGTCCCCATCCCTGGATGTGTTTAAGAATAGGGTGGATGAGCTACTTGAGGATATGGTTTAATGGGGATTAGGGATGGTTGGACTAGATGATCTCTAAGGTCTTTTCCAACCTAGAAATCTATGAATCTATGAATCTATGAATCTATGAAATTTTTCACTCAGAGGGTGGTGAGGCACTGCAACAGGTTGCCCACAGAAGTTGTAGCTGCTCCATCCCTGGAAGTTTTCAAGGCCAAGTTGGACGAGGCTTTGGGCAACCTGGTGTAGTGGAGGGTTTCCCTGCCCATGGCAGGAGGGTTGGAACTAGATGATCTTTGAGGTCCCTTCCAACCCAAACCATTCTATGATTCTATGATTCTATGATTCTATGATTCTATGATTCTATGATTCTATGATTCTATGAATATGGTGATGCCCCAGCACAGTTAACATTTCCCTGTTATGAAAAATTAATTGTTTGTTCTTCCTTGTTTTCAATCCTTTAACCAGTTATTAATCCATGTGAGGCCTTTCCAAATGACATCTTCATCTCTCTAAGACCCTTTGTGGATGAACCTTGTTGAAAGCTTTCTGAAAGCCCTCAAACATTACATCAACTGAATCACCTTTATTCGTATGCTTCCTTACACCTTCACAGAGCACTCATAGATTTGTGAGTCATGATTTGCCTTGGTAAAAGCTATGTTGACTGTTTCTCAATAAGTCGTATATTTTTCCCCGTACCTAGTAAATCTATTCTTTACCTAAGTTTTTCAGAGTTTGCTTGGTACAAAAGCTAGGCATCATGGCCTTTATTTGCCCACATCTCTCTTGCAGTCCTGGTTTAAAAAAAGAAAAAAGTGTTACACTTGTTGCCTTTCATTTTTCTGATATCTAGATCCTAAACTTTGCTTATTCTCAGAATAAATCAAAGCTTTTAACTCCTTTACAGTTCTTTGAAATTATTTATCGTTATTTATTGATTTGTTCCATACCCTAGTCCACCATTTTTTATAGCTAAGACAGATATTACCTGCATAGGTACTCCCTAAAGAACAGCAAAGTCTCAGGTCTCTTTTTCACCTCCCTGTGGAGAACATAGAGACAAACAAATCCAATTACTACCTTTCCCAGGAGGAGCAAAGGATTTGCTTCCCACCAGAAGCAGCTGCTGCTACTTCATGCCTTCCGGTGCCAGAAGATGTATTACCAGCTGTGCAGAGACCTGTTTACATTGGGGTTCATCTCCTACAGTGCTCATTCAGCTTTCTTGCAACGACCTTGTCTTCCCTGTGTGATGTTTTTATATCTTGTTCACTTCTGGACCTCACTGAGTGTGGAGGGTGTCCTACTTCTGATGCTTTTGAAGTTTTTGTTTTACTAGCAAATTTCTTCTCACAACCTTCTCTGTTGTTTTTCTTGGACTACCTTAACAAGGTTTTATATTTCACTTGCTAAAATTTTTCCTGCTGGTTATGAAATCATTACCCCTTTCTCTCCCTGGCTCAGGGCTTGTTTAATTATTTTGTGCAATGAGACTTAACCTGGAGAGACTGAAGGAGCCTCATGGAAGTGCCCTACAATCCCCTAGGAGCTAAAGGGTCATGTTCCCTTGAAACGTTGAAGGGCTTTGCCATTGGGTTTCTCTCACTTTAGCCTGTGAGCAAGCGCTGGTCTCATCTTCCTCTTTAATTCCCCAAGTGCTTGTGTCTTGTCCTCCCTAATTGGTGTTCCTCAGGGGTACACAGGTGGCTCTTGGCTTGCCTCAGGGCCAGCTTCTCCCCCTCAGTCTATGACGATCCCAATCATCTGACTCTGGGACCCACTTTCTGCTCCTGGGAACCCATCACTGTGAGAAGCTCAGTGTTACAATTCCTTCCATGATTCTATAGCTCCAGCCTTCAGGCTGTGTATATACATTATCCTTCCCAGAAAATGCTGACAGTTTAAAATTAAAATACGTCAGCACTAGTTAAGCCGAATATACAGTCTTATGATCATGACAAAGTAGTTTGGGTCAAGATTTGTCTTGTAATCTTTCTTTGTAGTGGCTTGTAAGGAAAAGTCCCTTGGTGCTGACCCCAGCGTTAACCTTTCAGACTGAAATGTAGTCAGATAAGTTAGTCTGTCCACTGCTCTAAAACAAAATCGTTTCTAAAGTATACTTGTGTATATATTTGTTAGTGAAAACCCTCATCCTGCTAATAAGTATTCAAAATTTACTGTTACCCTGTTGCAATGACTCTTACTAGTTTGGAACAGTGTGATTTAATATGTGAGGAAATTGCTTTTTTTGTGGTGTTTCAATGCTTCTGAAACACAGCCTCACTAAAATTAAGCTAACTGATTAAATGAGCTAACTCAATCAACTAAATGAGCCCCACTCTCCCATAGGACTTAAAAGGAACACAAACTTTCCTCCAGTGTATCTATCATGGTCCTAGGGGTCTTTTAACCGGAGATTTGAGTGAATCTAAAAACAGTGCATTGTTATCTGAAGTTTACCATCAGAGTTGCTTAAAGATACTATCATTCTGGTCTTCTCAAAAATAGCAGCCCAATAAGTCTCTGAGTTTGCCAGTGTACAGTAATTAAAAAAGTGAATTTGAATTCTATTCGACTCAAACTTAAAACTGATCTCCACAATATCTGGCCTTATAGGACATATTTAGATTATCTTGCCTCGAGACGAACAGACCACAGTTTCTTCTAATGCAGTGTTGGGATGCCATCAAAGCTTGGGCAACTGAAGGACTGATAACAATAACCCAATCCAGAGTCAGCATATCATCACTCTGATCATTTATTATGCCTTTATGTGGAAGGAAAATTGAATGAAGTTCCATGAAAACAAACAGAATGAGGAAATGCTCAGATACTTTGATGTTTTCAAGAATGCCTGTTTTCAGAGAAGGTACCTAGTTGTGTCTCTCTTAGGGTGATTTGGAGAGACAAGGAAAGTAAACTCCTCCAAAACACAGTTCAGACTTGTTCCCTTTCATTCTCTTCTCCACAGAAGGAACTTCTTGGACCAAAGCAAGAGGAAGCAGCACTTGGAAGGATGTGTCCCCCACTCCCACCTTTCTCAGGGGCTCAGGCTTTCTGGACAGACTGTTCATTAGGGACAGTGGATGCTTCAGCAAGTGCTTTTCCAGGGCTGGGCTCCTGAACGAGTTGGGAGCAGGTGTTTTCTTTAAGCAAATTTATTGGGCAAGATGGTTTCCTCTTTAATGCATGAATCTGATCTCTCTGGAGAAAGAAGCCAATTTTCATCTTCTCTTCAGTCCTAGAATATTTAATCCTACATCTTCCTCAGGAGGGTCTAAGCCACAGTGGTCCAGAACCACCTCTCTTCACTTAGCCTAGGCTCTCTTCCACCTGACCCCTTGAAAGAGGGGGGAAACATCAGGAATAACAGGCAGCAGCTCCATTGAAGCACATCCATGGTGGATCTTGACTCCTCCTTGCAGGCACCAAGACTTAATGCTTCTTGCTAAAGTTGTGGCATGGTGTGACAAGAACAAAGTATTTAGGGGGCCAGAAAGAGAGCAAGCAACTAAGAATCTAAGACTATGGCCTCAGTATTATATCATGGGGCAAGGCAAGTGGGCTTTGGGAACCTATTTCAGGACTTTTTAAGTTTAATCATAGTACTGGGAACAGAAACCAGCTCATAGCCTTATTCTCTTCACTAACCAGAAAGCAACATCAGTCTGGAGGGGGAGAGGGAGTGTGTGTCAGGACCTCCCTCTGGATCAGCACTCTTGTGTGCTTGTAAAAATGGAAGTTGCTTTGCGCCAGCAGGGAAAAGGAAAACTGCGTCTAATAAATTGTTCAGTGTAAACACCAGCAAATTCATTATTCATAATTGTTTAATAAAAGTTTTATGTTAACAAATCTTTTTTCAGTGGATGGCTCATAAACTATTTGCTGTCTTTTCCTGTCTTTTTGCCTCTTCAATTCACTAGGTCATGTTCATTGCAGGTGAAGCTTCCAAAAAGGAAAAAATAAAGATCTGAAGTGAGTCAGTGCTTTTGAGTACTCACTAGCTACAAGATGCCTTGTGCTGCATCTGATTCAGCTCCATTATTCATTGTTTGAAAATTTTCAGAAAGAGAAGCATACTTAAAATTTCACTTACAATATGAAAATTTGTTTCAGTACAATCTAGTCTGAACATTTATGGTGCTCGCGGTGTTCCCATCTGTGCGTACGAACCTTTTCTTTCTATAAATAAGTGAAGGAAACTGCATTTTGTTCAGCTCTTGTCTTGAGTGAGAGTGTTACAACTTTTATTAAGTCTGTGTTCGCAGAGGTCATTATGAATAACATCTTGTTGAAGCTGCAGTCAGAGACAAGAGGTTTATGCATGGGATTCCAAGGTAAGGCCTGGCCATGGTGATTTTCACTAGTTTTGGCATTTTGCTCTGTATTTTCAGTGAGCTGACTCTGACAGAACGACTTCTTCAGGCCTGAAACTTCTCTGCCTGGTCTTATTCTGAGAGTAGAGTACGCGCATCTGCCAGGTTCAACAAGATGGGCTTCATCCACTTTCAATTCCTGCTTTGTCCTCACATTACTAACATCCAGTGCATTTTAAAGCAGGCTGCTTTGCTGATTATCAGGACTTTGTGGATGTTGAAGGATCCATCTGAAAGCTTGAAATTAAGTATAGGCAGAAGTACTCAGGCCATGAGCATTTCATTGGGCTTCAGGCACGGGTAAATAGAAATTAAAGCCATATGCCAAAGTACCAAGTAAGACCTTCTTCTATTTGAACACAGTATTAAAAATATTAAAAATCCATAGCATGAATGGGGAAGATGAGATCTGTTTTATTCTTCAGAAAAAAAACCACCTTCCTGTCCACGGCATGCGTTATATTTAACATGTCTGTGAAGCCCAGCATAACAAACAACCGAGATCAATAACCTTCAGTCGATAGAGAAACTCGCTGTTGAAAGGAGGTGCTGTAATCACAGCTGGCTTCAGCTCTGCAGCGCACAGCAGGCAGCCAGGAGGTACGAAACCAGGTTGCGTTCCAGCCAGCATCTCCGCTGCACCAAAGCAGAGACGAGGAGGGACAAGGAACCCAGCAAAGTCTCACCTGCCCTTCATCTACTTCACTTTTCCTAGTGGCCCACATACTTTTTAATCTAGCTACCTAATTATTTTCATCATCAAAATGATATTCATAAGCCCAGCACACAGACAGGGAATAAAGGACAGAGACAGTGGGAGCACAAGTGGAGGAAGGGCTGTACCACCACAGCATTTCTGCCAAAGCCTTGTCCTCCTACTCAAAAAAACGAGTTCAGTCTCTACGCATCTTCACTGATCCTTCAGTCAGAGCTGGGTGGCAAAATGACAAACAACCACCCCTTTCCAGAGAACCCCCCTCCTCCATTCAGTGCAGGACTGGTCAGGGGGTGGGCTGCTGCTACTGCTTTCCTTAATGTGCAATTTGCTCGATTTGTTCCTCCCAAGACCAAAGGCTCCATTGCCTGCCCCAGTCCAGGCTGCTGGACTAGAAGCCTCTAGTTGCCTGTCTGCAACCTAGGTCTACTCTAATGATGTTAAATACTGACAATAATTATTGCAGTAAACATGGCACACGTGCTGACATTACTGTCCAGAAAAGATCTCCTAAATTGTCTTTTTGGCCCAGCCTTCTGCAGAATGGCCCTACAGGTAGTTGGTTTAGGGTACCTGCTGCCCTGGGGAACTTTAGGACACAGTTAGCATTCCCAAATGATTTGAAAGTTATTATAACTCTTGTGATCACCTACACTTCACAAAGTAGCCAATTTGTTAACAGCTTTCCTTCAGAACAGCGCAACTTAAGGCATGAGCTGAGCCATGCTGGGTTCACTCACTGATCCCCTCAACTTCTGTCTTTGTTGCAATAAAGGCCAACATGCTCTCTACTGGTGGATGCTGAAGCTGGACACTGCAAAGCCTGGTGATACCTTGCAAATGCATTTTGGAGTGCTGAAGAAGTTTGTCCAACTGACCTCCGCTGAGTGATGACCTCAAAATGAGTGCTGTGGCTAGGACTCTGCCGTCATGCAAAGGCTTGAAAAGTTACTCAGCTGATGAGAGCTGCAATGTAACAGACACTCTGAAACTGGGTGTTCAAGTTCAGCAAGTGAGGGGAAACGCTGATATTATTCAGGAACTGATTGGTGTCTGCCAGTATCTGCCCCCACTGGCTGAGGTTTGATGGAATAACAGAGCAAACGTGTTGAAAACGTGACAGTCAGTGAACGCATTCTTCTTGATTGCTTGAAATTGGATAGTGTTTGCACAGACAGGGCACCTACCCTGGTTGGCAGGAGTACTGGTTGCGTTGCTTTGTTAGAAAGGGTTTTGTATCAAAAGTTATCCAAAATATCATTTTATTGCCATTGGGAGGCTCTTTGTGCTAAAGACCTGGTTTTCTCCAGAGCGTTAAACTTGATTGTTCCATCAATATGATGCTTGTGCATGCACTAAATCAACATTTCTTACAAACGCGACCAGGAGGAAAGTAATGCTCCTCTGCACCGTTCGCTTGCTGGCACAGGAAAAAGTCTTTCCAAACTTTTGGAAACAAAAGAAACAAGTGCCTTTTGGAAGACAAGAGTGAATTCATGAATCACAGCAAGCTGCTTAAAGATGAGGATTAGACAGTGAACTGGCTTCCTTTACAGGCATTACATTTTGTCTCCACTGCGTCAGTATGCCTACAGGGGAAAGACTGTCTTTCTGTTATGATGTTTAATGGCCTTTTTCATGATAAAACCGATAAAAAACTCTTGTCTCATAATAATTTGGACCACTTTCTTTTAGAGCAGTTAGGAGTTAATAATAGGGTTATAAATTAGGAGATTCATGCTACAATGTCATCAATTCTGGGCTCATATGAGTGAAATTTTGAAGAAATTATGGTAGAAAAGACCACTGTGGCCATTTAGTAATACTCTTGCTGAATTTATAATTGGAAATGTTGAAAATCAAAACCACAGCTGGGTTTGAGAAGGAACTGCGATTCATGCCCGCTGATGAAGGCCAGTGTTGTCTTGAGCTGAGGGCCAGGTGGGTGGGTGCAGCCCTGGTCTGACCACTGCTCAGTGCAGCTGTGTTCCCAGAAAAAATGGTGTGACATGGGAAAGACCTCCCTGCCCCAGGCTAAGAAAGGAGTGTTTAATGATGAAGTAATCTCTGCTGGAGTGCATAATTACCACTGAATTTTTAAACAGCTGTAACACATAATATCAATGCCTGAAGAGAACAGCAAAAGAGCATTTCCGGAGAAACAAACCACCGCATTTCCCAGCTCACTGCCACTACGGGCTGAGGTAAAGCTAAAGCTGGTTGAGAGCTAACAGAGTTTAAAAATCAGTCAATATTTACTGTACAACCAGATAATATTTACAAATGGACAGGATCATATGACGTAGTAAGCCTGTAGAGAAGGGCAATAAGCTTTAGCCTCTGTTTTTCATCTCATATCCCTAACATATCTCCACCACTTCACCTCCTTAAATCTAGCTAGTAGGAGAAAGAAACCAGAGGAGACATGTTAGGAATGCAAGAAGCGGCAGAGCAGGGGCAAGAAACCAAAGGACAGGTGGCAGAAAGGTCTGCAAGCCCAGTTTTGTGCACACACATCAGAGATGTTCAGGTTTAAACACTTGTTCATGTGGGGACATACTCCAGTGATGGCACCTCTACTTAGAGAAGTGAGTAAGAAGAATAGGACAACAGGAAGCAGAGACAGACCCAGCCCTGCCTCAGAGCTTTATTTATAAAGGTAGTTATAAAGTTCTCATACTGAACAGGTCGCATCCTGGGGTCTGTGGAGCAGTAAGGGGTGCTCCTGCGCAGAGGTAAAGGTTTGTGCCAAACACTGGAGTCAGGGGAAGGACTGATTGCAATGCTACACTTCTCTGCAGATCCCAGAACGGGCAGTCTCCAAGTCAAAGAAACCCTGCTAGAAATACTAGTTTTTATTCAGTCCATTTTGCTGAACCAGTAACCAGAAGTTCGTTCTTTCCCTAGTTCCTCACTTCTGGCTCAGGATCAATGAAGACCTCAAAAACCCCACAGTTCAAGTTCAGTTGCAGTTCAGTTGAAGGGCAGGGGATGGGAAGTCAGAGAGGAAGCATTGCAGACTGATATTTGGTTCAGTTTTAGTACAACTCTTTGAGCATTTTTCTCTGAAATCATAATGTTTTTGGTGAAAAAAATAGAACCTGGATACTGCAACATAATGACACACGCATTGCAGCTAGATAGATCCTGATCTAAGTCTGACTGATTATAACTGCAGTGGAGAACTTTGGCCAGGGTAGTTTAATAAACCACACAATAGGACAGTGGGCAAGGTGATGGAGCTGTTAGCAGCAAGAGATGATAAATCTTTTTTTTTTTGAAATGGGAACTGACTGACTACTCTCTCTCTCTAGTGTGTTACAGGTTATTTCATCTGCTTCTCCCTACAGACATGACCGAACAAAGATCAAGTCAAATAAATGATTAAAAGTTAGCTGCTGCAAAGTGTAGCTTTTCAGTCCCTGAATCCCAGGTCGAACCCTGGGCCATGGTAGGTGTGCTCCCTGCAACACGTGGGAAGAGTAGCACAAGAACGGCATTGGATGGTGTTGCAAAGGTTTCTGTAGCTCATTATTCTGTTTAAAGCAGTGGCTGTCAGAGATGGTTAAGGAAAAACATAGAGTCAGGCGAGGCACGTAGGTTCCTTTGCCCTAGCAGTCTCTCAACCTCTAAACAGAGAAACATATATTCCTCAAGGGCTCTAAAACCACAGCCTTGGCATTGCTGGCGTGTTGTTCTAGCCACCTGAGGCAGGGGTCTCAGGACCTGCACGTGAAATCAGAATCACTTGCAAGGCAGGACATGATGGTTTGAGCACATTTGCACGTCAGTGTGTCCAAATGATGCCACACAAAATCCAGCTGTATCAGCAGAGATTGCACAGCTAGGTCTCTGCATCTAAAATGTGCCTCAGCACAGGAACCCAAAGAACCAGCATACTTTAATTCAAGCAATTGGATGCAGTCTTGGGAGTAGGGATAAGATTTTCTCCTTCACGGGTACATGCCCAAGCCAGTAGGATATAGATCCAGACTCCTGCATGGCATTTTGTAACCTATATCCTCAGAGGCTTTTTTTCTGTGCACTGTCAGGATTTCAAGAATGGAGAACAGAAAAATACGTCTCAGTTTAGCCCATACTGGAGAGATGTGAAGCATCTATCTAGGGCCACTTAGGGCACAAAAATACCTGAAACACATTCTTCCATTTTCTATGTTGACCAGTCTAACCTGTAAAACATTGCATAAAGCGGAGTTGGGAAGTGACAACAATTTTCCTGCTCCCCATTTTACAGAAAAGAAACAGCCCTAGTAACTATGTTTTGCGAGAA
Organism: Tauraco erythrolophus; assembly: GCF_009769465.1. NCBI lineage: Eukaryota > Metazoa > Chordata > Aves > Musophagiformes > Musophagidae > Tauraco > Tauraco erythrolophus. The sequence goes on from NC_141465.1 coordinate 38,554,118, forward strand.
GTCTGATATGAACAGCATATGCTGTAAGTGTCCCACTGGGCGTTGTTGCCATTAGGGCTTTCACACTGCAATGCCTAAATTCTGGGCTGTCATCAGGCTTGGGCGTAAACAAGGTGTTAAAAGGTTTGGTGCTGTCAAGTCTGGGTCTGTTCTGGGTCACACAGTGCTGTAACTCTCAGGAACCTGAAGGTCTATGTGCAAACTGCTTCCAGCATTTATAAACCCACAGTCTGAGTGAGGGTTTTCAGATCTCAGTTCTGGCTTCTGACAGCTCTGTCCTGCCTAAGCTTTACCTTAGGCACCCTTAAGAATACTATCCTGTCACTGAACTTGTTCTGTACAAATCACAATGTAGATAAAAACTGTTCACATTAAGCATTTATGTAGCAGTTGCAAACAGGCTTCTGTCTTGACCACAGTATATGTCCTTAATTACACAAAAGAAGGTTACTTTCTTTTGTTGTTTGTTGCTTTTTGGTTGTTGTGGTTTTTTTTTTTGTTGTGTGGGTTTTTTTTTTTTTTTTTTTGTGAAAACAAACTCAGTATCTGCAGAGAATTCAAAGCCAGACACAGAAAAGACAGCCTTTGTCTGAACTGTGCTGTGATTAACTTAACAATTATTTTTTTCTTTGCTATCTTGGAAAGCACACATTTGTTTTCCATACTTTGTCTTTCCACAGAGCAGCCGTGTACTTGAGGTGATGACTACTTACTAATGGTTTTATGAATCACAGCTCATGTGTTAAGGCTGTGTCCAGCCTATGACTTACTTAGGAGTGAAAGCCAGGAGGAGATGGAGGCGATCTGTATGGCCTTGTTAATTCATTGTGAATGGAAGAGCCAGGAAGAGTTACTTAGCTCTTAGCCTGTGACCTGAGGCTGCTTAAGCAGAAATTACCTGTGCAGGCAGAGGAGAGGAGCCCTGCCTGCTCTCAGGTTGGTGAGACATGCCACAAAATTGAGCTTTAAAAAGGACTGAGTGAAAATAGAAGGACGACTTAATTTGGTTTAAAAAAATGGAACCCCAGTTATGCTGATGTCCAGACAGGTCGTTCCTGAAAGATGTTCCTGGGGTTTCCACATATGTCATATCATTCTAGCCCTAAGTCTCTTTAAAAATGTTTAAAAACTTGGATTGTCTGAAGCTGGGGGTGGGAGGTTTGTTTAAGTGCCAAAATTCACAGGTTAGCATCCTTTTGGGGAGGATGACATTTTTAAAAATGCTGTTATGTGTGGGACAGGAAATCAGGGCATCCTCATGCTGTTCTTAAGACCTCAGACAGAACCTTCACCATTCCCTATAGACAGTTTTAGATACTGGAGAAGAAGTCAAACTTCAGAGCTCACTGCTGAGGTTTAGACGAGGAGGAGGTACATGGAAAATCATTCCTAACCATTTGCAGTGCTGAAAACATTAGCAACTGAAATCTGGTAGATAAATGTGAGTAAAATGTAGCAAGTAACATGTGGAGCAGAAAACATTTACTATTATGTTTAAGTGCTTGCAGGTCTCTTTGTTGTTATATTTACAAGGAGCACTTTGCGTGCAGAACATCAATCTCTTGCAGAGCCAACACATTACTGTGATAGAAATAGCAAATTAGCAACAATATGGATCAGGTAGGGGAGCTCTCAGCAAAGTGAATTTACCTTTATCACATAAAATGAAAGAGGAAAACCTATTTTATACCTCTATGTCTTTGTCAGCCCACATGACAAGGCAGCAGTTACCCCTGCTGCTAGATGCCTTTGACGACATTGTAAAAAAGTATGCTTAACAGAACCAGCTACCATAGGGATTAACTAGTCCAAATGTTTTATTTCAAATGATAGTCACATTCATCTACCCTTCCTGGCCCCCCTACCCCAAAAACTGAGCAAGTGGAAGGGCTGGTGGGCAGGAGTGCTCTGGAGGTCAAGACACTGACACTATTTTGGACCAAGGCAACAGTGTCCTTTTAAAGACTTTTAGACATCGGCATGTGCTTTACTTTGCGTGCTTTTACAGGCAAATGTTGTAGCAGTGGCGGGTGGGAAATGAAGAGAGGTCATAGACAGGCAAGTCAGAAAACTTTCTGCATTTCAAGGGACAAAAATAGGCTGCTTTGGCTTCCACCAGAAAAGTGGTGGCAGGTGAGGGCAACTCAGCTGATGCTCAAGCCAGAGAGGTCAGGGCATGTCTCAGCTTGCCAGTCTGTACCTTCAGTACATGCCCACGCTTCCACTTCCACGAAAATATGCCTCATCTCCAGTCTGCACACAAGTATTGAAGCTTCAGCCTGGGGTGAGCTCTCAGGCTTCCAGATCTGAGCTCACACTGCTGTCTCACATGGGCTCAGCTGACATGAGACTTGCATTGGTACCAGTCAACCTGGATGAGTGCTCAGTGCTCATCTTCAGCAGCTTCATTGCCCACAATGACTCGTACTGATGTCTGGCAGTGCTCTTTCTTTGCAGAGCCAAAATCAATGCATAGCATAGCTTTGTTGGACCTGTGGCGGTAGATATGAATGGAGGGACCCAAAACTACCCCAAAGCGGAGAACTGTCGCAGAGGCAACTACCACTACCTTGCTTTTGCAGATCTCCCCACTGCTTTACCTGCAGCAAAGACTATGCAGTTGAAACCGCAACTGCTTCCATAGGTAGGAGCTAGAAAGGATGCCCTGATTTTTCTATGAACTAGCTCTATCCACTCGTTATGGGCTGAGTGGATTCCTTGTTCTTGCTAATAACAGAAAGAGTTTTATCACAAATATCTTGTATATCTTGCTCTTACCTAATCATTTTCAGAGACTGATAAAGGAAATACAAGAATGCCAGTTTTGCTTCATTTTGATATTGCTTAGATTATATATGTAAGTACTTATGGACTAATGCTAAAAGAACGAAGGGCATGATCTAAATTAATCTCATATTTGATCTTCCTAAAATTGCCTCCATGAGAAAATTTAGGCCCATGCTGAAGTTTTCTTCTTTCTATGATGCAGTCTTCCTGTTTCATACAGTACAGAGTTTCATTATAGAATCATAGAATGATAGAATGGTTTGGGTTGGAAGGGACCTTAAAGATCATTTAGTTCCAACCCCCCTGCCATGGGCAGGGGCACCTTCCACTAGATCAGGTTGCTCAAAGCCTCATCCAACCTGGCCTTCAATACTTAATTATGTTTGAGGGTTTTTAACTGCTTAGCTAAGATGTGGGAGGTCTTACACAGTTTCAATATATTTCTGCAGGGAAGGGAGAAATTTTTACATATTCCGTTAAAAGCTGTAGATTGCTGAAGTTTGTAGAAGAATGCAGACACAGTACACGGTATTCAAGTTATCCAGATGTTACTTATTTCTCCATTTCCAAAGATTTGCATTACTCCAATTTATTTTACCAGAAGCTTTACAGTTAAGATCTCATGTACAGGTTTGAAATCCTATCACAATACACGAACAGAGCTAAATTTCTATTGTTGTACCAAAATTGCAGTTCACAGGTCATAGAGGGTTGCTAAGGAAGCAGAGTTTGAGCTTTGTGAGTAAGACAAAACGAGAATTTTCAGCTTTCACTCCTCAGCTGTCTTCCTTGTCTGAAAAGAATTGGAATTGTTATTGTAATGAGCTTTAAAAAATAATTAACTGTGCTCTTTCTCAATTACTTTGAATACAGAGATAAAAAAGAAGGAGATGTGCCAATTCAGTCCCTGTGCTTAAGAAACAGGACTGTTACATATTTCACACGTGGCCATAGCCAGGATTTCACAGTTATGCCCATGAGCGAAACAGTATCTGACCCCCAGGCAGTCAGTCTATTATCTAGCAGACTTTTTTTTCCCTACCCTGGGTGGCTTTGTGCTGCTAAGGATCCTTATGGAGCCCCTGCAAATTGTCAAGAGTTTTAATAAGCAGTTTTGGAAGCCAGTCAGCTGAGGACAGAAAGAGAATGCATGATGTAAGTGATCTCATGAATATTGCTGATAGATGATGGCTAATACATCCCTCAGTACGGACTCCTCAGGCAGTGAATGCCATCCTGGACGTAGGCACCACAAACAGTTCACCCAGGGAGAGTATGTTAACACTACAGTATCCTAAATTTGGGGTAAAATAATGAGATATTGGAAACTTCAGGGCAGATATAATTTAGCCCAGGCTATCTCTAATGTGGACATCCTACATGCCCCACTAGTTGAAATAATCCTTGCGTCTGCGTTCTAGACCTCTTTAGCAGCATTAGCATTAGCAGTAAGGAATAAACATATACTTTCTCCAGGTTGACTACTGAAATTTGGACCACTTTGGGTATGGGTTATTGTATTTGTGTATGTGTTGCGTCCAAGTCCGTGGGCCTACTGCTACCACTGCCTAGGGTACACTCATGAAATGTGTTCTTGTTAAAGAATGCTGTGGTTTTTGACAATGAAATATTTTCCTGCTATATCCTCGAGGATGTTCTCATCCAGAAATTTAAGTAGTGAAGTTAAGGACTCTATGGTCATTTCTAATCAGAAAGAGGCTAGAATGGAAGACTTGACCTTTTCAGATAGAAAATGCACATTTTGATGTAGTCATTTTGCTTTGTTTTGTTTTGTTTTTTTTTCAAAACATCCAGAAGTTTTTGGTTCATCCCAGCATGAAACAAAAGCAAAATTTGAAATTTAAAAGTAACTTCAAAATTTATTACTTAACTGTAAGATTTAGCGGCATTTAGATCTATATACGAACATACGTTTTTTTGGATCCCATAGATACAAAAATCCTCACAATAGCAAAGATTATGATAACAACAATAAAAAAATGCATAGAAGGCATGTTTTTTTTTCTGTTTCTGGAGCAGAAGAATTCAGTCCAAGGGCTTATCTTGTACTATGAAAGAGATATAGAGAAAAACCTACCGAGTATTAAGAAAGCTGTCCTATTCGACAGCAGTAAAGCTGTCAAGGTCTGCTGTCTCACAGCTCACTTGGGAAAGCTTTAATCTGAAGATTTCTGACTCATTAATGTGCAGATTATTGGTATTATAGCCCTGTTATAGCCCACTGAACGAGAGCATCTGCATCATGATTCCTCACTTGACCACACACTAAGTTCTGTCCTACTCTGTCCAGGTCCTTCCAACAGACTCTTTGTGCCTGAGTGCCCTCCAGCACCTCATTAAGCAACATATCTAACATCTGCACAGTTTTTTCTCTGTCATCTCCCAAGGAGGACATGTGGGTGCAGTAAAGTGTTCTGTTACGATGGGACTTCCTTGACGTTTTTCAGATAAAGACTTATGGCCTTAGGTGTAAAAAAGTAAAGCAAATTTAAATGCACTAGATCATGATCCACCAAAAAAAGCCAAGTTCAATCTTGACTTCTTTTGAATTGTGTAGAAAATTTCCACAGTGATTAGCATCCTTTTTTTTTTACCTGCTACTTGAAAGAAACAGTCACAAAGTTTTTTCTTTTTTTCTTTCTTTTTTTTTTTTTAACGTAGCTTAAACCTGTTGGGTAAGAGACCTGGACTAATAGTTCTTACTCTTATTTCTTCACAATGCTCAGAAGAAACTTTTGTAAGATTAATGTGCATGCTTCCTGCCCAGAAGAATATGAACCAATGTGAAAAATTAAGATAATATTGCTCATTTTATGTAACAGAGAGGGAAAATCACAGGCCTCTGGGTATAAAAGCTGACCTTTCCTTGGGATAGTCATCTTGTCCACAGAACAAAGTGACACAGAGGAGACAGGAAGGAGTGTGGTTGTAGTTCTGCCCCATTCTCATCTTCCCATGTGCTGCCCAGGAGGACTACCAAGTGCTGGGAGAAAAATGAACCCTGAACCATGTGGCAAGCAGACAATCAGTCTCTGAGGTCCGTGCAAGTTTCCAAATATGGTCTGTGTCTTTTTGTTTGGAGTCTGCCTCACAGCTGTGCCCAACTGGCTATGCCTACAAATCATGCTTGAACCCACTGCTCTGCTACAGTTTTGTTATTTAATTTTATAAATTGCTCTGATCCTTTCCCAACTACCTTTTGTAGAGGCCTTATGTTAACTCTTTAGAGAAGTTGTGTTATTAGCTTCCTCAAAATTTATACGTAAAATCTGACAAAATATCAGTTAGCTATATTTTCCTTCCACCTACTGGGGATAATATATTTTCAAAGAGGTAGAAATAGCAAGTATTTGAACAAGCTGTGTTCTTTTGCCAGAGGATCAGACACTCTTGAGAGACAAGTGGCCCCCTACTTGAAGATACCATCCCCTCTCTCCTTAAATAAGACTGGATGCCACAGAAAAATTGTGTGTCATTAGCTTCTTGTATGTTCTTCTGTAAAGGTAAGAGGTTTGAAGTGGGGGTAAGAGTTGACTGGAAGAAGCAAGTGTTTGTATTTGAAATTCCCAGGAGGCTAAAATATTAAAGAAAAAAAGTACAGAGCTAGTCAAAGCAAAAAGAAATAGGAACAGGAGAGGATTGAGGGAGAAGTAGAAAGTCCTCAACCACACGAATTTGTTTTAGCACTCAGCACTAAATAGAAATACTAAAATCTTTATGAAACACACTTGAAAGATGTGAAAAGAACTCATATCATCATTAAAGTATGAAGCCAGACTACTTCCTCCGCACTCTCAAGAAGATCCTTTCTTCCCTGTATCTGCAGCTACCTCTCCTCCATGCTCTAGACAACACTATATTTGAACAAGACCATAGTTACCTGTAGCTGCTAAAAAGATGGGCCTAAACAGCACTCCATGCCTTCTCCAAAGTAAAACTCCTTGATTTACTTTCAGAACAAACATAATTCAAACTCTGAAGCAACTAGCTACACCCTTATAAACACAAGCATCCTCTGTAAGAATTGCATCTCATCTTCTGCTTGGGTCTGCGTGCCATGTGTACAGAAATGAACCAAGCTGAATCAAGGACAGCCACCGTCAGAGAAAATCAAGAGAAGTGCATGATGGACAGCCTCATAGTTGAGTTTGTACTGGGTACGTAAGGGTGGCCCAGCAGTCCTCATGAGTGTTCCTGCTGGGGGTTGCTACAGCCATATCTCACAGCCCTCATTGGTTCTCTGTGCTTGTCTCCTGTCATCGCCTAATCAAATTATTTACATAGGGCATAGGAAGCAGCAAGGCAGAAGCTGCCCTTACTTAAGTCTGTTTGCAGGCACCAGCAATCTTTTGTCCTAGGCACACCTAATCTGTAAAAAAGAGCCTGGTACATTTTTAAGACATAGCAGAATTCATTTGGCCAAATGAGAGCATCGTTAATGCATGTCTGAATTACCCTTTCTAGCCTTTCTTTGTGGTTTTAGTGGACAGAAATGACTGCCTCTCACATACAAATTGTCTCATCTTAATGCAGATGTCTGAAAATGGCCAGAGGAATTGTTCCATAAAAATGCCTATTTCCCTTCTTGGCTTACCAAGGTAGTTCTCCCTCCAGCAGAGACCTACACTGCAAAGGTTGAATTTTAGCTGCACCACCATAAATACACAAAAACATAAAAACCAAACAAAAAGATAGAAAAGATATGAAGAGGTTCATCAGAATATTAGGTAGCAGAGTTATAATTTCAAATACATCTAAGCATTTGGCTACGTATGTGAAAGGCAGGGTTTCTGGTTCGCCATGTAACTTACTGAGAAGACTGCCAGTATGCCCTGCGGAAGCTGGGCCAGCCCATAATTAATTGCTCCCCTTCCAAAAGACAGCAGTCAGTCATCTGCCAAAGGCAGGTTGTCTCAGCAAGAAATAATGGAGCATCACTTAGAAGCACTTTTTTTCTTCCATGAACAAACTTGGTAGGATGATCTTTGTCCTTCCCCTCACATCACTGTGATAGATACCTATTTTTGTGGGTATGATTAAAAATTGATTGAAAGTATCTCATCACTTTCTTCTTTCTTTATAAGAGAGTAGAATTACTTACCCGGACAGGTGTTTTTCTGCTAGAGGTCAGACCTCCAATCACTGGCTTTCAGTGGCATAAAAGTAATCAGCATTCGTGTCATGGAGTGTCACTAGGACCTCTGTCTTACAGATTTCAAAGAATAAAAAAATCTCGCAGCGTTATACTCTGATCTTCTTTGTCACTCTGAGTTATTCTCATGATGGGTCATAGCCTTACTGTAGGAAAGAAACGGCACTGTGTGATAACGGGTTATAAATTGTGATGCTCACACATTAATCTTCTGGCTATCATTTTTCCCCTCCCCTTCAGTTTGAAGGGTTAATAAATATGTTGTAAACATTTTGCCAGAATGAAACTTATCATAAAACCTGCGGGGTGAAATATCTAGGTAAGAGAAATACAAAAACAGGGAAGTAGTTAGACTGAGACTTTTCTCCCTCCTTATTTGACTGAAAACCCAAATGTGAGTTAAATAATTAATAACTTCAGTATAATGAATTGCTTCATCGGTTGAAATTTTAATCTCAAGATGCAAAACAAGAATACACCTGTGAATACGTTAATGTTTCCAGGAGCTTATTACACTACAATGATTAGTATGTATGTATATGTGAATATACCTATATATACATCTATATATAATTTGTATAATCTATTAGGAATGTAAAGTTTAAAATGTTTTAAAATCTGAAAAAGATTAATTTCTCAAAAATTCATGCCAAACTCATCTACTAGTTATACAGGTTGCATTCATCTGGTCTTCCAAAGAGCTCCTGAAGTCTAAGGACTCATTATGGTAAACTTTGGGTACTTGGCTCTTCAAGTATCTCAGCCTTGCATGTACTGAGAGAACCCATTTTTGCAGCAACTCTGTGGATCACTGGATTGGAGTAAAAGATTTCACTGCTGTGAAGTTCACGCCCAGCTGCTTTTTCTGTATCTATTTTGTTCCTCTGAAGATACGATTTTTATTTCGCAAACAGGCCAGCTTTTCTCTGATGGTGAACAATAGATATGAAAGTCTCTTATCGTTTCTCTAAATGATTCATTAAAGTGGATCCTAAACTTCAAAGTTCCAAAGAAAAAACAAATTACCAAGGTAGTAGGTTGATAGACTTCAGATTTTGAGATTCTTGAAGAATTCCTCCTTTTCCTGATCTGTTTGCATATTCAAATGAGATTTGCATTAGTTCCAGATAAGAATAACCATTCTTGTATGTAGGATATCTGAAACATATATGTGAGACCTTTCTTTGGACTCTGGTACAGTCAATGGCAGGATATAGGCACTTTTAGAGAGAGATTAATCTAAATTACTTAAAACATAGAAAATCACCCAAGGACTGTCTCTTTTTTTTCCCTTAATGTCAGAAGATCCTGAGGGGCTACCTCGCCTATAAACATTTTGCAAACTCTTAAAAACATGATTCATAATACACGTTAACAGCTTATCCTCTGAACACAATACTAGCATAACGAAGCTGCGTGGCAAACCTGAAAACACAACCCAGCAGCTCCTGTGTCCTGAGGGAAAAGCAGCAAAGCAGCACCTTGCAGCCTGCTCAGGAGGGGACCAATCTCAGAGTCCCTTAGACTTAGTGAGAGTGAAGTTCCCAAAACATAACCCTCAGTGCAATTATCCTGCCAACAACTCTTTGTGATGGTGAAAGCTCCCTTCACGCGTCTTTGCTCTTCACTACAGCATCTGGGTATTAGTTGCAAGGTGATGGTTTCTTGTGTAAGTTGGTTGTAGGTCACTTTGAGATTTCTGATTTTGTACAGAAAGCAATTGTGTGAGAAAGAAGGGAGCATTACAGTTCAATTCTTCTGTCTCTCACTGTCTCCTATACAACACGGCCTTCATTTGTTGTGTAGTGCATGAGGCTGCATCTTATGAAAAGAAGGAAAAAAGGTATCTATCTGCCCAAAAGAACAGAATATAGCGTTCTTCACACCAAAAGTGACAGGACACGGGTTCTGCTTCAGTTGCCTGTTGTAGAAGGGAGGCAGAAAGTTGTGTGATCACACTAGACCTTCACGTTTAAAGTTTTTCTGACTCCCTATGGTTTGTCATTGAGACCCAGGATGCTCCAACAGGTCTCAGCCTTAGGGCCTTATCCAAAGTCCTTTTGACTCTTTCAAAAGGTTCTGATGGAAAAATGCTATGGATTAGAAATTAACTCTACCAGATTTAGCGACATTGTGGAACCAGGATCTTAAAACAATGTGCCATTGTATATACCTGTCTAAAGCAGAGGTTTAAAATGATTAATTACTAACTTAATCAGCAACCCATGAAAAGCAGCCTGAAACTGCCAAAAGAAGGTTCTAAGTAGGCGAAAAGTAATTCAGGTGGGGGAAGATTTTGACTCATTGACCATCTACCTGAATGATACCACCTACTCAAAAGAGAACAATCAAAGTAGGAAACTGAGCATGCGTTCTAATTTGCATTCTAGGCAAAGAAATCTTAACTAATCATTTAACAGAATAACAACGCATGTATGTTAGAAAGACGAATATATTAATATTTTGTGTATAAATAACTGTTGATTTGGAACTTTGGTGTGCTGTCTTGGGATGGGTACCCATATAAACATATTTATGTAATAAAAGAAAATACCTCCATTCTGTGTGTTTATTGATGTTTTGCACACCGGATGAACAAACCCCAGGTGTTGGGACAACAGTCCCATTGGCCAGAGTGCCAGCTCCACGAGGTATGAATGCTGACTGACTCACACACACTCCCCTTACAGCTCCAAGGCTTCACTCAGTTTGCATGAAAGAAAAGGTGTAAGACTTAAGCATGCCGCTAATACTGAGTGAAATCTCATGATTTGGGAGGGGTACCAGACACCCTAATGTTATGGACAGCTCTTTACTTTACTGCACAAAGATCAGATTTAATAGCTGTCATGAAGAACAACCGTTTATCTAGAATGTCAGGTTAGTTATTAAATCTTTGGGAATTCAGCAGCAGAAGTGGAACAGGTTGAGGCTCGTGGCCAGAGGCCGCTTTGAGATGCACTAGTGCACCATTGTTTATGTCAGTGCAGGAGCTATGGAAGAACTGGAAGCAGAAGGTGAGCCTTAAGACTTCTGAAGAACTGACTCTGGTCCTGAGATGAAGCCTTATCTCTAATGTCAGCATTGGCGGGGGATGGAGAGCAAATGGAGAAGGAGGAGAGGAAAGAGCATGAAGGAGTCAATATGGAAGGAATGCAAGTAGGTAAAACAACAGTGGAGACCAGCTCCCCTTACCTTTACCTTCCGTCTCACATCAAAGTAAAAGGTATTGAAAGGATGATGTGTGGACTGAGGCAGGCAGGGAAAACCCGGGGGGATCACTGAAGCAGATAATGCGTTTCACAGGCTGGATACAGAGCAAAGGTGAAGAGGGTTAGCTGTACGAGTCATGCTGTAACTTGTGGTAAGGGAATGGAGCACTCAGCTCCTACCGGACATGTTCAGTTTCTGCTTTTCTTCCTATTTTGGAGTGTGTCAGTGACAACTGTATATTAAAAGTGCTACAGTACACCTCTCTCTTGTTCCAGCTTAGTGTGGATTTTCTCAAAAAAGAGCTAATATCTTGTCTGAAGACAGCTCCCACCAGTAGCTTCCTAGCTCCATGCTGAAATGCTATATTAGTTCAAAACTGGAGGGGAAACATGTTCACTGTTGAATCCACGTCACTACTTCCTGCATTATTTTGAATTCTTGAAAGAGGTTTCAGAGCCAAGTATAAACTTGACTCAGCTCAGCTTACTTCATCAATCCGATGAGGTCACAACTTGAGAAAGCTCGACAGCTGGCGCCACCACTAAACCCCACGTGCTTGTCTCAGGGCTGAATTATTGAGCATCTGCTTTGGCGTGACATCCGTCAGGGTAATGTGCTCATCGTATTATCCAAGCTGCTGCATGATGGGCAGTGCTCCATGCATGCTTGCCAGCCTCCTTTAAGTCCTGTTGATTGACTATTGTCTGCCAAAACAAGCAGCAGTCAGAGTGCTGATTAACCAAAAGACTTTTAATTGCCACTTCTCTTGAAGTTTTTAGCGGCAAGGACAGAGATGGAGGTTTCATAGTGATCCCTTTTCAGGGCCTAATTGGAAGATCTGATGGGGCGATGCCAGATGAATGCACTGGATTGCACCTACTAAACGACTTGAGGGCCTCCACAATGAAGTATGGGGCTCAAGCTCTAATTCTCTACTGGAGAGGTAGGAACTGAAAAGCAAGTGGGATGGCTCTTCTGTTTGTGTTCAACAGACATCAGACTGTAACTCTTAGGGAACTTTACATACCTTTCAACCTGAGTCTGAATTTAGCGATGCTTTTGTCAGTGTTTTCAAGGTGGAAAGAAACGTTTCAGCTATTGCATTTCAAATTCAGATATGCATATCCGCATAGCCTCGGGCCAGAGACTGCAAAGAATCTGTAAAGTGGTGAACAGGAGATGGAATCTATGCTTTCTGGTAAAACAGCTCTGTTTTCTTCTTTTGCTCTTTGTTTTTTATTTAACAAGGCACGAACATTGCCTCTGCTGCAACTGCACGCTAGAGAACAGGCTGCAGAGCTTTGAAACGTAAATGCCGTTTGTTTCCACCCTCCCTGGAGTTCTCTCATTTCTATTTATTTTCATTAGTAGAAATGAAAACAAATTAAGGCATGCAACACTCAATAGAGTAGGACTGCAGCAAACAGAACTGCTAGCACCTGGAGCATTTTATTACTCCAGTGGTGTCCCTACATTTGAACACAGCCCAGCCGCCTCAGAACTGTCGGAGGCTGGAAATCCATGGGTTTTATGAGGTTCTTGATCTCACAGCTCGATTCCTGTTTTTACCCCAAAGCTAATTCACTTGAATGCTCAGGAATGGATTCTCAGCCAGTTCAGCTGGCTTGCTCCATTTGCTTTAATACCTTTGGGTTTAGTATGCTTGTTACTAATATGCCCAGTTATATTTTAATAGTAATATCATACTAAGGATATGGTAAGCACTTTGTTTCTCTCCTGTGCAGCCTTCAAATTCATTAGTGCAATTATGTGCTTCTGCATTAGTCCTGTTTTCCCACCAAGTTCAATTCCTCTGCCTCCTTAACTCAGTTTGATTTTTCATTTATTAAAGAAGTTCTGTAAACATGAGTTATAGTTTCTTTGGTTTCACAAAGGGTCCCAGCCTTTCTGCTGTCAGTTCAACTTTTGCCAGTATTTTCCTCCACTTTGTTGCTTCTATTTTTGTGAGTCTTCCTAATTGCCTGGAGAAGAAACTTGAAGCACAGCAATAACAAGGCCAAGTGTTCTGGATCTTCACTGACAGTGGCAAGAGGGGAACTGCGCCTGAGCTACATTGGTCCCAGGAAAAATGACCCCCTGAGATGGGGAAAAGTTCACAAAAATGGACCTAGGCATTAAAATATGGACCTATAAAAATACTGAGGTTATTGGTAAAGCATCTTTCTTATTCTTCCTGTCTAGTAGGATGGCAAAACTTTTAGATGAATAACTGAGGAAAGGGAATAGAGCAGAGGAGGTCAGAGTGAAAAGGATCAATGTTTTTTCTTTCAAATTGTTTTTTCCCCAAGAAGAAACACAGCCTTTTCTCAAAAATAAAACAAAAAATACCTTGAAAACTTTCAGCAATTTAGAAAGAAATTTTGCTTTTACTTCTGAAAATATAAATATCAATAATGTCATATTCTAACATTTCATAATGTGAATAAGAAAAAACATTTTGCAAATATTGCTTAAAATATTGTTAAAAATACTGTTCCAAATATTGATCACTTTCAAAACAAAAAATTACTGAAGCAGTTTATTTTTTAAATCAAAAGGCTCTCAGGCCTAGACTTTCAGCTGGTGTAACCCACAACTCCTCCCACTTTGTAGCCTAGGTGAAGTATATTTTCTTGCGAGGAGCCAAATATTGTTGTGAAATATTGAATGCAGTAGTTTGTTTCACTGGGAGGCAGGACACTTGTGACATTTCTGCGGCTACCGTAAGTGTTGCAAGGTAAAACTGCAAGTATACACCATTACCCCACAGCTAGCGATGCTGAATATTTTGTTGCTTGGTGGTGGGTCAAAGTGCTGCAGTAAAGCCCAGCTGTGGCATGCTGCTAGATGGCTTAGGAAACTAATGGGGTTTGATTCCCTCTGCAGAGGGCCCCATGGCAGCCAGCAGATAATATGCCTACATTTTTGCATCCTGCTCACACAGGAGCAAGCCTACAGCAGTATAGAGCAGATATTTTCTAGATGCTTGCACTTGCGACATAGCTACCACCTGCCGATATTTACTAATGGACCAGGCACATGTGAGAATCCACTCCTGTGCTGTGCCAAGTTCAGGCACAGATGTTTTTCGGAAACAGAGGGAATTTCAAGGCATTGTATGTAGTTCTGCATCTTTCCCCTTGCCACACCGCCAGTTTTCATCCTTAGTTTTATTTTCTGCAGAGCTCCTTCCCTATGCCTCTGCCTGTTAATTAGGGTGGCATCACGCCAAGTAAAAGATTTTGGCTATTACTAGAGCTCCTGAGACAGCTTTTGTAGAAAGTTGATACAATTTCCTGCACCCTCTGGGAATGCACGGCCCTAAAATTGGATTGAATCTTAATACTCCTGAATCAATGAGGTCAGCATATTCCTTGAATCATTTCACTGCTTGTAAAATACACACAGGATACCAAAGAGATTTACATTCAGTAAGGATGCGATTACATGCTGATCTTACTGCTTCTGCTCCTGAACAGAAAGAAATTCCCACTCCTCGACCCATCTCCGCAAAGCAGTGAGCAGTTTTGGTGGTCTAACAGCTCTTCCTTCACATTTCAGTTTCATTTTTACCATATTATTATTATTTTCTTCTGGAATTAAAGATTATAGCACTGGCAAGACATTTTAGCTGTCTCCAGGTTAATAATGGGGTACCTGGATGCACATTCATTGATTCTGCATGCAAGCTTTATAATAACAGAAAGGGATTTAGACACAAAACTCTTTCTGAGTGGAAAATTTATTGCCAGGAAAAGAGCACAGAATATTTCCAGTCTGCTTACTCACATCGTCTCAAGTGCCTATAAGCTGTATTTTTGGTGGAAATCAATGCAGGTGAAAAAGCCATCTGCCAAGTTTGTGACAAACGTAATCTGGAGCAAAAGGAGAGAGGAAATCTGTGTTGGTTGGGCTCCTCCTGGGAATTTTAAAATTTCCTCTTCTTTGGAATAAAACAATGTACAGAAGAAGAGAAAAAAAAGGGCCACCATCCCAAGAAAAAGCTTGAATTAATAATTTAGAGATATCCTGTCAATTTAAAATTTTTCAGTCTAGCTAGCACATGTTCTATAGACTTCAGAAAAACGAGAATGAAACAAGCATAGTTTGAAACAGAAAAGTTGAAACATTCTGTATTGAAGAACTCCATCAGAATTGCCTGATTTCTTCAAAGTCTTCTCATTGCCCTTCAAAACAAATTTATTTGAATTGACAAATCTTCATGAAGTGCGTCAGGTTTGATAAACAGTAATTTTGGACAGATTCATTCAGCTGCAACATTTATAACTCTGCATGTAATCTTGCCCTGAAATGCTGCATCTAATAAGACAAGCAAATACTGATCATCAGTGGCTGGACTCTCAGATGATGGATAACCAGCTCCCAGCATCCTTACATCACCTGGGCTGCAGCACAGCTGTGGTTCCTTCCTTGCCACCTGATGCTGCCAAACACCACTCACACACCCCAGGCACCACTCTCCCTTTTGCTCTTTGAAGCTGCCACTGGTCTTCCCAGGATGCTTTTGACAAAGGGACACACGTAGGTAGGTTCCTCTGATCTAACTCAACTATGCTATTTTTATCTGATAATGTCTTGTCCAGGTTAGTTCTGCCCACCCTCCTCACGATCCTTAGACAATTGAAAATGGATCGTAGCTGGTTTACGTATTCACTTTAGACTCACAGCCAGTGCACATAGAAACACACATTATCTAACTTCAGAGCTCACTTCCTGACCTCTCAACCTCCCAAAGCTGTTCTGGAGGTTCCTCAAGTCCCAGATTTGATACAGCACCAGTATTTCAGAAAGTCTTCCTAAAGTTGGTGGCCAACCCTACACTTTGAAGAAAGACTGAGTGTAGACTCATACCCATCCAGAGGTGCTTAGTCTAGGTGATGACATGAGCTTAACATCACAAAGACCTTTTAGAGAAGTATATTTTTCCAGGTGTTACAAATCTGTCTTCATCTTGATTAGGAATAGGTAGGGAGAAAATTTATTACATCAGTCACAAAAGTGGACTTTTCTGGGAGCATCCCCACTTCCACACTTTGTTTTAAAAGGAAATATCGTTCATGCTATTCCTCAACAATGGGATGAAACACCACCTACTAATACTTCACAGCAGCAGTTTTCAAACTGTCCTGTGTGAGTGCTTGGGGCAGATGCATGATCTCATCAAGGGATACAAAAGAGAATCCTAAAGTGATGGCTGCCACGTTTTTTTATCATGTCAGTGTTTTGCATCTTAACAATGGAAGCAGTAGGGTAGAATCTCCTTTCAAATTTTGTGAGTAAATTGCTTTCTTGTAATAACTGGATTTTCCACTGACAGATGGCAGCTACAAGCTGTCAATCATTTTAAATTCAAAGGATAGATGAAGCGCAACAAATGTATTGTTATTGCCTGCTAGGCTGGAAGTATGTCCAAGCTAGTGTATGGTCCCTTTGTGTTATGCTGAGTTCATTGATTTCATAAGTATAATACTTCTGCCAGGCACTAAAAGGAAGAAAAAAAAAAGACTGCATGCAATTTTTGGTGGACTTCATCAAACACACAAACATCATGAGACCCAGATCCCTCCAGAAGAAGAAAAAGAGTCTGGGCACACAAGAACAATGTTCTCTCCTGTGTAAACAATCTTTTAAGCAGATGGATCTGAACAAGAACAACTTTGTTGGAGAGGGGACAAAAAGGCAAAGAAAACAATTCTTGCTTTGGAAAACTTGTGTGATCTCCAGAACCAGAGCTGTCGCCTTCCAGAGCAAGTGAGCGATCCGGTCTGACCACCTTCCTCCTCGCAAGACCACGAGTGCCTGTGCTGCTTCCCTCCTACGCTCTGAGCCTCTGAGGTTCAGAAAAGCTCAGCAGGTATTGCCCAACATGTGTCGCACTCCCATGCCAAACCAGGGTCTTTTTATGGCAAAGGATCACTGGAGGTGCAGCTGACTGTCGGCCAGGCTGCCTCCAGCTTCCCCGTGCAGGGCTGGCACTGGCCACTCCTGCTAGTCCCACCCATCACTAGCTGCTGCCCCCGGCCACGCTGCCCTGCAGACTTTGCTCCCAGCCAACATGGTCTCTACTGGCTGTTGCCACTGGCCAGGACACATCTCAGCAGCCTCCAAGATGCTTCAGCTGTTCAGAAGCTGGAACAGAGCCACAAGGGATGACATCCCTGGAAAAAAGCTGTCCTCTGAAAAGATGTTCTTTCTTTTGCCTCCTTCGAAACAAACAAACAAACCAACCCAGAAAATGAAGAAAAAACCCACAAACCTGTCCAATCTTTGCTTGCTTAAGGTTTCTTCATCCCCAGCAGGCTTTGAGTTTTTTTGGTTCATTTGTGTGCCCTGTGACAGGTTTATAAATGCCTGGTTTTCCCACCTCTATATGATACCTGGCTTAGCAGAAATGTCTCTGTTTCAGAATGTAGAGGCAAATAAAAATCTATTTAGACCTAATAATTTATCAGTTCTAGTCAACTCTTGCACTTCTAAAACAGGGGCTGAGTATTTTTGCCTTTTCTGGAGCCTGCTGGAAAGGGCTGTTTTTCTTCCTGAAGTGTTTGGGAGCATTTATTCTTGTAATTAAGTGAGAAAAATAGAAATAGTCATTTTGAAACCAGTGTATCTGTTAAGTGTGAAACAAACAGGAATTAGAAGCACTGTAATTTAAGCTGAACTGACTCCTGACTGACTCCATTTAACAACAGTGGACCATGAATGCTGCTCCTGGTCTGAAAGCATGCAGCAGAGAAGGACAGTGGAAAAGTGTTGAAAAAGGACAATTGTAATGAAAGTTGCAGTGCATTTGGATCTTTATGGAAGTGCTGACTAGTCTCAGCTAGGGTAGCGGTCTTATTTCGGTAACTTTGCTGAACAACTCTTAACAGTTCTTTCTTCTTGTCATCTTTTCAGATCAAACCTGGTCAGCTTTAAAGAAAAAAAAAAAAAAAAGAGTCCTATGTTTTCAAGTAACACTGAAAGCATTAAAAGACAATTGAAAATCACGGTTTTATAGTTGATTGCATAAAGTAAAAATAAATGAAACTAGAAATTATTGACATCTGAGTTCCAGAGCTAGGAAATCAAGGAAAGCAGCCCTTATGGCAGAAGAGGTAACTATTGCTAAAGAAGACCAGATAAGAAAACTTGATCAAAATAGGGGGAACTGACATAACATTCCTTTCTGAGGTGTCCTTCACAACACTGGTAGTATGGCAGAAAAGTTCTCTTAATTGTGTATTGTTTTAGAAAAGGTTATTATTGTTCTCTACAACTCCAGTGAATGGTGAAATTGGTTCAGACATTCTTAGTTGATGGCATTTGTACAACACATTGCGTTAAAAATACTTTGGGCTGGGCAACAGGGAGGAAAGCTTCCTATTGCTGGTGGCTTTACTATGGCTCTGTGGCAAGGTGCAGTCTCTGGATGAAGAGGAAGGCACTTGTTTGTCACCCAAGAGCAGCTCCGTGTGGAGCTCAGTCTGGAGATGCTTTGCAGATGCAGAACTGGGCAGGGCAGGCTCAGTGGAGAGCAGGAAGACAATCTGCAGAGCAAGTGAAATTTCGAAGATTAAGTTGAAAAAAGGGGTCTTCTTTTGAAGTCTTTTGACAGATCTGGGGCCTTGTCATTACAAATCTAGTAATCTACAAACACAGATAATTGTCCAGTTAATGTTTCTCAGCATCATAAAGGCCAGGCCATACACATGAGAAGATTTTTTTTTTTCCTTCCTTTGCTCAACAGCTTTATGACCTGATAACAGGCTACTGCAAAGACTTATATTGGTGGTACAGATCTAATTATGTAGAACATAAATAGACTCAAAGGCAGAGTAATGGAAAGCACATGAGCACACTTCTTCAGTGCCTCTGATCTTACAGTCAGCATAGCCAAAATTCACATCGGTAGGTTTCATCCTTTAACTTCAAGAGCTTCTGCTGCCATAACAGATTGAGAAACAAATATGTGATCTGTCTGTTGCAACAGGAAGGATGTTCAGTGGCTCTCAAAGGGCAAAATCTAGCACAGATCATACAATCATAGAATGGTTTGGGTTGGATGGGACCTTAAAGACCATTTAGTTCCAACCCCCCTGTCATGGGCAGGGACACCTTTCCCTAGATCAGATTGCTCCAAGCCTCATCCAACCTGGCCTTGAACACCTCCAGGGATGGGGCATCCACAACTTCTCTGAGCAACCTGTTCCTGTTGAGCTTCTCATCGACCAACACCCCCAAGTCCTTCTCCTCAGGGCTGTTCTCAATCCATTCTCCACTCAGCCTGTACTTGTGCTTGGAATTGCCCCAAACCATGTGCAGGACCTTGCACTTGGCCTTGTTGAACTTCATGAGGTTCACATGAGCCCACCTCTCAAGCCTGTCAAGGTCCCTCTGGATGGCCTCCCTTCCCTCCAGAGTGTCAACCGCACCACACAGCTTGATGTTGTCAGCAAACTTGCTGAGGGTCATCTTAAAGTGCATCAGGAGTTTCCCTTATTTTCTCAAATGACACATCTGTGCTGTCTTCTCAGCTGGAGGCACATGTCCTGGCTTCAGTAGATAGCCTGTGTTAGACATTTTTTTCTTTCCCAGAGGATCGCAGTTCAGGATTTCAGGACTTATGTGACAGTTTTCAATACGCAACATCTCTGAATCAGTAGTTAAAACCCCAGAATCAGGCTAAATGCTTGGAGACAAAGGTGTCTGAGTACTCCGAATGTCACAAAAGTTTCTTGAAACAGATGACGTGGTTAGATGAGAGCATCAAAATGGAAATCATGGTGTATAGGAATGAAGTGAGGCACCTGCTTTGAGAGTATTTCCCATAAAACATTTGATTTCTTTCCCATTTCCTTATCTGTCAGGTACCTGAGCTGTGGAAGTCTGTCAATAATCTAATGGTGACTTTGAATTACAGCCTGCATAAAAACCTTTGGTAGGCTTTGGACACAGGCGACCATGTGTCTCAATTTATCAGAATAAACTGTATTTTCTTTATTATTATTATTCTTTTCTCTCCAGCTTGTCTTTATGAGACTGAATTCACTGCCCTTCTGTCTATCAAGATCAAGTACCATCAGCCACTGAAAACAGCTCACAACTGAAGGTTCTCCTCTCCCTTACTGAGACGTGAGATAAAATAACAACTACATCTATCACGCTGATGGATAAAGATTTCTTTTGTCATTATTTTCACTAAATGCCAATGGAAATTTAAGCCTAGTAATTAGAGCAGAGCCACAGATCACTGTTGGAGCCATTTTCAATTCCAATGATGATACTTTAAAGATATTTAAATTTCTGGCTGATCCAGTCCTTTGGCTACTAAAGTAACCCAAAATGGTCACTTTCAGGCTCTGACAGTAAGAGACTCATGCAGCACTCGCCACTAATAAGAACACTTATACAAGATGACAAAAGTTTTTGCTCAATTGCTCCATTTCATCACCGTTCTCAAAGTTTCATACTGCTTAACACTTTCCAGAATTAAATAACGGACGCATACTGATGAGCAAACAGTGTCCTGACCATATGACCCATTTTTTGGAAGGGTTCTGTAAACATATCACCATTCATGGGAAAGAAAAAGTTAGCAACACTTCAGGCAAGGCACTGAACTTTAGAGCAGACCAGTGAAGTTCGTCTCTTTTCTCACTTTGTGAACCAGTTCCTCTGCAGTTACCTGTCACTTCTCACAAGTATTCAGAAACACTCTCAGCTTTGAATTTCACATGCAGAACTACAAACAGTACAAATGTGCTTGCTGCCCTGTTGGCCAATAGCGTGCCCATGCAGAGACAATTATATAAAAAAGCATTTGTTCTATCACAGGAGAATTATCTCAGGGCACTGCATTCTACACATATCAGAATTTATTACAATTCAGATAAGATAAAATCTTCCCTTTTAATATTTGCTGCTTTATGTGGAAATGAAATTATTCTCTCCAGTATTACAGATATCTTTTCCAGCCTCACTTGATTTTGATGTTAGATGACATCTCCTGCAAGCACCAGCCAATCTTATGCATTGACCTGGACTTCATTATTATTATATGCTATTATACAGGTAATAGTTCTATTATTTCTTTGTATTTTAGTCTCCCAGTAGTTGCTTTTCTGTGGTTTTTGGTTTTGTGGGGATTTTTTTTTGTTTTGTTTTGTGGGTTTTGTTTTTTTTTTTTTTTCAAATTACTGTATGCTTTTAGGCAGTTTCTTATTTAGAAGATTGTCTTATATCTTTCTGGACATTAGGTATAATTTTGACTGCAGTGAAAAGGATGTAATGTAGTGTTATGGTTTGAAGTGGGGGGGGAGGTCCGGGTGGCAGAAGCTGCCCATCAGACCGGACTCCCATCCCCCTCGGGGCTTGAGCCAATCGGCGCCTCTGCGAATTGCTCTATTTACGTCGGACAAAGGAACCGGAAAGGTGTGCCGGTGCCCAGGAGCAAGGAGACGGGAGGGGGGCACGGCCCCCGCTCCCGGCTCCCGGCCGGGCCGGCGGCCTGGGCCGGGCCGGGCCCGCTCCGTCGAGGATGGCGGCGGCGGAGCCGCTTGGGGAACTCGGGGAGAGCCCCACTCCCGGGGCGCCCACCGGGCCGAGTTCACCCAGACAGGACTGAAATCTAAGAGAAACGGCCACACAGATAAGAGGTCAGTGAAGATGGAACGGAACAACGTGTGCCGCGGCTGAGTCCCCCTTGCGAGCGGCCCCTTGTAACAAGTCCTCGGTGGAGCAAGCAGAGACCCACTCGCAACCAGTGGATGACCCACGTCGGGAAGAGATGCCTGAGCCTGAGACTATTGTGAATCATGGGCATAGGTAGAGACACATTTACGCATTTCACATTTACGCATTTATGCATCTAAGTCTGTATGGAAGCGCATTTAAGGTCGATATGATGACCCACGCCGGAGCACATTTAAAGTTTGTTGATGACCCACGCCAGAGTGAGTGGCTACAGCTCCTTAAAAGTCCAGGACCCCAATGGGGTAAGGATTTGCCCCCCAGCGGGTAGTATGCACGCGTTCGCTGTGAGTAGGGGATCCGCTGGAGCAAGGGACAATGGTGTAAGGACTCCTTTTCCTTTAAGAGAAGCGGCAGTAACAACTTGGAATGAACTGACCTGCACTCCCCCATTCCCTGCCCCCCTGCGCCGCTGGGGGGAGGAGGTAGAGCCGGAAAGAAGAAGCAAAGGGGGGGGGAGTGGTGGTGTTTTTAAGACCTGGCCTTGTTTTCTTGTTATTCTCTTAAGTAACCATTTTTTTGTGTGCTTTTCTCTTTCTAGGTAGCTGTTAATAAATAGTTTTGCTTTAAGAAAAAGCCTCTTTTGCCCGGGACCGTGGTTGGTGGGTGCTCCTCTGTTCCTGTCTCGATCCTCAGCTCTTTTATTACCTTTTTCTCGCCTCTCCATTTTACTGGAGTGGGAGAGCTGCGTGGGTTTGGTTGCCGGATCAGCCTAACCCACGACATGTAGGAATACATCTAGTGAATCCATGAAGTCACACAAAAGAATTACCTGTATGAGATCAGAAACAGCCCCGTAGTTGTCACTAATTAAATTGGCTTCTATTGACATTGTCTTCTATTATAAGGGAGGTAGTAGGCAAAATGCCCACTTGTGCCTTTATTTTTCACAATTGCCTTCTAGGGTTTCCACCAGTTCCTGTGGAAAGCATTAATTAACCACAGTAAGGAAGGCAGAGGCAGCAAACAAGGGCAGGTTGGGTTGATAAACTTTTGCCACTTACATTTGAATTCAAAAATTTCAGTTCCGGCAGTGATTCATATTATAAATCAGTTTGGCAAACTGTCAGGCTTTAAAATCAATTACACTGGATCAGAAGTCATATTTGCAGATAGTGCATGAAGGGGCGCTCTCACATAGCAATGACTTTCTAAGCTGGCACCAGTTAGTTTCCACTACTTAGCAAAGTATTCTCCCACAATGCTGAGTCAATTATATTAAACCTATTTCGGTCTGTTACTGAGTATGTAACGTGAGAACGCTGCTGAGGGCAAATGCACCTATCCTTCCTCAGAGAGAAAAAGCACAATCAAGTCGACAAAGTTATCATTTATCCCATGTCTATACTGCACATGTCCTCTTGAAGGAAGAGGAAGAGTAAAAAATCAGGAAATGTTAATCCATTTTCTGTATCGCCAAGCTTTCCACGTGGTTTTAATGTTATTAAATTACAACTCTGCAGGTAAAAACAATAGCATACTGCATGACCATCAGCCTGTGTACAGGAGGGACCGTTAGCAGGTGATACTTCGGATAGCAAAAACTCAGAATTGCTGAAAACTATAATCTGTCCAACCTTGTGAAGCACCGTTAATTTCATGAGAGATTATCTTGATTCCTTGTTATTTGCACGGTACACAGGGATTTATAGTCCAGATAGAGATTGAGCACTACCTCTAAGGAGCATGATCTTCATGCTGACGTGTGCAGCGCAGCAAGCACTGAGAGGGGAGGGGGAACCAGGATATTCAGAAATACCGCAATAAGATTACATGTCATAAGCTCTGCTCTGCCACATGCAGACTGTTCAGCAATTTTACAGGGAGATATTTTGCTGTTCTTAAGAGTCAAATCATTTGTGCCAGAGATGTGCACATCCCCAATGCGAATGTGGTAAAAGAGGTATAGTGTACCACCAAAGGGAGTAAAACCAGAATATGAGGGATGTGTGTGTTGAAAAGTGGGACCCACAATAAGAAAAGGCACTTACAGCTAGTATATGGATCACAACAATAAACCGAATGAAAGGCAGCAGTAGAGCTAATTCATCAATAACAGCAGTGACAGGAACAACAGTTCTTACTTAAAAATAAAAAATAAAAAATTCAGTATGCAAGCAGGTCTGTACTCTAGAAGCAGTAAGGTGGGATGGTTTGTAGTACCATGGAGAACACCAGAACGAGGTCAGACCACTAAGCTGAGAAGAAATGGAGGAATCTTGCTCACCATTAGGTTTTCCGAGATTATATAGGGTTCCTGAAGGGCTCCCTGCACAGATTGCTGCTAGGGGAAGGAGTGCAGGGAGGCACACAGCAGCAGACAGAGCAGCGAAGACCCAAGGGCTGCTGCAACCTGAAGATCACAGGGAGAAGCTGGTAATTTGCCATTCTCCACTCTTGGGGAAAATGGCTGTTGATGGAAGTCTATGTTTTTCCATCACACCTGCAAGCAGCCAACCTCACTACTGGCTGCAAGCACAGAAGGAGATGCCAGATTAAGTCCTCTTGGCATACACACCTCTGTAAGTGCCTCGCATATGTTATTCTTGCTTGACTCTGTAGCCTGTTGCACTAAGCACACAGACAAAACCGAAGATTTCCAATGCCAGAGAAGGAGCAATAGGACAGTGGTAAGGGAAACAGATACAGAGAGTGGGAGAGACTTACTGAAGACACACATAATCAATAAAGGGAATAAGAAAAGAAGCCAGACTTAGTAGTCCAGCCACTAAACCTTGCAGCTTCTCCTGTCAGCACCTTCAGTTTACTTCTCAGTTTTTCAGACAGAAAAACATGTTTATCTGTGTGGCTGGGATAGTAGCAAGCAAGAAATATGTCTGTCTGGCTACAGAAAAGCAGATATATTGCATGCCCTAAAGACAAAACAGCTGGATGAATTGCTCCACCTTTGTCTCAGATCATACATTCAGAGCAACTTGTTCATGTGTTTGCACAGGGACAGGACTCAGGGAGTTTAAATAAAAATTTTTTGCTTGATATCAAACATCATTTTTGTTTAAACTGTAGGATAATGTCCTCACAGTGCTGTTAATGCTCACTCTGTTTTGGCAGTGAGAATTCTGCTGTTTGGGAGGAACTTTGAAAAAGGAAAAACTGAGACGAGTCAATGTGTAGTGCTGTATCAGTAATCCTCCACAAATAAATCTGTATGCAATAGCTCTTAGTGCAGCAAGTAAAACAGAGTTAGCTCTCTGGTGCCTCAGGAGCCACCTTGATGGCGATGCCAGTTTGGAAATGCAGTCTTTTGTTCCCCCTGGGTGGCAGGGGCCCTGCAAAAGTGAATTATTCACCCATTGGCTTGTTCATGGGCAAGCAGTAATGAAACCGAAGCATGCCATCTCATGCTAGGGCTTTAAACCATGCAGAATACAATGTGCTTCTAGAAAAAGTGGGAGAAGAAAATAGGCAAGGGGCAGGGGGGAAAGAAGAGGAGAAGAAAGACTGTCAGCTTGGTTTTTTTTGTAGGTAATGTGGTGAAAATCTATTTGCAAAAAGGATTCTAGCAAAATCTGGTAAATGAGAGAGAAAAAGAGCAAAAAAACTTTTTGATACGCAACTCAGACAACCGTTCTTCACAGGACATAATCGGAAGGATGTGCAAGATATTCAAAGTTACATGCAACAGCCAACATAATGCTGGAGATGTTGCTTTCATTTAAAACAAATGGAGGTAACTTCCATCTTCTCACAAGAGTCAAGGCCTTTCAAGCGTTACGATAGATCTGGGTCATCTCGGTGAGGGGACTGTTATATTTGTTTAGTCATCCAAGGTTTCCTTTGCTTGGTAGGTTCCCAGAGCAGAGCTGAGGCATCATTGCAGTTCCCATAGCTGTCTCCAAGCTGTAAGTAGAAAAGACATTGTCAGAGGAAAGCAGGCAGGGCAGGGCCAATTAATTTGAGCTTCTGACAACATAAATTAGCACAGTTTAAGTAAGAATGTGACCAGTCTGGATTTGTAGAGTAGATCAAGCAGCAATTGTCCTATGTAGTCAAAGTCAATGGAAGTGACAAATTAATAATTATTGCTCTATTCCATGCTTCAGTCATAAAGCAACCCACTAAATCTCGCTAAATTATCTGATTATTCAGAATATCATGTCGCAGTTGACCATATGTTTTCTTCTGTGTGTTAACAGTGGCAGTATGCCTAAAGGTATTTCATAGATTCATAGATTTCTAGATTGGAAAAGACCTTAGAGATCATCGAGTCCAACCATCCCTAATCCCCATTAAACCATATCCTCAAGTAGATCATCCACCCTATTCTTAAACACATCCAGGGATGGGGACTCAACCACCTCCCTGGGCAGCCTATTCCAGTGGCTGACAACCCTTTCAGAGAAGAAATACTTCCTAACATCCAACCTGAATCTCCCCTGACTAAGCTTATGCCCATTTCCTCTTGTTCTATCACCCATCACTAATGTAAAGAGCCCTTCCCCTACCTCCCCACCATCTTTTCTCAAGTATTTATAGGCCGTAATCAGGTCTCCCCTCAGCCTCCTCTTCTCCAGGCTAAACAGCCCCAACTCCCTCAGCCGCTCCTCATAAGTTTTATTTTCCAGCCCCTTGACCAGTTTAGTCGCCCTTCTTTGGACTCGCTCCAGGAGCTCAATATCTCTCTTAAAGCGAGGGGCCCAAAACTGGACACAATATTCCAGGTGCGGCCTCACCAGTGCCGAGTACAGGGGCAGGATCACTTCCCTGCTCCTGCTGGTCACACTATTCTTGATACACGCCAGTATCCCATTGGCCTTTTTGGCCACCTGGGCACACTGCTGGCTCATATCAAGCCAGTAGTCAGCCAACACCCCCAGGTCCTTCTCCGCCAGGCAGCTCTCCAGCCACTCTTCCCCGAGCCTATAGCGATGCTTGGGGTTTTTATACCCCAAGTGAAGGACTCTGCACTTGGCCTTATTAAAGCTCATGCCATTGGCCTCGGCCCAACGATCCAGTCTGTTCAAATCCCTCTGAAGGGCCTCCCTACCCTCGAGTAGATCGACACAGCCTCCCAGCTTGGTGTCGTCCACAAATTTACTGAGGGTACATTCAATTCCCTCATCCAGGTCATTGATAAAGATGTTAAACAGAACTGGACCCAGCACTGAGCCCTGGGGAACCCCACTGGTGACCGGCCTCCAGCCGGATTTAGCCCCATTTACCACCACTCTTTGGGCCCGGCCATCCAGCCAGTTTTTAACCCAAAGGAGGGTGTGCCTATCCAGGCCAGCAGTTATCAGTTTCTCCACCAGAACACTATGAGAGACTGTATCAAAGGCTTTACTGAGGTCAAGGAAAACTACATCCACAGCCCTTCCCTCGTCAACTAGGCAGGTCACCCTGTCATAGAAGGTGATCAGGTTTGATTGGCAAGACCTGCCTTTCATAAACCCATGTTGACTGGGCCTGATCACCCGGTTAACCTGTATGTGCTCATTAATAGCACTCAAGATAACCTGTTCCATGACTTTGCCCGTCACCGAGGTCAAACTGACAGGCCTGTAGTTCCCCGGATCCTCCTTCCACCCTTTTTTGTAAATGGGGGTAACATCCGCCAGCCTCCAGTCCAGCGGAACTTCCCCAGTGAGCCAAGACTGCCCAAAGATAATGGACAGGGGTTTGGCAATGACATCCGCCAGCTCTCTCAGGACTCTCGGGTGGATACCATCAGGCCCCATAGACTTGTGGGCATCCAGCCGAAGGAGCAGTTCCTTGACCTGTTCCTCTGGGATCACAGGAGCTTCGATTTGCTCTCCCTCCCTGCTCTCAGACACCGAAGGCCAGCTCACCTGGGAACTACTAACCTTATTATTAAAGACTGAGGCAAAGAAGGCATTAAGGACCTCAGCCTTGTCCTCATCCCTAGTGACTAACGCACCCCCTGAGTCCAGTAGGGGCTGGAGGTGATCTTTAGCCCTCCTTTTGTTATTAATATATTTATAGAAAGACTTTTTGTTGTCCCTTACAGAGCTGGCTAGTCTAAGTTCCAATTGGGCTTTTGCCCCCCTGATTGTCTCCCTACATGTCCTAACTTCCTCCCTGTATTGATTCCTGGATGCCTGCCCATTCTTCCAAGACTTATAGACATCCCTGATGTCTACTGAATCCATGTCCACTGATTTTGCCCTTTCTCCTTGTTCAAATAGAAGTTTTCCTATCCTAGTTGTTTGATGCTTCCTTCCTTTTTTATTGTCTCAAGAAAAGCATGTAAGGTTCATGACTGAATAGCCCACTGAACAGCCTCATTAGGGGTAGTACCTGGCAGAACAACTGAATATTGTTTCGTATACTGAAACAATTGACTAAAAATTGAATATGTTAGAAATTTTCTGTAGGAAAAGGACATTTCATCCAAACATATATGTTTTGTAAACTGTCAAACTATGACAACTATTTTGTAGGAAAAGCAAGCAATTAGCTTTCTTCAGTCTCCCAATTTAAAACTAATTTTGAGTTTTGGATGAGAAGATTGGGAAAAAAACAAAACAAATGAGAGAATTTAGAACAAAATGGTTTTTATGCAAGTGAAAATGCTTTGACAGGCCTGACTACTTAGTACTTGTTCATAACTTTCTTTTTTTTTGGGGGGGTGGGGGGTAGGGTGGGTCTGGGGAGGGCAGGGAAGAAATAGGGCATCTGCTCAGCTCTTCTCAAAGTGTCATACTCGTCATGCTGGTATGGTATGACATTGCAATTTGAGACACTTTTCTCCTTAGATAAACACTGTATAAAACACTGACATTCTTGGGGTTTGTTCTGGCTTTACATTAATGTGACTGCAGAGCTTTGGCCCTTCTGTTTTAACATCTTAATACCCAGGTCACAGAGAAAAGCATGGATGATTAGTGAGTTCAAGACTAAAGAAAACAAATGCATTCTTAGGGATTATGTTGCCCACAGTGTGCAATTCCAGGAGGATTCAGCAATATGAAGTCACATTTTTTACCCCTCTAACAATAAAAGGCCACCTGTAGCTACTTAATGTTAGGTTCACACACTCCAAAGCATCCCACCACTGATTCCTGCGGAAGCCCTTGCTGAGCTGCATTAATCAGATCAAAGTTGTTGCTGTTAGGATGCTAAATGTCTCTCTGGTAATACCATGCAAGGCATGAGAGAGTGTTACTGCAGTTACTGTTTGCAGCTGCTAACACGGCAGAGGAGCCATCCCTGTGGGGCCTCTTGTACATGGGACTGATTTGCCAACCTCTGTCTGACCTTGGCAGATGATCATTTAGGTCACACACAGTCTGTGTCTTCCTGGCACGAACATCCCAACTGGCTCCTTGGTTTCCCGGGTAAGGTTTCTCCAGGTACTAAGAAAATACTTTAAACAACTCTGTTGGTAGGAGGTAAAGGAGAGGGCAGGTGAGGCTGCCGGTTCACCCAGGGAATGAATGAAGTTCCATCCCTCCTAGACAGCCTGTTTGCCACTAAGTTCGCAAACTTGATCTGAGTGCTCTTTACACCCTGAATAATTTAGCAGATGAATTTACCACCAGAATCTCTGGCAGCAGATCAATCTGGGATTACATCATCAGCAGAGAGAATTAAGTGTGTCTTCATTTTCAGCAAGATAAAAAACATCCATCTGTTGCTGGTCTTTATTAATTTTGCCTGTAAGTAGAATACAGAGCTATACATTAATTAAATGCGTATGGCTGGCTAATAAATTTGTTACAAACTGTTCTCATGATGCCTGTCTCTTCATTAAGCAGAGACTAAGAATGTATAAAAGAGGGACTTTTTACAATAGATCATAGACAGATGAGAATTAAACCACCTAGAGTTTTCCATCGCACTGTAGAAAATGCCAGGGGGAAGAGGAATTCCATCAATACTTCAATTTTCTCTTATTTGCGATCAGGCCCCACGTGGCCTCACAGAAGGACAAATGTCTCCCCCCTCCTTGTTCTGCAAACATAATCAGCAGCAATTTTCTCCCCTGTGCCTACAAGTGCAGGAAGATACAGCCACTCAGGCTTGCTACTAATATAATTAATGATATGATCAGTGTTCAAAGCAGCACTAAGAAAATGGGATAGCCAGCACGCTTCCCAGGTCTCCCTGCCCCTTGGGTCTGCGCGTTTCGCCCGCAGCCATGCACCACTGAACTGGGACACGAGAGTGAGGTAAGAAGCTGTGTGGAATAAGAAAGTGGGGACCTCCTGGGTCAGCTGAACCAGCATGGCCCCTACTGCTAAACACACCTGGAATGTGGCAGTTGCGGAGTTTGTATGGTTTGTGCTATTGTTCAGCTGCATTAACTTGGAATAGAGGTGTAAGTAATCCTAAAAAGGTCAGCAGAGACTTAATAAGGGGGGGGGGGGGGGGGGGGGGGGGGGCGGAAATAAAAAAAAAAAAAAAATCACACTCTCAACATTACACAAGAATCTATTATTAAATTGAATCTCAATAAGATCCAGTGCTTGCAATAATGCCATAAGAACCTTTCTAACCAGTGAAAAAAATGCCTTTTATGAGCACTCCTTCAAGTCATTATTACCTGTCAGTACCTGACGTTAAAGAAATTGGAAGACAAAAAAAGAAGCTTCTGCTGATATTGCAGATTTTAGTGATAGCTTCATTTTACTAATGTTTTTATTACAATAATAACAGTAACGAACTACCATAGACTACTCTGTGACAGTATCTAAGCACATGCTACCTCATTGCAAACAGGCAAAAGCCAAAGTTATTGCAAAAAAAAAGAGGCATATTCTACAGAATATATGGAAATGGAAAACACAAGGTTACACATTACAATTGATAAAGCTACATACATTTTTGATGGAACTGCTTTAAAAACTGCAATAGTTTCCCAGTCATGAAGGCTAAAGCTCAGCTAGAACTGAAATTGGCCAAGAAAACCAAGTACAACAAGAAAGAGATCTTCAGATATGTGATCAGCAAGCAGAAGCATAGGGAAATAATAGGTTCATTGCTAAACAGGGCAGGGAAACTAGTCATTGTCAATGCTGACAAGGCAGAGGTCTCAATATCTTCTTTGCATCTGTCTTTACTGGTATAGCCGGACACAATGACGCATGAGTCAACCTGCCAGTAGTGAAGGAAGGGCTGATCTGCAGTCTATTGCAAGGGCTCAACGACATCAATCTGTGGGCCCAGAGGGAATCCAGCCCAGGGTGTTAAGAGAAGCAGCTGACACTGTTGCAAGGCCATTGTATATAACATCTGAAAAGTTGTGGAGATCAGGGGATGTCTCCGATGACCAGAAGATAGCAAATGCCTTACCCTTCTACAAGAAGGGCTCAAAAGAGGACCCAGAGCACTAGAGGCCTGTTAGCCTTACTTCAGTCCCTGGGAAAGTAATAGAATCAGAATTGTTTAGGTTGGAAAAGACCTTGAAGATCATTGAGTCCAACCAGTAACCTAACACTGCCAAGTTCACCACTAAACCATGTTCTTAAGCACCACATCTATATGTCTTTTAAGTACCTCCAGGAATGGTGACTCAACGACTTCCTTGGGCAGCTTGTTCCAATGCTTGAAATAATAGAACAAATCCTCTTAGAAACTATTACTAATCAAACAAAGCGGGTAACTGGAAAAAGCCACCACAGATTTACCAAGGGCAAATCGTACCATACTAACCCAATCACTTTCTACAACAACATAGCATCTTCTGTCAACACTGGGAGAGCAGTGGATGTTGTCTACCTGTACTTCAGCAAAGCATTCAAATATTTTCCCACAGCCTTTTCCTGGACAAACTGTCAAGATACAGACTGGATGGGTGGTCTGTGAGATGGGCACAAAACTTGCTAGCAGGTTACACTCAGAAGGTGGTGATCAATGGTTTTTATTCAGGCTGGCATCCTGTCACAAGTGGTATCCCCCAGGGATCAATTCTGGGTTCCATGTTGTTCAACATCTTCATAAATGATCTAGATGATGGGACTGAAAGCACCCTCACCAAGTTTGCTGATGACACCAAATGGGTGGCGAGGTAGATGTGATTGATAGGAGAGAGAGCCATCTTACAGGGAGACTTGGATAGGGTGGAAGAGTGCGCTAGTGTCGTGGGTTAGGTCAATCCGGCAACTAAACCCCACGCAGCTCTCCCACTCCAGTAAAATGGAGAGGAGCAAAATATAATAAAAGAGCTGAGGGTCGAGAGAGGAACAGAGGAGCACCCACCAACCACGGTCCCAGGCAAAAGAGGCTGTTTTCTTAAAGCAAAACTATTTATTAACAGCTACCTTCAAAGACAAAGCAAACAAAAATGGTTACTTGAGAGGATAACAAGAAAACAAGGCCAGGTCTTAAAAACAACACCACTCCCCCCTTTGCCTCTTCTTCCCGGCTCTACCTCCTCCCCCCAGCGGCGCAGGGGGCAGGGAATGGGGGAGTGCAGGTCAGTTCATTCCATGTTGTTACTGCCGCTTCTTTTAAAGGAGAAGGAGTCCTTACACCATTGTCCCTTGCTCCAGTGGATCCCCTACTCACGGCGAAAGCGTGAGGTCCTACCCACTGGGAGGCAATCCTTACCCCATCGGATTTGCCCCAAGTGCGGGCTTTACCAGTCCTGGGCTTTTAAGGAGTTGTTGCCACTCGCTCTGGCGTAGGTCGTCATATAGACTTTAAATGCGCTTCGGCGTGGGTCGTCATATCGACCTTAAATGCGCCTCCATACAGACTTATATGCGTAAATGCAAAATGCGCCTCGACCTGTGCCCATGATTCACAATAGTCTCAGGCTCAGGCATCTCCTTTAACAAAGCATCTCCCCATCGGCGGGGGTCATCCCATGGACTCTAGATGCGTACCGTGCTCAGGCTCTGGCATCTCTTCTCAACGTGGATCCTCCACAGGCTGCGAGTGGGTCTCTGCTTGCTCCACTGAGGGCTGGTTGCAAAGGGGCCGCTTGCAAGGGGGACTCAACCACGGCACACGTTCCGTTCCATCTTCACTGACCTACTTGTCGGTGTGGCCGTTTCTCTCAGATCTCAGTCTTTTCTGGGTGAACTCGGCCCGGTGGGCGCCCCGGGAGTGGGGCTCTCCCCGAGTTCCCCAAGCAGCTCTGTCGGGGCCATCCTTGACGGGGCGGGCACCGGCCCGACCCGGGCCGCTGGCCCGGTCGGGCACCGAGAGCGGGGGGCCGTGCCCCCCTCCCTTCTCCTTGCTCCTGGGCGAAGGCACACCTTTCCGGTTCCTTTGTCCGACGTAAATAGGGCAATTCGCAGAGGCACCGATCGGCTCAAGCCCCGAGGCGGATGGGAGTCCGGTGTGATGGGCAGCTTCTGCCACCCGGACCTCCCCCCCACTTCAAACCATGACAGCTAGCAAGACCAATATGAAGTTTTATAAAGAGTGCAAAGTCCTGCACCTGAGATGACAGAACCGAAGAGCCCATTACAGACTAGGACCTGCGTGACTGGGGAGCAGCCTTGCTGAAAGGGACCTGTGGGTCCAGGTGGACAATAAGCTGAACACGAGTCAGCAGTGCATCACTGCAGCAACAAAGGCAAATCAGGTCCCCGGCTGCATCCACAGGGGTGGTTCTAGCAGGGATAGAGACCTGATCATCCCACTCTACACAGCACTTGTCAGGCTGCACCAGGAGTACTTTGGCCAGTCCTGGTCCCCACAAAAGAAGAAAGGTGTGGACAGACTGGAGGGGGTCTGAAGGAATGCCACGAAGATAATTAAAGGGCTGGAAGACCTCCTCCATGAGGAAAGAGTAAAGGAATTAGGTCTTTTCTCTCCGGAGAAGAGAAGGCTCGGGCAAACCTCATCGCAATATTTCAGTATTTAGAGGCCAGCTACAGTGAGGATGGAGGCTCTCTCTTCATAAGGAGCCATGGAGAAGACAAGGGGCAACAGGTACAAGTTTCATCAGGAGAGGTTTCATCCTGACATAAGAAAGAATGTTTTTTTTTTTACAGTGATAACAATCATTCACTGCAACCACCTCCCCAGGGATGTGGTGAATTCTCCACCACTGGAGGTTTTCAAGATGTGATTGGACAGAGTGTTAAATAATATTATCTAGGCTTGCTTTCCCATGAAATGTTGAACCAGATGATCTTTCAAGGTCCCTTCCAACCTGCGCTGTTCTATGGTTGTATGAGTCTAAAACATGAGAAAAAAAATGCTTAATTTCAAACTGAATTGCCAACATTGACTACATCCTGCACGGAATGTTTAACTTCAGCTTGAAAAGAACAAAATATCCACCTCACCCCAGCACACTCCCAAACTTTTCTGAATAATATTCAGAAAGTAGCATTCCCCCCATCCGTCTCTGAACCTCTTGAGCAACAAAAGCTTCTTTTGACATTTTGGCTTTTTTTTCTTTTTAGAAAAGACTACTCAATGTTCCTCCATGGTAGGTGAGCTCTTTCAAAGCTGAAGCCACTTACCTCTTCCTTAAGAAGTTCGTCTCAGACTTTTAACTTAGAAATGCCAAGTGTTCTCCAAATTGGTAACATGGTAGCACAGGAGTTAAACAGATGAGTGAAAGTAATTAAGCAAATTACACATTTTCTTGAGGAAAAAAACATAGCCTAATGGGAGTGCTCATCAGAGAGCTAATATTTAGATAGCAAAAGTTACGACTACACAGAAGAATAATGACTGAACAGTAAAGTTACAGCACAATAATTAGTTGTATTCTAGCAATTACTTAGGAATTCCCCAAGAGAGAGCGTTGATTAAAGTTATTTTATAAGTATATTAGTAGTAAGCCTTTAAAAAAAAAGTCATGCCAGGTTTTTGTTGATGATTCGAGGGAACCAGAAAACCAGGGAAATCACATTTCATTAAGAAATGAAGCAAGACAGAAAATATACAAAAGAGGTGACAGGCAGCACACAGCAAATGAAGGAACAGATTAAGGTAAAGAGAATCCTATATCACGTAGGCAATGCCAGAATATATTCTTTTTTCTCTCCAGAAGAACAAATTAAAGTGTACGTGGGAAACACCATTCTAGTAGCCCTGAAGCCACATAGCAGAGGTAGCAGCACAGGGTTTCGTAGCACATACTGCTCTGTCCTGTCTCACCTGGGCATCCCAATCCTCACTCAGAGAGAAGAAACAATTCAGGCCCATTGCCCTGTTGCTAGAACTGTCCCCTTGGCTACACAGACCACAGGAACTTGGGCTCCCAAGGACACGTACTTATCTAATAGAAGAATGAATGGACACCAACCCTAGACAGTCTTTGAGCCTGCAGATGACAAAACAGCAGAAACACATTATCCATTCCACAGGGGCAAAGAGGTGTGTCCTTAATAGCTCTTACCTGAAAACTTTCAAGTCCCTGCCTGCTATTAATCCCAGGTTAATTTTGTTGAAATGCATAAAGCTACACCAGGGATTAATTTGTTTTTTCAGATATCTGATATCCATGGCAAACATGCTATTGTTTTCTCTGCCCTTTGAACAGGAAAATTACTGCAGTTCTCCCTGACTTGAAATCTCATTCTTTAGCACAAGGCAGCTGTTCAGCCTCTCTGGTTTGTATTTGGGCTCACTCTGCCCTCCTTGCTGTCACACAGATGACTGCTGTGCCACAGAAAGGTACAGGTCAGCACAAGGAAGAGTTTGCACCTCCTGGACACCGGACCCTTCTCTGCCTGAATGCATCCATGAGCTTCACACGTAGGAAGTAGCTTTGGTATCCACTCAGAAATGGCACAGTACCACCAGCCAAGGGCAGGTCTGAGGAGGCAACAGCCTCTGAGGTACAGGGCCTGGCCGTGAAAGGAGAAGATAAACCAGAGCAAAGCCAAGCTGGGACATGTAGCTTTGAGGAACTGAAGATGAGGAATAGGCAGAGCAGCCGGTCCTGTCTGCCCAGATTGCTCTTCCTTCATCACCACCAAGACAAAACTAAATCTGGCCATGTTCATGCTACTCTAACACAGGACTCACCCATGGGAGAGGCTGGCTCTTGGTCCAGTATCCTGGTTCCCTTCCACCTTGCTAAGGTTTTGAAGAGTCCTGCAGTGCCAATGGGGGAATGGGGTGGCAGTATCACCTGCTCCACTGCACCACGTTGTGGGATAGGTGTTTGTGATCTTAGAGAGAAACAGATGCAGAATTGTCACCAGGGCTTGAGGAGCTCACTGCTCCCCAGGTTCCCCTGACTCCCCACCTGGGCCACTGCTCACATGCCCCAAATGCACCCCAAGGTGCATCAGCATAGGTGGTCAAGGAACTGGCCTGAAAAACATCATCAGGAAAGGACAATACAAACACACCATTGTGGGATCTGGGATCACCCTTTGCAGAGTCCCATCCATGGCTATTCTGTCACCTCCTTCTTCCGTCTCAAATCCCCATGCTCGCCAGCGCTGAAATGGGAGGACAAGTGCAGGATGAATGGCACTGCTAAGGGCTCCTCTAATTGCACAATCCCTCCCTGCCAGCCCCCACAGACTCCCTCTGTGGAAGAGGTCTGCAGTAAATCCTGTCACTGGTTCTTCCTTCCTAGAGATTTAAGATCAGATTTTCCCCTCATTTACATACAAGTCTAAAGCCATTAACCTCCAGAAAGTAATTCCTTCATCTGCTGGTGCAAGAAAGAGTAGAATTAGGTCATATGGACACAGTCAGTCCTTTTTTTTGATAACAATGAAGGCTGGCAACAATATTTTACCAAAAATTTAAGCAGCAGTCCTCTATACTCCTGCTCTTATTTAATCAAGTACTCACATCAATGCCATAGAGCCCTGCAGTATAACCTGCAGCGATATGTAAGCTTTTGTTTGTTACAGTCTTTCTGCCTAAATTCCCCTGCTAGGCAAACTATTGTTTTTCCCTTGAACCATGAGTGCTCATGGCTTTCAGATTTTTTTTTTTTTTCTTCCCACTTTTGCCCCCACTTCACCTTTTTCAAAAAAATACGTTACTTCTAGAACAACATTAGCATCCACACGCTGCAGCTTACAGCCGTGAACTGGCCCCACCTCTCACTCCATCTGTGTTTGCTGGTTATCTGGATTCCCTTCTTCAGATGGCAATTATGTTTTTAAAGCACAAATGCTAGCTGCCATGCTGCACACTTCTAGACAAAGGCAACGTTAAGAGTCACGCACCCGATCCCCTATTTCATTCCCCTCCCCTCAGCATAGATTAAATTACCCAGCCATGGTAACATTCGTTTCGCCTAAATCTCCAGTTCTGCTTCTTTTTAAAGGAATAATACATGTTTGTGTGCCTCTGCTCAAAGCCCCTGCTCTTTACTTTCAGTGGAAACACCCACTAACAACAAACACAGCTTACTTGGTGGTTTTGCTTGATGTTCCTTTGCTGCAGAGCACAACACACTTCGCTTTCAGAGCTCCACTTTACAGCAGTGCTCAGCTGCCATATCACTTGATCTATTAAGAGACCAACAAATGCAGGCAAAATTTAAAACACCACAAGATGTGATGCTGTTCATGAAAGACTGAGATAAGACCCAAATCCCCATATCTTCCCATGTTTCAGATAGTGAGCAGATTCTTCTTGACTTGTGTACATCCATTTCCCAGTAGACAAGAAAGTGAAAGAGCACTTCTCTTTCACTTCTCTGCACTAAGGGATGCAGATATACAAAAAAACCTCTGCTCCCACTAGTCCTTATACCAGTCAAAGATCATCTGTCTCTCTCTATAGCTTTTAAAACTCCACTCTAGCCATTCTGCTACCTAGAAATTATCCTAGGTGAAGGAAATCCTTAACCATCTACCTTGTTTGCCAGCCCGTCATGTTTACCAGCTTAGATAATAGACAGCTTCTTCTACCAGTCACTGAATAGCTTCATCTTTCAGCAAGAAACTATCAGTCTATCAGACATGCAGATGTCCAAGACAAGGAGTCATTGCACACTTCACACAGCACCCACAGCAACTCCAACTTTTTGCAGCTACACAGGTCAGCTACAGGTATATAGTAAACTCATCTCATAAAATTTCTGGACTGCTAGTGTAGGCAGGTCTGGAAATACACTCTACAAAACAAGAAAAGCCTGAAAGGTTCAACACAGTTAGTGAGTTCCACTGAAAGTGTTCACTTCCTTTTAACCCTCTATCATTTATTCAGCTACCTCAACAGCTACACTAAGAAAAAGACTCTGAAACCAAACAGGCTATCAAGGCTTCCTCAAGCCTAAAGCAGCAAACAAAAGTACTATCTACCATTTTTTTCACTCTTCCCACCTCCTCTTACTTGATTTGCTTTTTTTTTTTTTTTAGTTTTCTTTTTAATGCTCAGGTTTTTATCTTGGCTGGTTGGAGCTAACGAGACCCACCTGACCTGGCAGCTTCTGTGAGTCAGCAGAATGACTTTCCACCTCCCAACACGGTTCAAGAGCTACAAATCTGCTACGAGGATAGGAATATTTCACCTCCCAGAAGCTCTGGGGATTAATTAGTATTTCAAAATCATGTTTTGAGATCCTTATGAGCAAAGTGCTAGAGAAGTGGCTATTATTATTCTTGCGAACCATAATCCTGGATTAGTTAAAGCAACTAGTGAAGCAATCAACAGAATTTGCCGATGATGAGGTAATGAGTTACAGCCAGTGACATTTCTAGGACAGAAAGAATGAATTTTCTAAACAATCAGTATGTGCTGCATTGAGTGAATAATTTGTAATGAATAATGTATGCAGTTAATTCAGCCTCTTTGCCAGCTTGTGGAAAGTCCATGAACAGAAAGAGAATTTCCTGACCTTATTTTGGAAATTTAAAAAGGCAAAATGTGGTTTACTCTATGGAAGTATCTTCAGCACATCTCCATTTCTGCTTAAGATGTACTGACATAGTGCAGAGATAAAGGCAGGTAAAAGGAAAGACATATTTGTCCCATCTTGAATACGAGCTAGGGAGATGACGTTACCATAAAATCTTTCATTCCTACTGTATGCTTAGCCTGTTACACTCAAATCATGGCAAAATATTTGCCCAGCGTGGTTTGTATGATGTGTACGTCCATGTACCTAGGCCATTCTGTGCTAATAGCAGAACTTCTACTTTCTAAATGAAGCTATGTGTGAAAACAGTCACTATCCTATGGATATTTCGGAAAGACATATATAAATAATTTCTTGTCTGACCGTGTAGCTGTCAAGTATTTCTCAAGTTCTGTCCTGATCATCAACTGGGGTCGCAAAAGATGCAAACAGACATGCATTCCACCACCTTAGTTCTTCAGCCGCAGAATGGGGGTTATGGATGCTCCTTCTCCTTCTGCTAGACCTCACTTGTTCATGATGATCCTGTCAGAGCTATAGTAAAGCATATATTTTAAACTCAGTAGTTAAGAAAACTGCCCACAGGCGGAAACAAGCAGCAGAAGGAGAGACGTGGGATGGGAGGTCCCCCTATTTTCATTGATTTTCTATAGGTTTCAAACCATCAAACCCGAGAAATTCTGAACTATGGCTTACCACTACTAGGTTGTGAAGACTCACATACAAGCTTGAGTTCTCCTCTATGGGTCACACTGTTCACTGCATGACCAGAAAAGTTGCCCCCCTTGGCAGGGAGCATGTGGGGTCAGGCCGAGCAGGGTCTCTGTCACTGGTCAGCCACCGCTCCCCACCCACGACTGCTCCCGCTGCAGCTTCCTGGGGTGGACCAGGGTTACTCCCCTCTGCTGCAGGCGGGAGCAAGTCAGGTAACCTCGTGGCTAACAAATACTGCTTTCTCATTTGTAGGTAGAACAGTTTTGCCTTGCAGCATTAATATACCCAAAATATGAATATTAAACAATAAAGTTGCTGTTGTGCTGGCTCTTGCTGACTGTACAGGCTCAGCTTGCAGGGCTCGGGATGTTTTGTTTTCAGCAGGCTGAAAACATCTACCTTTGCGTGCTGGACTCCTGTTTCCTCCCAATGCCCTTTTGTGCTGTCATTTTTGCAAAATATTTATTTAGAGGAAAACTGAAGAGACTGCATGAGTAAACACCACAAGGCCAGATCCCTTAAACGATTTCAAAGGAGAAAATTAAAGTCGTTGCTTTAGGATAAGAAGAAATCGTCAAGGAGGAAAAAAAAGAGGATTAAAAAGATAGGCTGCAAAAGGTGGATTTTGAAGGTGACCAGAAAAAGAAGATCAGTAAAAAATGGAAGGCGTGTGTTTGTGAATCAAATTAATATATGAATGTGTTAAGTACGCCAATCTGACACAGAGATGAATGTATATCCTTCTCTAAAACTGCAGCTAGCTCATCACTTCACCCTAAAGGGCCACGCACTGCGTGCTGATTCACAAGTCCACCGTATGTGTGGGCTCTACCTGACAAGTACAAATGTAACTCCCTGTGAATAATTGTCAGTAAATGGAAAAGGAACAATTTAAGCATAATTTTAAACAGAGCCATCATTGCTCTCTCCGTACACCTGGCACGGTTACCCAGAAGGATCTTAGTCAGCTCATCTGTGCCTTGGATTGCACTGTGAGAAACTTAGGAGTCCAAAATGAATACAGAGTCAGGATGATGCAGACTAATGGGAAAGCTGTGGTTCATGTACGAAGGGAACAAGTTTCAGGGTAGAGGAAAATAATGTTAATGCACACACCTGCTGTAATTTCCTAAGACTGTTCATCACATCGCCTTCTTAAAACTCATGTCTACCTCCTCACCATAAACTCCAGTTCTCTGCCACTACAGATTGAAGCCAAATTAGAAGCTGGGGCTCCATGGAAATGTTTTTGAGAAGTTTGCAGGTGAGAGGCATTTTCATTGTTCCATAGTGTGATGTTGATGGGAATTTTCCTTTTCCTCCTTCTGTTTTTTCACCTTCTTTATCTGGCACTCCAGTAATTTCATTAGTTTCTCTCTTAGTACATTATCCCAGGTGAAAACATATCAGCCAAAAGGCAAAAATAGCTGTCATCCATAGCACTACAGGGTCAGAGTTTTTTGCCTTCTGAGTGACTCTGCATTATCACTGTGCAGGCTTTTCCTGCTTAAGCATGTGGAAATGCATAATTTATCTGAGCTAATTCTGGAAATCGAGGGCAGAGCTACAGGCGCTGAAGATGCAGGATGCAGCTGCATTTTGAGTATTCGCTCTGCAGGTCTCTGTTTGCAGTAACTGTACTGGGGCAGGAATCAAAGAGCGGGAGGAAAAGTTAATTTTTAAGTTATTCTCTGCATCAGCTTGCTGGGGTAAATTAGAAGAGCCTTAGGCTTGTTAACCTCACATTTCTGTAGAAAAGCCCATTGTTCACAGGTGATGGTTTAAGAAAATGTGTATAAAATGACCATTATGACTTTAAGCAGCAAATTATACCTGCAGCAGACAACATTTGTCAGCATTAAAAAGTCACCAGTCTCTCAGATTCCTTGTCTTGGAAACTGCTGTGGGCATGAGAGGGAAGGACTCGGGGTCAGGAGGACAGAGAAGCACAGCTGGGTGCTGCTTTTAGGCAGAAACCCTACAGCTGCCCAGTTGCACTGATAATCAATTGCTCGTTAACATCAGCACACAGTTACTCATTAAAGTCATTCCATGTGTCATTGATGTGAGAACCTTCAATGTTCCAGCTTGTCCTTGATTCTGGTGCCATCTAAGAGTGGTGATCAGCTGAGGTCCACAGCACAGTCGAGACACCTTTCTAGGAAGAAGTCCTGACTTCACAGGCAGCATAGAAGCTGCAATAGGCCACAAATATTCCAGTATTGCTGTTTGCACTGTTTTCTCTTCAGAGTTGATAAAAATAGGGTCGTCTTACTCTCAGCCCTCTAGTCCACTTTCTTAAAAGAAAAACTTGCCACTGGTTTTTGAGTGGGTTTATGTGTCCTGAGAGATGAAGCTGTCCTTCTTGTGACTTCCTACATAATGGTGAGCACTTCTTCAACGATAACGATGGCACTAGGAGAAAAGTAAGTCCCGGACTATTCTAACATATGCTACATCTTCTTAGTATGCCAGTATATATTTTCTCAGTCCATCTCACACCTATCTTAGCCCATGGTCTAGCAAACCCTGCAATAGTTAAGATACACAGCCTATTTGTTTGGAACGTTCACTGGCTTTACACTGACCAAACACTGTTTATCAGCTGAGTTGACTCAGATGACCTCCAGTGTAAACTCACAGCCATGCTGGATTCATAGTAAAATATCTTAAAATGTCTATGTCAGTCAAAAGCTTGCTTTCTTTAACTGTGACGTTATAATGGGAGGGGAGAGTGCTGCATATATCTTTGCCTTTGTAACTGAGAGGCATTTTCTGCATCCCTGGGAAGAGTTCTGGACTCCCGGAGCTCCTCCCAGGGA
This sequence comes from Tauraco erythrolophus, assembly GCF_009769465.1. Classification (NCBI taxonomy): domain Eukaryota; kingdom Metazoa; phylum Chordata; class Aves; order Musophagiformes; family Musophagidae; genus Tauraco; species Tauraco erythrolophus. The sequence continues at coordinate 38,596,308 of NC_141465.1, forward strand.
CTCTGGCTTCAGCATGCCCCATTGAGGAGTCTCCATTATTCCTCAGATTTTCATAGCTACGTTTTTCCAAATTCTGTATCACTTTGGAAAATGGCAGGAGAGCTCTTTTATTGTGCATTAATTAGTGGGTTGATAGTGCAGTATTAATTAGCAGAGAGTACTTACATATACAGTCTCTATACTCTGGAGGCATTGTCTGAATCACACAAATGTCCCTGTAGCAGAGTTTATATTTTTATATTGAATGGAAGTGAATCTTTTCCTCAGAAATAGCTGTTTCTCAGCCGAACAGAGACACACTCTTGGTGAGTTGCAAGCTGTTAGGAATTCAGAGAGGTACCGAGCCCTACATCACAGTTTTTCTTCACAGAGCATTTTTAACTGCTTCTTTTCAATCAAAACTGTCAAAATTGTGTTGTAGAGCCCACAGTCAACGCAAAGTGAGCGTGTGGGTCTTCTTTACTACAGTGTCATTGAACAGAAGGATCAATTTCTGTTTTGGCAGCCAGTTTAGCTCTCAGTGAAGCCAGTGGAAAAGCATCATTGCTTTCAGCGCAGAATGAATCAGGCCTGAGGTGAGCTCTCTACATCTTATTATGCAGTTCATTTAAGCAACACGCCTGGAGTACAGTGTAAATCAGAAGTCTTGAGAGTGGCAGAAGGCACAAGACAGACACGTGGCAACTTTCAATAAGGCTAAGATGTGTGAAGACAAAGTGAAAAGGTCAGAATTGTTTCTCTTAGAGAGAAAGCAAGGAGAATGTGCAACTGAGGTGTATAAAATCATGTTGTATAGTGAGGGTCAAAAAAGAGTACTTGATTGCTAACAAGGGACCAAAATCCAGCAGAGTATTCTTTGGAAAGAAGAATGTTTTATATATAGGATTTGGGGGTGTTTATAGATGAGAAGCTCAACAGGAGCCGGCAGTGAGCTTGTGCGGCCCAAAAGGCCAACCGCATCCTGGGATATATCAAGAGAAGCGTGGTCAGCAGGTCAAGAGAGGTGATTCTCCCCCTCTGCTCTTGTGAGACCCCACCTCGAATACTGCATCCAGTTCTGGTGTCCCCACCATAAGAGAGACATAGATTTGTTGGAGCGTGTTCAGAGGAGGGCCACAAAGATGATCCAGGGGCTGGAGCACCTCTGCTACGAGGACAGGTTGCAGGAGCTGGGATTGTTCAGCCTTGAAAAGAGAAGACTTTGGGGGGCCTAAATAACTGCCTTCCAATACCTGAAGGGAACCTACAGGAAGGCTGGAGAGGGACTCTTTACAAGAGTTTCCACTGATAGGACAAGGGGAAATGGGTTTAAGTTGAAGGAGAACAGATTTAGATTAGATTTTAGGAAGAAATTCTTCAGTACGAGGGTGGTAAGATTTTGGAATAAATTGCCCAGAGAAGTTGTGGATGCTCCCTCCCTGGTGGTGTTCAAGGCCAGGTTGGATGGAGCCTTGAGTAGCCTGGTCTAGTTGAGAGGCGTCCCTGCCCATGACAGGGAGGTTGGATTAGATGATCTCTGAGGTCTCTTCCAGCCTATGCCATTCTATGATTCTATGATATAACATATCATTAGCTTATAAACTCTTTGCCACAGATAATATCAGACTTCTACGACTCCCGATTGCAATATCCAGCTACAGGAGATAGACTTTAATTGCAAACAGGAGATGTAACGTGTTGGTTTGGAGGTGAAGGGAAGGAGCAGATGAAGGGAAGTGAAACCCACTCTGGGTGTTGGTGACAAGATGTTATCCTCTGTCCTGAACTTAAAAGGATGAGCTGACGGTTCTTCTTGTAGCTAAGGTTTAGTATCTTAAAGTACTGAGATAAACAGATTCAGGGAAGATTTCAAACCACAGTTTTCAAGCCTGAAGAGCCAGTTTTCATAGATTTCTAGGTTGGAAAAGACCTTAGAGATCATTGAGTCCAACCATCCCTAATCCCCATTAAACCATATCCTCAAGTAGCTCATCCACCCTATTCTTAAACACATCCAGGGATGGGGACTCAACCACCTCCCTGGGCAGCTTATTCCAGTGGCTGACAACCCTTTCAGAGAAGA